>NW_026575132.1:28530000-29199166 GCF_905146905.1 Nyctereutes procyonoides
TACATGTCTCACTCCTACAAAGTGGAAGTGTTCTTCCAACGTGTTCAAATTACTTTAATCAATCAGCAAATGTAACCTCCTGTGTAAAAGAAGTCTAAAAAATAAGGCTGCCCTCGCTACTTTATAGTGGAAATGTTGTTAAAATACCCAAGATGTCTCAATATTTTAACCTGAAGCATATGTATTTCCGCATTCCCCACAATACTTTAATGTTTTCATGTAGTTAAATAGAATGGCAACTCTTCTTCGAATCTCCACTCGCACTTCCTTAAGAAAACATGAAAAAAAGTAAGTCGAAGAAATCAAATACTCAGATCAAGTACTGCTCGCCACCCCAAACTTGGCAAAGCATTACAAACGTCTGCCCTTCTAAAAGTTATATGGTTATCTTACTATTCGAACTACATTAAACAAACGTTAGCTCTCACCAATTCTACTCCTTCAGACCTGTCGGAGCACAAATTCGGGCAGGAGTGTAAGTCAGAGGTTCGTTCATGGATACAGAAAGGAGAGTCGACAACTCGAATTGTTTTGATTTGTATGGAGTTACTCGGCAAAAATTCTAATGTTGGCTAAAAGTAGCAAAGATCAGATTTCTTCTTTAATCTACAGGTCAAGTAGTGACTTTCCCTCTTATCAAATAAAAATTTTAATTTGCGATTCAGGGTTCAAAATCGCAGTACATTTGATCTGAGTACAGGATAATCACTAAGAAAAATAGAGACAACCCCTTTCATATGGTAAACAGTAGTACTTATTATTCTGAATGTATAAAGGGGCATATATAGTTCCTCTTCCCGATGTTCTGGTTTTATAACGTTCGGCTTCTATTTCAAAAGATTAGTAGATGTTTTGTAGCAATATTCGCTCACATGTGTTTCCACAAATCTATTTGTTTAAGATAAAGAAGGCTACAACAAACCTTGAGCCATAGATTATCAGATACATGAGAAAAATTATGCATGCAAAGATTAGTTTGGATATTTCATGTGCTCTAGAAATTCTTCAAAAAAGTAAGTTTTCACAATGCATTTGACATTGTTGATTTTGTCATTGGGTCTTTGCTGTTAAGGTCCCCTGCATTTGAATGATTCATCGTCTATTTTCAGAATATAAACCTAAAAAGTCAATACGTAAATGTTGACTTTAGAAATTATTTTCTTCCGCCAAAATAGAAGAGTGAAAAAGCGAAGAGGAAAAGATTATTAAAATCTCTACTTGATAGGCTGTGACATCTTGCCTTGAATTGTTTTCAGCATAACAAAAATATTTCTTACATTCAAGCTTCTGAAATCCTTAATTGCAAAGTCCTTGCAAAAGCAAGGACTAAGCAAAACCTAAATGTTTTTAGGTTTGAAATTATCTACCGTTTAATCTTTGAGTTTTCCCTCAAAACTCAGCTTTTCATGGAAAAAATTAATTGGTTCAAATCCAATTTTTTCCCTGTGTCTATGCATGTCTTTTGACCCAAAGCAAAAAAAAATTCTTATTTATCTGATTCAGTTTTTGACAACTACTAATGAGGGAGTTAATTTACATTTACAACACCACAGCAGAAACAGATGAAGTGAATGCACCATCATCCGATTCTCTCTCCTCAAGCCCGGTTTCTGGCGTGGACTTGGTCAGCTACCAGAAATCTCATGTGGCCCTCTCTGGTCACACGGAAAAATATCCAGACACAGATGACTTGGAAGAGGGAATGTTACTGTCCTGCTTCAGCAAATCTAACCTAGGGGGAAACTCTCGAAACCATACCATACCCCCAGGGGTCTCCAGACTCTTCTGGAAGCCACAGTTTTGACAGGAGGTGTAAGAAACCGTGCACTGCCCTGCGTGGATGGAAAGAGGTGGCCTGGCCACCTGTTCCTCAGCACAGCAAGCTTCTAGTCCCCCTCACTGTTCCAGCACCTTCCAAAGACGAGACAGGTAGGACTTCCTCACCTGCTAAGACATCGAGAGGCCACAGGCCCCTCCATCCCTGCCCTGATTCCCCGGCTGCCTGGGGCTCCCGAGGGTCTGCCGAGAACGGACCTGGCTGTACGTCCCGCCAGAGCCAGGAGGCACCAGAGCCTTCGCCTCACCAGGGCTTCTGCTTCCCGCAGGAAGGGGGAGTGAGGAAAAGCAACCAGGTCATGGGCATGGTTTTGGAGACCTACGAGAGACATCTAAAATTTGCCTCATCTAACTTTTACAGCTGAGGAATCCAAGCCCCCCCACCCCCAAAATTAGGGCTCTTGCCCACCTGACTGTATCCCATGAGTGGACAGATGTTCCTCATCTTCTTATAAGGAATCTGTGCAGGATCCCTCTAAGGGGCTCCCTGCAAGTACCAGGGATGTTGTGTAGTGTAAGGGCCACACAGGTCAATTCTCAGCAGCTCTGGGTTGCTACACCCAGACTTTGGCTCCATAAATAAACAGGATAAGGCATGAGAAATAAGGAAGCCTCCTGACAACCTTAAAGTCCAAGACACAGTAGAGGAGAAATTATTATTATTATTATCATTGTTATTATTATTATTATTACTATTATTATTTTGCTCTCATACACATCCATGCTAGGCCTTGTCCATGCACAGGGACTGTCTCTCCTCGCTTCTAGCTTTCCTACCTGAAACCAAACAAAGACGAGGATACATGCAGTTTTGTGGGACTTGAAGCCTTTATAATCTAGGGAGCCCCTCTTAGAAGCAAATACCAGCATATCTTGATTTTGTGACATTTGCAGAAACCTAATAGCATGAAGATGGGTGGGGCCCACACAGGTGAGGATCCCTGGAGCTCCAGCTTCATCCCCTCTGCGGTACACTCACCTCGACAAGGCTCCTCTTTCATCCTCCACTTGAGGGGACCTGGGGGAAATGTAAACTGTTTCCACGTGCTTGCCTCTGCTGTCGTTACCTCATACTTATAAAACATCGATCAAGTCTAAGTGCCAATTTTGGGGGCTCAGCAGGAATTCAAGATCATTTCGTAGTTCACAAACATGACAGGCTCTTTCTGAACCCCATATATCACAGGTGGAATAAATCCCAGCTGTTCCCTGGGGCGTTCACGGCCTACAACCTCCAAAGCGAGGGGCTCTCTGAGACACCAGCACTGAAAGTCTAGGAGTCTCTGGCCTTCTAGAAGCCTCCTGGAAGTGCTTCTGTGCACTTTCCAAAAGCTTTCCCAGCCAGCAGATCCATCCTGGCTGCCCCTTGGGAGCTAGTCCCTTTGACTGGGGGTGGGGGGGACTCATTTCTGCTGACCTCTGACATCAGTCCAGCTGCAGCTAAAAGTGTGAGAGCTTGGGGCACCTGGATGGCTCAGTCAATTGAGCATCTGACTCTTGGTTTTGGCTCAGGTCATGATCTCACAGGCAGTAGGATGGAGCCCTGCATCAGGCTCAGTGCTTGGCAGGGAGTCTGCTTGAAGATTTTCTCTCTCTCCCTCCCCTGTCCCACCCCCACTACTTCCCTCTGAAAGGAATAAATAAATCTTAAAATAAATAAACAAAAAGTGTGAGAGCTCAGATCAGATGTCTGCTCCTTAGAAAGGGTTTTGAGCTCTGACGTAAGACGGGCCCCACAATACCCTCCCTGTCTACGGCTCTAGGCCAGACCAGACCTTTCATGTTCTTCTGGCCTTGCTCCTTGCCAGGAATCCCAAAGGACACAAGTCAAGGCCCTTCGCCGGCACCCATGAAGTATGGAAAATCCACTTGTGATGGAGAATGCTCTCGGCCCCACCTGGACCTGCCTCCTCCTGGACAGCTCACCAGTGGATACCATGCCCTGGCAGGTCAGACTCACGGGCAAGGAGCTCCCTCACTTCAGAACCAGTCTTGCCATTCACCATGAAGCTAGGCTCCACAGGGGTGTGTTTTGAGAGGCAGCAGAAACCCATCCCTTTCCTCCCTGCCCCCAAAAGGTTTCCTTCCTACGGGGGCATGTGGAATTCCACCATCAGGGATTCATTCCTCCGTGTTAGGTTATCAGCTCCCAGAGTCCTTCTGGAAACTGCAAATACCCCAGGGAGAGGTAACCAGTCGAGTCTCCAAGCAAACCAGGAAGAGGTTGGTGGAAGCATTCGTCACACTTGTGTGTGGAGTAGGGGTGCACAAGAGGAAGACAGGCTAGATGACGGCAGGACAGTGGTGGGGGACACAGGGAAGGAGAAGGAACAACATCTGAGACATACCTCCCTCTTTTACCCAAGGTCAGCCCAGAGAGGCCTTTGTAAAAGAAAATGGGGGGGAAACACTTTCAAAGGATTTGAAAGGCAGAGTGGGGCGGGGGCGGGGGGTGCGGTGCGGGGCAAGGAGGTTTTCAAGCATCCCTGTAAAAAGCCCAAACTTGTTCTGGTAACATCATTTCCTACAAACTCTGGTTTGAGTGACAGTTTTATTTTTCCTAAAGCTTTTCCAAAAGGATTTTCCAAGTACCAGGAATTTCAATGTGAAAGATAGTCATTGTCTTTTCTAATGAATTTAATTTGTGTTTTCAATAAAAAAAAATAATAATCATAATAAAAAGGATTCATTTCATGGGAAGAATTGTTAGTTTAAACTAGTAACATTCAATTATAGTAATTCAATAAAATGATAAAGTCAGACAGCAAACAAAATTCAGACCAAATTTGGTTTTCTACGTCATTTGTATTTTGTAATAAGGAAATCGTTCCTCTCCTTATCTGCCCAAGGTATACGCTCATACTCCAGTAGGAAAATCAAAGCCTGGGGGGCACCTGGGTGGCTCAGTGGTTGAGCATCTGCCTCCGGCTCAGGACGTGACCCCGGGGTCCCGGGATCGAGTCCCACATCAGGCTCCCTGCATGGAGCCTACTTCTCCCTCTGCCTGTGTCTCTGCCTCTCTCTCTCTCTCTCTGTCTCTTGTGAATAAATTAAAAAAAAATTTCCCTAAGAAAAGGACAGACCACATGACCCAGAGTGCGCCAGGCAATGAGTACCTGCTTGGACCAGCACCCCCCTCCGCTGACCACTTCTTGAGCCTCTGAGGAAAACCAGGTGAGGGGGCCTTCCCAGCCCACTGGCTTCCCACCCAGGAATGCCCCAAGACACCCGCTGACACCTTCCCCAGGCAAGAAGACCTTGAAGAGGCAAGACCCCAGCAGGTCGCTGAGAAGCTTCCAGAACCTGAATCCCATAGAGGCCACTGGCTTTTGCAGCCGGGCCTCCACGCTGGAGCCCGGGCCCGGGAGAGCCTGGCCCCGCAGTCGCCACCCGCCACCAGTGCTGAGATCCCGCCCTTCCCCTCGCCAGCTCCTTTGCAGACAACAATTCAGCAAGTATTCAGAGCCTGGCAGGCCCAGCGACCACAGGCAGGCAGGCGCTGGCTCCCAGGAGGAACTGGTAGACGCGGCCTCCCCTGCCCCCCCGTCCCCCCCCCCACAGCAGCCAGGCCGCCTGCCACCTGGACGGAGCCCCCAAACCGTACCCCTCTCTTGTGCTGCTGTCCCCCCCGGGGCTATGAGGACACCCCCATTCATCAGCGGGCCATCCGGAGACAGACCCCTGCCCTCAATGCTCTGAGGGGCCTCAGAAGCTCCAGGGCTTTCCACCCAGAAGCCAGGATTGCGGACACTGAGACCTGAGCCCGATAATGCAAGCACTTCCCCCAGGGGATCCCTGGGTCCCTTTCCATTTGGAGAAGGTGGCAAGTCTCCAGATCAGCAGAGGGAGCGGCTCTCACTCCCGATCCCTGCTCGCCCACCCGAGCCAGCCACCACCCTCACGCCCTGGAGAATGTTCTCCCGTGACCCGGCGCGTGAGAACAACGTGGGGATGCGTGGGCCTCTCCAGTGCAGTGACTCGGCCAGTGTCACCGATAACCTGACCAACCCATCAACATCTCTGCCAGATGAAGCCCCCTGAGGCCCTCCCCCCTGTGTGGAGGGCCACACGCGTTTGCAGGTACTAATCAGATGCACAAACTCTGGGCCTGATTCAATCCAAAGTAAGCACAGAGCTGGGGGGGTGGGGGGGGCTGCTTTTGATTCTTCTCAGCTCTTTGCAGATGCTCTTAACACCGGGCCTGTTTACAGGTTCAAATTGACTCCCTCCGAGTTCCTGGAGCAGTTCCCTGAGGGGCAGCGGGGAGAGGGCCCAGAGTGTCCATCTAGCTGCCTTCTCTCCAAGTGCAGACAAAAGTTCTAGAATGAGGAGAGGGTACCTTCCTGCCCCGGCCTAGCTCCACCATGCTGGAGCCCGGCTGACCAGGAACGGTCAAGAGAAAAGATTGGTTTTGTTTTTCTGACCTTTTTTAAAACCAAACCAAGATACTGCTTTTCAAAAATGAATCCTTAGCTCCTAGCTCAGGCTCCTATTTCTGAAAGGCCCATTCCTAAAAAAGGAATGACCTGAAACAGTTACTTCATCATATGTATTGGCGTTCACATCTTCAGTTTTCCCAGGAGGGTTTGGAGAGGGTTGTTTTTCTCATACGCCTGAAACACAGTTCTTTCTGGCTCATTTCACAGACTCGGACTTCCAGCTTAGGTAAGCCAGGTACTCAGCAGCATCAAGAACTGAATTCCTGGGCATCAGATTTAAGGGAAAATAGGCTGAAATGATTTGAGGGAGGCAAGCTATGTGCAAAAACATAAAAAGTCCTTTGTGCATAGAAAGGAATGGATACATGCCCCTTAAAAGTTCGTAAAATTAAAAATCAGCCTTTACCAAATTCAAGAAACCCCAAGAACACGGGGCCAGCACTTCTCAAAAATTAGAAATATAAGACCCTGTTTTATTATTCATGACCTGCTCTCTTACTAGTTCAGCCCTGATTTAGTGACCCTGACCAATTCTTTTGCAAACTCAACAATCAGAGTAAGTCACCTCTAAATCGTTATAAAATCATCCATAATTTTTCCAGCACAGAACAAAAAATAGCCAAGAATGCTGATCATAAATATGTTCATACATGGTGGGAGGCGGAGAGTGAAATGAACAGGAGACAAGGGGGGGGGAAGAAGAATCAAAAAATTAAAGGAAAAAAAAAGCTTTCCTTGGATTTAGAGAATATTCCATTTGGAACAACAACAGATTAATTTCCAGAGGGTAGTCACTGCTGGAAGAACAAATCCCTAAGCAGAACTTTGCTCCAAGGAACGTCCAGGGGTAGAGAAAAGTGTCTCATTTTTCCCGTGCACGCGGCCACAGCAAACAGGCCCCTGCTCCCTGCCTACCAGGCATTCCCCGACCTGTGCTCAGTGCAGTCCTAAAATGCCACCGAAGCTATCAAAATTACAAATGCCTCCCCTTTGTCCCTAGCGTGGACGAGTTATTTTACGAATAAGCTCACACACATGCCAAATGGTGCCGTTCGACTGGAAACTCTCTGATGCTAAATAAATCATCATTCGCCAGTGCAATGGAATACTATACAGCTGTGCAAACAGGCCCTGACACGGACTTGCTGCAATCTCGGCTCAGGGGGGCGGGGGAGGGGGTGTGAGGAAGGGGAAGCAAGGCCCAGGATGGCCTCTGTAGTAGGCTACCATGTGCACAAAGGGAGGAGAGAATCCTTTTAAAAGAGGGAAGGAGATGGAATTGCTTATTTATGCCCAGGCCCTCTAGGAAGGCGACCACGATACAGAAGGACACGGATGGGAAGAAAACCTGTTACTCTATTTCCCTCGGTATCCTTAGAATGATGTAAGTGAATCTGTTACCCCATCAAAATAAATAGGGCGATTTAAAAATGAAATCTGGCAAAGCATATGTTTCATGTGACTGTTTGCATCAACAGGAGTGCAATGCCCGGAATCAAAGACTGTTTCCCTTTTGAGGCTGAGGGTTGGCCCCCATAATCCAGGAGTCCTCCTGCATCTAAAAGCCTTAGTGGGGTGGGGGTGGGGGATGGAGGGGGAAGCACAGATTCAGAAGGAAGGCCTAGTGGCTCGCCAGCAAATTTTTAGCAGTTCACTGGGGGCCGCCAACCAAGGCACCCAGGCTGCCTGCCGGGACGCCTAAGCCCCAACAGCTGCATAAACTTGCTGTGCCCCAGCCTGACCTATTTCGGAGACAGGTCAGACCAGTGCATGCAGGGATAAGAAAACAACCTTGCTTCTCTGCAGTGGCTGCACCAGCGAGCTGCTCCAGCAGGGACACGCGGGGCAGGGGCTCTCGGCACCCCCCTCTGCCCAAAGCCTCACAAGCCTCACAAGCCAGGCTACTTTGTTTTCAGCTCTCGCGTTGCACCCACACAACACACAAGTCCGGAGCTCTGGGAAATGGATGGGGGGGAATCAAATAGAAAGGTCCTTGAAATGTATCCTCCAGCTTAACGCACACTCCTTGGGAACATTTCTTTAATATTTCTGAACTCATGTTTGAGAGGAGGGAAGGAGAATCATGCACAAAGAGAAATGTATACAATCTCACGTGCGGTGCAGAGCTAAGAAGATATTTAAGAACAATGGAGTTAAAAGAGGGGGGCAGAAGGAGAAATTGTGCAAAAGCGATTCTGTAAAACCAGGCACTGCCACAGAATTCCAGGAGTGGGAATGCATGCATGCATGAGACTCATTTTCAAAAAGCAACTAGTTGTCAGTCTCCGGTGGAGCGAAAAGAACGTGTACCCCCCCAAAAAAAATTTCAAAACAAAACAGAAACAAAGAAAGAAACGTTCAGTTTGGAGGACTCTGAAAAAGCCAAATTAATCTAAGCGAGAAAATCTGCAGAACTTGGAGAAAAAAAACAATTTAGAAATATCTTTTGACAACCCAGTGAATGGCTTTCGAATTTTGTTATTTTTCCTATCTAGTATGTCAACAAAATCTATTATGTTAAATAGTTGCTTATCAACTCAACTTTTTTGACTCGGTGAAAGTGGAGTGAGTGTGTGTGTGTGTGTGTGTGTGTGTGTGTGTATTGCTTCATTGTTGCTCCTAAGCCCTGAATTAAGCTTTTTATCTGCCTTTGGGCAGAGCCCATCTGCCAGCAGGCTGGTCACTTTCTGCATGTTCGGAGAATTTTTCTCCCCCAAGATTTTGAGTTTTCCTATGATACATGCGATTTGCACATAACTTGCATCTCCTCCTTCTCTTCTTATATCCCCCTGGATGTTGCTATGATGTGCCTGCCCCATCTTAGAGACGTCAGAACTGAACTTTGAGGGGTCACACCTGAAATGTGCGTGGTCTCAATTGCTCTAAAGCTGCAAGAACAGGGCACTTTTTGCCTTGGGTCCTGGGCTCTTGCAGTGCAAGCAAAGGCAGGGAAAGGGATGCGGGGGTGTGTTTAAGTCAGAACAGACAAGAAACACTCAAATGCTTTAGTAAACCTCATCAGGAAAACGGCCAAGTAGGGATTCAGAAAGAAGGAACCTGTTGCTTTTCTTATAATAAAATGAATTGGACCAATTAATTTTCTTTAGTTCAGGTTAAGCTCAACCATGGTAATTGAGACACACACACACACACACACACACTCTCACCCCTACTGGTCAAGATTTTCTTAATCGTGATAATATATTTGAATATGGGGAGAATTTTAAAATATGTTTGAAAATAGACTCCATAAGTCTACCATTATTTAAAAATAAAATGCCTTTCTATAAAGATAGGCCCTATAAGGGAAATAAGGAAGATATCAGTATCTCCATACCATGCCCAGGTGGTTGTTTGACTGGGTAAGTTATGCCTATACTGGCATTTGTATGTCTATGTACCTGTAAAATCACCAGCCTACAAATGTAGGCTATTAAAAAATGCAAATTTGTATGTCACCATACAAGAATTCACTAGGAAAGTCCGCAACAATTAAAAAATTAAACCAATCCCATGTTGCAACATAAATTGCACAGCACTTAACTTTCTTTTTGTAACTATTCTACCCTAACTTATTTATCATTTCCATCTAATGACATAAAAGCAGGGACATTTAATTCAGTGGTTATTTCCGGAAATATGCCTACCGGCCGATGTTAAAAATTCTAAAAATTTACACTTAAGCCTCCATGAAATGATACTGTTTGAACTCATGATAGATATGACCCCGGACATTTTTAATGCTAAAAATCAGTGGTATTTCCTCTCCCTCAGTTCCATGTTGGTCAGCCAAGAAGAGTCTCCCATCCTTGTCACAGAGCATTTTGAATGGATTCAAATGGATTCTATTTTTAAATGGAATCAATTGATTGGCTCCTAGAACTAAGATTTTGTTACTATACTGTTGTAGCTGCATTAAATCTGCCCAAAGAAAAATACATACAGTTGTGAAATTCCTTAATGGGTTGAAGGAGACAAATATCCAGCTATTCGGTTATTGCCTGTCATGAGTCCTAATTTGTTCTACTGAGGAAGACTGACTTCCCAATCACGGCAGTAAGGAGGGCACAAAAACTCAGACTACTTTGATCAAGTCGCTTCACCCCAAAGAGAAGACGTTCTTTGTTATTGTTGTTTGCTTAAAATCCTGCAGCAAACATCCAAATGCTACAAACTTTGCTGCATGCAATGTGCAAGGTAAAACTCTTTGTCAGGATTTTCCTTCCTAAGAGAAATGTGCATCAAATCAAATTCTAAATTTTACCTCACCCTTTATTAACATGTGCTCTCTTCTTTAAAGAGAAGTGGCCACTTCCATAGCAGAAGTTGTTTGCTAGTTTTTTCTTAGTTCTTATCAAGAAGGAAAGAAAGAAAACAGACATTGAAGGTAAGAATTCATAAAACCTTTCCTCACGCATTCTCAGCAACTATGTTCCATGGTTTTCATATCTCCTTTTGACAGTGGTGAAGTTTCTAACTCATCTCCCTTGAATAGATGTTCTGTAATGTTAATGGGCATTTTGATAATGGTGCATGTTCCTTACAGTTACAAACTGGAAATTGCATTTATTCTCGTTATTTGAGAGCATAATCCTAACACAGATCATTTGAGAAAAAGCTTTCTTAGGAGACAGATGTCCTGATTCCAGCAAAAAAGTTCAACGCTGCTGGGGCTCCGTGTTTGGCCCAACACTGCAAGACAGAGCTGACAGCTGAATGTGACATTCTCTACCAGAGACCAGCAGCAATGGGGCAAGAAAATCTTTCCCAACAGAGCAGAAGATGGTCCTCCGTTCCTACCTTGGTGTGCATCTTCCAAGAGAAGGGCAACTTCTGAAATTCCCTTTCATTTTCTGGGATCACAGTTTCTCAGATAAAGGCAGCCAGTTCTTTTTGTTGTTTGTTTGTTGTTTGTTTTTACTATAATATCAAAATCGTGTTTATTTTCCCCAACTTTATTGAGATGGCATTGACATAAGCCAGTCTCTGAATCAGTAATTCTGCCTTGGTACTGACATCAGGTCCAATTTGGAGCTCAATCCTGCTGCCCTCCCCAGCAGTACATGGACACGTAGCCTGATACCCAAGGAGAAAAGTTACTTTAACTCCATACATATACAAAATATACATGTACATGTGGACTATGCAACAAAGAACTCTCTAATGCTGCATCTGGACCCAAGACAGGGTAACCATAACAGATCCGAGCTGACTCACACTTCCAGCTTAATCCATTTCAGGCAGTTCTCTACACTCTAATGATTGGGACTCTATCAAAGAACATTTGAGCATAGGCAAAATATTAGTTAATTGGGAGATTATAATAAAATGCATTAGAAAATATCCACTAGAGGTTCTATACATCAAGACCTATCTTGTTGAAGAATGAACCAGAAAGAATAAAAACAAAATGAAATAAAGATAAATAGCCCCATGCACAATTATTTAGCTCCGCAATAGGCACAGAGAAGGGGATTCAGAAACACAGATCTAGGATGCACATTTGAATATCCAAAGCCTGGATCTGGCATAAATTTCACAACCTCACAGTGATTTGTTGGCATTTGCAAATTAAGCACAGAGATGGTATTTCCAAAAAAGCCCTTGCAGGAATTTTAGCTCTCACAATAAAAGAAAAATCTATCCAAATATATTGAATTCTTGCTCTAGGAAAAAAAAAGTCTAATAGTTCATCTAAAAATCACGAGCTGAAAAGTCATAAAATCATTCAGGGAAAGATTTTTCCTAGCCCTCAACAGCAGTACTGAATAATAATTGGGAGGCTGTGCTGTTACCTCAAATTCTGGTGACTCTAGAAAGTGTAATCCACTGGACAAATGAGCTTTTATTTTGTGCAACTGGATATAGTTTACTGCCAGCATAATTCATAGTGACAAACTTATAAATAAACTCTAACGATGTACAAACTATACACACAAATACGTATCTACTCCTACGTTTTGGGCGGGGGGGGTAAAAATATACATGAGACTCATGTAACCATCTATAAACACACAAATATAGAAACACATGTAGAGAAATGCAGTCAGTATAACTCCCAGTTTCCCGTGTATTTAATTATTCCCCACCCAGCTTTACATAAAAAAAAATCTGACATCTTTCCTTTACATCATTGCAGCTTAGAAGACAACTTTGGTGAAAGTTCCACACTTAGAAATTTAGGGACAGGCGGATAGTAGCTTCCATGCCTCCAGCCACCCTTCAAAAATGAGAATCTATTTGATGATAAATTCACCATCTTAGCCTAAGCTCTAAACAAGAAATCACCATAGGATAATTAAAAACACCCCACGAATCTCTTCTCTACAAACCTACGACATGTAACTGGTTTGGGTTCCAATTTCTTAAAGAGAATTTGGTCAATCCTCCTTAGAGGTTTCAGAGGAAAAGGGGGATTTTCCAAGACAGATAAATTGAAATGATCCCGCTTTGATCTCTGTGGTTCAGAATCCCTCACAATAGAAGATGGCCAGTGAGGGGCCGCGATCCCGGCCTTTTAATGCGTAACAATGCTATCAACAAACAGCTACTTAATCAATATTTGGCCAGAGCTGCTGAAAACTTCCTTTTCAGATTTTAATTCCTAGTTGTAAAACAACCCCAGAGCAGCCGGTGAGATAAGGCATTAAACTGACTGCTTAATTGTCTGTTAGTGTCGTGTTAGTTATATATGTACGTTCTTAATGGTTCTTTAATCTTTATTTACCCGCATAAATAAGTCACCTGTCTAGAACCCCAGAACCGACCCTTCCCTGTCCCCAGTCCCCAGGCTCACTCGTTGTGGCTGCTGCTGCTGCTGCGACTTTTAATTTTCGTTGGCTATTTACTTGCTAGGTACGACTTCAACTTTTAACCTCTCGGTTAGAAAGGATTTTTTTTTTTTTGTCGTCCAAATATATTTATGCATGGATAGTGCGACTGGGTTCGGTGGCAACGCTCCTCCTCACCTGATTGATCTCGGCAAATCCCACTCCTGAACCGAGGCGCACTTGCTGGTTCCGCCTCACCGCCCCGGTGGGTTTTATTGCGAAGCCCTGGGGACTCTTAAATGACCCTTCAGTAATTATTACGCACTTGAAGCCCCGACGTCCCCCGTTCCGGTGCTATCAACAATCAAATCAAGCCCCAAAATAAACATACGATTTCAAGCATTAATTAGAAAATCTGCATGTTTTCAATAAGGCTAGAGAGTAAGCATACAGCAGCCAACCAAACAAGACCAACAAGCAAAAAAGAAAAATCTACAAGACCTGAATTCTGCTGGTTTTTTCTTTTCTCTCTTTCTCTCTTTCTCTTTCTTTCTTTCTTTCTTTCTTTCTTTCTTTCTTTCTTTCTTTCTCTCTTTCTTTCCTTCCTTCCTTCCTTTTCTTTCTTTCTTTCTTTCTCTTTCTTTTCTTTTCTTTCTTCCTTTCTTTCTTTCATCTTTCTTTCTTTCTTCTTTTCTTTCTTTTTTAATCATCCCAACAAGAAAATCGCTACTTTTACATCCCTGAAAAGAACGCAGCGTGGGGTTTTAATTTAATGCGAGTCCTGATATTTCCAGGACACTTTTAAATGGGTGCCAGTTCCCTGTTGGGCATCGTAAGGGCTTCAGAAAATATAAAATTCACTCAAGAGACTAGAGGCGACATCGGGGTCAGATTTGGCATCCTGGCAAAGGGACTGGGAGAGTGGGCTGTCCGCGTTGATAAGGGTTCCGAGGCCACAAACCTAAGAGCTTGTACCCCGCGATTCGGGCTGCGGGAGAACGCCTCCCGGGCCTGCCCGGCCTCCCCGCGCCCCCCACCCCTGCGCCCCCCGCGCCCCAACATCCTTCCCCGCGAAGTCGGGGGAGAAGCGGCCTTCCGCTCCTCTCGCCTGCAGCAGCCCCGCTAATGATAAAGTGCTCTTTTCATCATTCCATTGGAAATGAAATAGTTCGGGGGCCTTTCAAACTTTTCTGCGCTTCCAGCTGCTTTCTCTCCTGTTCCCCCTGAAAAGCCGACGGCGTCCCACTCATTGCGGAAAAGCTCGCAAGTTTACAAACAACGGGACTGGAGCAAAACTTTTGTCACTTTTACTTTCTCAAAAAAAAAAAAAAAGACCCGCTTTTCATAAATGTCAAATGGCAAGGGAGAGATAGGAACGGAGGGTGCGCCCCAATCGACCTACGCTGGGGGCCTCGCAGCCTCATCTCCGGAATGGTTGCAAACCTCCCACGCTCACTGGAGATTTCATGAAAGTGTATCTCCAGCCCCAATCAAAACAGCAACTGGGCAATCTGGCCTCTCTCCCCCTGCGCTCCCGAGCTGCCACTTCAAAGCCGCGGCAACAAGTCAGTAATTGTAACGTTGCATCTAAATATTTAAGCGAGAGTCTTGCCGTCGCGTGTCCCATTTACAGTCCTCATCTGTCCTCTAATTCCATTACGGCACAAAGCAAAAATGTTTCCCAAAACTCACAAACAGGAAAAGCGTCACCCTGCTAGAGGAGGAGGGGGAGGAGGAGGAGGAGGAGGAGGAGGAGGAGGAGGAAGAGATGAAGGAGCTGTTTCTATTGATTAGTCACTGCTTTTGTGTTAAGGGCTTTCTTTAAAATAAGAAAAAAATGGGGGGAGGTTGCAGAAATTTCACTAATGTGAGCCTCAGGCAAGAGAGAAAAAAAAAAAGGAGAAGAAGGGGGGGGAGGCGGGCTGCGTCTAGATGAAAGTGAGAAGGACATAAAGGAGGCAATTGAGTCGGCTGCAGCCCGGCGAGCTAAGCTTCGAGCCGGCCGGAGCGCAGGGGAGGGGGCGGCGCGGCGCTTTGGCGCAGGGCGCAGGGGTGGGGGCCGACCCATTGTGGCGGCGCCCGCGGGCCCGCTCGGCCGCGCCGGGGGAGGAACAGAGGCGCCCATTGAGTGGCCGCCGCGGAGGCTGCGCCCACAGCCCCCGATGCTGCGACCGGGGCTGGGCTCCTCCGACTGCGCCCGTTCCGATCTCAGTGCTGGCCCCGGAGGGCCGGGAGCAGGCAGGGGGGAGGCGGGGGGGTGCAGGGGTGCCGTCCCGGGCCCCCCAGCCTTCTCCTTCCGCGCGGGGCCGAAGGCGCTGGGAGCACGCCCCGGGAGGGGTGCGCGGCGGCAAGGGCGCGCGCGCAGCGAGTCTGCACCCCAGCAGCTCTCGGGTCGGGCGAGGGAAAGAGGTCGCCCAGGAGAAGGCCGAGCACTGCGCAGAAAGACCAGGGCAGTTCTGACCTCCAGGGCGCCTGTCTTCCTGTGTCCGAGTCTGGCACGTAGAAAGACGCCCCCCTCTCCACCCCCTCGCTGGAACCTCCAGAGAGCGCGGTCACCCTTGCTCCAGGCACCCCAAGATCCTTTCTCAGCCAGCCTCCTCTCCCTCCCGGCTCAGGTCGCTTTATCAACATTCATGTTCTATGTTACAAGCGGGGCAGCCGGTGACTTTTGGTGCCCAAACAACAGAGGTAATGCTTGGAAGTTTCTGGACTTCCCATTGCTACACTTCACTCTCTCCCTTCGCGCTGCCCCTCTTGCCCTCCCGGGCTTCTCTGGAAAGGGAGCTAGGGCCGCTGAAGAGAGGGACCCCGCATCTTCTCTGACAACACCAAATTAAATTAGGCTTCTTCGGCCTCTGCGGAGTGTGTGTGTTTTCGACGGTACAGCCCCCGCTGGGGAGAATACTCTGATTTTAAAAATGGTAGCAATTGCCCTTGAATGGCAGCCGGCCCAGCTAGACGGCCCAAAAGACTAGAAACATTTTGTAGGTGAAATAGCCACTTTTTCCACGCTGGAGAGTCCATAAAACTTCCTGGCGCAGCAGCTATTGGAGCTCATTGAATAATTCATCCCTCATTGCAAGCCCATAATGTCTATTCTCGGCCCTTTGTGGAGCTGTTTTCTCTTCTTTTCTCCTTGAATTATAAAAAGGTTGCCTTCCTTTGTTCACATCAAGCTGCTGCGAGCTGGAGCTTTGTCTGGGCCGAGCTAAA
Source organism: Nyctereutes procyonoides (assembly GCF_905146905.1). Classification (NCBI taxonomy): domain Eukaryota; kingdom Metazoa; phylum Chordata; class Mammalia; order Carnivora; family Canidae; genus Nyctereutes; species Nyctereutes procyonoides. The sequence continues at coordinate 28,546,259 of NW_026575132.1, forward strand.
GTGTGAGTTTCAATGGACTCTCCAGGCTTTGTCTCCCAAGTTCATCTCCAAGTGTAGATTGTGTAGAGAAGGCCTTCTTTGTAAAAGCTGGAAAAGTTGTACAAATGTTTGACCAGCTCATTTGGGGCGTTTTGTCTCCTGGGCCTCGGCTGCCTGTGCTGCGAGGGAGCGGCGGGTCTCTCGCCGGCGCCTCCAGCAACAAGTAGCAAAGCCTCCTTCCTGAGCCTCTCCGGGAGCTCCGGGCTTCTTGCCCCTCGGCCCACAGGGGCCCGTTGGGTTTGGGATTGGCTGGTTTCTCTCCTTCCTCCCTCCCCAGTACCTCTGTGCTGCCTCGAGGCCTGGAATATAGCTGGGGTGTCCTCTCAGAGACTGGAGCAGAAAAGCACCCCTCCCAAAGGAGGGGCTTACGCTAAGAATCCCGTGAGTCCCCTGCCTGTAAGGAAAGCAGCTGCGTCTGTCCCTCCTGCCCAACCTGTCACGGTTTGGGGTATCTTTTCCTGATTGCCCGCGTGAGCCAGAGCATCCAGGCTTCTATCCCTGAAATCAGCTGTTGGGGTTTCTCATATCTAAATCAAAGTGTCTCTTCAAGGTTCTGCCCAGATTTTGCCCTGGTTTGTAAAGCTGCTGCCCTGCGCCGGGGTTGGGCCCTGAGAGCAGGAAAGGGACCAGCTCTCCCCCCCCACCCCCACCCCGTGGTCCTACTCCAGAGGCCACGTGCTGAGGGCTGGGACCCAGCTGGCCGCAGGGAGTGTCCGAGCCCACCTGGACTGCCGCCTACCCTTCCAGGGCAAGTCAAAGCTCAACTCAACCCACCAGAGTCCTGCCCGGCCCAGAAGCGGCAACTCCAGCGGCAGCCGGGACGCCAGGCGCCTCCGGCCCTCTGCCACTTTGTGGAGGCGCAGCCATCCCGGGGCCGGGGCCGAAAGTGCTGAGCAGGGAACTGCTGCAAGGACCCCTCTCCTGTTCAGCTTCTACTTGGTTCACTTTTCCTTTTGTGGAAGGGGAGGACACCTTTAGATTCCCAGGACCCTCTGCTGCAGGTATACGGGAAGTAGGCTGTACTGATGGCTCCTGACCAGAGCCTTTCTCTTTGGCGATGACAGGTCGCAGGCGGCCAGGAGCAGGTGGCCTGCACCTTTGGTGGAGGCAGTGTGCCAACACCAGGGGCGCAAGAATCCACATCTTGGGCCGGTTATACTCCCTGACACACACAGACATCGAGCCCTAATCATTTGAAAACCAATGTAAGGACCAACTTACATATATGTATCTATGATGTATTATGTATGTACTCATAAGGCGGCTGGCACGCCCCCAAAGACTTGCGAGTCCACGTCTCCTCTCCCCTCCTCCAAGGATGGGAAACCCCCTGGGGATCTGGACCTTTCCTGAGAGCGCAAAGGTCCTGCGGCCTCCGGAGGCTCACCCGCCGCCCCTGCCCCCCAAGGCCGCCCCAGCCGCCGCCGAGGGCAAGAGGGTAGCCCCGCACCAAACCGCAGTTCTGGGTCCTAGACCCCGGCGGGGAGAGCGGTGCAGAAGAAAGACTTAGCACGCAAGAAGAGAAAGAAAAGAGCTCTTTTGTGTTCGGTCCGGGGGCGCCTGCGGCCTCCCCCGGGTGCGGTGGATGCTGCGAGCAGGCCCGTGACCCCGGCGCCCCGACGTGAGAGCGCGCAGGGTCCTGGCTCGCCCGCCCCGGCCGCCGCTTACCTCGCTCGCTCAGGATGCCGTCGATGCTGTGCTTGGCCTTCTTCTCGCTCTCCTCCGCCTCCTTCCTCTCCAGGTCGGCCTCCTCCTCTTCGCCTTTCCCGAATTTACTCCTCAGGATGCGGCTGATGGAGCTCACTGGAGGTGGGAGGAGGGGGGAGCGCGCAGCCTGAGCCTCCCGCCCTGAGCGCCCAGGGGGGCCCGGGCCCGCCCCGCACCTCGCGCCTGCAGCCTGGGGCTCCTGGTCCTTCCACCGCGCTCACCCCCGCTCCAGCCCCCCGCCCCAGCCAGCTCCCCGGGGATGGAGCCCGGGGAAGCCCGCACCTCCAAGGTAGAGCCGGGAGCCGCCGTCTCCATCCCTCGCGTCCCGGCAGGAAGCATCTCCCCTTTCTGCCCTACAGACCGGGCGCCAAGTCTCCAGGCGAAGAGAATTGCCCGCCAGCCCACCCGGAGCCCCTACCACCGCCTGGGGATTGGGCCTCCGCGGTTCGCGCCAAGGGAGGAAGAACCGCAGCGGACCCATCCCTTGCAATTCAACTTTTTTTTTTTTTCCGGGCTCTATATAGGGTTTAAATTTCAACTGCAGAATCGTTTCCTATTGTAAAAAAAAAAAAATCAAAAGAAAATGCACTCTCCCCCATTTATTTTTTCCAGATCCCAGTCTGGTAAACAAATCCATACTCTGAAATATCTCGTTCTCGCAGGGGGGAAAGGGAGTTTCCTTTTAATTAAAAACAAACTCTCCCGCGCGCCCCCGCCTCGCCCCTGCGCCCGCTGCTCCTGCGCCTCCCCCGCTGCTGCCGGGGCGCCGGAGGGTCCCTGCGACTCTCGGAAGAAGCGGCCGCAGCGAGGCCTCCCCTCCCCGGCCACCCGGCGAAGCCTGGGCTGGCGCAGCCCCATCTCCCTTCGGTTGGGGTTACCCAAACATTTGTTTCTCTTTAAAAGGGAGCATCAATATTAATAAACGCTTGGCCTCCGCCTGGCGTTTCCTGCCTTTGCCTCCTCGACAGAAATCCTCTTCGGGGAGCCCTTGGAGGTCTCTCAACCCCGGGCCCAGCAGCTCAGCCCCTCTCCTGAAACACCGAGACCGCGGCTGGCTCGGGAGTGTTTCAGGGCCCTGCGAGCGGCTGCCTCCAGATCGCCCAGATGGATCTTTGGGGTGATTATGGCTCGGATGGCCCCCCTGCGTGCGCCCCAGGGGGAACAGTGACTGGCCGGCCGCGCCTCCAACACGTTAATGGGCCTGGTACCTGAGGGCACAGTGTTTCGATCACAGACAGCGTCCTTAAGTAATTTGTCTCGAATTTCCCAGCTGAACATGCCCGGGTTCTCTCTTTTGTATTCCTCAATTTTCTTCTCCACGTCAGGCGTTGTCACCTGCTTTAAGAGAACAGGCAGGCAGGCGTTGGTACCCAGTACTCAGGGCCAAATGTGGAGGCCCTATGGCCTTCAAGCCCTGTGAGATGCACCTTCCTGCACCCCCTGGGGAAGTCCCCCTTGTTAGCAAAAGGACCCCAGCTCTGTGAGGCAGTTCAGTTTCAGGAAGGGGTAGAAGAGAGATGGCCCCACCCCTGGAGACCCTCTTCCCCCCTAGGCAAGCTTGGACGATCAGGATACATTAACAAGACTTATAACGTCTTGTGGGGGTGGGGGTGGGGGAGGTGCTTTCTGATCCCTGAAAATAAGGAAAGTCAACTCCTTACACAGAAACAACGGGAAAATGAAACTAAAAAGGGGGAATGTTTGAAAGAGAAGAGAAAAAAAAATCAGGTTAGATCTGTAACTTGTATCTCTCCCCCAAAAAGCACAAGGTTGGAGCTAAATTGAAGAGCAGAATGAAATGCAAAAGCTGATGGTATAGGTTTAAAAAAATTAATCAGAGTATAACAAATATGGATAATTTGAGAGACTGGTTCCTTTTTTTTTTCTTTCTTTCTTTCAATGAAAGTAATTTCCAGAGACTCTTGGAGAAGGTGCAAAAGGAGCTGAGGGTGGGGGGTGGAGCAGGGTGTTTGGAAGTCTTCAGTTTACCAGAACCCTCTTTCTGATTTTGCCCTGTGGCAACTAGAAAATTATATTGGATTTTCCCCACATCCAGAAGAAAAGGCAGACCCTATGTAATCCCCTCCCACTGAGCCTTAGCCAGTGTGACTCTTTCATTTTTTAAAAAGGAACCAAAATAATTTGAAGATAGTACCAAACTGCTTTTTCAATGCTAGGTCAGCTGCTCATCACAAAGAAAACAAATCACCCTAGCTTTTAACTCCCTGAAGACAATTCGGACTGAAGGGGGTTGGGGACAGAAGGTGGGAGAGAAACCATTAGAAAACCAAAAGTGGCTCCTTAAAGTAGGTTTGGCGAGGGCGAGTGCAGTGGGTGGGAGCTGGGAAAACTCTTGCGGAAGAAACCAGCAACAGGTGGGCACATGCAGCTGCATGCTTAGGTGTTTGCCTATTAAAACGATTTCATGAGTATTCTAGGGTTCTAGAACAGTTTTTAAAATGCTATATTTCCTTTGCAAGAAGGCTGGAGTCTTCCCTTAGCCTTTAGCCCAGGCGGCAACCGAGTCCTCCCACCCCCACCATACACACACACCCCACACACCCCTTCCCAGTCCTGAAAAATAACTCCTTGGGAAACCCCCCAGGACAGTCCCTGCCCCCTGCCCCATCTTCCCTGAGCGGGAGACCACAGGGCCGGAGGCCTAGAGGGCCAGACCCGTGCGCTCACCTTGGGCTTGCTGCCGCCGATGGCACCGGGGCGGATGGAGCCCGTCTCCTGGTACCTGCACAGGATCTTAGAGACGCAGCCGTGGGACACCCGCAACTGGCGGGAGATGACACAGGGCCGGATTCCGTGGTGGGCCATCTCCACTATCTTGTGGCGGATGTGGTTGGGTAGCGGCCTGCCGTTGATAAACACCCCTCCGAGCTGATTGACTCGGCCCTGGCCGAGGGGAGTGGACACTGGGAGCAGAAGGCGAAAGGAGAGGCAGAGGAAAGTCATCGCGAGAGAACAGAGAGCCCCGGAAAGATGAGCCCCCCTAACTTCACACTCTTCTGGACAATCGGCCCACTGCAGCCCCAGCGCTGCAACTGTGCGGCCTCCGGCTGCCCGCCCCAGACCCTGTTCCAACCACATCTGTTCAAGTTATTAAGCAATTCGGGAGCACTTAACTTGCCCCAGAGAAACTGCCTTCCTTTTGGGCCCACGGAGAGTGGCGGTGTTGGAAGGGGGGAAACCCTGAAGCCAGAATCTTGAGGTTTGCTCAAGAAACAGCGTCCTGGCTGAGAGAAAAGTCTGCCCAGACGCCGGCCTTCTGGAACTCTGCTCACACCAAACCCTGTTCAACTGGATCTGCTCCCTCTCTGAGGAGCTTGGGGGTGCTGGCAATCCTTGGGGTTTCTGGCTAAGAGTGCAGCAGCCAAAGGTCAAAGAGGGTCCGGAAAAGAGTCTCCGGTGGCAGCGTCTGTCACCTGTTACACCTCGGGACAGAGACACAGCCAGCCAGGTCTGCGCACAGACCCTTCCCCTCTAGTCACCTTCAGGGTATGACATTCTACTCTAGACCCCGCCTGAAGGCCAGCCCGGCTGGATCAGCATCCCGCTCGGTCGCTCCAACCTCACAAACTATCCAGAAGGGCTCGGACTTGTAAGTCTTCCCGCCTTGGGAGTCCCTTTTGGGTGAAGGAAAGGCAGTTAACCCAAAAGTGTTATGGAAACTTCCAGATGCCACTCGAGATGAATGGAACTCTAATTAATGAATCAACTAATACTAAAGATTCCAAGCACGGTGCCCCGCACGCACGCCCGGTTGCCTGCCACTACACTTTGCACCCGCAAGAAACTCCTTACGGAGCTAACAAAAGCTTAGCAAATATGGACGCAGCTGGACGATTTTGAGAGGCCTTGGGAGGCGGAGAGAATGCGGAGAAGTTGCTTTGGGGGGGGGCCCAGAAGCCGGTTGACCCCCTCCCCAGCGCGGCATTTCCAAAACTGCAAAGGAAAGCGGCGGCCTGCACCAGGCCCGGCCGCCGAGCTCCGCCAGGGTTTGCAGAAAGAGCTGCGCTGCTTGCAAGGGGGAGTCGAGTGGGGATCTCGGCCCGACCGTTCCCTCCCGGGCTGGGCTCCCAGGGCCTGCGGGGAAGCCGGGGGAGCCCCCCGGGGGATGGGGGCCCGGCTCCCGGCTCCGGGGTCCCCGGCTGGGCGCGCGCAGGCCCTCCCTTACCTTCCAGGGGGAAGCCGCTGCGCGGGTAGTTCTGCCCCGGGCCCGGCCGCATCATCCTGGGCACGGCCCCGGCCAGCGTGGTCATCCTGGGGCGGCTCCGCTCGGGAATTGTATCCAGGCGAAGGCGAAGCCGAGGGGCAAGCGCGGCGCTGGCGACCCCAGGGGACTCCGCGCCCAAAGGAGGCTGGGGACAGCGGCGCGGACGCGGGCGGGGACGGCCGCCACTGGCCCGGAGGCGCGCGGGGGGCGCGGGGGGCGCGCGGGCAGGGGCCACGGAGGCCAGGACCGCCAGCCCGGGCGCAGGGTCCGGGTCGGGGCGCGTGTGTGCGGGCGGCCCCGGGGCTGGGGCTGGGGCTGGGGCGCGGGGCGCGGGGAGCCGGGGGCGGGGCGCGCGCGGCCGGCCCGAGTCTCCTCCCGTCGTGACACCGAGTGCGAGTGCGGGGATCCGGGCTCGGGAGCATTTATTAGTCCTTTCACCCAAAGCTTGGTCAGGAGCCCTGAGCTGCGATTGGCCGACGGGGAGACCGTCCCGGGTGGCGGAGACACGCGCTGATTGGGCGACAGCGGCCACTTTCTCTTCCCATCCCCGGCGATGCCAGGGCCTCGGCCGGCCCGGAGAGGGACCCACGCTGCGCCCCTTCCCCGGAGGAGAAGGCAGGCCCGTGGAGACCGGCAGAGGCGGCCCGAGGGGATGGCAGCCGCGCCAGAAGGCCCCGACTTCTCCCCCTCACCCCACGGGCGCCCTCTCGCCCCGACTTTCTCTTTCTTTGTCTCTGCCTGTCTCTGTGTATCTCTGTGGCCTTGACTCTATCCTTCTCGCCCCACGTCCTTATCTATGTCTCTATTTTTCACCTGTGACTTCTCTCTCTCTGCTTTTGCTTGGTTGACTGCCACTGGAGGGGGTGGCACTCAGTAGGAAGGCATGGGGACCCCCCCACGTGTGTAGCCTTCCTGCCCCTGGTCCGTGCCCCTTGGGCCTAGGTTCATTAGAGGGGTCCTCCCGGTGGGGTTCCTCCCAGGAGGAGACCAGGGTGTGCTGATAAGGTCTTTTGTCCGCTCAGCCTGGAAAGCCCGAGTGGTGTGAAGCTTAGGCAGCCTTGGGGAGGCCCCACGATGCACTAGTTGAAGCCTGGGGAGGGGAGGGAGAAGAAAACTGTCTCTTCTTGACGGAAAAATCCACTCTGGGAAGCCCCAACTCTAAACCTCGAGGTATAGATCCCCAATGCGGCATGTGTCTATATGTTAAAGTTTTGCCCGGCTGCGGCGTTTGTTCTCAGGAATTTATTATGGTATTCAGACTAAACTGCTGGAAAAATAAAAGGAGCGAAGTCTTGGCTAGGAGCTGAAGTGTCCCCAGCAGGATATGACGCCAGGAGTGTTGTAAAGACTGTCTGTCCTTAGAGAAGGTACCATTGTGCATAGCCTTTTATTTATAACTTGGTAAGTGCCAGCGAACTCGCCTCCTTTACACCCCCGAGTGCCAGCCCCGCGCTCTGCACTGCGCTTTATGCGCTCGAGTCTATTCAGGGACTGTCACTCCGGGACTGCGAGGTATTCAGGGCCTTAATCAATCAAAAGGATGAGAATCGGGCAGGTTTTTCCCTTTGAAATAAAGGAAACAATGACTTCTGGGCTTCAAGTTCCCCCTTTTCCTTTTACAATTTTTGAATTTTTCCTGGGCCAGAGTTCTCCACCATCCCCCTCTCTCAGTTTCCCATCCCCCAACTCCTTTTGACAGTTTCTACGTGAACTCGGCCCCCAACCCCACTTCCCCACCCCCTAATTAAGGCAAACACAGAAGGGAAGATGGGGGGGTGGGTGGAGGGTAGCGTTTAGCTGCTGGACCCTCTGGGAGTTGGCCCTTTAAAAATCCACTCGCAAGTGGGAAAAGCAGGCAGCTTTCAGCTGGGCTTCAACATTAAAAGGTTGGCCTGACCTCCAGAACAGCGGGGCCGGGGCTCTGGAAACACGGAAAAAGTCTGGAGGTGTCCTCACCCACCCAAGGGGGGAGGGCCCACGTGCATTCATAGTACAAAGGAGAGACGCTCCTTAGAAGGAAGCCCTACTTAACCCGATTTTACATAAAATGATTCAATTTGTCAAGGGGAAAACTTTCTCATTTTCTTTCTGCGAACTTGGTGGTCACCAAAGCCTGTGTCTGGGTTTCCTAAGCCCCCTCTCCGGGATTGCCTCTCGGGAGCCAGGATTTTTTCAAGTTTTCCATCTTCAGAAGGTTGAGTGGAGCAGACAGGGAATTTTCTAGGGTTAGAGGTAGTTGGGAGGAGAGGTACCCAGGGTGTATTTTAAGAGGGCAAATGCACCCTCAACTCGCCCACGGAAGGAGCCCAGGAATATCCAGGACTGAGTCTCATTTGTTTCTGAGCCCAGGGCTTGGTCTCCAAACCCTGCCGGCGGTGTTCACTCTCCCCGGAGAGCCGGGGATTCTCGACCGCTTGCTGCAGACTCGCTCCCCGTTCCCCGCGTGGCGCGTCCAGCCCCCGTGCTCCGCAGGGCTGGGGAGATCCTGGGATGGAAGGGCTGCGGCTTGAACTGGATCTGGATTACCCATGGAGCCATCCACAGACCGACCACCGCTTGCTCTAAAAATGTACAAATAGTGACCCCGAGCATGTGGCGTGTGTGTGTGTGTGTGTGTGTGTGTGTGTGTGTGTGTGTGTTTGGGGCCTGCGGCTCCAGGATCTGTCCTTCTCAGCCTCCACCGAGCCAGAGGGCTCTGAAGTTCTTCTGTAGCCAGAGATCAGCTCGGCCCCTCTCCAGCCGGGCGGCGGTCAGAGGACCTCAGAGACCCGGGGCAGGGTGACAGGGCACCCTCGGTCTCAGGGCAACTGGGCCAGAAGGGCTGTCGGGGTACTTAGGATCCAAAGACCTCGGGAGTCCAAGTTCCTGCACTTGGTATTCCTGAAGTCCAACCGGGAAAGGCCAGGACAGAGACGTTGGCTGAGGTTCTGGGGCCTCTGGGCCCACTCGCAGCTGAACCAGGCCCAGAGCCCGAGGCTGGACAAATTCGAAAGCAACAGGTCGCACGGGGGGCGGGGTGGTTCCCGGTTCTCAGGATTACTTTTACAAAGAATGAACCCCGGCCCTACACTTCAGCCACTCCTTCCCCATCTCTGTAGCCCGTGCCTCCCCTTCTTTCTGAGGTGTCTCCGGAAGCAGAAGCTACCCCCGCCCCAGGCCCCAAGCAGGAAGGGAGTCTCCACCCAGGCCCCTTTCCCGGGTCTCAGTCGGTGAGCCAGAGTCTCCCTGCCGAGTCTGGGTGTGACACAGGCGCTAATTAACGAAGGAGTGGTCCCACAGTGGGGCTTGCAAGGTAAGCAGCCCTGGACGCAGGTCTGGGAAGCAGCACCATTTCCCAGGCTGACAGATCACCCAGAGAGCAGCAGGGGAGTCTCTAGCACGGTTTTGAGGAAGAAGAGAAAGGAACGTTGTGTCCGGTTGACGCTATCAGTGCAAGTGCTGAACGACTGAAGCCTTGAGGGCAATGATAAGATCATGGGGGGGTGAGGGAGGGGGATAACTTGCCGATGCCTCCTCGGCAAGAGTTTCCGAGGAACTGCAGGTGAAATAGCTGGTTGCCTGTCCAGGCCCGGGGCGCCTGTCCCGTCCACTTGAGGGTTCCTGGCTCCGGGCTTGGGCTGGATGGACCGTCCAGTGGCTGCAGGACGCCCCTTAGCGTGCTTCTCCCCGACTCACCGACTCAGGCTTGATGAGCCTCTCAGGGTCCTCGGACTTCCCGTGGCCTCTAACAGGTGACCTCATTTCTAGCCAGACTACAGACCTTAAGAGAAAATTATGATCTATGTAAAAGAATGTCCCCGACTGGCGGGTCCATCCAGACCTTTTTTTTCCCCAACTGGAGGGCCTGGCATAGTAGCCCCCCGGAGGCGCACCTGCCGGCCTGCGGGGTCCCAGGCATCTCTCAGGACGCAGTCTGTGGTTTGAGCAAACACCCCGAAGCCCTCGATTCCGCCGGAAGGCCGCCCCGCATTCACTCGAAGGAAATGAAAGGACCGAGTGGTTGAGGTGCTTGGTGGCCCGATGCGCTCGGTGAGCGTCGCTTAGAGCCCGGCTAGCGCTGCGCCAGGCCCGGTGACCTCCCTGAGGCCCCCCGCAGTGGTTTGTCAAAAGCTTTGGCGCCGCTATTCTCCCCACTGGAAAATCAGTCGGGACGAGGTCGGATTTAGGGACTGGACGGGGATCTGGGCACCGCACTGAAATGGGGTGTGGGCCAGCCACAGAGATTTTGCCCCTGTGGTGCCCCCATGATGGCCCTGCAGATGGGGGGGGGCCAAGAACGTGCGAGCGAGTTCTCAAGAAAGATCATATGGTTTGTGGGAAGCAGGAAAACGAGGAAAGGAAAAAGAAGAGAGGGGAAGAAGAGAGATGTAAAAGAAAAAAATATTTGTAAAAGGCAGCGAGGGAGGGAGAGAATGAATCTCACGGCAAATGGGCTCCTACAGACATTTGGCTCTACAAAAATTATTTTATGCAAATAAGGAAGACAAGATGCCAGAGCCTAATTCTCCAGGGGGAAAAAGCATCTTGTAAAAAAAATTAGAATAAGTCCTCTCTAATCTTCAAAAATGCTCTGCCCAACTCAGTGAGAATCCACAGGGGGTGGAGGGATTTGAAGTCTAGAAGAGAGAAGCAACAACTGGCAGGGTGTATGCCTTTAGCAGGGATGTCCTGTGTTCCCCTGGGGTGAGGCCTGAGGGGTCCTGGCGGGGCATTGTCCTATTGGGGGCACTGTAGGCCTTGGGGATATGAGGTTGGGGCAGCAGGAGCGCTAGAGAGCTAGAGAGCGTTGATAGGCGTGCTGGGGGAGACGGGAGGGGTTGGATTTCTTTGAGGTTTGAAGCAAAAAGCAAGGCAAATGACCACACCAGGAACTCCTGCCCCAGGGTGTCTGGGGGCTGCATTGGGAGGAAACCCTAACTGGGTTCCGCCCCGGGAGGTGGGGTGGGGGATGGGATGGGGGACAAGGAGGTAGGGGTGGGGAGAGGAGTAGACAAGGTGGGGGGAAGCCAACAGGCCTATGGTTGGGATCCAGCCAGGTCTCTGCCCAAGCCCGAGCCCTGAGCCGCCGCTGCTTCCCAGCCTGAATATCCTCAGCTCCTGCAGGAAATTTTTCTCCGAGGTGGATTTCAGAGGGAGGGATGCAAGGAGCAAGAAAAGGGACCTTGGAGGAAAACATCCAGACGCAGGTCTCTAGTTACACCTGGACTCACGTGACGGTGAGAGCCCAGGAAGCCCAGGCGGCAGACCTGTGGTAAACCCAGGACCCGAAATCCACAGGGATTAAAAACAAGAGACTGCATAGCCGACTCTGTGTAGCAAGCGCAGCAGGTCGGGGGAGGTGGAAGAGCCCAGGCGTCCACTGGGACAGGAGGGACGTGGGACTTGGCAGGGAGCGGCGGCCCCTAGGAGCTCATAGTGCACAGGAGAGAGGAGGGGACACCTGCCCTGGGATGCATCCTTTCTGGACCTCACCAGCCTTTCCGAGAGGGAAGGAGAAGGAAGAGGAACGGGGAGGAGGAGGGGAGGAGGAGGGGGGGGAAGGAGGAGGAGGGGAGGGGGGGGAAGGAGGAGGAAGGGAGGAGGAAGGGAGGGGGAGGAGGAGGGGAAGAGGAGGAGGGAAGGGAAGGGAAGGGAAGGGAAGGAGAGAAGAGAAGAGAAGAGAAGAGAAGAGAAGAGAAGAGAAGAGAAGAGAAGAGAAGAGAAGAGAGAGAAGAGAAGAGAAATCACCACAAGCCAAACCGGATGCTTCAACCCTTCCAATTTCTACACATTCCATGACATTCCTTCCCAGACCTAAATGTTCTCTCCATCTCCCTTCCCCCCAGGAAAGCAGCTATTTTGTGTTTTAAATTAGCGGGTGTTTTTTTTTCCTTTCTTTCTTTCTGGAGATGGATCTTTAAAGTAGTCTTGGGCTTTGGGGTGAGGAGTGAAAGAATAATTTTGATTTAGAACCTTGGAGATGGGAGCAACCTGGAGGGGGAAACTCTGAAAAGCTGAAAACTGACCATCCAGGATGCCAAAAGCAATGGAAAGGAGCCTGGCGGACAGGGTGGTTTATCCGGAGGGAGCCGCCAAGGAAAGTGCAGACCTGGCACTGTCCGGCTGCCCGGAGCCCTGTCACAGAGAGCTGTCCCTCATCCCCTCGGGGGTGGCCTGGTGCGCTGGTCACTCTCTCAATCTTGCTTCTTTCCTCTGGAAAACTGCGAGAGAGGTATCCCCCCACCCCTAGACCCCCAACAGCCCAGCCCCAGCCAAGAGTTAAGACAAGTAGCCCCAAGAGGAATGCGCTTCGGAGAGCCTTTTCCTTCTTCCCATTTCTAAACGAAATCTAATACTATCTGGCTGCAAATATATATATCACTGGCCCAGAGACTGAAAGATTAACATTTGGATATGTGGGAAATGTAATCTGCATGGCTAATTGATTCCTAGCGTATCAGTTTAAAGGATAAAGATCGATATCTACATGATGGATACTGTATTAATAGGGGCATAAATATAGGCCGGAGAGTCGTTACCGAAACCTTTGAAGCCTCTTCTTGGCTCTCGGGTCCTCCACGCGCCCCCCCCCCCCCGGCCCCGCTGGGTGGGGAGCATCTGCGGCGCCGCTCCCGGGAAAGGCGGCCCTTGCCTTTCCCCCCTTCCCGGGCCCGACGAAGCAGGTGGACAGCAGGACGGGAGGGAGGGTGGTATTTTCGCAAAACTCACCGCTCCCTGCTGCGAAACAGACACGTGACCTTCACGCGGGGACGTGCAGGTCACGCGCGTCGGCACAGGCGCTAGGACACGGATCGCATCGGTGCGCAGGCCGGGCCCCGGGGTGTCCTCGGAGCTGGAGCCCCTCTGTCCATCCCACGCGCCCTCCTGGCGGCCCCCAAGGAGGCGGGGCCCGGCGATCGGACCTCCCGGAGGGCGGGGGGGCGTGGGGGAGGGGAGGGAGGGGGAGGGGAGGGGGAGGGGCGGCCCTCCAGAGGCGCAGCGGCGGGGCGCGTGCGGGGCGCGGAGTGCCAGCCGCAGCCAGCCGCGCCCTCCGAGGCGTCGGAGCCCACCCGGAGCTGCGGTGCTTTCCCGCCGAGGTCGGGTGGGCGTGTGAGCCCCAGGGAGCGAGGCGAGGGGAACGGAACCGGGGATTCTTGGAGCCGGAACCAGGCAGCCCCCACCGGCGGTTGCCAATTAGTCCTGGGTCCCCGCAGCCCCCCGCCGTCGAGCCCGCGCGGCCCAAAGCACTTTGCAAATGCACATAAATCACCCTTCGCGCCTTTCTCTCCATTAATTAAGAGGGACGTTTGGACAAAACGGGCGTAATCTTTATTAATTACGCAGCCCTCGGAGCGCCGTGGGCATCAATCACGCCCAAAGCGAAAGTGCAGGGGGCGCCTAATCCCTCCCCAGAGCGCTTGGGAGACGGAGCCGGGAAGCTGGCGTCTCCTCCCTCGCGTCCACCTTTCTTGCTGCCGCAGCTTGGGACCCTCGCGCGGTGGCCCCTCTCCAGACCCAGAGCCCGCTGCGCAAGGTGGCCCCTCCCCAGACCCAGAGCCCCGCTGCGTGGGGTGGTCCCTCCCCAACCCAGAGCCCGCTGCGCGGGGTGGTCCCTCCCTGAACCCAGAGCCAGCTGCGTGGGGTGGTCCCTCCCCGAACCCAGAGCCCGCTGCGCAAGGTGGCCCCTCCCCAGACCCAGAGCCCGCTGCGTGGGGTGGTCCCTCCCTGAACCCAGAGCCCGCTTAGTGGGGTGTCCCTCCCTGAACTCAGAGCCCGCTGCGTGGGGTGTCCCTCCTTGAACCCAGAGCCCGCTGCGTGGGGTGTCCCTCCCTGAACCCAGAGCCAGCTGCGTGGGGTGTCCCTCCCTGAACCCAGAGCCCGCTGCGCAAGGTGGCCCCTCCCCAGACCCAGAGCCTGCTGCGTGGGGCCCCGCAGCTCTCCACCCCCCTGAGGGTCCCCCAGTCCCGTCCCTGCACGCACTGGGGCCCACACACCCCAGGGCTCGGTCTCCCCACTTCTTGGCCAGGCCCAGGCACTTCTCCACCTTCCTCCCTCCCACGCTCGGAGGAGCCCAAGTCCTCACTGAGCAGCGGTCCTGGGACACTCAGTTTACCCCTGGGTTGAGGCGATAGAGGTGGGGGACAGAAATCCCAATCCAGTGACCCCAGGATGAGGATGGAGGGTGCCCCGAGGGTGGAATGGGGAGGATCTTAGAAGCGGTGCAGGTGGCCCACCAGTCCTGGGTACCGAGGGTGCCAGAAGACCCTTGCCTTGCACAGGTGGAGTGGGAGGGCGGTATCAAAACTCCAGTTCTGGGCAGAGAGCCCCAGGGTAGCTGGAACCTCCAGACCACGCGTGGGAGAGCTGGCTGGAGATGGGCTCCACAAATTCAGGTTCCTTCCCCGCAGCCCCGCTGACCTCGGAGGGCAGGGACCCTGTGCTCACTCCGGACAGGGCCCTAGGAAGGGGTGTCTTAGGCAACCACCCCTCCCAGTGTGGCCAGGGTTTGAATCTGGACCATCCAGGCTGAGATTCTCCCAACGGAGACCCTTAAGGAGATTCTGCTGGATTAAAAAAAAGCAGAAGAAGAAGAAGAAGAAGAAGAAGTGGGACAAAAATCTAACAGGAGAGTGATCTCAGAGGCCCTCTGTGCTCTGACAGCTCAGACCCCGCGGGTCGCTGGGTCCGTTCCTAGTTGCCTTTCTGGGTTTTGCCCCCCAATTATAAATGCTGTCAAGCCTGGCATCGGAGGTCAGGCCTTCAGTCAATTCCCACCCACAGAGGACAGGCCTGTCCACCCTGGCATCCCTGGGCGCCCTTGGCCCAAGGAAGGCTCCTCTGGAAGTGGAAAGTCGCATGAGTCCTGAGACCTGATGTCTATCTCACTGTGTTGGGCTGTTCCGGCCCAACCAAGAGGTTTGGGAGATAGGGGCCGGCTTGTACCACCCTTCCGGCTTTCTCTGAGGCTTCCCCACCGTGTCCGTCTTGCCCAGGCTGGGCGCACTCTGCTGTCCGACATTCTCCCATTCAATCATCTGTTAACCCCTGGGAAAATTCTCATTAAATGCTGAGGCTCCTTTGCCCACCAGTCACCTCCAGGGCCTGAGACGCCTGCAAAGCGGGCCCTTGAAGCCTTTCCCTGGGAAAGTTTCAATTATTTTATTCTACCCCGTATCTCCAAGTGAATGGTCAGCTGGGCCTGTCTTCTTCTGTGTCCTCAGCAGATCACAGAACTGGCACATAAGGACTTTCATTCATTCCACACATACTTACTGAGCTTCTACTATGTGCTGTTCCAAGATCTTGGGCTACACTAGTCATGGAAACGGACCAAAGTCCTCCTCTTGGCAGAGCTCGGTCCAGAAAATAAAAAGAATATAAATGCCGCCGCTGGTCAGGAGTTGGGTGGCAAGGATGAGGCTCAGCTCTGAAGAATCCGAAGGACTTGGGAGAGGAGTTGGGGGAGGAGCAGGCCTGGACCACTGGTGGGGTGGGGGGCGTTGCTATTCCAGCCACAGAAGTCTGGGCGGCTCCCCTGAGGTATCTTACTGAAGAGAAGGGAGGATGGGAAGGAGCGTTTGGTGGAGAAGGCCAAAGGGATGGAGCGAAGGAGCCACATACATTCACTACAGGAGTGAGTAACAACTGTCGTTGGACATTCTGAAGTCCTGGCCAACTGGGGCAGGGCCTGGCCAACCAAACCTGCAGATATGTTCTGCCCAGAAAGAGGCAGTTTTGGGGTCTTCTTGGGGGCTCAGGGTCCCTCTGGATGTTCCCCCACTGTCCTCTTTCTGAAGACATTTCCTTCCGGGTACAAAGTAGTGACAGGGGACAGGATCTTCCAGGAACAGGTGGAGGCTTCCTAGGGACCCGCCCTCTCTCCTCTAGCAATTAGGCAGATGTCACTGTTGGAGGTCAGGGGATTGGGACCGGTGGTTCTTGAAGAGATAAATGGGAAAGAAAACAGGGACATTCAGGAGAGAGGCACCTCCAGACCTGAGTTCCTTATCTCCAAAGCTGGCTAAGAAGGTTCTCAGAAAGCCCAGGCTGCCCTGTCACAGCGGGGTCATAAGAGTCACCCCGGAATAGAAATAGTACTTTCAGGTCCCTCAGAATAAGGTCACATTTCCCTGGGGCAAGGGCAGGGGTTACACTCCACCCCTCTGATTGGTGAGGAAGCCCCAATTTCAGGAGAGTAAACAGTGTGCTTTCGTGGGGGGTGGATGACCCAGGAAGGCAGGAGCCAGACCCTGGGGCATTCAGGAGCAGAGTGGCAGGTCACCCTGGGAGGGAGAAATGAAAGAAGCTTTTGGAGCTCAAAAAGAGGGAAGTGCTACCAGAATGGAAGGTTTGGGACCAGAAAAATAAAGAAAAGAAAGGAAAAGAAAAGAAAACTAAAACTGCTGGATAGAGAAAAGATTGCTTCAAAACTGAAGAGGGGACAGGAGGAAGGGAGGGAGGGGAGGGAGGGAGGGAGGGAGGGAGGGAGGGAGGGAGGGAGGGAGGGAAAGAGAGTATGACCAAATATACAAGAAATAGTATGGCTAAAATATGTCTGAAAAAATGAATCCTAATTGATGTCAGTCAAGGTGGGTTCATACTAGACAACAATGAGTGACTTTCTGATTTGAAGGACACATTTACACCGGAAGTAATCCGAATAACCATTCCACTGTTCTAGAATATGTGGGCATGGAGGACACAGCAGGATATAGGGGATTGAGAGAAAGAAAATGACATTAGGAAGGAAAATACAAGAGTTGTAACCCTCCTATGTGCCAGACATGTCACATATACCGCTACTTTAATATTGACCTAAGAATAATTCTATGTGCTTTGCTCCCAAGGTTTTCAAATTCATTTATATTAAAAAAAATGACGTAGAGGTTGGGATTTGTCAGCTTATGCATTGACCAAGTGCAAGGTGAGGAAAGAAAGGATGGATCTAAAAATAAAGTCAACCCTCAACACAGACCTTTTAAAAGTATCAGCTGGGGTGGGGGTGGGGGGAGGAAATCAGGGAAAGGAGCCCCACCATCCTGCGTCTGCTACCTCGGGTTGCTTTGCCGTCTCTCCACCTCCTGCCCGGGATTCGGACCACGCTTTCCCTGAGGACGTGCTCCGTGTCCAAGGGGTTGGCAGCATGAGCGCTTAGAAGGCTTCCTGTACCTTGAGCCAGCTGCTTGGGTTCCCAACCTCGAATAAGCTATTTTCTGGAGAATTACAAATATACAGGGGAAGACCCAAGTCCATTATGTAGTGACGACAGTCCTCGATGTCCCTGGCACATTATCATCACACAAATATATAATAGTAATATTATATAATTAGGTTACTATTTCATGGTTATTTTTTTTATTTCATGGTTATTATGTTACTATACTATGATGGCGCTCTTGTCCCTTTTGTAATGTCAGATATGTTATTTTATGACACTAGCATATATTTATTGGGTACTTTGAAGGTGCTGGCATTATGCAAAGCACTTTACAGTTTTACAATTTATTTACTTCTCCAGACAGTCAGATTATATCTACCTGAAATGAGGGAAAGGGGGCCCAGAGAGGTTAATTAATTTGCCTTAGACACACAGTCAGGAAGCATCAGAGCTAAGATTTAAATCGAGCCCATTCTGTTACCAGTCCTGTTCAGTTAGAAAACCCTGGGTTTCTGGGTTGACTGGCTGGTTCAGT
Organism: Nyctereutes procyonoides; assembly: GCF_905146905.1. NCBI lineage: Eukaryota > Metazoa > Chordata > Mammalia > Carnivora > Canidae > Nyctereutes > Nyctereutes procyonoides. Next base: position 28,563,902 of record NW_026575132.1, read on the forward strand.
GAGTAGAGAATGTGACTCTTGATTTCCCGATTTGTCTTGATTTCTTGATTTTGAGTTCAAACTCCGCGTTGGGGGGTAGAGTTTACTTTAAAAAAAAATAAAATTTTAGAAAATAAATTAAAAAAAAAGAAAGCCCTAGGTGTTCACTACTCTGATTAGACTCCAAAGGGATGAGATCTGGGAGCTGCCTAAATTCTTCACGTCTCCGATTATTTGCTTTGTTCCGGTTGTAAATAAATTTCAACTAAAGTTACCTATAATGTTTCTGGGAGACACTGATCTGTGTTACCTCAATTGAAAATATTTTGGAAATTTACTCTACCGCAGCCCCCCTTTAAAACACACTCAGTGATATAATCACACTTTTAAAAAATTTATTTGTTTATTCACAGAAGGAGACACAGAAGGAGAGAGAGGCAGAGGGAGCCTGACGTGGGACTGGATTCCAGGTCTCTAGGATCATGCCCCGGGCCGAAGGCGGCGCTAAACCGCTAAACCACCGGGGCTGCCCTATAATCCCACTTAAAAAATTTTTTTTTAAATTCAATTTGCCAACATATAACACCCAGTGCTCGTCCCATCACGTGCCCTCCTCAGTGCCCGGCACCCAGTCACCCTCTCCCCTTCTGCAGCCCTTTGTTTCCCAGAGCTAGGGGTCTCTCACCAGTTGTCTTCCTCTCTAATTTTTCCCCACTCAGTTTCCATCTCTTGCCTTATTGTCTCCTTCACTATTATATTCCACGTATGACCGAAACTATATATAATCCCACTTTAAAATTTTTGCTTATTTTTTTGTTTTTTTTAATTTTTTAAAATTTTTGCTTATTTTAAACAACTTTTTTTTTTTATTCCCAGGGACAATGTTTATCATGATGATGTATGTTAGCCTCTGTTCCAGGCGGAGGACACCCCGAGCCAGGTTACGCGGTGGGCGCCCCAACGCTTGTGGGAAGAATCCGCGTCTTGGCGGCTCCGCAAGGCCCGGCTCTGTGTGTCGCTGGGGCTTCTTGGGGCCTCGTGGGCGCTGGCCCAGGTGTGAACCCTGCCTTCTGCGGCCAGGTCCAGGTGGTGCTGAGAGGTGGGGAGCCGCGCCTGCCGCACCTGCCGGGAGGAACCCAGGGGCGGGGGCCCGGGCGCCCTCGCGGTCCTTCCGAGGACACGGGCACGGTTAGTCCCGACGCCCTTCACGTCCTTGAAGGCGGCTGCTCCCCTGCGCTGGGAGCCCCGGAGGGAGGAGGGGCCGCCCGCCCCCGCGGGATGCGACAGACACGCGCCGCATCTCTTTTCTCCTTTACCTCTGTACTTGGGCTTTTCTATTATTTTAAAAAAGATTTGATTTATTTATTCACGAGAGACACAGAGAGAGACAGAGGCAGAAGCAGGCTCCATGCAGGGAGCCCGACGCGGGGCTCGATCCCGGGTCTCCAGGATCAGGCCCTGGGCTGAAGGCGGCGCTAACCCGCTGAGCCACCCGGCTGCCCTTTTCTGCTATTTTTAAGAATAGTTGAGAACTCAGAGCTTTTTTTAAATTAATATTTTATTTATGTGTTCATGAAAGACCCAGAGAGAGGCAGAGACCCAGGCAGAGGGAGAAGCAGGCTCCCTGCGGCTGGGGGGGGGGGAGGAGGGGAGGGCGATGCGGGACTGGATCCGGGACCCCGGGGTCACGCCCTGGACTACCCAGGTGCCCCCAGAGCTCAGATCTTTGAGCAGGGCGCTGGGAGGGTCCTGGGGGCCCCAGGGACTGCAAATACGCCATCGGATCCTAAATAACAGACCCCTCGGGCCCTGCACTGGGGGCGAAGCGGTCACGACATCCCGGGCGTTTGGGGCCAAGACCGGTTCCAAACACAAAGCCGGCTGCGCGGAGCGCGGGGTGATGGGTGATGGGGCGGGCTGATGGGTGCGGTGCCAGCTGCCCCGCCGCCCGCGCCTCGGGCCCAGGCCTCCAGCCGTCGGGGCGAGGGCCCCCCTGCGGCCCCGGAGCCGCCCCAGCCGCTTCCCGGCCTCGGGCTCCAAGGGAGCCTCCCGGCCAACCGGGCGCAGCCAATCCGTTTACACCCGGGTCCAGGAGCGTGGAATTCGTTTGCGCGCCCAGCGGCTGCTCCGGGGCCCGGACGGCTCTCCCCGCGGGGACACCCCCTGGCGCCCGCAAGGCTCCCAAAGTTCGGCCCGCACAATCCCTCCCCAAAACCCCACATTGTCCCTGAATTTCGATGACTCGGGGGACTTGGAAAGCACTCACCTATTTTGAAGGGAAGAGGGAAGGGGGGCCCCCAACAGTCCCGGGGGGGGGGGGCAGAGGGGCAGCCAGTCCCCCTCCGCCCTCCTTAGGAAGGGTCACAGCACTGCAAACGGGGATGCAAATATTTACTTAACTTTCCTGGGAACACAAAGTCAACAAGGGTGTGCGTGTGCGTGTGTGTTGGGGAGGGAGGGGACCCACCGGGGTCTGCGGCCACAGCCCCGACTACAGAGCTATCCAAACTTGTTATCTAAATAGGACCACTTGCAAAATCTAAGCTTTGCTCCACCATCTCCCCGTTTCTCAGAAACCTGGTGGGGTTTTAGTTCATTAAAGTGAGATTACGCAGAAGGTCGTATTTCAATAAAAACCCGGTGAAGTACAATGGCTTTCCAATCTCGCTGCAAAGTATAGTCACCTGGGGTGCCTTTTAAAAGCAGGGATGCGCCTCCCCTCCCTGCCAATTAAATATCTGTGTCTGGGGGGAGGGGGCTGGTCGGGTGCTTGGCCCCCCCCCCTTTTTTTCAGCTCCAGGTAATTCTAACCTGCAGTCCCTGCAGTCAGGATTGACAACTACTGCTAAGGTTCCCACCAGGCGGTAAGTCTGCTGTGCAGGAGTTTAATAAGAAATGGGCTCTAGGGACAAATCATTTGCCTCGCAGGGATTGGTCCCAAAACATTCTTCCTAACGAGTAACTGTCTGCTTCTCACTAGGAGTTAATCCTTCCCCTAAACTACACGGCAGCTACAATTGTTCTCTACCACCTAAGTTTGACTAGAAGATATTTTTATTTATTTAAAAGGTTTTTAAAGAAATTTATTTATTCATGAGAGACACAGAGACAAGTAGAGAAGCAGGCTGCCTATGATGAGCCCCATGCGGGGCTGGATCCCAAGACCCCGGGATCACAGCCTGAGCCAAAGGAAGATGCTCAACAGCCGAGCCACTCAGGCATCCCCATAAGATATTTTTAAATCACACACAGTAGACACATAAATGTGCTGTTTCTATCTGATGCAGATGACTGTCATCACGGTAAGAGATAGCCAAGCGGCCCAGATATTGCCATGGTTTTTTAAAATGGTAACTGTGAAGATGATAGTGTTCTGTTCTTGCAATGATTAAACATTTTCTCTGTTCTTTGTTTTGAAACGTGTTTTGTATATATATTAGGACCTTGGTGAATCTTTTGCATATCTTTCCTATCCTCTTTCTTCTCACTTCAACATTGCCCCACTCCACCCCATGGAGATGAGTTATTTCTAAACCAAAGATAATCCAATTTTACATGCAAAGACATTTTTTTTTCTAAAGGAAGTGTGCACATTCTTCTTGAGCTCCTAGGAATATTCTTGGAAATTGGATATTGAACACTTTTACTTTCCTGAATGTGTTTTGTAATCAAGAATGGTGGTAAATTCATTATAGAAACAAACTTGCACATTCTAGTTTTGCATAAAAAAACAGATGCTCAAAAAAAAAAAACAGATGCTCCAAGTTTGTTTGATGGAGAGACACATGCTTATGGTATACACACCAAGCTTTTCTTAAATGGACAGTCAAAAGGTATCAACCAAAAGATGGATAAAATCTCTCTCATACATTGTTCACTCATAAGACTTCAAATTAAGATTTGGTTGCACTCATTTGTAACATTTATTTCAGAAAAGTTACTGTAGTAAATATTAGATATTCCCCAAATTACACTGTAAGGTATACAATAAAAACACAGTGTTTCAAAGGGAAATACGTAAATGCATGCTTGACAGGTATTCAGTTCATTTCCTAAGACATGAATTTAATCAATTTTGGATCATAGCAGAAATTTAAAACACAAATGTTAGCTAATGGGAAATAAGTGATTAAGGAGGATGAGCTGGATCACAGAAGGACCGGTTTACTCAGTTACTAAGATTATAAATTTAGCAAGTCGATGAAGGATAAGTTATTTAAAATGGCAAAGATTGAAGAATTAAAATGGAAAAGGAACAAATGTGGGAAATCCCACTGAAATGTAAACTTATCCCACCAATGCAAGTGCTACTAGCTTTGGAGGGGGTGGTGCAGTCATGCTCACAAAAAAAGGAAGCCGGGGCGCCTGGGTGACTCAGTCGGTTAAGTGTCTGCCTTCAGCTCTGCTCATGGTCCCAGGGTCCAGGATCCAGCCCACTGTTGGGCTCCCTGCTCAGCAGGGAGCCTGCTCCCCCCTCTCCCTCTGGCTGCTCCCCCTGCTTGTGCTTTCTTGTACACGCAGTCTCTCTCTCTCTCTCTCTCTCTCATGAATGAATGAAAAAAATTTTTAAAGAAAGCCAAAAGCAGTCATACCTCGAAATCTCACAATGCAGAAAAGGATTGGAAATTGTGGCCAAATGTCCTTCAGTCTCTCCAGTGCCTTCTGTCACTGAACATAATATACTTAAGATTTTCCTGGGATGACCTGATTTTTCTCAAAAATCAAACTTATTTTCCAGTATATTTTTGTATTTTTCTGAAAATCCTTCTGAAGTCAGGAAAAGCAACTGTTTACCTAGGTCCTCCAGGGCCTTGGGAGTTACTAACTGGTAGTATGAGTAAGGGGAACCAAGTTGCTTCACCCTGCAGTCCAGGGGTTCCCATTCAAGTAACTCTACAAACTAGTCATCTGCCACTTACCATATGCCAAGGGCTGACTAAGGTTTTGTGGGTAAAGTGTGTGACCAGACTAGGTTCCTGCTCTTATTTTTTGCCTTCTGGTTGCTGGAGATTGAGATATAGCATGTAGCAATGAAATAAGACCACTGCAGACAGAAGAAAGTAAGAAGAAAATAAAACTTTGGTAGATAGTCCTTTGGGATGGATTGGTCTGGGCAGACCCCTCTAAGGAGGTGATATTAGACCCTTGGAAGTCTGAATGAAAACAAGGCCACAGATCCACAGGGGACTTGAGTTTCCAAAGCATTTTCACTTACATGCCCTCTTGTGTGTACAAGTCCTTAAGCCAACCCCATAAAGTAAAGCAGAGCTGATACTTGGTGTTCTCATCCCCTAGCAGAGGAGCCTAAGCTCAAAGAGGTAATAAAACGAATTGCCAAGGTCCTTCCCAGAAAGAAGAGAGCCCGCATTGACTCACATCTCCTGGGTGCCATTACTAGTCTGTAGACCCCACATCAATGCCCTTTCTAGATATGGACACCGTTCACCACATTGTATTGCATTCAGAGGCTGAACAATTTAATCTATCGCCTGCAAGATGAGTTTCTTTCTTTCACTTGAAATTTAGACTCTATAGAATCATGATAATAACTCCAGCCTGCAATTCCAGGACCTAAGCAGAACCTAGACCATGGAAACTATGAGTTCTTGAGCAGGTGTGCAAACCAAATTAGGACTGGCTTTTTACAGAGACTTTACCGGCAGTTAGCACTTATGAGCTGGAGATGTGTCCAGAATTGGGTCAAGCTCTTGCAAGAAGATGAGAATTTCCAGGAGAAGGGAGAAAAGCACTCTCCTGTCACCACAAGGCCTCCCTACAACTCATGGGCCATTTCATCACTTTGTAAACGCTTGTTTCATCCAGGGTGCTGGTGTACCAGGACTCCCCACATGAGGTAGGAATGACTAAAGCACATCTGCAAAATGGGAGATACTCAAATAACAGAAAACCACTGGAAATAGAACAAATGTTTTCCATTACTCTATCCTGTCACTTAATTCCTGATAATGAAGTCAGAAATTAGCAGTAATGCAAAGTCAGCCAAGAAATAAAAACAAAAAACAACCCTCTCACCATGTTTAGGTACTAAAATACTAATGTCTTAAAGTATTCTAACTCAAATTTCTCATTACAGGAAATTTCCATGTGCAGCTTATGGGAGGAGCAAAAGGTGGCTTGTATTGTGACTGAGGCCATTCAGGTATCTCTGTCATTTATGAGGAATAATTCAGTTTAGGCCCTTGGTATTCCTTCCTCTGTAGAACAAAAATAAACTCCCTAAGAAGCAAGCTGGTCCCCCAAGTAACTTTAGACAGACTTCCAGGTTGCCAATCTGAGGGAGTAAAATAACAAACATGTGTGTGCACACATGTACACATTGTTACATACACAAAGCGAAGGTCTGTTACTAGCACACACATACGTGTAGGTACACTTGTGCAACTAAAGAGTTGTGAATACAAACAATCTCAGCACTGGAAGTAAATACAAAGTAAAAGATAAAAATGAATATAGAAGTAACACAAGTTACTTGTTGGAGGTATAAACAAACCAAAGCTAGTCTCTGAAATGGGACTCTTAACTATTAGGAACATAAAACCCTTAGGAACCTGAAACATTCAGCAGAAACTGAGAACAAAATCTGACAACAGAGTATAGTGGAAGTTATTTTAGTGGATGGGTATACTGCTCCTCCCACCAAAACACAACAGATTTCCCTTGGTCTTTACGGGTCCTGTTAAACCCTAAGAAATCATTCCATAAAATACCCACCCTAGCAATGACATTCCTCCCATGTGTGAGGAATTTCTCCCAGCCCCATTCAAAATGTGAAATTGGGATTTGGTTGGGGGATGTGTATTTCAAGAAAAGTGTCATACACATAACTCGGACTGTAAAAGTAGGTTTTTCTATAAATGCTTCTTGTTTTTTATTAAGACAATGCAGACATAAAACACACCATATGGCAATTCCTAAATTGCAGCCATACCACTTATCAATGACCAATAAATTACTTCCCTCTATAATAGATACAAATGCTCCATTCAAGTTAATAGAATAGTGTGAGGATACCATGCAGACAGCTTGCATAAATGCATGAGGAACAACAGCATACCCTCAATAGCTTAGGGATTTTTAGACATGAAAACTCTTATTCCAAATGTCAAAAGATGGAATAAAGAATGTTTTCATATAAAATACATTGGGAACAGTGGTTTTTTTTTCCTTAAAAAGGCATCTAATAGTCCACCCTTTCATCTTTTTAGTTACAAAATCAGTAGATATGTATCCTTTTTCCTCTGATGTGACGGACGCGAACATCTCAGTGATTTCCCACAATATCAAACGGTTAAATTCAAAGTGATATTTTCCTGATAAGTGTGATGTACATTTGTAATCAAAGGAAGAAAGACTTGTCAGTTAAGACCTCACTTTCGCCTTTGGGAGCTATTTTCTATTTTATCAGTCAATTGAAAGCCAGTAGTTGTTTCACAGTATAAGATCTTGAATCAATCACCAACACTCCTCTATTTCCTGCTCCTAATTTTGAAATGGACTCGGACGGGAGGGATGGGGGAAATATGTTTATCAGAGTCTCCCGGAAATTTCAATGCCCTAAACTTCCAGATTTATATGTCCTAACATAAATTATTCAAAAAAAAAAAAGGAACTAAAAAAAGGAAAAAGGCGGAGGAGCCTACAGCTCAGATCCTGCGTGGATAGCTTTCGATATCTTCCAGGTGGGGGCAACAGTAAGTCAGTTTTGAGAGACGAGAGCCGGCTCCGGAGGCTCCCCGAGTCCAGTTGCAGATGAAATGAGTTCCCGGCAGGAGCTCCCCGAGTCCCCCCGCGGAGCGCAGGGGCTGGGCGGCCCGTCCGCAGGGTGGGGGCGGGGGCGCGCACGTGCGCAGCGCACCTGCCGGGCGGGGGCTGCGGTCGGCACCGGCGCGGCCCGCTGGCCCCCGGGACGGCCCCGGCTCCCGGCTACGTGTCCGCCAGCTCCGGCCCTTCGCGGCCGCCCACGCGCGCTCCGCTCCCCTCCACTCGCCGGGGCGGCCGCCGGGGTCCCGCTCCTGCCGCTTCTCTCCGCGAATCCTCGGAGTCCGGGGGGCCGCTCGCGCGCTCTGGCGGGGACGGCGGCGGAGGCTGCACGGTCCGGGGCAAGGCGCGTGCCCGCTCCCCGCTCCCCGCCCCTACCCGGGCCCGCGAGGCAGCGGCGGCGGAGGGGCGCACGGGGCGCACGGGGAGGGCGCGGCGGGGGACCAGGCGGCGGCGGCGGGAGGGGCGCCCTCCCCGCCCCTCCCCTCCCCTCCGGCGGCCCCGCTACGTGTCGCTCCTCCGCGCGCCGCCCGCCGCCGCCCGCGCCCTCGGGCCGCCCCCGCCGCCCCCCGCCGAGCCCTCGGGCCGGTACTTGAGCCAGCAGATGACCCAGGTGACGACGACCGAGAAGAGCGCCAGGATGCTGGCCACCGACAGGCAGATGGGCCCCACGGGCGAGGGCGACGGCGACCCGGCCCCCGGGGCAGCTCCAGGGGGCGCCGCGCCTCCGAGAGGGCCGCCCCCGCCCCCGCCGCCCCGCCGCCGCCGCCGCCGTAGTGGTTGACGAAGATGAGGCCGGTGAAGAGCAGCACCACCATGGAGAGGAAGGAGAAGACGACGCACACGCAGCCGGCGGTGAGCGCCGCGCGCTTGCAGTCCCGGCAGCTGTCGTAGGCGCCCGGGGCGCGCAGGCGGGCGCGGGGCCGGCGGGCGGCGTCCTCCGCGGGCGGGGCGGGGGCGGGGGCCGGGGTGGGGGCCGGGGCGGCGGGCGGGAGGCGGTCCTGGGGCAGCGGGTCGTGCGCGGCGCGCAGGGCCAGCGGGAGGGCGTCGGCGAGCTTGGTGTTGACGGGCAGGCCGTGCACGCGGCTGTCGGGCAGCGGGGTGCGGTGGCGGCACACGGGGCAGGCGATGGCGCCGGGCGGGCCGAGCCGGGGCGGCGGGCGCGGGGGGCGCTCAGGCGCGGCGGCGGCGGCGGCGGCGGGGGGCGCGGGGGGCGCGGGGGCGGCGCGGAGCTGCAGCTGGCGCAGGCACTCCTGGCAGAAGGTGTGCAGGCAGGCCAGCAGCTTGGGCGCGCGCCGGTCCGCGTCGAAGTAGTTGTAGCAGATCTTGCACTCGTAGTCCTCGAGCGGCGGGAGGACCCCCGCGGCCGCGGCCTCCCCGGCGCCTGCCGCGCCCCCGCGCCTGCCGGTCGGGCTCCCGTGGCCGCCGCTGTCGCTCGCCGGCGCGGCCATGGCGGGGCGCGCCCCTCATCGGGGGCGGGGGGAGGCGCCTTCGTGCCCCGCGGCGGCCGCCTGGGCTGCGGGCGGCAGGAGGCGCCTCCGCGTCCCCCTCGGGCTGCTGTCGCCTGGCGGGGGAGGCGGCGCCGGCGGGGCCGGGCGGGGGCGCAGCGGCGACCGCCTCCCCCCGCCCCCCGGCGCCGCCCCGCCGCGCCTCTCGAGCCGCGCGGAGCCGCTGTCCTGGCCCCGCTGGATGTCGCCTTCCGTTGCGCTTGGAATCGGAAGTGGAGGGAGGCTGGGCGGGGGGGGGGGATGCGGGGACGAAATTTGGGTTGCGGCCGCTTAGGGATGCGGCGCCGTGCACCCCTCCCCCGCCCCGCCCCTCCCCTCCCGGCGAACGGGGGCGGGGCAGCCTGGCCCTGCGCGCCCCTGCCCCTGCGCCCCGCGGTGCTCCCGGGGTCCGCGTCGCCGGGTGCTGGCTCCCCTGGGCCTGGGGCCGAGCCCGGCCGGGTCCCCCTCCCCCGCCCCCGAGCTCACCGGCGATGCACTGCGGGACCCGCGCGGGGAGGGGCGGCGGCAGCGCGGGGTCCGGTCCTCGGTGATCGCATCGCTCCGTCCGAGGGCGAGCGCCGGCCGTGGCCCAGCCGGTTACACGTTCCACTCGCGCTCGCAAAGCCCAGGCGGCCCTGCAGCCCTGGCAGGCTGGGAGCCGAGGGCGGGCATCCTCATTCCACCCATTGGAGGAAATTTTGGAGCTAATCAGAATGCGTCTTTGCCCCTTGAGATCCCGCTGGCTGAGATTTATGCTCGCGGCCAGGTCCTGCTGATCCTCTGGCGCTGACCACAGGGGAGGAGGTCGCTCTCTCTGGTGCGCAGGCGTTTCCAGAGGCAGCAGGGGGGAAGCGTTGTTGTCAAACAGGTTCCGGGAATTTCAAAGTCCGGCTCAACTAACCCCTGGCACCATCCAGCTACTTCCACTTAAACGTTTAATATGCAAATGTGGAGAGCCCAAAATTCGGTGAGTGACAGGGCACAGGTCTTCCTGATTTATGAAAACTGATGGAACCCCCCCCCCCACTGGGCAGGTTACCAAGAGGCAGCACTTCTCAAAGGAGCACCTAGTAGGATGTGGGGGGGACCATCCGAAAGGGGCTGTTCAGATACTCTTTTTTTAATTTTTTTTATTTTTATTTATTTTATGATAGAGAGAGAGAGAGAAGGCAGAGACATAGGCAGAGGGAGAACCAGGCTCCATGCACCGGGAGCCCGACGTGGGATTCAATCCGGGGTCTCCAGAATCGCGCCCTGGGCCAAAGGCAGGCGCCAAACCGTGCGCCACCCAGGGATCCCTGTTCAGATACTCTTCACCAGAAAGTTCTGTTTCCCCGTTTCTCCAGGTTGGACATCCTCCCCATGAAGAGAGAACTGCAGCAAGGGAGAGGAAGAGGATGGTTCTCTGGGTTCCCATGAAGTAGGAGCATTTCCACTTTTTCTCCAGGTTCTCTGCAGAAGGCAGTGAGACACTCCAGAGAATGTTTGTGGAAAGGACGGACGAATGAACACGGAAGCAGTGGGAGCGAGAGGACAGAGGGAAACCAAAAAGCCACCAGAGCAGGAATTGTCGTAAACAACTTGTAAGTTTCTATGACATTTGAAAGTACATTTACTTTTTACTGTTGGTGAAGAGCGAGTGCGATACATGTCTTTAAGTGTGAGGCATCTTAGGAAAACTCATTAGAGACTCCTTTACCTTTCCATTTCCTAGCTTCGAATTTGATAAATATGATTTGCTTCTTAAAGCATGTCATTTTGTGATGAGAGCTGTGATGAGTAGAGGGCAGGGTGATGGGCCATCAGGACAAGGCCCTCGCCTGGCCTTGGAATATTACAAAATTATCCAAGCCAACTCTCAGTGAAGGAACTGGCTGCCTGTCCTCTTTCCCTCCTTGAGCTGTATGGTTGTGAAGAGCCCAGGATCCTGCATTTTATGTGCAGTTTTATTATTTTTTTTATTTATTGTTTTATGTGCAGTTTTAAACTGCGTTCTTCTACTTAAGCCTTTTTAAAAATATTTAATTTTTTAAAAAGATTTTACCGTGGAGCGCCTGGGTGGTTCAGTTGGTTAAACATCTGCCTTTGGCTCAGGTCATGATCTCATGGTCCTGGGAGCGAGCCCCATGTCAGGCTCTCTGCACAGTGGAGAGTCTGCTTCTCCCTCTTCCTCTCTCTCTCTCTCTGCTCTCTCTCCCTTTCTCGCTGTCCCTCAAATAAATAAAATCTTTAAAAGTAATGAAAGATTTTACTTGTGTATTTGGGAGAGAGAAAGAGAGCGAGCACAAGTGGGGGGCATGGGGGAGAGGCAGAGGAAGAAGCAGACACCCCGCTGAGTGGGGAGTTGGACCGGGACTCAATCCCTGGACCCTGGGATCATGTCCTAGCCTGGACTCTGGGCTCAATCCCTGGACTATGGGATCATGACCTGAGCCACCAAGGTGCCCCTCTTCTATCTACTTAAACCTTGATCATCCCTTACTGACAAGAGGCATAATGCTGATGTAGAAAACATTTAAAAACAGGGCATGAGGAAAAAAGAAGCACAGAACTAGGAGAGCTAGTGTGTGTTTATGTCTTGTCCTTCCCACCCACCAGGTTCCTAGGACATACCAAAGAGGGGATGGAAAAAGAGTTCTGCAAGTCCACATGTATGCATTTGGGCAAAACAAAGGAAGATTTTGAATTTTCACTCTGTTATGCATTCTCAGCATCAGATGGCAGGATGGAGAAATGGAGCATGGGGCAATGGGAGAGTTTCTTAGCCTCAGCACTATTGACATTTTGAGCTGGATAATTCTCTGTCGTGGTGCAGATCTGTGCGTTGTCAGACGTTTAGTGTCAGTAGCCACTCTTTCCCAGTGGTGACACGGGGGTAAGCTGACCCCTGGGAGTAGTTTGAGGATCACAGGTCTCTACCAAAGTCACAGATTTGGTTATGGGGAAACCAAAAGCAAAAACATTTTCCAGCTTTCAACTAGCGCAAGCAAACATTGCCTTGAGAGCCGAAAGGAATTATTTAGAAGCTACCAGCATTTCTCCTATGGCTTATGGTCCCTGAGTTCCCCTAGCACCCTCTTTGAGAGGTCCAGGTACAGCTCTTGTCCACAATACATTCTATTGATGGGATCATAAATAAGTACCAGGATTTAGTTAGCAATGCTGGAATTTACTCTGCGTTTGGATGGCTTTTTAAAGGGACCCAGCATCTCCAATCATTTATATCCTGGGGCCAATCACCCGTTTTTTAGGACTCATAAAGGCATCACAGCGGGGCTTCTATCAGTGCAACGAGGAGCCACGACATGCTTGAAGGGTGTAAGTTTGTGTGCCGCAGGCCATGGGCTTCTGCCCTAATGAGCTGTAAGGCCCACTGCTCACAGTGTCGCCTGCAGCCGTGAGTAGTGAAGCTCGGTCATTCGTGTAGGAATTAGGCTTTCCCTGTGGTAAAAAAAAACTGTGTCAAAAGGGATCTTAGGTCAGGAACAAGGGACTCAATATTCACATCAGAGTTTGAACTGGCTTTGCTCATGAGCTCTGCTCCAGCCTTGATTATGTTAGACACTCATTATTGGCTGCATGACTCTTTTTGAAGACCTGAATAAATGAAAGATACCGATGGTAACTTATATGTATTTTCTGCGTCAACGGTCTAAAGAGAGAATGTTTTAGCTTTAGGATTAACCATCCTGGGTCCAAATGCTAGGTGTCCTCCTCCCTCCCCCCGTGTAGCATTAGATTTGCTAGTTAACCTCTCTGTGCCTCGGTTTCCCAAACTTTAGACTAGGGATGAGTAGTTCCATAAGTCTGCTGTGAAGCTTGAGTGTGTTCTACACATAACACACCGAGTTCCCAGCCCCTGTTAACACTCGTTATTGTTCTCTCAGAGGTTTCTATTTTGGATCTCAGCAGTCCTCACAAATGTCCCCATGAGAGAGGCCTAGAAGGTATGTGTAAGCAGCCTACAGTGACGAGCCAATAGCGACAAAGTGGTTCTAACCCACGTCTTCCATTATTCAGAGACAGAGATCCAGTTAGCATCTCAGTCAGAAAGACAAGGGGGAAGAGCCCTGACCTAGGAATCTCACCACATATTATTGATCTGTTAATCATAATAAATAAAGTCCTGTATAAAATATGAGGACAAAGTGAAATCTCATTGGTAATATTGGAAGGCTAGATGTATAGGCAGATAATGCCACTCAGAAGCAAGTAGTACATGAGTCAATCAAAAAGTTGACATTTTGGGGCAGCCCGGGTGGCTCAGTGGTTTGGTGCCGCCTTCAGCCCAGGGCGTGATCCTGGAGGCCCCGGGATAGAGCCCCACGTCGGGCTCCTTGCATGGAGCCTGCTTCTCCCTCTGCCTGTGTCTGTGCCTTTCTTTCTCTCTTTCTCTCTCTCTCTCTCTGTCTGTCTCATGAATAAGTAAATAAAATATATATTTTTTAAAGTTGACATTTTAAAATAGAAACGGGTTTGATTCGGTTGGACGTTTACTGCGGTCCTGTTCTGGCAGGCATCGATGCCATGTGACGAGGTACCTGGCCTCCAGAAACCAAGACTTTAACAGAGGATGTTAAACATGCGTGCAGAACTCAGAGGCAGAATGAGGCAAGTTGTGGTCCAGGGACAAGGTCTGGTGGGAATAAAAAGGAGAGATGTTATTTCTGCCTCTAGGGAAATACAAAGGTTCCACAGACTCATGGTCCGTGAATTGTAGATGGTTTAGAAGCTGCAGAGAGAAAGATATTCAAGGCAGCAGGGAAAGCAGACGTGCTGAGGGCAGGTGGCCTACTTCAGAGAGAGCGTGCAGTGTAGACCCTGTCCAGGGAGCCGGGGATGCTGTACTAGCAGGGCTGGGCTTAATTCTGTAGACAGCGGGCTGGTCGACCGTCAGCACACGGCAGGAGTGCCTGTGGGAGTTTGAGCCTGGGAGCGGTGGCTGGGCTGGAACTGGAACTCTCAAGAGGGACCCCTGTCAATTAAGAGGTTGCTTTAGGAGCTAGATCTCGTTGCTCTGTACTGTAGAGACACGACTTCTACAAGAACTAACGTGTTCCATTTACGGTGATAAGTCTTCTGCTGTGTAGAGGCAGTATGGTCTAACCTACTGTATGCTTGCTAGCTGTGTAGTCCCGGAGAAGTTACTTAACCAGATTCTGTTCCTCTGTTTTCTGTCCTGGGAAATGGGAGAGTAGTATCTACTTCGTAGGGTTGTTGCAGGGTCACGATGAGTTAATATTTGTTGAGCTTCACAACAAATATTGCCTAGTGCATGGCAAGTGCCACAAACGTGTTACAGAAAGAAGCCACCTAAACAGGCCCAAATTGCCTCGACTCAAAAGATGCTTTTTCTGGGGTGCCTGGGCAGCTCGGTGGATTTAGCATTGGACTTCAGCCCCTCCTCAGACTCTAAACTTGGTGCAGAGTATGCTTATGCCTCTCCCTCCCCCTCTTGCCCTCCCCCGCTCGCTCCTGGGCACAGGGGTGTTATACGTGCCCTCTCTCTAAAATATATGAATAAGGGGTGCCTGGGGGGCTTAGCGGTTGAGCGTCTGGAATCTGCCTGTGTCCTTGCCTCTCTCTGGGTCTCTCATGAATGGACAGATAAAATCTTAAAAAAAAAAAAAAAAAAGAAGAAAACTTCAATTTAAAAAAAGTTGAGAAAATCCAGATTGCTTATGCTAGACTGTTGGCATAAAACCTCCAAAAAGCAGAGCTGGTTTTAGTGATGGCTGTGACCTTTCATTGCATTTCCCTGTTTCTGCTCCCTTCTCCCCAAGTCAACCACCTAGGCCTTTCTTGACCTTCATAGGCCTAGAGGGTCTGCTGCCTTCTGCATTCAACCTTTCCTGAACCATTTATAATTCCCACAAGCAGAGATGCATATAGTTGGATGAGTTCTTTTAAAAAATATATTTATTTATTTTAGGGAGAAAGAGAGAGAGCTAGTGCCTACATGAAGGGGGAGGGGCAGAAGGAGAGGGAGAGAGAATTCAAGCAGGCTCCCCACTGAGCATGGAGCCCAGTGCAGGGCTCGATCCCACAACCCCAAGATCATGATACTCAACTGACTGAGCTACCAGGCACCCTATAGCTGGTTGGGTTCTTGAGTGTCACAGAGTCTATCACTGGCACCTCACTGATGACTTAACTGAGACTCAAAGAATTAAAGTCATTTTCCAAGTCTCATGGCTAGTAGTCCTTGGAATGCGGCTGGACAGCTGCTGGACTTTTGCTCAAGTTTAAAAAGGACTGAAGACAACAGTCAGGCTCCCAGAGGAGCCTGCTTCTGCCTCTCCCCCTGCGTCCCTCTCTCTCTCTTATGAATAAATAAAATATTTAAAGAAAATAAGCAAATAAATAAAAAAAATCTTAAAAACTTAAAGGAAAAGATTTTTTTAAACTTGAAGGATTCTCTTTTTAGGGAAATTGTCATTTCTTTTTTGGTAAATAAAAAACAATTCAGAATAAAAACTCTTCAGTCGTGCAAAGTTAACATCAATAGTGATTAAGTCAAGTTGATCCCAAGGCCACTGACAGTTCTTGGGATTGAGACATCTCTGCTCACTGTGCATTTGTATCACCTCAGGTAAAATCTAGTAAGCCAGGTGTGCAAAATCTTCCAAGGAAGCATTTGGTTTAGTATTTACCACATTAGAGTATCTTAATACTTTTTACAATGTGCAGATAATTGTAATTTTTAAAAATGTATAGAAATGGTTCAACTACTTGGAAGAAAATTCAGGAAAGAGAATTTTATTATTTTTTTCAAATATCTGTGTTTGCTTATTTTAAAATAATCTCTACACCCAATGTAGGGTTTGAACCTACAACCCCAAAATCGGAGTCCCACGCTCCACCAATGGAGCCAGCCAGGTGCCGGCTCTTTTAGAAGAGAGTTCTAAAATCACCTAGAACCCAGTACTTCAGCATAGCTATTACCATCACTGAGTTTATTCACTTAGGTTTATGTTTTACATACTTGTGATAGTAATATCCATGTTTTGCCTTACACCTATTTGATTTATTCATTCAAACGACTATGGTGTCTCCCTTGTACCAGATTGTGTTTTTCAGGTTGACAAGGTAAATCACACAGTGAACGAAACAGACAAAATGCTTGCCCTCATGAAGCTTATATTCTTGTGTGTACGTGTCTGGTGGAGAGACACAGTCAACAAATAAATTGATAGGTAACATGATAGGAAGTGGAAACGACTATGGAATAAAATACATCAGGTGTCAAGGGGGGGTGGACTGCTATTTTAAATAAAGAGGGCAGGAAGTCCCATCTAATTAAGTGATGTTTGAGCAAAGACATTAAGAAAGTGAGGGACAGAACCATGTGGTACTCCAAGAGCGCCCAGGCAAAGCGAAGAGCACGTTCAGAGGTCCTGAGGTGAGAGCTTACCTGATGTGTTCCAGGAACAGCAGCCCACGGCAGGAGCCGAGTGAGGTAGGCGAGGGGACAGGCGATGAGGCCACTGAAGGTGTCAGAGTAGAGATGATCATGTAGGGTCTTGCACGCCATGTTAGCGATTCTTGGTTTTTAGTTAGAATGAAATGAGAAGCTATTAAAGGTTTTTTTTAATATGATTTTATTTATTTACTCATGACAGATACAGAGAGAGAGAAGCAGACTCCATGCAGGGAGCCTGATGTGAGACTCCGTCCCTGGACTTCAGGATTATGCTGTGGGTGGAAGGCAGGCGCTAAACCGCTGAGCCACCCAGGGATACCCTATTGAAGGGTTTTGAACAGAGAAGTGCAGGATCTGCTTTGGGTTTCAAGGGACTCACCATAGCTGCTGTGCCAAGAAGAGGTCAGAGGGCAAGTTTAGAAACGAGGAACCGGGGTGTGTGGCTCTGGTTAACCAAGTAGAAGAAGGCGCCCGGAGTCCCTGGGACGGCCCCGATTCTGTGCGTGAACACAAGGCTGGCGGCCCTGCTGATGTGCGGAGGGAGGGATTGAGGCCGTTCCTGAGGATGCGTCCCAGGCTTTGGTCCTGAGTCCAAAAACCACCGTTTTCATGTCTCAGTTGTCAACCAATACGCAATACGCATTTTTCCATGACATTGCCACTTTTTATAATCGGGACGTCCTTTGTCTCCTCGCCCGAGTAGCCTAACAGTGACGCTTGATGCTGACCCCCTGATCCAAAATCGCTACCTCCTCCCACTTCCTGTCCTTACCTGCCCTATTTCATTCTGTAACTGCATAATTCTCAGGGCCTGGTGCAATCTGAAAACGTGGAACGCTTCTTTAAAAATTATTAAGAACTTCCAAGAAGCCTTGGGCACCTGGGTGGCTCAGTCGGTGAAGCCCCCGACTCTTGGTTTCCGCTCAGGTCGTGATCTCGCGGTCATGGGATCGAGCCCCACGTCAGGCTCAGCGCTCAGTGCAGAGCCTGCTTCAGAGTCTTTCTTTCCCACCTCTCCACCCCTCGCTGCTCAGCTCCCTTTCTCTCTCTCAGATAAATAAATAAAATCTTTAAAAAAAGGATTTCAAGAAACTTGCTGGCAGAGCATTAAAGCTCCGAGTGTAGTGCTGTGTGACAAGCCAGTCCTGCATACACATGTCATGTATTTCACTAGCTGTTTTGTTTACTGTCTGTCCCCCACCTCGTATTCACAGGAGTCTATGCAGGATAGGGTTTTTGTATTTTGTTCCCGGCCCCATCCACAATGGATGGGATTGTACCTAGCATATAGTAGATGCTCAATAAATATTTTTCTTTTTTTTAATAAATATTTTTCAATGAACAAATGATTTTATTTTATTTTTTTAACGATTTTATTTATTTATTTATTTATTTATTTATTTATTTGAGAGAGAGAGATCATGAGAGACAGCAAACGTGCACAGGGGGAGGGGCATCAGGAGAGGGGGAAGCAGGTTCCCAATGAGCAGAGTGCCCCACCCAGGGCTCAGTCCCAGGACCCTGGGGTCATGACCTGAGCCGAAGGCAGATACCTAACCACCCAGGCACCCCAGGAATATGTGATTTTAAAATGGCTAATTAACATTTTATCCAACAACCCTACCATAATTTTCCTTTTTTAATTTTCTTTTTGGGTGTGGCACCCAGCATGGGGCTTGAGCTCACAACCCTGAGATCAAGACCTGAGCTGAGATCAAGAGTCAGATGCTTAACCCATTGAACCACCCAGGCACCCCTCTGCCATAATTTTCTTATGCTTTCTTTCATTAATGGATATTTGGGGAGAATATTTTGCTGCTGTAGATCACCTGGCAATTAAAATCATCATATAGCTTTTGCTATATTTTGGATTAATTCTCTAATTCTCAGAAGTGGGATTTTTGTAGACCATTTTCCTTGAAAAATGCAATTTCCAAAATGTAGTGGCCGGATGACTTCACATTGTATTAAGCATTAATTATCCTTAACACATAAAATGTGTTTCTAAATTTGAGTTGTTATTTAGAAACACATTTTATCACCCAAGGAAATGCTTTCATTTTGTTAATATATGTGTTCATGCAGGAGGAGTTTTTTCAAAAAGAATAACTTTTTTCTCTTCAAGAGCTTCATGGTAGTATATAAGATCATTTCTTTTCCTATTGCTTGTGTTAATTTTGTTTCAGCGAGATATGAGTGAAGAAAGAATAATCAGGTAGATTTTGTAGTTGACATAATAAATCCATTTCTTTGAGTATTTTCTAGTTTTGTTGGATTTTTGGTGCTTTTTAAAAAAGATTTTTAACTTATTTATTCATGAGAGACACACACAGAGAGAGACAGAGACACAGGCAGAGGGAGAAGCAGGCTCCCTGCAGGGACCCCGATGTGGGACTGGATCCTGGGACCCCAAGGTCACGCCCTGAGCTGAAGGCAGATGCTCCACCGCTGAGCCATCTGGGCATCCCGCAGTTTTGGTGTTTTAATATTTTGTCACTGCTTTGTGTTTCTGTGTTTAAACTGTAGTTTATGCAAGAAAATGCATGTCTGGCTGTGCTCCCCAAGGACTATTAGTTGCTTTTAAGAGTTTTAGCGTTCTGTGAATGTAATTATTAGAGCTGCTCACCAAAAAAGAATAGCCAGAGGCCTCAGGGGTTTAGTCCCTGTATTTGCCGTTGCTCGTGTAAACCGATGACGTGTTTGACATCCCAGAGCTCCCAGCAGCTGGCGGACAAGTGGGTACTGTGCTTGGCTTTTGGTCAGCGGACGGTCACCACGGCTGCTGAGTGTCTACACACCAAAGTGAAGCAGAATCGGTTCTAAACAAGCTGGAAAATAGGTCAGAGTGGCACGGACTCTTGTGTCTTAAAATGTTTTTTTTCTTTTATTTAAGAAATTGGAAAAGATGCTTCCGTTCTTACATGTGTAGACCTTCACAGCAATATCTTGCCATTTCTTTGTTTTTCTTCTTCCGTTTTCCAATAAGGGTGCTAATATAGGTCTTGAAGCTCCAAATCACTTATCCAAGACCACAGGGTAAATGCAACTAGAATCAAAACTATGTTTCCCTGAAGGCTTTGGCCGGCGGGAGTCTGTTTCCTTGACTATTCCAGTTGGTGGAGGATGCCTGCGTTCCTTGCCTCATGGCTGCATCACTCCCAACTCACATTTCCTCTGACTCTGGCTCTGACCCTCCTGCCTTCCTCTTCTAAGGATCCTGTGATTGCACCGTGCCCTCCTTCATAATCCAGGATACCCTCCCTGTCTCCAAATCTGTAACTCGTCACATCTGCAAAGTCCCCTGTGCACATATGTAAAGTAAAATATCCATAGGTTCTTGGGATTCACATGTGGATGTCATTAGGGGTCATTATTTTCTTGACCATATAAGCTCTGCAGCCCCCAGTAAGGCTGCTCATAACCAGTGACTGGTCCCCAGGTTGCATCTCCCCCAGGTCCTACTCTGTTGCAAAAGAGCTGAGAGAAGCACTATTTCCCAGCCCATTACAGTCCACCAGTGGGCTGCAGTAGACCCAGGAGGAAACTTGGCCATAAAATAGAATAATGTAAAAGCAGTTTTTTTTTTTGTCATAGTAGCACCAGCGCCTGTATTTCCATCCCTGAGAACTTTCTTTCTCAACCAAAGGCTTCTTGGCTACCTGGAGTATTAAGAAATTAATGACCCCCATAGTAGCCCTCAACCAAGGACTTCTGAGAGCTGGTGTATTCATACCCCAGCTCCCTCATCCCTCCTCAGGCATGTGAATTCTGAGGCGTGCGTTTTCTCCTTGCTGTCATTGTTTCCCCAGCAGAATGAAGCTCCCGACGCTCACAGTGGGAGTTGGCTTGACAGGGCATCCTCCAGTGGCTGTCTTCCCTTTCCTGCTTCCTTACTCTCTTATTGGCGTTCCTTTGGGATCACCTCTTAGCTCCTGGTTCGCTTCTGGCAGGACTCCAGTTGAGATGTGGGGAGAAGCTTTGAAAAGAAGGGGGAGCCGTACAGGGATGTCCAGATGCGTTTGCAAAAGCTTTTCCTATTGAGCCCCTCTTGAACTAAAAACTGGAGTGGGAGTGATAGTAACCTGGATATAGTTTAGGGGATTCCAGGACATGAATGTTTGTCTCTCACGTCTAGAACATATCCTCTAGAGAGATTCCAAGCCCCTAGGAGAAGCTGCACCCTGAAGGCCCAGAGGATATTTTAGCAGTGGGGTCGGGGCAGTTCCACGTGGGCAGAGTTTGATACAGCTCATTGAGCCACCCGGTTCCAAGTGTGCTGCTGCTCCAGTGCTCTCCTGAGTCTGAGTGCAGAGCTGGTGTGTCTGAGACAGTCCAGAGGGAGATCGTGCTTGGAAGAGGAAAGAGGCAGATGAGCCCAAGAGTGGAAGTGCCAGCAACAGAGCATTAGGTGCACTGGGGACCAGGGTGGGGGGATGGCCACCTGAGCAGAGGCTCCTACCCACCCCCTGCCTCTGCCCTCTTTGGCCCCTGATGCCATCCAGAGTAAACAGAGAAGCCCAGAGTCCTGACTGAACCGTTACCCCAAAAAAGGTCATTTGTAAGCTGGAAAAGAAGGAACCAGGTTTTTGGCAAAGCTAAGTTTGTTCTTTGGCTGTTATTCAAGAAAAATGGAAGGGGAGGCTTATAAATCAGGAGCTTATAATATTGCACCTGCCACTGGAGAAGGTCTTTCATTTCCCATTATTTATTTTAACGGTGGTCCACTGTTCCCATGGCACCCTGAACATAACTCCAGGAAAACATAGGTGAACTGGATAATATGGGCTAATGTGAAGGTATTAAACTAAAACCAGTGTGTTTTTCAGTGTGCACATGCATGTGCATGTGCACGTGCACACACACACACTCCCCCGAGCTGTTGTACCTTGGTGGCTCTGCGGAGGTGGCAGGGGGATACCACCTCGGGAGAGAGGCCTGGTGAGGAGCTTAGATAAGGCCGGCTGGGCAGGGGCCTGTGGGGAGATGACATGCAGGAGACTGAGGTGTTGGGCAGGTGTGTCCCGGCCCCTTCCCTGGAGCCAGGGAGCCCAGGCAGGTGAGGTGGAACCTCCAGACTTGCCATTAGGTGATATGAGGGGGTTACTGTTGATTTTGTTTGCAATAATAACAGCAGTGGGATTATGAGAAAAGTTCTTATCTTCTCTGTCTACCGAAGGATTGGAGGAAAAAGAGTGTGACATCTTGGGTTTGCTTTAATATACCCCAGCAAAAATAAATGTATCAATAAATACACTTAAAAGTGGAGAGGGGCACCTGGGAGGCTTGGCTGATTCAGCTCCAGCTCTTGATTTCATGTCAGGTCGTGAGCTTGGGGTCCTGGGATAGAGCCCAGGGTTGGGCTCCATGCTCAAGACGGAGTCTCCTTGTCCCTCTCCTTCTCCTCCTCCCCTGTCTCTCTCTCTCTCTTTTTTTTTCTCTCTCTCTCAAAAATAAATAAAATCTTTAAAATAATAAAAGTGTGAGAATAGAAGAAATAAGATTGTCACAATGTATAAAAATTGTCAAAGCTGGATGATAGGAATTGAGGTGTTCGTTTATACTACTTTCTTTTGTGATACTTGGAAATGTTCCTATCAGTTCTTAATATTAGAAACAGACTGGGGGGGCGCCTGGGTGGCTCAGTGGTTTAGCGCCTGCCTTTGGCCCAGGGCGTGATCCTGGAGTCCCAGGATCGAGTCCCGCATCGGGCTCCCCAGAGGGAGCCTGCTTCTCCCTCTGCCTGTGTCTCTGCCTCTGTGTGTGTGTCTCTCATGAATAAATAAATAAAATCTTTAAAAAGAAAGAAAGAAACAGACTGAAAATTGGGAGCATTCTCATAAAAATAGCCCAGTATTGCTCACATTTTTGGAGGTCTCACTAGCACTTTGGTTTTAAGGGACTAGAGAAAATCATCTTGAATTCAGCTCTTTCATTATTTTTTCTTAACTCTTTCCTCAGCCTCCCTCCCTTAAGAAATCAAAGAAGAGCTAAGGGTGTGTGGGGGGGAGCAGGAACCCAGGAATCAAATCAAGCTTTTCAGAGCTCACTGCCCAGTGCTGGCCCTGTGGGTTCTTGTCTCCTGTCTGTTCCCTGCCCACCCCACCCCCCACCCCCCACTCCCCACGCTGCTCAGGCGCCACCGGAGCTCAGAGCCTTACCCTTCTCATTGCAGATATCCCTGAGTCATGGCTCCAAAACCCAGAATGAGTGGATCAAGGGAGATGAAGAGGATGTGTAGGAAGTTATCAATGAACATTCTAGGAGGAGAAGGGATAAACCAGAGCCTCCTGTGCAGTGACCGTATGTGGTCTGTGAAGCTCCTTGTTACTCAGATCTTTTCAAAGATGCAGCTCTTGGAGGTGGGGCCTCTCCTCATCTGGGAAAGTCTAGGAGGCTCAAATTGCCCCACCTTCGTCCCTGGGAGCTATTCAAGAGCTCATGCTGTATGTGCCCACCAGCTGCAGGCTCAGTTCTAGAACAGCTTCTTCACGCTCCAGTAATTTGGTATCCTTTGCATGACAAAGGCAGAATTAACTGGACATGCATGCAACTGACATTTCTCCAAAGAGTTTTTCTGCAGCCTGGCCCTTTTGATCAAGTCTATATGTGTCGATAGAGAAAAAGAATTTTTCCTCCTCTTCTAAGTCTGCTGTTTGATTAGATGCTATAAAAATAATTAGGTGGGAAATATGTTTTTAAGTTAGAAAAGCTCCTCCTCGAACTACGAATCTTCTCTTTGAGAGGCAAAAATCGAGTGCAGTATTTCTAATGAAAAGATAAGCAGCTGCTTGGAGGCCACAGATGAGAAAATGAAGCTGCAGTTGTATTGCGTTTCTGACTAGTGTTTGTGCTGATGCTTCTGTTGCCGCAGTGAATCCCAAAACTCTCAAGGCTGCCCAAATGGGGGAAAATATAAGACACTGGGGTTCTAACCCAACACCAGTGATTGTCTTGACCTCTAGAGAGAATAAAGGCCAAAGATGGTGTAAGTCCATACACATAATATCTACCTGTACCTTCGACTGGAAGGAGAGAGACTGTGGGTGGGTGCTCATGGACCACGGGTGTTGAGGAGGTGGCCCAGCTTCTGAGATGCTAGTCTCTTGGATGCTTTGCAAAGTCCTGAGTAATGAAAGGCTTCTCAGACGCTGGATGGTCAAGCGGCTCCTTGATGGGTTTATTCTCCAGCCACAACATTTCAAAGGAAAGGGTATTTCAAATAAAAACGTGGAATTTGAGAAACAAAACAGAGGATCATAAGGGAAGGGAGGGAACAATCAAGACGAAATCAGAGAAGGAGACCAACCACGAGAGACTCTTCATGGTAGGAAGGGTTGCTGGAGGCCGTGGAGGGTGAGGAGATGGGGTCACTGGGGGACGGGTATGAAGCACGTGATGGGATGAGCACCCCGGTGTTCTGTGCAGCTGATGAATCACTGACCTGTGCCTCTGACACTAATAATGTGATCACTAATACAGTGATATGTTAATTCACTGAATTTAAATGAGATTAAAAGAAAAATTTCAGACCCATTGTGAAACTCTCGTCGTTTAGCTCTTTTGTTCTACACACCTATATAGTCCATTTATAATCTCTGAAGTATTTAGGCTCCAGGAAAAATTTTTATTTTTTTATTTATTTTTTTTTAATTTTTATTATTTATTTATGATAGTCACAGAGAGAGAGAGAGGGAGAGACACAGGCAGAGGGAGAAGCAGGCTCCATGCACCGGGAGCCCGATGTGGGACTCGATCCCGGGTCTCCAGGATCGCGCCCTGAGCCAAAGACAGGCGCCAAACCGCTGCGCCACCCAGGGATCCCCAGGAAAAATTTTTAAAAAGAACTTCTACATGTGGTTAGAACAAAGGTAAACAGAAGCAGCACTAACACATCTAGTGCTGCATCTAACTCTAGGTCAATGGCCTCGAGTCGTCCCGTGAGTAGTTGTAGGACACTCACTCTTCTTTTGTGTTTGTGCGGCAAAAAAAGTACGTCACACAGAATTTACCTTCTTAAACATTTTTAAGTGCCCAGCTCAGGAGTTTTAAGAATATTCAGGTTGTTGTGAAATAGATCTACAGAATTTTTCATCTTTTAAAATTGAAACTCTGTACCCATTAGACAGCTCTCCCTTGGCTTCGTCTCCCTAGCCTCTGGGAGGCTATTCCCATTCTACTTGTAGTTTCATGAATAAATAAAATCTTTTTAAAAAGTGCCATTGAGGTTTTTGATAGAGATTGCCCTGACAGTCACTGTTCTTTAATAAATGTAGCAGGGAAAGCTACTGCAGCAGCAGGCAGGAGCTTGCTAGCTAGAAGCAGGTGTTATTTTCTCAACCTCTTTGTAAGATAAAACTATCACAGCAGAAAATTATGCCAGTAAATGCATTTGTCTTAGTTTGTCTTTTTCTCAGATCTCTACAGATTAACTAATTGGTCCTTAGGAGAAAGGGAAGAGAGAATCTGTTGCTTCCTTTGAACATCATAATATTTTTTTTTAAGATTTATTTATTTCTAATTGAGTGGGGTAGGGAGGGGCAGAGGGAGAAGGAGAAAGAATCTCAAGCAGACTGCACTGAGCACAGAACCTGATGTGCAGGGCTCCATCTCACAAGCCTGAGATCACGACCTGAGCTGAAACCAAGAGTAGAGCACTTAACCACCTGCGCCACCCAGGCGCCCCAGGAGCATTGTCATCTTAACAAAAACAATGATAGGGTAGCCCGGGTGGCTCAGCGGTTTAGCGCCACCTTCGGCCCAAGACATGATCCCGGAGACCCAGGATCGAGTCCTATGTCGGGCTCCCTGCATGGAGCTTGCTTTGCCCTCTGTGTGTGTCTCTCCCTCTCTCTCTGCCCCCCCTCTGTCTCTCATGAATAAATAAATCTTAAAAAAAATAACAATGATAAAAGTGATTGCCATGGTATCATGTAATTTATCTTTTATATTGTACAAAGCATTTACAGTCCCATTATGTCATTTTATTTTAGTCCAAAGCAGCATGTCCCAAAGTTATGGTCCCTGGAATCTTGGTTCCTCAAAAAAAGGTTTTGTGATCAAATAATTTAGGAAGCATTGCCAACTATGTTCTTTTATACTCTGCACTTAGAGATTCATTGCTAAAGGCTCTGAGAAGTTCTGCTGCAGATAAAGAAATCAGCTCAGTTTTGTGTAAACAGGTGTTTACCAAACTGTTATGGCTACTATTTTTTTTTAAAGATTTTATTTATTTATTCATGAGAGACACACACAGAGAGAAGCAGAGACATACGCAGAGGGAAAAGCAGGCTTCCTGCCGTGAGCCCAATGCAGAACTTGACCCCAGGACCATGATCTCAGCTGAAGGCAGGCGCTCAACCACCGAGCCACCCAGGTGCCCCCATTTTTTTTTTTTAGTAAACTTTGTTAATGTCCCATGCATCTAAGGTATGACCAGAGCAGAGACTTTATTTTATTTTTCTTTTTAAAGATTTTATTTTTATTTATTTATCTATGAGAGAGACAGAGAGAGAGAGAGAGGGGCAGAGACATAGGCAGAGGGAGAAGCAGGCTCCATCCAGGGAGCCCGACGTGGGGCACGATCCTAGAGTCCCACGGACTGCTTTTCGGCCCTGGACCGAAAGCAGGTGCTAAACTGCTGAGCCACCCAGGGATCCCCTAGAGCAGAGACTTTAAATGACCAGTTTTTAAATGCTTTATTGTAAATATTAAGTTTGTTCATAGAGGTGCAGAAAATAAGATGCTTTGGACAGGCAACATACGAGCTGACTTCTGCTTTCACGCGTATGAGGAGCTAAAGCTGGGGCTGACCGTCAGCATGCGTGGAGACCCGGGGTGTCTGTAGTAACGAAACTCGGCCGTTTCTTCCTTGTGCTGTATGTATGAACCTGCCTGCCATCCTATTTGCAGCAATGCCCTTGCTGAAGAAGAGCAAATGGGTGCTGAAGTTATATTGAGCCAGGCCAGACGAAATCGGTTAGATGAGTGAGATCTATCTACTTAATCACCCCTTCGAGTGACGATGATTTGGAGTGTTTCCTATAGAGCAGAATAAGAGCTAAATTACCTTTCATCCAGCATGATTAATCATATTGGTTGTTTATCTGTTTCTCTCCCTGGCCATGACACATTCTCCTTCCTAATTTCTTTTAAAGAATGGCTTCTTCCAAAACACTAAGCGTTCAGAAAGCTTTAAATGATGTATAATTTATCCGTCTGGCCACACAGATTCCTTCAGAGTCATTACTGACTCATTCCTACAGAGTCATTAAATCCATCAGCGGCACATTTGCTGACTTAATAATAAGCAGATTTGGTTTTCGGGAGACTCAGGCAGCCGTAAAGGGCAGATCCATGAGGCTTTATCCCAACCGCTACCAGCGCGCAGGGGCAGGGTGCTCATGTCACACCAGGGGAATATCTAGGGGCCTGAAGCTTTGACAGATTTGGAGGCCC
Source organism: Nyctereutes procyonoides (assembly GCF_905146905.1). NCBI lineage: Eukaryota > Metazoa > Chordata > Mammalia > Carnivora > Canidae > Nyctereutes > Nyctereutes procyonoides. The sequence goes on from NW_026575132.1 coordinate 28,591,025, forward strand.
TTTATAAATAATTCAAATTATTAGATGCAAAATTAAACATTCACTTAGAATCATCATGTAAATGACCACTGTAACAGCACAATACTTGAAGCTGACAAACTCTGGAAGGATCTCAAAATTTAGAAAATAACATGTTTCATATTTAGCTATCTGATACATTCCTCACTAAAATTACTGTCTGTGTATGCTTGATTGCCTATCCTTGCAACAGTGATTTTGTCCTGCTTTCTCCTGAGAGAATAAAAGGAGAAATCAGACTTTCCTCTGATTGGGTTGGTCCAGTAATGGATGGGTGGTGAATCATCATGGTGGACGAAACGATGTTTTTTTGTTTTGTCTTGTTGCTACGGGTGAAATGATGTTTTTTATTATTGATTGTGTGGGAAGATTTCTTTTGGCCTCACAAATTATTATTGGTACATTTTTAGGATTCTTAATCAATTTTAGGAAAACTGCTCTTGAGCGTCTGTCATAGACAAACTGTAGGATTTCAAGGCATTTCAGAGATTTGCTGTTCCAGAAGCTGATCTTAGGTACTTTGTGAATTGATAACACTCATGGACCAGCTTGTCTTCAGTGTCCCTAATGTTGTGGCGTATTATGAGGGTCAGGGCAGACCCTGTACCTTCACTTATCAAGGTGGACTGTGTCCGAGGAGTGGGTGGTAGGACCATTACCAACAGTCCTTCTTGCCCCAGGGCAGCTGGCAATAACTAAACCATACCCAGAAGAGTCTGTGAACCACATAAATATCCCACTAAACCAAAACTATATGTAACCCCATCTATTTCCTGAGTCATGATCCCAGAATGCCCCGATGGCTCCTCCTCCACGACCTAACACAGGGAGAGCTATGGTTGAGGAGGAGCCGCAGTGGGAAGGAGACCGTGGCCTCCGCCGTTTGTGGTGAAAACATCGTACTCCTATAAATTTTACAAGAACATAGGGCCGTGCAAGCATTTACAAGTGCTTCGCATGAGGAGCTATGAAACGTAAGCTTTATTAGTTTCATGGTAAATCCACGTCTTCACGTTCGTCCACTCAGATTTTGCTCCACCAGAGCTGCTGCTGTTTCTTTCGGAAGCTTCCAGGTTTCCTTGTTGAGCGTAAGGACCAGATCTGTAGAAAATGTGACGCAAACCTACAGGAGGCGTGCACGTGGCTGTATTTCAATGGGGCCAGTTTATTACATTTAATAGAACAATTATGTGGCATTAGGGGACCAGTGACTTTTAAATCAGAGCTTAAAACTGTCTACGAAGCTTTTTAAAAATACACCCAGAAATTCTGATTCTGTGGCCCCATGGTGCAGCCCAGCAATCTCCAATTTTCAGTTTCCCAGCTGATTTCTGATGTGCTGCCAAGTGTGAGAAGCACCAACGTAGGTACAGCGTTTGATGAATGCCTCTGCCTGACACAGCCCCGTGGGGCAAAGTGAAGGGTGAACGTACAAGGAGGCTTTTTTATTTGGTACAAGCACAAGTGGTAAGTTCTCCCATCAATCAACTGCACCCGCACTTGGTAAGGAGACTCTGATAGGTTTTGTAGTAGCTCAGGCCCTTTTGGGTGCAAATGGAAAATCCCATTTCAAACCAGTTGAGCCGTAGAAAGGAACCTGCCAGCTCCTGCGGCCAAAAGGTCCATTTCAGGCAGGGCTGAATTGGGGTTTCACGTGCCCTTCCACAGAGCATCGCCCACAGACAGAAAGCACCCCTTTCAATAATGAGTCTTGGAAGAGAGTTTTATTGCCCTGGCGGGGTCGAGTCGCTGCATCCAGACCGTCTGACTGGCCAGACCTGAGCCAAAGGCCCACCTCTGTGGCCTTCAGGGTTGGTCAGCCTCACTGACCCATGTGACCTGGGAAAGCGGGTGTGTGTCCCCCTCAGGAAGATCAGGGTTGCAGGCAGAAACAACTGGTGAATGGGTGGTTGGCTCAGTGACCTCTGGAGCCACTTCCAACTGAGGGCACACTTGCTTTGGGTTTGCTCAGTTCTCAGACTTGCCGGGCCTTGGAGGGGTGCACGTCCAACAGCCTGTTCCTGACAGCTGGGGCCCTGGGCGGTGGGGAGGGGGATGCTCCAGAACCTGTCTGGTGATCTGCGGCTTTCTACCTCCTGTTTGGGTGAGGTGACTGCGAGCAGTTTTGCAACAGCCCACACTGTAGTGGTGAATCAGAGGGGTTAAGCAGAGAGGTGGAGTCAAGATCCAAAGCCAAAGGAGACAAAGTCAGCAGGTTGACAAGAGGATGTTTCCAAGTACATGGAGGTGTGGATGTGAAAATAATTTTTGAGCACGGCACAGCCAATCCCACGATCAGTTTACCAAATGTGTTTCTCCATAATGAGATATGTGCTTTTTTGCCTTTAACTATCACAAGTCCCTGGGAAGATAGACCCAGAGATGGGCCTCCCATCACCCCTCGAGGAAGATCCACTCTGCAGCTATGGGGCAGTCCATCGCCACACGGCTCCCAGCTGCTGGCCCCCCTTCAGGGCCTGTGGGTCGCAAACAGCAGCTGGGGCTGAGATCATGCCCATCGTGGGCAGCGTGCATCTGCAAGTAGGGTATGAAGGCCCAGCATTTCAGGCCACTGAGGCACAACTTTAATAGGCGTTGCTTCCTCTATAGCTGCCCACCCGTCTGGGCGCTTTGTGAGGCCTGCAGCTCCTCTTCCCCTCTACCCAGTTCTTCCCACATGCTTTCACTGCTGTTGAGGCCTAGTAGACATCGTGGACCCCAGACTTCATTTCAGTATCTGCCTCTGGAAAACCCACTCGGTGGTAAGTATCATTAGGTGACATTCTAATCGGCCTATTAGAAGTAAGAGGAAACCTTCCACTTGCAAACTTTTTAATTCTTGAAAAAAAAAATAGACCTAAGACTCCTTCTCTTTTCCTTAAAAAACAAAAGATAGTGTGACACCTGAAACTAATATAACGCTGACTGTTAATCGTATGGGGATTTAAATTTTTTCTTTAAATAAGGATACCACATTAAAAAAATCTGAACTGTGCATTTGTGCACTACTCAGATACAACAGAGTGGTTGATTCTGTTGATAGATCTTCCATAATTTTTTTTAAGTGCAGATTTCTGGAATGACATACAGAAGATTAGCATGGCCCCTGCGCAGGGGTGGGGGGATGACATGCAAATTTGTAAAGCGCTCCATATTTTTTAGAAAGGAAGAAAGGAAAAGAAAAAAGATTTCCCCCTCAGTTGTTTCTATTAGCCTCTCTTATGAATCAAGGTGAAATGTTTTCTTGAGTGTCGCCAAACTTTGAGGACCGTGTAAATTCACAAGAGGTTGTGCAGAGAAAAAGATCTTCAAGTTTAATTAAATACTTGGGTAGGAAATAGTCATTGTCTTCATCATATTTTTTTTAAGATTTTATTTTTGAGAGAGAGAGCGAGACAGAGCATGAGTGGGTGAGGGGCAGAGGGAGAAGCCGACTCCCCCTGAGCAGGGAGCCCGAGGCTCGATCCCAGGACCCTGAGATCATGCCCTGAGCTGAAGGCAGATGCCTAACCGACTGAGGCACCCAAATGGCCCCATCATATGTTTCCGTCAAAATTTTTATTTTTATTTATTTTTTTTTAATTTTTTAAATTTATTTATGATAGTCACAGAGAGAGAGAGAGAGGCAGAGGGAGAAGCAGGCTCCATGCACTGGGAGCCCTACGTGGGATTCGATTCCGGGTCTCCAGGATCGCGCCTTGGGCCAAAGGCAGGCGCCAAACCGCTGCGCCACCCAGGGATCCCCTCCGTCAAAATTTTTAAAAATTAAAATAATACTAAACTCAACACCAAAACTGTTTGAAACATTTTTCATCCATAAAGGCATTTCAGTATCTCAAAATAAAACATATCTGCATGATGATTTTGAACCTTGGTTTTATTTCATTACAGCTGTGGAGAGTTGCTACTTAATAAAGGCCGAGAGTTTTTAGAGTCTGTTAAATTATTTTCTGTAAATGGAGTAAAATATCCTAATTTGGACTTTTAAAATGCATTTTTAAATCCATGCCCTACCGCCCACAGCTAAAAAATGTAAGCAGCTCAGAACAACTTCGAATGAGAAAAGATTAATCCCACGTCAGTACTTGGCAGTACTCCTCTCTTCTCGCTGCCTTTCCCCAAGCAGCCACTGTTAATCATTTATGCTGTACGTTCTGTTGGTGGTTACCTAATGCATCTCTAAATTACATACTTACATCGCCACTTCTTGATCTGTCGGCTTTGGATATTAAATATTGATTTTTCTGCTATCGTGGGTGAGGATTTAGTTCCTCCAGTGTCCCAATTTGTGTTTTTGTATTTCTATTTTTGGTTTCTTTAGAACTGTAAATAATATGCTAAAAAATCTTTTCTTATTCCATTGGTTTTCCTGATTGCTCCTCTTGTGATAAGACTGTTCACACCTGGGCAGCTCCAGTGGTCAGCGGTTTAGCGCCGCCTTAGGCCCAGGGTGTGATCCTGGAGACATGGGATCCGGACTGAGTCGGGCTCCCTGCATGGAGCCTGCTTCTCCCTCTGCCTGTGTCTCTGCCTCTCTCTCTCTCTCTCTCTCTCTCTCTCTCTCTCTCTCTCTCTCTCTCAGTGTGTCTCTCATTAATAATATCTTAAAAAAAAAAAGACTGTTCAACCTTTACCCTTTCTCCCACATTTCTTCCCTCCTTCCTTTCCTGACCTCTGATCAGTGTTCTCTAACCTTTATACCATCCGTGTTGATAGACGTTTATTGTTTTGTAATCGTGATTAAGCCTCCTGTGCTTTGTCTGTAGGTTGAATCTACGTGTCGAAAGAGAAGAAAGAAAAACAGTGTTTACCGTTTTATGAGCCATGTCATGTGCTTCGAACATGCCTCTTTGTGGTTTCGTTGTCAGGAAACTTGAATCTCCCAAAGGGAAATGTTCTGGGCATCAAGGTCAAATGTCTTCTCCTTTCTTATATTGTCGGTTATTCAGAACCACACTCCAGTTTAGTTGCTGTGTGTTAGAATTGTGATTTTTTTTTTCTTAAAAGTTGTTATTTATTTGAGAGGCAGAGGGAGTGGGAGAGGCAGAGTCCCCGCTGAGCAGGGAGCCCAAGGCAAGCTTGATCTCAGGACCCCGAAATCATGATCTGAGCTAGAGGCAGGCCCTAAACTGGCTGAGCCACCCAGGTGCCCCCAAATGCTGATTTTTTAAAGGGATATTTTCCCCTTCTTTCTGATTCCTTTCTCTTATTATTGCTAGTGAATGAAAAATAATGGGCCTTAATAACTGTTGTTTGTGTATCTTATTGATTCTGTTGATTGAATTTCTCCTTCTTTTCCTCCTCCTACCTCTTGGAGAATGTCCCCTCGGGAGTGCTCTGATTTCACATTCTAACTTGAACTGATTTTTTTCAGAATAGCGGCTCAAGTGTCACCTTGAAGTGTGCTTTCACTAGTGACATGGTTTGTTAGCTCCCATATCATCCTCTGGCGTGGTGTTTACCTTCAGGTAAATTCTTCAGAAATAATGCAGTCGAAACTTTGTGAGTTCTTGCATGTCATGAAATGAGAATGACTGTTTCCCATTCTGAGTTGATAGCCTTTATATGACACCCTTGATGCAAAACTGTATTTCCTCCGAAATTTGCTGCTGAGAAGCTGGTGCAGTTGAGTTTTATTTCCTGTGGGTGACCTGTTCTTGCTCTCCAGAAGATTTAGAATATTCTTTTATTGTTGGTGCCCTGAAGTTTCACAATGATCTGTCTTGAGTCTGGGTCTTTAAAAATGAGGACTATATTTAAGACATAGGAAGGGGTGTACAGAATAATATAATGGAAATAACACACTGGATGTTCTTTAAAAAAAAGATTTTATTTATTTATGAGATACACAGAGAGAGAGGCAGAGACACAGGCACAGTTTTTTTTTTAATTTTTATTTATTTATGATAGTCACACAGAATGAGAGAGAGAGGCAGAGACATAGGCAGAGGGAGAAGCAGGCTCCATGCACCGGGAGCCTGACGTGGGATTCGATCCCGGGTCTCCAGGATCGCGCCCTGGGCCAAAGGCAGGCGCCAAACCGCTGCGCCACTCAGGGATCCCCAGAGACACAGGCAGAGGGAGAAGCAGGCTCTCTGTGGGGAGCCCGATATAGGACTCCATCCTAGGATCCCGGGGTCACGCCCTGAGCTGAAGGCAGATGCTCAACCCCTGAGCCACCCAGATGTCCCCAAAATGGGATATTCCTTTTTCCATTTAGTCTCCATGGCTCACGAAGGTCCCCGTTATTAGAATTTTTACTAGTTGAATGGATTGATCCTCTGTGTCTCTTTTTTTTCCTCCCATTATCTATTTCTTTGAGGTTTAATTGTCATTGCTATTTCTTTGGTGGGGGGGAAATCCTGTGACTTTATCTTTCAGTGATTCCTTTGATTCTAAATTTTTTGTTACCAAGTTTTTGAATTCAAAGAGCTGATTCTTGTTTTCTTTTTTTAGATTGAGGTGTAACTGATACCGAATGCTATGCTAGTTTAAGGTGTACAACATGATGATTTGATACATGTATGTATTGCAAAACGATTACCACAGTACCTTGAGTTAACATCTGTCACCACATATTTACAATTTGTTTCTTGCGACGAGCACTTTTAAGATTCACTCTTAGCGACTTGCAAATTACACAATACAATATTAGGAACTGTAGTCACCATGCTGTATATTGCATCCCCAGGACTTTTCCTGTGGCCTGAAGTTTTGTTCTTGTTTTCTGAGGCCCCCGTTATGTAAGTACTTTTCATGACTATTATGTCTTTTGGGAAAAAAATATTTTATTTATTTATTTGAGAGAGAGAGGAAGAGTGCATACATGTGTGCACACACACACACACATGAGCTGGAGAAAAGGCAGAGGGAGAAGCAGAGAGCCCAACGTGGGCCTCGATCCCAGGACCCCAAGATCATAACTGAGCTGAAGTCAGACATTTAACCAACTGAGCCACCCAGGTGCCCCTGTCCCTATATTTTTATTTCCTGTCTCATACCTGTCTGCCATACCTGAACGCAGAACCCCACGGGAGCTGTGTTGAGAACATTGGTTCCCTTCTTCACTAAAGCTACCTCCTGGAATATTCTGGAGTGCCACCTCCTCAGCTGTTAAACTTCAATCTGTAATCTGTTGCCATCTTCCAGAAATTTCCTTAAATCTCTCATCTGCAAGATCACTCTCTGAATAGCTTGCTTTTATTCCTGTACTATTATTTTAATGGGATTTCCACACAGAAGAGAATCAAAAATATGTGTTCAGCATGTAGATGCCATCATGACTCCAAAAGAAAAATAAAGTAAGGATTTTTCCATTCTACTCTCATTTAAAAACTTAACAGACGTGGAGAAAAGCTAAGAAGTTTATGACACATTTCTCCCGAAGGACCCTATGAGGATAAACTTCCACATTGTTTGAATATAAAATCATCAAGTTCTCATCATGAATGAGCGCTCTTTGTGTCTAGTCCCTGACTGATACGGTCTCATTGAATGTTCGTTTTATAGATGGAGAAACTGAGGCTCAGTTAAGCATTTCACACAAGGTCACACAGTAAGTGGCAATTCAGTTTCAAAACCTGGTTCTAGGGGATCCCTGGGTGGCTCAGTGGTTTGGCACCTGCTGTTGGCCCAGGGTGTGACCCTGGGGTCCTGGGATCGAGTCCCACATCGGGCTCCATGCAGGGAGCCTGCTTCTCCCTCTGCCTATGTCTCTGCCTCTCTCTCTCTGTCTCTCTCATGAATAAATACATAAAATCTTAAAAAAAAACACAAACAAAAAAAAAAACAAAACTTAGTTCTGGGGCCCCAAGGTGGCTAAGTGGTTGAGAGCCAGCCTTCGGCTCAGGACATGACCCCAGGGTCCTGGTATCGAGTCCCGCAGTGGGCTCCCCACAGGGAGCCTGCTTCTCCCCCTGCATATGTCTCTGCCTCTCTCTCTCTTTCATGAATAAATATATAAAATCTTTTTTTGGTACCAAGTATGAAGGATACCAACAGAAGCAACTTATGAGCGTGAGATAAAGACCCTAAATATCTAGTTCGATTGACAGTAACCACAGCCCATGCGTACAACAAAGGCGACCAGAAATTCTTTGTGAGAAGGGACTCTCGACGGTTCTCTCTGCTGAAGACTGAACGTTCCAAGGGAGAAGGTCTAATTGACCCACGAGTCTTTTGTGGTAAGTGGGCGGTTGTCTTTTATCTCAGTCCTGTTCTTGAGAGGCTCTGCTCAGCTCTGTCCTCAGCAAATGCACTACAGCCATACTGGCATTTCAGTTTCAGAGAAGAAAAAAATCATTAATTACAACGTGCATTATTGAACACCCCCCAGGACACGTAGGATCCTACGACGGGAAGGGCAGTAAACGCACACTGTATTACTCAATTATTGCTGCAAATCCAAACCATACTGACAGTATTAGACATGTGATTTTTTGCGGGGGTGGGGGGGGTGGGGAGGGAACTGCTTTACTTAAACTAATCTCATGTTTCCTTTTCTCTGTTTGAAGTTTGAAAAGACTGACATTTTCTGTGGGCTAATTAAATCAAATATTTAATACTATTTTTAAAACCCGTTTCATGACAATGAATCTCACATACACGCAGATGGAAAGAAATGAGAGCTGTAGCTCTCCAGATGGAAGCTCTTCGGAACAGATGCCATCATCTAGACATGTGCTCTGGAGGAAGAGAATTAATCAAAATAAGGAATAACAATGTAGTTCTTAATGGTTATGGCTGGTTCCTAATTTATAGGCTAACTGACGTATGTGGGGGAGTCAGAGCACAGTTAGGCCGACGCAGAGAGCCGCTGCTTCATACAGTACATTTGCAAGGGAGTCAGGAACAAGGGATGTGTCTTGTCTTGTTATTTTAATTATTGTTTTAATTAATGGCCGGCCATGAAGTTGCCATCTCTAGGAACCTCAAGATAGGCATAGCGGGAAGGAGATGCAGAGCCTCACAACGGGCTCAGAATGGTGGTCCTACCGCTCTGATTTTCTCCCCTTAGCAGGTTGATAGAAACAGCTAACTGAGGGAAAATGTTATCAGCTACTATTATTTTCCTCAATGTACCTTTTTCTACTGAGCTGATTAATCTATTAGAGACAGAGGGTCAGAGACACAGGCAGAGGGAGAAGCAGGCTCCATGCAGGGAGCCCAACATGGGACTCGATCCTGGGTCTCCAGGATCACACCCCAGGCTGCAGGCGGCGCTAAACCGCAGCACCACCAGGGCTGCCCTGAGCTGATTAATCTTTAAGATTTCTCTTTTTGCACTTTTTATGGGTTGAGTATTGGTATTTTGCTTGTGCTATTCAAAGAAAGAACAGGAAATTCTTGGCAAAATAGAAGACCTGTGTTACAGTTGATTAGAATGGGAAGACTTGAATGATGAATTCAGATGAGTTCAGCCTGTGCTCGGACAAATATTTTTTTAATAAGAGAAGGAAAACAAAAGGTTTTTTAAAAAAGAAGAAAAGCAAGTGACAATTTTACAAAAACCTCTGTCCTGTATTCAGATATTAAAGCCACATCTGCTTTTGAATTCTCTCTGAAATAGCTCTACATACTCAAGGTATACTTGAAATTTAAGCAAGGTTAGTAAAAGGACCTGGAAGCCTGTTGGAAGGTATTAGACCCAGATTCATGCCAGATACAATTGGCCAAGGAAACCATCTTTGTGAGAAGAAAACCTCGGTGAGGTAAGATACCATGATGATATGAGAAGCTGGACCTGAGCTATGACCCTTAGAGTCAAGATCCTCGCAGGGCAGAAAAATAAGACTGAAAGGGAGCTCAAGTGGGTTTATCAAACCTGCCCCCTGCCCCTGAGCTGCATCTGGAGCTCAACGCGTTGAAGAACTGCAACATGGGACTCTGACGATGTAATACCATTTCAGACGACATTGGTACCCAGGGGGGCAGGGGAGAGCTGGGGCCATGGTGCAGATAATGACAGCACCTCGTCCTTTGTGGGGGACTTTGAAGACTGAACTGTGATGGGTAAAAAGGAGGGTGGGCTCCGTAGACTGAAGGACCACTGCTGTGATCACAGGTAATAAGGCCAACGGCGTCCTTTCCAGTTGCAGAGAACCGGGGTGCAGCAACATGGGAGTTTATTGGTGGTAACAGCAGAGTAGCATATACTTGAGAGCCCCGAAATATATAGTAATCACCGTCCAAAGGAAAGTACACATTAAGCATTATATATTGGATTTGGCTTTTTATTTTTATTTTAAAGATTTTATTTATTAATGAGAGACAGAGAGAGAGAGAGAGAGACAAAGACATAGGCAGAGGGAGAAGCAAGCTCTCTGCGGGGAGCCTGATGTGGGACTTGATCCCAGGACCCCGGGGTCATGACCTGAGCCGAAGACAGACGCTCAACCTCATGGGGGGGTTGCCTTTAAAGTATGTGAATTTATGTCTATTTTAAAGTCGTGGCTAATGATTTTTAAATGATACGGCAATTAGTGTTGGAATCTAGAAGTGCTGTCTTAAACCTTGCGAGTCAAGAACAATTCCATGGATTCCTTCACTGTGAATAACTTCAGCTCCGTCCTGCTAACGCTGACCAATAACGGTGTGGAGGCTCATATGAACATCTTCTTGCAAACTATAGAGTTCTGCATCAATTGCCAGTGTTTAAAAAAAAATCTAAAGTGCTTCTAAGAAACTTTAAAGATGACAAATATCAGCGTTTCCTTTTGCCAGCTCTCTCATACGTTCAAGTCAACTGCTGGCTAGTCATAATGCTTAACTGCTAAAAGTTGAGCAAAATGTCTGTCCGAAGTAGATTTGTACAGCACTGGGCTTAAAGTCTTTTTTCAGTGAGGAGCACAAAGTAGGTTTCATAGGATGATGGTTAAGCACACAAGCTACCGTCAGAGAGACCCCATAGGGATCCCACCTCTGCTGACAGCGTGGAACTGATTTCTAAACCCTCTGAGCCTAAATTTCTTCATTCAGGGGCCTACTAACCATACCTTTTCTTTAGGGGTTGTAAAGATTAAATGAAATAATGAAGTACTTGACAAGTGCCTGACTTACAGGATTTTGTTTTGTTACATTTTAATGGAAATTATTCGACACGATGCTATTTTAATGGACATAATTTAGGAGCTTAAAAGCAAGGGACTTTAAACGGACTTTAAACAGAAACAACAAAATATTCCATGCAAGATTTTCTTCGTGATAAAATGCATGATTTAACATGCTCGCGTGGAGTCATCTTTGCAAATTTCTACCTATGGATGTTTTAGGCAAGTAAGGGAGTTCAGTGGGTTGTTTATAAAGGTTCTGACTCAAAGGAGAGGGGCGCTGAATTTATTAATTTATCAATCGATTCTTTGATGACTATTTTCACTCATGGATTCAGTGATCACATTGGCCCTGTCTAGAATCAGAATTAAGAGGCCTAGGGGAAATATTAATCTGTGAGAGGCTGTCATTTCGAGCAAGGCTGGGACAGTGAAATTGGGCCAAGTAGGGGGTAAGGAAGCAGAAGGAGGGAGGCGAGGGAGAGAGCGAGAGCCAGAGCAACGTGAGCGAGAAACGGGTGGAGACCCAAGCAGAGATGGTGAGCAAGGCCTGGCAGGTGGGGGCAAGGCTTTGAATAGGACTGATTCTGTGTCTACCGACACATACCAACACATACCGACGACCCTTCGGTTCTGGGAGATTTCCCCGATGGCCTCAATTATTGCCACCTCCCTCCCCATTTTACCTACCCTCGACTGAATGGGTTTCTGTGTCTTATAACTCCCAAGAACCTGTGCAGAGTGGATAAGAAATGATTTCCTTTGGACTTGGTGACTTCCCTGGGTTTCCTGTTGACTCAGGGTGGAAAGTCTTGGAAGCTGGTAAGTCACATCATACAAATATCAGTATCTCTTTTTCTGGTTAGTTAGACACCCCCCCCAAAAAAAAGGGAACATTTAGGAAGAGGTCCTGGTATGGGACTTTGATTCTTGGCATCATTAGCTCACCCATTTTTTAATGCGATCGAGTTTTCTGGTCAGCAAATGGACGTGATGAGGGCAGTGCCAACATCCAACGAGGCCAGAAATAGGAATGTTCTTTTTTTTTTTTAAGTTTTATTTATTTAAGTGATCTCTACACTTGACACAGGGCTCAGACTCACAACCCCAGGATCAAGAGTCATGTGCCCCTCTGAGTCGCCCAGGTGCCCCAGGAGTAGGAATATTCTTTACTGGTATATCATTATTCCTCTAAATACATGATCCCTTAGATACATGATCTCTGTTGACAGTTTGGAGGACAGAGGCTCCAGGATGCTGAGCGAGGGTCCAGTAACATTGCATGAGACAAATGCCTGTTTTCCTCCAACTCTTTTCTGTCTTGTGGCAGTAACTTGGTGCCATATAGCCTCTCTGCTATGACCTGTCGTGGGGGTGGGGGGGTGTGCTCACTGGATTAACAACATAATGGCCTTTCTTTATTGGCTATTAATATGACTTTTTTTTTTAATATGACTTTTACAAAAGTCTTGAACACTGTTGACAAAAACTGCTTTGAGCTGAGGCACAGCAATGTTGGGCACAGAACCTGCAGGCTTCAGCCAATGGGGCTGACATTCCACACTGCTAATGAAGCGTGATGTTTAAGAGTTGAAACAAATTACCTACGAGGTCTCAGCCTTGAGCTCTAGGAAGTAAATCTCTTACACAATTACAAGGTTAGATGAACTATCCAAATATTACTTATAGCTCTTTATCCTTCAATAATTATTATTTACTAAGTAAATATTACTACTAGGGAGTAAAGTACTGCATATAATAACAATTATAAATAAAGTCATTATACATATCATATAGAACTTACCATGATAATTCAGATATCTACTATCTAAATTTATGCACACTAATCATTGTTTTACAATATATAACACTATCCTTATATAATTGCTAGTGTAGAGTAGTATTAGTATTTTATACTAGTAGTACTAGCAGCTATAATCATTGACTACTAATAATTAGCATTGTTTAGGTATAAAACAAGCTGGATGTAATGAATATATAAAAATAAATAATTCTCTAATACACTTATAAAAATAAAGTGCTATGTAATAGTAACAATTATTTCAGAATACTTGGAAAATATAGAAAATAGAAAAAAGACAGAAAATCCCATATTATACAACTCTCAAAAACTATCACTTGTTGATGTGTTAGCCTACTTCCCTTTGGTCTTTTTCTACACAATAGTTGTATTATTATTGCTGTCATTGTCCTTGGTTGTGATCATAAGCATATAGAATTTTGTATCGTACTTTTTAAAGATAATGTAGTATCCCTAGCGTTTTCCAAGTTTTCACGAGGTCTTCCTAAATGTTGTTCATCATAATGCAATTTTACATTGTACATTAGTTTTATTATTTGTAAGTAGAAATTTTAAGTTCTTTCCAAATAATTGTAGTGCTTATTCTTTGAATATTTTAGAGAAAGTTTTTGTTAGGATGTAGGAGCGGCTTCCTAACATCTCTATCTTACTTGCTTAAATCTGCTTCGTTGTTTCAAAGAGACACTCACCATAAATCTTTTTAATTCATAGGAAATTTAGATACTTACACTTATGCCGCAATGGAATTTACTAAAAAATGTAAGAGTCCCTCCTCTGAGTCTTCTTAGTTTGTTTGAAGACAGTTTGGGAATACCTAGAGTCTCTGCGATCTTATTCTCAGGGACTCAGTCACTAATGCTATTGGTATTTTGGTTTTCAGAGGTGGTTCTCCCAGAACTGTCTGGGTAAAGTGATTTGGTGCTAACATTTGGAACATTTTCCCTATTGGTGTTTTGCTTGCACGTTATTAGATGTTTTTTAGAGCGGGGGAGGGGCAGAGGGAGAGGTAGAGAATTTTAAGCAGGCTCCATGCCCATCACAGGGCTCTGTCTCACAACCCTGAGATCATGACCTGAGCCAAAATCGAGAGTTGGACACTTAACTGACTGAGCCACACAGGCGCCCCTGTTCGATTTTTTAAATAACAAAAGTGACGTGACTTAACAAATCAAACAATACAGAAACACCTAAGAAATTTAACCATCTGCCCTCTACTCCTGCTGCCCCAAGATAAACGTCACAGTTTGCTGTACAACCTTCTGTATCTTTATACTCATATTTTTGTATATACATATGTGTACACACACGCACACACAGGGAGAGTTGGGGCTTTTTTGTTGTTTAAAAATAGCATTACACCAGGGGCACCTGGATGGCTCAGTCGGTTAACTGTTTGCCTTCAGCTCAGGTCGTGATCCCAGCCTCCGTCCTGGGATTGATCCTGGGGTCAGTTCCCATGTTGGGCCTCCCTGCTCAGGGGGGAGTCGGCTTCTCCCTTTCTCTCTGCTCCTCCCCTCACTCATGCCCTCTGTCTCTCTCTCACTCTCTCCTAAATGGACATAATCTTTTTAAAAAAAAAATAGCATTATACCACATACATGGTTCTACAACCTTTTTTCCCTTAGTAATACATCATATCTCCAAAGCAATAATGTCCACCTAATATCCTTTCTAATAGCTGCATATTAGTCCATGGTATGGGTGTAGCAATTTGTTCAACTGTTCCTTACCATGTGCATTCAGGGTGTTTAGCGGTGGATTTTTTTACATCATAAATAATCCATAATAAAGGTTCTTAAACATATATTCTTATATGCTGCTTTTTATTTCTGTGGGCTACATTCTTCTAGGTGGAATCCTTCAAGCTTATGGATATTTCAGATTTCAGTAGATATTTCCAGATTAATTTCATAAAAGGTTGTCACAACTGACATTCTCATCAGCTTTATATGAAGTTGCCAGTATCACTTCTATACTCAATAACATCAGATTCTGTTGCTCTTAATAATTGTTAATCTGGAGTTGAAAAATTGTCCTGTTGACCTTGCATTTCCATACTAACTAATAGGTTTATGCATATTTTCAAGTGTTGGTTGATGATTGAATTTTATCTGTGACTACCCTGTTCATATCTTTGCTCATTCTTTTGCTGGGTTATTTGTCTTTCTTATGAATTAATGGAAAGAATTTATATATTAGAGGAAATGACACTTGCCCCATCACATAAAATGCAGTCATTTTGCTCCAATCTACCATTTGCTTTTCAACGTGATGTATTATATCTTTCTCAAAAAAAATAAATATGGAACTTTATTGTTTGAGGGTGTATTTTAGATAGGAAGTAAGTTATGCCAATGCTGTTTGTTCAAATAGTCATACATTATTACCCTGGATTGAAATGTCGACTCGGTTAATACTAAGCTACTACCTGTCTTTGGATTTGTTCCTCTTGTCTCTGTTTTATTTTGTTGCTGTAGTGAGACCTTTACTGTGATATATCGTCATAGTATTCTCTATTAAAGTAAGAATGTTAAAATAATTATATTAGCATGTTGACTATGAACATAGGATTCTTAAATTCTTTCAGTTTTGCCCTATAGACATTAAAATATAAAATGTTTCAGACTCATGGACAGGAATACCATTTTATCATCACAATAGCTTTGTAATAAATTTTAATGTTTAGCAAGGCAGGATGATTTCCATGCTCTGCTCATGTATGCATGCACACCTTCTCATGCCCACATACACACATCTTCCTTTAAACTTATTGCCTATTCTCAGATACTTATCCCTCCATATAAACTTCATATTCATTTTGCCGGGTTTTTTTTTTTTAATTTTTATTTATTTATGATAGTCTCACAGTGAGAGAGAGAGGCAGAGACACAGGCAGAGGGAGAAGCAGGCTTCATGCACTGGGAGCCTGACGTGGGATTCGATCCCGGGTCTCCAGGATCGCGCCCTGGGCCAAAGGCAAGCGCCAAACCGCTGCGCCACCCAGGGATCCCCTATTTTGCCGGGTTTTAAAACATTGGCATCATGATTGCATTTGCATTAAATTATTGTAACCACCTGGAAATGATTGGCATTTTTAATATTAAGACTACCTACATGGAACGAGAAAATGTTTTCTATATTAGTTCATGTTTTGTGTTATTCCTCCAAACAAAAATCGTAGTTTTCCACTTATAGGTCCTGTGCCCTTCTTGTGTTGTGGGCTTTCATTTGTTTGATTTGATTTGGCTAATATCAATAGAATTATTTTTTCCATTTCTACTCCTAACTGGTTATTGCGATTATAGATAAAATTATTATTCTGGGTTTTTCATATATTTATCTTGTACCTAATCACATTACCAATTTTTCTTATTACTTCCAAAAAACCAGTGTCAGCCTCTAGGGTTTCTGAATATATAAAATATTTAGAAGAAAACAAGATAACCATTGTCTCTTTGTCAATATATAAAATTATCTCTTTTCTTAGCGCTTCAGCTAAAACTGGAAATTATAATTGTGGATGCACTTCCTTATTTTAATGGAAATGACTTTAATATGTTATTGCTTAACCTACTTGACATGGGATTCGTATAAGTACTCTTTACCATATTAAGATAGTTCCTTTTTTTTTTTAAGCTTTTATTATTCATGAGGGACACAGAGAGAGAGAGGCAGAGACACAGGCAGAGGGAGAAGCAGGCTTCTTGCAGGGAGCCCGATGTGGGACTCAATCCCGGGTCTCCAGGGTCACGCCCTGGGCTGAAGGCAGACCCTCAACTGCTGAGCCCCCTAGGCGTCCCTAAGTATAGTATTTCTAAGTCACTTTTGCAAGGGATTACATTTGGATTTTTTTTTTTAATGATCAGCTTTTGGTTTTCCATATCTTTCTCTGTTAATTTCCGGGATTTAAAAAAAAATAAATTCCCATCTCCTGCTTTTTTTTTAATCGTTATTATTTGGGATATTTCTTATTTTGTACACTTAAATTATTTTCAGTCTTTTTTTAATAAAGATTTTTATTTTTTTGAGAGAGAGAGAGTAAGGTAGCGTGAGCCAGGGCAGGGGAGGGAGGGACAGAGGCAGAGGGAAAAGCAGACTCTCTGCGGAGCACGAAGCCCCACGTGGAACTCGATCTAGAAGCCTGGGATCATGACGTGGGCTGAAGGCAGACCCTTAACTGACTGAGCCCCCTAGACACCCTATTTTCAGTCTTTTTTTTATTTTTAATATTTTATTTATTTATTCATGAGAGAGAGGCAGAGACATAGGCAGAGTAAGAAGCAGGCTCCCTGAAGGAAGCCTGATGTGGGACTTGATCCCGGGACTCCAGGATCACGCCCTGAGCCAAAGGCACATGCTCAACCTCTGAGCCACCCAGGCATCCCTATTTTCAGTCTTTTAAACAGCTGTCGGGACTTGACACTTTTAAAAATCATAATTTTCATTCCAACGAACATTTTTAGTATAGCTTTTTAAATATTTACAATTGTTCCCTTTTTTTAGGGAAAGTAAGGATTTTATTTTATTTTATTTTATTTATTCATGAGAGAGAGAGGCAGAGACACAGGCAGATGGAGAAGCAGGCCCCATCCAAGGAGCCCTACGCGGGACTCGATCCCGGGTCTCCAGGAGCACATCCTGGGCTGAAGGTGACGCTAAACCGCTGAGCCACCCTGGCTGCCCCAATTGTTCCCTTTGTATGAATTCCCAGATGTCAGATGAGTCAATAGGGAAAGTATTTGTGAGGATCTTTGTAAACTTTCAAAACTTTACATAGTTCCTAAAATCCCATCTTCTGAAGGCCATATATAAAAGCTTGAAGAGTAGCACACTTTAAAAAATAAATTATTTGGACAGATTTTGGTTCTTTTTTCTATTCATGTTCTAAGTCTAATAGGCAAAAATTTTCATATTGTGTTTTCCACTCAAGAAGTGCTTCAGTCGCACATAGGCCAGCACCATGGAGTGTATTAATTTGTCCCAAAACCTACATTGAAACTTACAGATTCAAAAGAGATTAAGTGTATCCATGAGGAGAAATTTCCCTTTTTGATAAACACCTGGTAAAGAAGAGTAGATTGTAGTTCGCATAATAGTACAGTATCTGTAAATGAGGTTGAACGAGAAAATTGTAGCTTCTGTTAGAAACAAATTCACACTTGCTGTCCGTTTTTGATTTTCATATTTTACATAGCCTTTTGAGCTACTTTGTCAATTAATAAGCATTTAACAGAGTTCGGGAAGCGTGCACCTCTCCAGCGCCTTCCTCTCTGCTAATTCATCACCGGCTCGTATAGCAAAGGGAAACAGATGTGACCCTCTGTGACAATACAAAACCAACGATATAATTAATGATTTTCCCACATGTTCGTACTTCACTATTTGTAGTCATGACTCAACTCTGTAATCACAAAAATATCTTCAGGAGAACTCTTTTCTGATTCTAAAGGAAGAAAATATGCCTAGGGAATTATTTTCAAAACACAGCACCAACCTTAGATGTGCGAGGCCTCTAGTGTAAACGTATGGTGGTTTCTGTCTCACTGTGAGAGCTTCTCCACGACTGAACCCAGACGAACATGGCGGCTATTTTCCTTTCTTGAAGTAGAGGGGATGTAGGCAAGAGGTGATGGAGGAGACTCCCTTCACGGTGAGGTTTTAGGCCACTGGGAGGAGCCGGGCACTTGATGAATCCTGCCCTGGCTGCGGGCCTGTGCCTGGGCTCCCAGCAGCAGCTCCATTCCCTTAGCAGAGTTCCTTACTTTCATGTCTCAGGTCACGGAACCACTTTGAGAAACCAAGGGAAACCGTGGGATGCATCCCCCGACAAAGCATGTGTCACACCATTTGCAACAAAGGAAATTTCTTCTTTAAACTGGTCCAGGACACAAAAACAGTCTTTATGCTTGTGCTTCACTGCCATTTTGGGGGCAGAAAGTAATGGTTTGTGAAAAATAGGCAAAATTGTTACAGAGATATGGAAATGGGAAGTGTCCCACACAAATAAAAGACACACTTTGATCTGCTCAAAGTGAATTTAACAGCAAAGCTGCTGTTGTGGAGCTTGAATGAGAGGATGAAATCGGGGAGTGCCTGTGAGACGTCGCAAATGCCGTCTTTGACATCCAGTGGTTTCTCTCTTTTGATTTGGCCCGACAAGTGATGAGAAACCCTTGTTCACAAACAGAGTTCGCTAACATGGTCATAGAATCGGAGCTCCCATTGCACGCTTTCTGAGACAAGGGCAGGCTTGAGTCAGAGTTTTCCAGGACTCTTTGGGGTTAATCCATGTAGCATCCATTCCTTGGTGAGGTCATTTTTGGCATTGCCTGTGTCCCTGATGTAGCAAGTTAAAGAGTATGAGCACATTTAATTTCAAGGTCACTGGAGCAGAAATAACCATCCAAAGGATTCCGTGGGTTCCAGTGCCTACAGATTTTTGCCCACCGAGAAATTGGGGAGAAAAATCACTGTCCCCTCCAGCCTAAAGCAGTGTTTGTTCTAACGTTGAGAAATCCGTGTGAGGGCGGCCCTGGTGCCGCAACGGTTTAGTGCTGCCTGCAGCTCAGGGTGTGATCCTGGGGACCTGGGGTCGAGTCCCACATCAGGCTCCTTGCAGGGAGCCTGCTTCTCCCTCTGCCTGTGTCTCTGCCTCTCTCTCTCTCTGTGTGTGTGTCTCTCATGAATAAATAAAATCTTAAAAAAAAAATGTCCGTGTGACTGCCTCTTCCTGTCGTTTTTTTCCAGAGCGGCGGTCTGGGTGGAAGAGAGGCTTAGCAGCTTCCCCAGTAGAATGTAAGGCTTTGAATGGAAAGAATGACCTCATTGATTTGATCAGAAGCATCCACCGATAAGCCATGAATAAACTCACCCATGTCCCACCATCCCAAGTAAATACTCATTTACTTACTTCCCACAAGCAGTATTATTACTTGCAACATATTTGTTTTCCTGAAGGTCATTCAGGTGCTCAAGACCCATCTTCCAGAAAGCAACACATTTCTGTATATAGGAACAGTTCATTATTTTCTGCCACCCTTCTTGTTTCAAACAAACAAGCTCAGAAAGTGGTGACCGGAGCTTCTGAAGTGGATGGCTTCCATGACGATGGGCCACCAGGCTTAATGCAGGGAAGTTGACAGCGTCCTTGGCCATCAGTGTTTGCTGAGGCAGAAAGTGTGAGGCGCGTACATCTCTTCTCCAAAGCTTGGAGGTACAGATGTTCTGCTGAGCATCATGGAGCTCCAGCTCTGCAGAAAATATTAAGATTGTTTTTCTTTTTTTTAATTTAATTTATTTTTAAAAGATTTTATTTATTTATTCATGAGCAACACAGAGAGAGAGAAGCAGAGACACAGGCAGAGGGAGAAGCAGGCTTCATGCTGGGAGCCCGGTGTGGGACTTGATCCTGTGACTCCAGGATCATGCCCTGGGCTGAAGGCAAATGCTCGACCCCTGAGCCACTCAGGCGTCCCTAAGATTGTTTTTCTAGTGGAAGTTTTACTTTGCAGATTCCATTCTAAAGTCATCAGTGGTCTCCGCCTGTTCAAAAAGGAATTATAAACAGTATTTTTTGACAGTGGTAGTACCACACAAAGGAGGAAAACCAAAAAGTGAGCCCAGGGTACATGATACTGAAGGCATAGATCACAAAATCTCCACTTCTTCTTTATTAGGTAGCATCTTTCTACAAAGAGCTTTCTTTCATCACCTGGAGATGAGCTTCCATTCGTTCTATAAGGTCAGAGTTACTGTCTCTTCCTCTCCTCTCAGAATAAAGCTTTGCCTCCAATAGAGGCAAATGAATTTTTTTTTCTTTTCTTTTCTTTTTTTTTTTTTTTGCCTGTTCTTTTCCTTCTTTTTGTTTCAGTGTCCTATGGACCAGGAATTTTTATTTAATTACTGTTAGAGTCACTGTATAGTCATTATTCCTTGTGATGCTCCAGTTATCCTGAACTTAGCCAACGTGAGCTCCTTCATTCTGGCTTCAGAGCCCTTTTGAAACATCCTCATTAGACGTTGAGCACTTTCTTGCCTGAGGGCAAACAGATGTTCGCCTTCACCATGTACTTTCCATGCTCCAGACATGAAATGGCTCATTTCTCTCCTGCTTCCCTTTAGTAGAAAATATTATTTACAAATCAAGGTCTGGATTCTCTAGCAGTCTCCACGTTGTCAACAGGGAAAAATATTTCAGATGTCACGGCCTGGCAGCTACAGTAGTTATACTTTTTTACCCTTTCATGCACAACAGCATCCCATGCCAGCAAACACTTTAAAATTGTTTTGAGTGAAATGATACTTTAATAGCATACTTAAACATAATTTTTTTCAAAATGAATTTTGAAATCAAAGAAAAAGATCGTTTTGGAGATGATTTAAAGAACCCCGCAAAAGTTCTTCAGAGCCCTCCAAGAAGTGCTTGATTTGTGGTTAGGAATTCTCTGTAGAGGGACATCCGGGTGGCTCAGCAGTTGAGCTTCTGCCTTCAGCTCAGGGTGTGACCCCGGGGTCCTGGAATCGAGTCCCACATCAGGCTCCCTGCATGGAGCCTGCTTCTCCCTCTGCCTGTGTCTCTGCCTCTCTCTCTCTCTCTCTCTCTCTCTCTCTCTGTCTCTCATGAATAAATAAAATAAAAAAAAAGGAATTCTCTGTAGATTAGGGCAGTTGTTCTTACCTGGCTACACATTGTATTGTTGTCACCTGGGGAGCTTTTAAAACCTGATCCCCAGTTCCTACCTCAGAACATATTAAACCAGAATATTTCAGGTTCTGTCTTAGCCTCGTTGTCTTTGGCATTTTGTTTTTTCTTAAATCTTCCCAGGTGATTCTGATGTGCTACTAGAGTCGAGAACCACTCTGTTGAACAATCCAGCACCCACGGAGACTAGTAACACCTACTTTTGTGACTGCTTCCTGTTACATCTCGTTGATCCCATGGAGAAGCGAAGTAGCCAGGACAATGGGTGTCTGGGCAGTTGTTGGAAAATGCAGGAGAAAAAAAAGAAAAAATACAAGTTTCATATACAAAATGAACTGCTTTTGTGCTTCAATCAAATCTGATGACTAAGACCTCCAAATTGTTTACTCAAGAGGCAATAACGTTTTATCAGGAAATATTTGTTTGAGCTACTGGCAGGCGGACAGAGTTAATGCACCCTTTGGATGATTCCAGTGTTGACGTCGATGATCCCTGTCACCATGTCCCAGGGTTTGCCAACCGCCATTACTGCTCTTCTGGAAGAACTTGGAGCTGCAACTCAAGGCAGCTACTGTAATGGCCCTTCATTCTGTTGCACAAAATAATTTTCCGAATCTATCATGTCACTAAGTGTCTCTCTAAATATAATGGCCTGAAATCTGAAACAATAGAACTGAGGGTGTGGGGAGAAATGGCTTTCTCATTTAATTTGTCAGACTTCCAACCGCTCATCTATGCTATAAGTAAAGTTGCAGCCAAACCTCTATATTTCAGAATCCAATTATAATTGATTGAAAATATTTTAATAGCCAGTTGATTAAAGGCAATGTCCTAGCCAGTTTTGTCCTTCCAACTTTTTAATACATTCATTTTCAAATATGCAGAAAAGTTGAAAACGGTAGCCCAGTGAAAATCTGTATATCCCACACTTAGATTTAGCAATTAACAGCATTTTCTTATATTAGTGTGCCAGCGCCGGCGTAATGAAATAGCACAGACTGAGTGACTCAGACAACAGGGACTTCTATTTTCACAATTGCAGAGGCTGGATGTTCCAGATCAAGGTGTGGACAGGGTGGGCTTCTTCTGAGGCCATTCTCCTTGGCTTGTAGAGATGGCCGTCTTCCCCCTGTGGCTTCACATGGCCTTCTCCCTGGATACGTCTGTATCCTAATCCCTTCTTATAAGGACACTAGCCAGATTGGGTTGGAGCCTACCCTAAGGGCTTCATTTTGACTTAATCACCTCTTCAAAGGCCCCATTCTTTCTTATTTATTTATTTTATTTATCTTAGAGAGCAAGCGTGGGCAGGGGGGAGGGGAGGGGAGGAGCAGAAGGAGAGGGTGGGGGAGGGGGGAGAATCTCCAGTGGGCTCCACACTGAACGTGGGCCCTTCAAAGAGCCTTGATCTCACATCCTGGAGATCAAGACCTGAGCTGAAACCAAGAGTCGGAAGCTCAATGGACTGAGCCACCGAGGCACCCCTAAAGGCTCTATTTGTAAATACAGTCATATTCTGAGGTACCAGGAGTGAGGATTTCAACATGAATTTTGTTGGGGGGGGTCATAATTCAGCCCATTTATTTCTTTCTATCACATATAAATATATAGATGTATTGATTTGATGATCCACTTGAAATCTGTAACAGACACTGTGACGTCTCACTCCTAAATACATCACTTTCTTTTTTTAAGATTGATTATTGGCAGGGAGGGGCAGAGGTGGAGATAGTCCTAAGCTTACTCAGTGAGCATGGAGCCCGACTGGGGGTGGAGCCTCTGCTACCCAAGAGGAGGACCCTCAACTGGTTGCACCATCCAGGTGCCCCCTAAATAGATCACTTTGCATCTCTTGAGAATGTTATCTTAGATAACCGTAATGCCATTATGACACTTGAGAAAATATAAAATGTTCTGTGTGTTTAATCCATATTCGATTTTCCCCAATTACCCAAAGAATTTTTTATGACTGTTTTTATCTTCTTGGTTAATGATCTGGGAAGATTCATGCTTGAATTTGGTTGTTATGTCCTTTTAGTCTTTTAAAGTCCAGAATAGTTTTGGGGCACCTGAGTGGCTCAGTCGGTTGAACATCTGCCTTTGGCTCAGGTCATGGTCCCGGAGTCCTGGGGACCAGCCCCATGTCGGGCTCCCTGTTCAGTGGGGAGTCTGCTTTTCCCTCTCCACCTGCCCTTGTTTCCCATTCATGTTTGCTTTCTTTCTCTCTCTCTCTCCTCTCAAATAAATAAATCTTTTTAAAAAAATACGGAATAGTCTCCCCTGTCCTGCCACCCATCACATCTTTTCTCCCCCTTATAGCACTGATTTTTTAAAATTTATTTATTTTTTAAGATTTTACTTATTTATTCATGAGAGACACACAGAGAGAGGCAGAGACACAGGCAGAGGGAGAAGCAGGCTCCATGCAGGGAGCCCGACGTGGGACTTGATCCAGGGTCTCCAGGATCACGCCCCGGGCTGAAGGCGGCGCTAAACCACTGAGCCACCGGGCTGCCCGCACTAATTTTTTTTAAAACACTGGCAGGTTTTCTATGGAATGTTTCACATTTTTGAGTTGACTCATTATTTCCTTATGATATAATCTAACTTGTTCCTCTCCAGACTGTGTCTATATAAACTGGACGTTAGATGTAGTTAGACTGTAGAACGGATCATATTAAGTGGCAGAGTCTGTTTCTCCTCCCCTGGACTCCAGGCCCAGCCATGTGACTTGCTTTGTCCAAGGTGACATTAGCAAATGTGACAGAAGAAGAATTTCAATAAAAAAATTCAATTTTATTGAAATTGGCTTGTGTACAGGACTTCCCAGTCTTTGCTGCTCTTGGGGGCCCTGTGACTGAGGGGACCAGTCTGCTGGCTGAGGAACAACATGTGGCGACATCTCCATACCCCTGACCAACATCAAGCATGAAGTGGCTGGCTCAGCCCAGAAGAATCATCTCTCTGATCTGAAGAATAACATGAAATAATAAATAATTTTTCAAAACCACCAAGTTTCAGGGGTGATCTGTTCTACAGCAAAAGCAGGTAATGTAGATCTAGAGACTTGATTAAATTCAGGTTAGATGTTTTGGCAGGAAAACTTCATAGACGGTTCTGTGTACGTCCATCACATCACAACAGAAAGCCCATAACATCAATAGAAGGCTGACTTTCAAACCTGATTAAATGCGGATTAAGAAGGCAGATTCCCCAGGCGCCTGGGTGGCTCAGTGGTTGAGCGTCTGCTTTCAACTCAGGTGATGACCCCGGGGTCCCGGGATCGAGTTCCGCATTGGGATCCCTGCAGGGAGCCTGCTTCTCCTTCTGCCTGTGTCTTTGCCTCTCTCTCTGTATCACGTGAATAAATAAAATCTTAAAAAAAAAAAGACAGATTCCCACTTAGGTCATCATCACTCAAGTTCACATCTCTCCTGGATTTTAGTGTCCAGTCACCCTTCAGTCATCAGGGTTTGTAGGACACTAATGGTGAGAAGTGATGATACCCTTCCCTTGTGTTCACATTGACAGACACCCAGCAGTAGCACCCACATTTGTCGTAGGGAGATTATCTCACCAAATGATAGCCACATATGCCTGTTGTTCTAAAGCTCAACGCTGATAGGTATATTTCTGAAGACCTTGCTCTGCCTAACTTTGGAGTTGTGTAGATTCCCTTCTGTATGGGCAGGATGAAGCTAATACATAACTTCAGTTGACCAAATTGGTAACCACTCCATTCTACCCCATTTTACTTATTTATTTTTAAAGATTTTTTTTTATTTATTCATGAGAGGCACAGAGAGAGAGAGAGGCAGAGACACAGGCAGAGGGAGAAGCAGGCTCCATGCAGGGAGCCTGATGCAGGACTTGTTCGTGGGTCTCCAGGATCACGACCTGGGCTGAAGGTGGCGCTAAACCGCTGAGCCACCCGGGCTGCCCTCTTCCCCATTTTAAAGAAGTAAGTAGTTACTACAAAATTAAAGGAGAGCTTCCACCCAGTACAACCTGCAAATAAATTATTAAATCATGGCATTGTTTTAGTCAGAAACTGAAATTGATGGGGTGAAGCTGGGTGGCTCAGTTGGTTGAGTGACCAACTAGTGGTTTGGGCTCAGGTTATGATTTCAGGGTGATGGGATGGAGCCCTGTGACGGGCTCCTGCTCTGTGGGGAGTCTGCTTGGGGATTCTCTCCTTTGCCCCTAACCCCACTCATCTACTCCCTCTCCCTCTCAAAGAAATAAATCCTTTTTTTTTTCTTTAAAGCTGAAATTGAATAAGAAAAGTTAAAGGGAAGAGAAGTAGAGAAAAGAAAGCATTTTTATGGATCATCTACAGTGTTCCGGGCCTCTTTTTTTTTTTTTTTTAAGATTTTATTTATTCATTCATGAGAGACACAGAGACACCAGGCAGAGGGAGAAACAGGCTCCCTGTAGGTCATTCTGTGTAGGCCTGATGCGGGACTCAATCCAGGGACTCCAAGATCATGACCTGAGCCAAAGGCAGATGCTCAACCACTGAGCCACCCAGGTGGCCTCTTGTTGGAAACTTTCCCAGTGGCTACAGCGGGGAAGTGACATTATTTAAATGATCCAACATTTGGGTTCTTATCAAATGTCAACTGTTTGTCATTCAATAGAACTCACCCAGGAATAAAAGAAAATTTATTGGACACATAACAGACCCCAAAGCTATTTCTATAAATGAGTATATATAGTAGTAATTTTAAAAGATGTGAGGGAAATTTATAGTTATTTCTTCAGGTTATCTCTTTAGTTTCTCCTCAAATCATCTATATATGACATCATATGACTTTCATCTTTTTGCTCTTTTGCGGTGTTTTTTTTTGTGGTGTTTTTAAAATATTGAGTATGTGTTATGTTTCTAATTAGAAACAAAACAGTAAATAATATTAATAAGAACATTTAAAAGTTGAAAAAGGAAGTATGCCCTTTTAAACTATTTTATATGTGGTATTTCAAAATTGTACTGAAAAAAATTCTGCTGAATTTTATATTATATAAACTTTTAAAAGGTATCCAGAAGTTGACATTATCACAAACTCACGCAATCATCACTGCACTCAGCAGCCACCACCAATGTCCACCATCAGTTTCCACACTAATTGCCTCTATCATTTCAAGTTATTATTTTCATTTATTATTATTTTTTTGTTTCTGGTCTTTAAAGCAAATTTCAGACATTATGTTATTTTAGCCCTAAACTCTATAGCATAAATCTCAAAAAGGGGAGGGAGCATTTTCCTACTTAACCTCATTGCACGGCCACACATAATAAAACTAATGATATTGTCTAAATCTATCTAATACCATAATAAAATCTCCCCTCTTTACTGAAAAACATCTTGAAAACTATACATATGAAGAAAATGGTACATATCAAGATCCAACCAAGGTCCACTCGTTGTATTTGGCTGTTCATAATCTTAGATCTATCTTGACTGTTAATCTGGAACGCTCTCTCCCCACTTCTGTTTGTTCTGGGCCATTGACTTCTTCAAGAGAGCTGCTCTCATGTCCTGTAGAATGGTTCACGGATGGATTTGATAAAATATAGATTTTAAGCGGCATAGTAGCAAGTACTTCTTCAAAGCAAAACAAAAACACCTTTGCGTAGAAATTTCAGAGCTTCTATCTCCTGTAGGTGTTGTCATCTTTTAATGGTCATTCTGTGTAGGTCATTTCCTGTCTGCTCTTAAATATGCAAAGGCTTTGCATCACATTTCCTCCAAATGCGCTGCCCCAGGGCAAGGTAAACTGTCTCCTGGCCGTCTACCTTCCATGTCCCAATTCTAGGCTTTTCTGTCTCTTTGACCTCTTCATTATAGAAGCACACCCCAATTTTGTCCTTCATCTCTTGTTTGACCCACTGATTTGGACTTGGACTTCCATGTTTTTAATATGGCATCCCTGGACTCTCCTTCCACTTCCTCCCACCCCTCCTGCCCACACATCCACAGCACATCTGGCCTCAGGGGTGTCATACGCCAGTTATATCTGGGTAAGGATAACAGGTTGATTGCATTGATAACCCCAACTTTTCCTGATTTCCCATATCCATCCATACTCTCCCACACCACCTCTGGACTTGGCCATGTGACTTTCGTTGGCTAAAGGGACAAGACCTAACTTGACAAAGCAGAGGCTTGAAAAGTGTGTGCAGGTTTCTGCTTGTCCTCTTGCACAGTTGAGCCCTCTTTCTTATACTTGGGCCACGACCTCGAGAACATGCCCAAGCCTGCCTGCTGCAGGAGTGTGAGCAAATGTACAAGCGAACTGTCATCAACTGAGACCATCCTGGACCAGCCAGGCCTTGGCCAACCAGCCAGCTGACCACAGACACATGAGCAAGCTCAGATCAGCAGAACTACACAGCCAACCCCACACATTCAAGTAATAAATGACTGTTGTTTTAAGGCATTAAGTTTTGGGATAATTTATTACCCAAACAATAGTTGACTGATCCAGAGGGGGAGATGAATCTCACACCTAAATTAATCAAAGGCCATCCAATTCTGCATAAAAGTGAGTTACATGAACTTCAAAGTTGGATCAAGTCACTTTATTTTTCAAGAAAAATGTAGTTCTGGATCTTGTGAGGTTCAAATGAGTATTCTCTTAAAACCTCCAGTTTCTACCCCTTTAAGGATGAAAGTCGGGGGTAACAGTCACTGACCTGGCAAATTCCAAGCAAAACCTTAATTTAACTCCTCAGTTATCAGATGTGAGAAAAATTATTTCAAGGCCGCTGGGGTTTGCATTTGGGTCCAAAGATCCTGCTATCTCTTAAACAGTACAGATTGATACCATTATTTTGTGAACCATGAAATTGGTCGCTCCTCTCTGATATTTTGAGTTAGCATTTGAAGCTGACTTCACTATTTCAGTTCAAGCATGAATACGTCCATGATTAAAAAAAGCAAGACACTAGGGGGAAGAAAAAAGAAAGCCCCACGGAAGAATAAATGGCGTTCAGAGAAGATCAAGCAGTGAAAACTGGAGACCAGAGCAAAGAATGGGTCTCGGAGTTCCTTGGAACACACCTGGCAGTGAGGACAGAGGCATCCTTGGGGCCAAGACCAGCAAACGACTCCAAGCAAACATATGGCAATGAATTAAATTATCTTTTAAATTAAAAAAAATGAAATATTCCTGGAGTCAATTAGAGCTGGACCAAATCCTGACTCTTGTAATTGAATATGGGAGATGATTTGGGGCTGCAGTTTATGTTGATGAAGAAACAGAACATGTAACACAGGCTCTTTTTTTTTTTTTTAAGAGGAAAGTGCTTCTTTAGAGCTTAGAAGTGCATTATTTTCTAGACCCCTAAAAGTGAGGTGCGACTTTCTCTCAAATCACTTGATTATAATGGCTGATGACTGATGTTGAAAAGGCTTTGACTTCATTATGGCCAAAGGATTCATGCAAAGAGTTTGGGGACCAGGGTATACTCATTATCTTCATACCACAGAACCCCAAGTCTTATGGCTGAGGGTGGGCATTTATCCATCTGCAGGTCTCTTTTATTCAAATTTAAATTTTAGTGTGTTAACATACAGTCCAGTATTGGTTTCTGGAGTAGAATCCAGTGATTCCTCACATAAACACCCAGTGCTCCCCTCAACAGGTGCCCTCCTCATGCCCATCTCCCACCCCCCTCCCTCCATCAACCCTCAGTTTGTTCTTTGTTGTCGAATCTCTCGTAGTTTGTTTCCCTCTCTCCTTTTTCCTCTTTTCCCCCTTCTCGTATGTTCATCTGTTTTCTTAAATTCCATGTATGAGTGAGATCATATGGTATTTTTTCTTTCTCTGACTTATTTCACTGAGCGTTAGTAGCCTCTAACTCCATCCGCGTTGTCGCAAATGGCAAGATTGCATTTTTTGGTGGCTGAGTAATATTCCATTGTATAGGCATGCCACATCTTTATCCACTCATCAGTTGGTGGACATTTGGGTTCTCTGCACAGTTTGGCTATTGTGAATAATGCTGCCATAAACGTTGGGTGCATGGACACCCCCCCCCAGGCTGTATTTTTGTATCCTTTGGGTAAATGCCCAGTAGTGCAATTGCTGGATTGTAGGCCAGCTCTATGTTCAACTTCTTGAGGACCCTCCACACTGTTCTCCAGAGCGGCCTCACCGGTTTGCACCCCCACCAGCAGTGCACCAGGGTTCCCCCTTCTCCACATTGAGGGTGTCTCTTTTATGTCCAAAATAGAAACTGCCCAGTTGAGGGCTTTAGAAATCACCTCGGCCCTTCCTGGCCAAGGTTGCAGCCTGCTGGGGCAGACTCCATTCCCAGGAGTCACTTTGGGGCTTGGGGTGCTCTTCGGGCAGCGCTTGCTGTCCCCAGCGGAGGAGCACTGTGGCTGGCAGGGGTTAGGTCAACTTGGCATGGTCCTCCAGAGCCCTGCTGTGCCCAAGGCCAGGCCGGAGCCCTTGGTTGAACGTGACCTTCCGTTAGAGCCTGAGCTCTGTCGACTGTAACCTTCATGCCCAACACTTCGCAGTAGAAGCCGCCGGGGGGGGGCAGGGGGGGACCCCCACCCCAATACAGAAGGGGCCCACACGTCTCCGCCTCTCAGAAGAAACAGAATAAAAGCAGAAGGAATTGAAAGTGAAGCATCGACCCGCAGGAAGCAGCCCAAGTGGAAGGAAGCCTGTGGGGCCTGGGCACACCGGGAGGGCCCGGCCGCCGCTCCTGCCCCGCTCCTGGGTCCTGGGTGACCGCCTTCTTCCATTGTCGTTCACTTCTATTTGCTTTATTATTATCATTGGCCCAACTTTATAAGAGCAATAAGAAAGGGGGCAGAAGGAAAGCAAATGACTCAAGTGGGCTTGGAAACGGGAAAGGTTGTATCAAGATGACATTTGAAACGCTGGCCCAGCTTTTCCTTTGAATTGCGCAGTTAAGATCGCAGAACAATATGGGAAATGAGCCAGATTACACGGTACATTAAAATAAACTAGAGTTATTTCCTCCACCCCACAGAGTCGGCAATGCCACGGACCACTGCCTCTCCATGAGATGGAGAAATCCTTCCCATCTTTTGGAGAGGTTCTATTTTAGTCCTTGGAAAGCATATTTGGATTTCCTTATTTTCTTTGTGCTTCTCTCCCTTGTTAATGTATTCTGCAGAGCACAGGGCCTAAACCTCTTCCCGTTGGCTCCTACTATTGTGAGCTGGAGCAACGCATTGTTTCGGGGCTTGCTTTTTTTTTTAAGATTTTATTTATTTATTCATGGGAGACACAGGGAGAGAGAGACACAGGTAAGAGAGAGGCAGAGACACAGGCAGAGGGAGAAGCAGGCTCCATGCAGGGAGCCTGATGTGGGACTCGATTCCTGGTTTCCAGGATCACACCCTGGGCTAAACCCCTGAGCCACCCAGGCTGCTCTGTTTCGGGGTTTTCAAAGTTCATCGGCTCTTGGGTGTTTTCCTGTTGAAGTGGACTTAAGTAGCGTATTCCAAAAGATTCTTTGCAAGGATGTTCTTTTCATTTTTCCTAGGATGAGAAGCAGTCTAGTAGTTTCTACCAGCCTTAGACAGGTTTCTGTATATCCCATTTGCATTATAAACATGAATCACCTCAAATTAATTTAGTATTTTTTATTTAGGTTGCTTTTGAAGTCCATAATGATAACTAAAAGAAAGCCAACTGATATAAGACCCAGCTGCCAAAAATTATATTTAAAATTAGAAAAATAAAATAAAATTAGAGTTTTCAGGGTGCCTGGGTAGCTAAGTGGGTTAAGCATTGGCCTTTGGCTCCAGTCATGATCCCAGGGTCCTGGGGTTGACCCCCATGTGGGTCCCTGCCCTCCCCCTGCTTGTACTCTCTCTCTCTCTCTAATAAGCAGATAAAATCTTAAGATAAAATAAAATAAAATTGGGGTTTTCTTACTTGATTCTCTCTGGTACAGTTTAAGATGTCTCTTTCTGCAGAACATTGTTCAGTAGTCATTTTAAAGCTACTTTAAAAAATAAAATAAAAATAAAAATAAATAAAAAAAATAAAGCTACTTTAAGTGGCACCTGGGTGGCTTAGCAGTTGAGAGTCTGCCTTCCGCTCAGGTCATGACCCCGGGATCCTGGGATCGAGTCCTGCATCGGGCTTCCTGCAGGGAGCCTGCTTCTCCCTCTGCCCGTGTCTCTGCCTGTCTCTCCGTGTCTCTCACGAAGAAATAAATATGATCTTTAGGGGCAAAAAAAAGCTACTTTAAAATCATTCACCCTAAGGTCATAACTGAACACAGTTAAGACTTCTTGTTAGTTCACTTGGTCCTAGGGTCAGCTTCATAGAGTTACAGGAATTATTCATTCCTCCAAGCAAGGTTCATATCCTACCCACTTAAAACTAAAGATGGCAGGAGACCAATCTTCCACTGAAACCTGAAAAGTACGTGCTCTTTTAATTAATGAATAAATAAACGTTTTGTTTATTACATAAAAACAAAAGAACATTAACTAGAGAGGCTTTTAAACTCGGGCAAACATATCTGACACATTGAACTAAAGAGAAAAAAGGGGTTTTTAAGAATAAGGCGAGCTGTATTTTATTAATATATTATTGAGATTGAGAATGCTTATTTGCAGATTTTATGACATAGAATGTAATGTGTATCCTAGTTAAGGCTGAAAGTTTTCTCTGCCTTCAAAGTTGTATTCATACCTTGTTTTCATTTCTTAAAACACAGTTACAGCTTGGACATTTCCCCCCACCCTGTTCTGAGAAACAGCTGTGCCCTCTGGGCTCCTTGCTCTGCCCTCAAAGGCATCCTTCCTTTTTCATGCAAGGTAACACATATCTGTAGCTTAGCAGTTTTATCAGCCAGTTTCCTGAGTGTAGGATTTGAGAAACGTGTCCGCGTTCTTTCATTCTGTCCCCTCGCTGTCGCTTACAACCCAAATTGGCGGTGCCTGTGATGGTGTAACATTCTCAACCACATTGTGGTTCTCTTTCATTTGCCACAGAGGTTTACCCCATTACCCAGGAGGTTCCTCTACAGATCTTTCCTGAGTGATCCCAAGTCTATTCCTGGCTTCTGGGGAGATGACCAAGGGGATCCCTGAGTCATGTGCCCAGTCTCTTCAAAGGACCTTCTGTGTAAGTGGATTTTTTTGTTAAAGATTTCTATTTATTTATTCATGAGAGACACAGAGAGAGGCAGAGACACAGGCAGAGGGAGAAGCAGGCTCCCTGCGGGGAGCCCGATGCAGGACTTAGCTGAAGGCAGACACTCAACCACTGAGCCACCTGGAGGTCCCTGTGTAAGTGGATATAATGATCTTTTGATTCTTCTCAGGAACTAGCAGAAGGTTGTCTATGTTCGCCAAATTACTAATGAAGAAACCAAAACTTGGAGATACTATTAATTTAATATTATTATTCATCAATTTAGTATTTTTTATATAGATCTCTCTAGATCCGCCAGACTTACACTGTGGTCTTCGGTATTCCTCTAATAACCAGAGCCTTACTCATCTCAAGGTCATTGCTGTTCCCGTTGCCTGGAATGTTCTACCTCCAAGTATCCATGGAACTGAAGGATTTTCTGGGATGTAGGACTTTCTGTGCTAAAACTGGGAAGGTCCGCGTAAACTGGACACATTGTTTACCGAGCTAGAATATATGCTTTACTAAGTCAGGAGTCTTGGTTGCATATTGGGGTTTCTACAGCCCCTAGAAGAGGCATACAGTTGATGCTCAGTAGATATTTGTCATATGAATAAATGAATACTATGCAGAGTCCATTCTGGCAGTGGGGGCAGTTGGGACAACCAGTCAAACGGAGTTTCCAGATGCAACATCCAATATCAGAGCTGATGGTGTGGGAGACACAAGACGTACCCATAGGGAGTCTAGTGGCGATGTACTGGTTCGGTTCCCATCAACTCGACCGGGCTAAAGAATGCCCAGATGGCAGTAAAATATTGTTTCTGCATATCTTTGTGAGGATGTTTCTGGAAGAGATGAGCATTTGAATCACAAACTGAAATACAAGAGAGCTGGTGGGGGAGAGGACAGAACAGAGAGCATCTCGAGATCTATGTGACAATATCATTCAGCTTAGCATATACAAAATCTGATTCCCAGAAATGGGGGGGGGCAGATGGAATGGTGAAAAGATGTCAAGAATGCTCCAAAATGATGAACAATATGAATCCGCAGATCCTAAACTCAAAGCGCAATAAATATGAAGAAATCTGCAGGTACCACACAGCATAATTAAACCAAAAATGAAGGCAAATCTTAAAGGCAGGCAGAAAGAAGGACACGTTACATTCAGTGGACGCAGTACAACAGTGATGACATCACCAGAGACAATCGAGGCCAGCACAAGCAAAGGACGTCTTGAAGGCACCGAAAGGTAACTCCGGGCTTTTATCTTGACTAGTGCTGCCATCCACAGAAGCCCAATCTCGCCAACATCATTACTAGGTTGTTAAAGCTGAGGAAATCAAGAGATAGGATGAGCTCTCAGAAGTAGAAAGAGAAACTGAGGGCTTGAATAACCTCACAAATTTGGCAAGAGGGGAAAACCAATAAAGGTCATAGAGAGTATGAGTAGAGTTACAACCAGGTTGCTCATTTCCACAAAGTCTGCTCTTTGCATGTGGGGTTGGGCAGTGCCCCAGGATGTCGTGCATCCTCAGCTCCAGTCGTTCAGTCATTGTAAACACCAAAATGATGACCACTGGTCTTCAGGTTTTTCAGTACCCTCCAGGCACTGTACTACTGGTTATGGCTGGATTTCCTAGCCTTGGCAATCTGACATTCTGGGCTAGAGAGTCCTCTGTTGCTGGGGTCATCCTGGAGACTGTAGATGATTAGTCACATCTTGGCCTCTTCTTGGTCAATGTCAAGAGCACCCCTGTCCTACAGTAATGACCAAAAATATCTCCTGGCATTGTCCAAACATCCGCAGGGGGCAAAATCCACCTCCGTGTTGAGAATCACTTGAGTATAAGATAGAAAAAAAACAAAACAAAAACCTGAATCTTAAAAAAAAAAAAGTGAGAAACAAGAAAGAGTAAAGAAGAATGTCTGAGAAAGAAAAAAAACTTTTCATATGGCAGCAGACACTGAAGTCAGAGTATAGGGTAAAGAGAGTGCAGGTTGAGTCCATAAGGCAGCAGCAAAGGTGGACACTGAGTCAGGAAACTGGACAATAGAAGAAATTGGGAAGATTCCAAGATA
Source organism: Nyctereutes procyonoides (assembly GCF_905146905.1). NCBI lineage: Eukaryota > Metazoa > Chordata > Mammalia > Carnivora > Canidae > Nyctereutes > Nyctereutes procyonoides. The sequence goes on from NW_026575132.1 coordinate 28,625,838, forward strand.
GGCAGCAGGGTCACAGGGTCTTGCTTTTGTAGTGAGAACTTTGAAACCTCAGGGGCAGAAGGAGAAAAGCTGGTAGAAAAAGGTCCCTCAAGGGCCTTGCTGAAAGGGAAGGGGACATAGGAGGCAGTGACACTCGGGGTGCCTGAATGCTGCAGACGTAGATGGATACTGTGATGCAGGTATTCTAGAAAGTGATGTTTCTTCTGGAAGTCATCCCCCCCCCTTTTGTAAACATAAAGCTTCCGTCTCTTTATGACAGAGACAAATGAAATCAGTGGGTCGAGGCTCTTCACTTTGTTTTTAATCTACATTTGGCCATCCCCCCACCTCCCATCCCCACCCCCCAGACCTCTAGGGTGCGTCTCTTTCTCCAGTCCCACTGCAGCTTGATAATCATCAATTTGCAGCTTCAAGGCAAAAATCAGTGCTCACTTTTGGACAGCATCTAATGAGATGAGGTAGAGGAGGAAGAGGAAGAGGAGTCTGGTGAGAAGGAAAAGAGAGGCAGAGAGAGAGGGAGGAGCAGCAGGAGGAGGAAGATGGGAAGGGAATGCAGAAGGAGAAAGGGGAGGGGATGGATGAGCAGCAGGTTAATGGATCCGTTCAGTTGAATCCTTGTGGTCTCAGCTCCGCCCTTAGAGTTAACCTATAGGAACCACCCTACTCTTGATAGATAACAAATAGATAAAGATGGGAGATAAATGCAAATTGGGTTGGGAGAGCGAAATCCCTACCTCAGCCCCTACACTAAAATAAATTCCAGATGGATCCATGTTAAACTTAAAAACTGAAATAATACAGTGCTGGAAAAAGACGTGGGTGGATTTTTAAAAACAATATGAGCATATAGAAGACCCTTTAAAGCCTATTACGAAACCCAAATTAAGTCCGGAATGGAGAAACATTGCTAAACATGACTGTTTAAAATTTTAAAGTTCTGCATGGCAAAAATAACATCAAAGTAAGGAGATAAAATGGGAAAAATTGCCATACATACTATGGGAAAAGAGCCATTTTTGTGATAGTACAAAGAATCCATAAGCAACTGAGAAAAAATATAGAAAAAAATAGAAAAATGAGCAAAGGAAAATGATAAAAGAATTCCTAACAAAGGAGTCACATTAGGGCAATAAACCCTTATAATTATAAAGAAGCAAGTAAAGTCCTGAGATGCCCTTTTCCCCTACCAAATAGGCAAATATTTAAAATATTGCTAGTGCTTAGTTTCAGAATTGAGTAGGAAAGGAGTTTCATGTGCTCTTTAGAGCGCCTTCAAATTGATGACATCTCTCTGCAGGATAATTTTGGAATATCTTTCAAAATTAAAAATGCACAACCCTTTGATCCAGCAAGGTCATGCCCAGGAGTTTACCCAGAAGTCATTAAGAGAAACTCTGCACCAAGATGAATACTACAGAATCCTCACTGCATTGCTGCATTCTGGTTTCTTAGGGGAAAAAAAAAAAAAAACAAACCACTGGGAACAGCTCCAAGTGTCCTGGAATTCTGGGCTTGTTTTCCTGTGTGCACAAATTACAGGTGAAAAATATTCTAACTTTAAAAAGCAGGTCATAAAAGACAAAGTTGCAGGGCTCAGGTCAGTCTGCATCTGGCGATGCCCGAAGCTGTGGGCCGGTGTAGGCCGCGGGAACAGAGTGTTTGGAAGCCCAGCCACTGCTGATGGAGCCACTAGAGCCAAAAAGTGTGTTACTGCGGAATGGTCTCCAAAGGGGATATGTGAATGAACGACGAAATGAATCGATATTGATGCTGATTCCTCTTCTTTGGAGGCAGCAGGACTTGTCTTACACAGTACGGCGGTGCTTAGCACAGGGAGGGAAGGCAAAATGGTGCAGTAAGCAGATGGCTGGGGCGGCGAATTAGAAGGACCTAGATTGCAACCCCACGATGCCTATGCCCAGCTATTCTAATAAAGAGTTTTATTTTTAGAGATTTCTTTAAAGAGCATCATGGAGTAGAGAAGCACGCTAGCAATGCTCCTAACGTACATCTACGGTAGTTGTAAAGGGCCTAGAAAGTCAGAGCAAAATCCATCTGGTTAATTATGTTAGTGTGAAGCAGTCGAGGTTTATGTCAAAAACAATTAGTCCCTGAATTCATTTCTCTAATAAGCTCGAGGGTCATATTCCATATCGTCCAATTATGGTTTGGAAAAAAATATTGTTTCCATAAAGACATTACACAAGAATGAGATCCACGAACCACAGGCTGAATATTTGAAATATATATATATTTATTTATTTATGTATCCAAAGTACATTAAAATGGGTGGTGCATCTGCGAACCTTATGTAAATTAACACTCAGTGCAACAGTTCCCATAAAAGAGCCGGGTTGCAACACTGCATTTGGAGAGCATTGCGCATCTGCGTGTCTATCGCTTTTGCATTTTAAATGAGAGCGAGTTCTCTTGCCTAAATTTAGTTCACGGCATTGATTCATACTTAGTTCAATAGTTCTTAGAAGTTTGCTCTAAATATATTTTCCACCAATGAAGACACTTTCTCTTTTTCAGAAGCACAGATCAATATATGCTTTCTTGGGTCCCAGTATAGCCGCTTTTGTGATTCGCCTGGTGAATCTATGGTGAGGAGGACAGTGTGGTCCGTGGGGAGGTAGAGACGTCTCATTTGGCAATGAAAGCAGTTCTCACTATAATTATTGTTTACGTGCCCGTGTCATCCTCCCTCCCCCCACACACCCACACCCCACGTATCTGTGGGCACACACGCAACACCATCTTTGTAAATTTGGGCCTTAACCCAAATAGGTGCCCCTAAATATGTGTCGAGTTAGTGAGGAATCGGCCTCCCCAGCTGCCTGCTCGGCGGCCGTGGTTGTCTGTGCCCTTCTTGGAAGAAAGCCTCGATGTGTGCAGGTGGTGCCCGGGACGCAGCTCCGGCCGGGGCAGGGGAGGAGGGGAGCTTGGTCTACACCAGCGCCGCTAGATGCCCGCGGCCGGTAATCCCCACGTGAGGGGGTTTTCTCCGCAGGCTTTCACAAACCATCATGCGTCCTCCGTGGGACAGAGCACGCTCAGCTGGCCGGACCCTTTGCCCACCTGCTTCCTCCTGACACAGAGACAGGGCAACGTGGCCAGGGCTCAGGGGGGTAGAAGGACTTGGCTACCACCGCCCAGTGGCCGCAGCGGCTCGGAGAGAGGGATCCGGGGCCTGGCGCCGCCGGCGGCCCTGACTGACCCCAGCCTCTGCGTGTCCTTAAGGGGCGTCTAAGGACCTCGCTGTCGGGGGGCTGCTCTGGCCCTTCCTGCCGCGGGAGTGGACGTCGCTGGCCCCCCCTGTACCCTGTCCCCCCTCGCTCGGCTTTGCTCTTAGTCTTCTTTTCCCACGTGAGAATCGCCACCAGCTTAGCCGTCTGAAGCCACGTTCATCATCCCCTCCCGGTTTTGGGGGGGTCAGGCCTCTGGGCACCGCTGCGCTGGGTCTTCTGCCGAGGGTTTGACAAGGTTGATGCCAGCGGGGCTGCTCCCGCAGTTTTAGCAAAATCCAGTTCACTGCAGTAGGCCTGGGGCCTGCGTTCCTTGGTGGTCCTGAGTCGGGGCTGCTTCCCGCTCCCAGAGGCTCTGCCACCTGCATTTCATGTCCCCTTTTCCTCTTCACGCCGCCGTGGATGGCTTCGAGTCTCTCACTTCCTCTGTCTCTCTAGATCTGGATGATTGATTGATTGATTGATTGATAAGATTTTATGTATTTATTTGACAGAGAGAGAGAGAGAGAGAGCACCAGTGGGGCAGAGCAGGGAGCCCGAGTGGGGACTCGATCCCAGGACCCTGAGATGGGGCCCTGAGCTGAAGGCAGGTGCGTCACCGACGGAGCCCCCCAGGCGCCTCTGCACCCTGGATTTAAGGGGTGCCTGTTGCAACCTGCAGCCCTCTGCAGCCCCTTCCCAGTAGGCCCCGCATTAGCAGGTAAGAGGCGCGGGTGGGGCCGGCAGTTCTGTGCGACACAGCGTCCGGGACAGACGCTGGCCCTGCACCTGTGTCGCGGCTCCCTAGCCTTCCGACCCGAGCTCCTGGTGAGCTTTCGCCCTGCCGGCAAGTTCTGCTCAAACGAGCTTCGCGCCGTGACTGCAGATTCACGGCCAGTGCGTCCCGGGCCACGATGGCCGAGTGTCCACCAGTGGATCCAACTCAGCGAGTCAATGGGGGGCCAGGAATGTGCAGCTCCGGGGAGGACGGCAGGAGGGTCCCGAGGCGATCGGTGGGCTGACCCACGGGGATGGCTCCCTCCTCCGTGTGGGCCTCCGGGGGACAGGCCGTCCTCCCCGGGGCGGCCCGGGCACCGGCGACACGCAGCGTGGAAACCACCTGGCCCGTCTCGAGAGTGCAGGGAACATGGAGCCGTTGCTCTCCTACGTGGCACAGTGCCTGCCCTGCAGAGGGCATTCAGGGCCCAGTGGGACCCGTTGAATGAAAACCGAAGGTGCAGGAGTTAGGAATACTTTGGACGGCTCGGCACCATAAAACCCTGACTGGTAGTGGTTGTTCGGAGCCAGGATTATTTTTTGCCCAACAAGCTGTTTGTGCGTTTGCCGTCAGCGGCTAAATATCTAAATACCAAGGCTGTAGGCTGGTGTCTCTGTGATTCTCTTTTTTAAAGGATTTAAAACAAACAAACAAACCCAAAAACCCAACCAGTTCTTTTGGAATATAATGTACATACCAGAAAGTTCACCCATCACAAGCATACACTTCATTGCCTTATAATATATTCACAGTCCTGCCAACCATCACTGCGATCTAGTTTTGGAACATTTTCGTTGTCCCCAAAAGAAACCCCATTAGCAGGTCCCCAGGTCTGCTCTCCTCCTCCGGCCTAGCCAAGCCCCGATCCCCCGCGCTTCTCTGTAGATTCACCGATTCTGGGCGCCTCCTCACAGCTGTTTTGCAAGGTGTGCTTGGCTTCATGCGCTTAGTGCCGGGTGAGCCATTCGATATTGAAGAGCCCAACGCCGATGCGTATTTTTAGCAACATGATTATGCTTCCTCCCTTATCTGCAGAAGCTGATCTCTGTGCCAATTACAGGACCCATTAGTTGACCGGCTGCCGTATGAGCTCTGCGGCTGTCATCACGCGGTCTTCTTCCCTGTGATCATTTTGAGAAGTGCTGCCCTCTCCTAAAGCAACGCGGGTTCGACCAAATAATACCCCTGAGGTGGATGATTTACTAATATAATACTTGTCCACCTAATTAAAGTTGGTGCAATGAAGCTTTTCTTCTCCATTTATATTTCAAAATGAAGATATTCAGATCCACATCATCTGAGAGAGAGGGGAAAAAAGATCCTAATCCATTTTCTTTGTGTCCTATGAACCGAGCCTCTAACTACTTGTATTAAAATAAACATACCCCGTTTATGTGACAAACATCCAGTGGTGCTGGCTTCTAAACATAATGGAATTCTTCTTTTTAATATATTTAATCACTGCATGGAGACCTGTCCTAGTTCTTAAGTGGACAATTGGTTTCACTTTCATTTTTTTTTTTAAGACAAATTCATGTAGTCCAGTGCTTGTGCTGGTACTCAGTAACTGCTTATTTTTTTGTAAGTTAAAGTTAGTATTTAGTACACTTTTATCAGCCTGACTTCATAATTAAATTCACTGGGACGCCTGGGGTGCTCAGTGGTTGAGCACCTGCCTTCGGCTCAGGACGTGACCCCGGGGTCCTGGGATCGAGTCCCCCATCGGGCTCCCTGCAGGGAGCCCACTTCTCCCTCTGCCTGTGTCTCTGCCTCTCTCTCTGGGTCTCTCATGAATAAATAAATACAATATTTCAAAAAATAATTAAATTCACTAATCAGAAAAGTGTTTGGGTTACTGTCTAGAACAAAGTGGCTTGTGACGACAGCTGCATCCACACGCTGCGTGGTGAGGGCCTCCTCTGCAGATCCTGCTCAGGCCATTGTGTTCATCTTGTCCCTGAACCTCTGCCCTGACGTTTCCACTTCATCCCTCCCTGTCCTCCACCCACACCGTTCTGTGCCTGCTTGTCTTTGTGCTGTGCCTTCTGCCTCTTGTCTGAAGTGTCCTCTCTGGATCTCTGCTCGTCAGCCTGACCTCCCCACAGAATGGACTCATCCAATCCTGCATTCCTCACCCCACTCTAAAAGTCACAGCGCATGATGTCGCCTGTCCCAGTGACTTTGTAGGTGGCTTCTGGAAAAGAGGACTGAATGGGACTTCTCCCCGACAGCAGCTTAGCGGAAACAAAACTTGTGTTTTCTCTGAAGCACAGGACTGTTCATGGATGGTTAGGCCACTTGCGAATTGATGACGCTGGCCAGCCACGGTTTAGCATTATGCTCTGTAGCAGTGATTTAACCGCCCCAAATCTCGGTGTTCTCATCTGTTAGATGGAGTAATAGAAACTTCCCCAAACTTTTCAGTTTCTTATGATGATTAGAGATAATGTTTGTTCAGTGTTGACGCACAGCGTGGCTCTCCTGGTTCTCAGGCCTTCAGGCTCAGCCTGGACCTACACCACTGGCTTCCCTGGGACTCCAGCTGCAACACGGTGGCATTTAGGTGATCAGGAAATAAAGGAATCATGGGATTGTGTGGTGAGTCATAGGGAGTAGGTGATTCACAGCAAGGCACCCAGAAGCCGGTGGCCAAACCTCACACCTGTCATGTTTGGAAGCTTCCACATGAGGCTGCCAGCGTCGCAGGACGGTGCACCCAGTATCACACCAGTATCTCCCATTGGAGGACTCTAAATAGGCCCTGTGCCAGTGAGAGTGAGTTTCAGAAATGCTGTTTTTAGGCTTCCAGCCCTGTGGTGAAAGGGAGAGCTTGGAAGTATTATTAAAAAAAAAAAAAAAAAACAGAGAAAAGACATGAATCTATAAGATAAAATTGTATTAACTTCAATAGCCCCCCCCAAAAAAATTGTCCTCCTTCCTCCCGTACAGCAAGTCCAACAAAAGCCCATGATTTTATTTTACTTATTATTTTATTTCATTTATTATTTTCTTTTATTTTAAAAGCCCATGAGTTTAGCTGAGCAGACACTGGCCGGCGGTGGGAGCACTCCTGCCCTTGGACTCCCCAGCTCTGGCACTTTCTCCTAGAAGTCCGTCAGATGTGGGGGCTATTTACTGTGCAGTGGCTGATACGAGACGTGCGTGACATTTATAGGTCAGTGACACTGGCCCAGATTCAGCAGGGCCACTCCTCTGAAACCAGCCACCAAAGTGAAGGTTAACCAAGTATAGAAAAGGAAGTCGGGGATCCCTGGGTGGCACAGAGGTTTGGCGCCTGCCTTTGGCCCAGGGCGCGATCCTGGAGTCCCGGGATCGAATCCCACATCGGGCTCCCGGTGCATGGAGCCTGCTTCTCCCTCTGCTTGTGTCTCTGCCTCTCTCTCTCTCTCTCTCTCTCTCTCTCTCTCTCTCTTTCTCTCTCTCTCTGTGTGTGTGACTATCATAAATAAATAAAAATTAAAAAAAAAAAGAAGTCGACTCCTTAACCCAGGCTGGGGAGAGGATTTTGCACCCCCTGACAGAGAGGGGACAACTTCCTGTCTCTTTATGAATTAAGACCTCATGTGTGAAAGCGATCCTCCAGTGGACGGAAAGAACCCTCCCGCATTCTTCCTACCATTCAGCCAACCCACGAGAACAATGACCTCATGTATACAGATGGCACTTACCATGGTCCGTGAATCCAATTCGTGATCAGAATGGGGATCTGTGCGTCTCCACAGGCGCTTGTTAACCGGGCCGCATGCTGGTATTTGGCTGAGACATAAAACATTTATAGGAGCTGTTAGTACTTGAGACCCTCGAACTCACGGGCAACACACACCGTCCAGAGATCAAAGTGGGTTCGATTGTTCCACGTGGCTCCGGCCGCAGCCTTCCCTGACCCGGAGAGCAGCTGTCAGGCGGCGGTTCCGCGGCATTCAACGCTTTCTATCTCACCTCGCGGGGTGAATTAGCCAAGTGACATAGGGGAGGCTGAGAAAGTGATAATGCAGATTGGAAAAAAATTGGGGGATCTGGAGAAGATTCTGTGACCCTTCAAAAAAAGTAGGCTGTAAAATACTAATACCGCACGGGTACAGAGGGTTCTCGCTGGGCTCAGAATTAAGAGAATTGCCCGAAGACTAAATGAAAAACCTGGATTTGAACCAGGGGTATGCAGATCACTCTGCCTCCTAGCCCTGCCGGCAGTGGGAGAGGGAATTAGCAGGAAGGAAGGCTGGTAGCAGGAGAAAGGCTGATGGGCAAAATTACAAATCAGCGCTCTGGTTAATTGTTCTGGAGAGGTAAGGGTTGGCTATTTAAGCAAGACAGTAACCTTACTAAAATTGCCAATGTGTGAACGTACCCTCAATGGAAATCCTACAAATGTCCACGTGGATGACATTCCACCCTCTTCAGGGAAATTCAAATATAGGATCATTTACTGACTGTTACTAGCTATGCTTGAGGAAGGCGAGAAGATTTGGGTGCCAGGTTTCTAACTAGGTTTACGGGACCACCGCCTGTCCTGTCTCCCTGGCTCTATCCAGGTGCCTTAAGGAAAGGGATGATGATTTCTTTCTGCATCAGCCATTGAGAGATGGTATCCCAGTGGATAGCGTTGCTTAGGAGCAGCATCGGCCTTCCTTGATTTAAGTGCCATGACTGTAAAACCCAAAGGCTTCAGGGACCGAGCCAACCATGAAATGAGCAATGAGAGAAGGATGTAACAGAACACGGAGCGAGGAGAACTGCAGAGAACCCCAGCATGGGGCCCATCTAGAGAGAACAGCAGATACTCAGCTCAGCTAAGTGTGGCCAACAATGAATCTTGGCCCAGGGAGATCAGTTTCCAGTTCTTTTTTTTTTTTTTAAGGTTTATTTATTTATTCATGAGAGAGAGAGAGAGAAGCAGAGGGAGAAGCAGGCTCCATGCAGGGAGCCCGATTCAGGGCTCAATCCCAGGACCCTTAACTGACTGAACCACCCAGGCGCCCCCAGTTAGGAGTTTTAAAAGAAAAAAACAAATCTTTTCAAATCCCAGGAAGTTATATGTGGCTGGGAAAAACTCAAACAAATACCAAGTGCACAGAGTGAAAACTGCAAGTTCCCGTTTGCTCCTAGCCTATGCCAGGAGCTGAACGTTAGCAAGTGGGTGTTTTTATCCTGGATCTTCTTCTGTTCTTGCGCGCGCGCACACACAAATATGTGTTTTGTGTCTTTTAATATCCTAAACGTAAGTAGCAAAATGCCGTACATACTGTTCCGTATTATTCCGGGACTGGCTTTGTTTATTAGGCACTGTGTTGGAGGTGAGTATCTGTGAAGTTTTCCGACCAATTTTCAGCTTGTAGATGATTCATGAATATATGCATGAACTATAGCTAAAAATGCTTTCCTTGGATTCAGGAAGCTTATTTGGAGGCTTTAAATTTTTGATAACCAAGTGGTAGGCTTCTACCCTGGTCTATGTAATAAACACAGCCTTAGTGTGCCGTTAGCTGAATTTGTATATTGAATAGTATGATAAAAATGTCCAGGAAACTGGTTATTAGAAAGGACTCAACCATGAGTGATATTCATAGGGAATGTTCTTTAAGAATAAAAATGACCAGGGCAGCCCGGGTGGCTCAGTGGTTTAGCGCCGCCTTCAGCCCACGGCGTGATCCTATAGTCCCAGGATCGAGTTCCGCGTCAGGCTCCCTGCATGGAGCCTGCTTCTCCCTCTGCCTGTGTCTCTGCTTCCCTCTCTCTCTCTCTCTCTGTGTGTGTCTCATGAATAAATAAATGAAATCTTAAAAAAAAAGAATAAAAATGACCATTCCTAATATACCACCCGTGAAGAGTCAAATATATTTTATTTTGTTGTCTTGCACTAGAGCACTCAGTCCCTGGGCTTGACCAACCCCAATGCAAGCCTGATGGAACTGGAAGAAACTATTCACTTTTCTTTATTAGATGTTTTGATGTGTTTTATCAAAGCAAAAGCCAAACAAAGAGAAGGGTTGACTTAGCACTGCTCGGCACAAGAGATCTGTCCCTTCCTTCGGGTTCTTTAGTTAGGTATAATATGCTAAACTTTGCACTGTTTCGCACAAAGTGCTCAAAATCCATCAAAACTTATTGGAAGGGATGCCTGGGTGGCTCAGTGGTTGAGCATCTGCCTTCGGCTCAGGGCGTGACCCCAGGATCTGGGATCCAGGATCGAGTTCCACATCGGGCTCCCTGCACGGAGCCTGCTCTCCCTCTGCCTGTGCCTCTGCCTCTCTCTGTGTGTGTCTCTTGTGAATAAGTAAATAAATCTTAAAAAAAAAAAACTTACTGTTTTTATCATATGGTTGGATTCAACTGGATTCAAACCAAGAAGTTCTGGCTGAAATCAAACTCTTCTCCAATATTCGTCCTTATGCGAGGATGCGCATGGGACCTCCCTCAAATGTCTGCCGCGGGGCAAATCCAAGACCGAGCCCTTCTTCTTACTGTTTGCCTTCTTTCTGCGCCCCCCTTTTTGCAGGAACAGCACCTGTAAATGTTTTCTTTTAAAGCAAGGTTTTAAGCTAGAGTTTCTTCCAACCTGAAAAGGTTTTTTTCCCCCTAAGAGAATTTATGTTTGGTGATTTATTGGAAGTGTCCAAAGAGGAAAAATCGTTTTCATTAGTGAGAGAGAAGAAAAAGGGTAGCACCGTGAACAACACAAGATGGGTTCTGTGCTTCACATTTCAGCCTTTCGGTGAGCCAGGTAGCCCATGGAGCCTAGGGCTTTGATCAATTTATCAACAAATGGTAAGTCTCTAGGCTGTAAGCCTGTCAATCCTCAGGTACTCTACATAACGTACGTGCAAAGATATACGTTAGCACTAAAATTCATATATAGTAGTTTGCAAATTCTGGAAGGGTTGTGTGCCAAAAGTTGGCTTGTATCTCAGAATGTTTAATCCATATAAAGTGACGAGGCTTCCAGCAAAGCCCAGGAAGCAATTTGATTCATTAGGAGGTTAAATATTTTCAGTAGATTCACTGAATTCCCGAATCTCTTAGGAAGCCCAGACTGTGTCACCCTCTCCAACAGCCCAGGAGGCTGGGGACGGGAGGGGGTTTAGGGAAGTAGGGTGGGGACCGGTGGTTTCCATGGCAGTAAGAGTGACTACGGCCTTGGTGATGCCCTACCCCTAACACAGGTGGGAAACTGCTCCCATCTGAGCTCTAGAGCCTCAGTTTCCATGTCCTGCCAATTCCTGGATATCTGAGTTAGGCCTCTTGAGGCTAAAAGGAATAGAAATGGGCAATCTGATACCAGGGATCTGTGGGTAGCACAGAAAAGGACCTCACAGGGGCTCCTAGGGGGCTCAGTCGGTGAAGCAGCTGCCTTTGGCTCACGTCATGATCTCAGGATCCTGGGACCAAGCCCCCCCTTCTTGGGGTTCCCTGCTCAATGGGGAGCCTGCTTCTCCCTCTGTCTCCCATGCTCCCTGCCCCATCCTTGTTCATGCTCTCTCTCAGAGTCAAGAAAGAAAGAAAGAAAGAAAGAAAGAAAGAAAGAAAGAAAGAAAGAAAAGAAAGAAGAAAGAAAGAAAGAAAGAAAAAGAAAGAAAGAAAGAAACCTCATAATGATGGAAACAGCGTAGACCTGGCCCAGGGTGCCTTGCCCGCCTCGCGCAGCTCGTCCTCACGAGCACATGGCAGGGTCATCCGCCGGCTGGAGTAGGCCCGAGCTTCTGCATTTCCTCCTCTCTAGTTCAGCAGATGCTGACTGCGGCCTCGGAATCCAAATTCCCAACGAGGAAGCACGTGTGTTGAGCCCAAATTAGACCGGGGGTGCGGGCCGAGGCCAGGCTGTGGCTCTGCGGCCAGGTCACGCAGCTCGAGGGCGACGGCGGCCTGCCCTCTCACCCTCCGCCTTCCTGCGGGGAGCCGGCCTGAGCGCCCACCCTGCAGAAAGCATCCGCTACCTCTGTAGGTCGGGGGAAAATCATCCGGCATCTCGGAGCCCCACGTAAAATGGAGAGGAAGGCCCCTGCGAGTCTCAGCGTCGGGAATCGGCATGCAAGCCCTGGGAGATGAGGTCCAGCTGTACGAGGTCTTAGCGCGGGGCGGTGGGCCGAGGCTAGGTCAGCATTCACGGAACGAGTGCATACTGAGCACTCGGGTCACAGCTCCCAGGACAAGCACAAAGAGCAAAGACAAATTCTTGGACCACAAACAGTCACAGGGGCCTGCATGGAATCCTCCTGCCACTTACCAGTTGTGAGCTCTGAGCCTCAGTCTTCTCGTCTGTCAAGTGGGGGAGTATTACTCCTTGTGACAGCCTGAGTGGCCCCCGTGATGTGGCCTCTGCTCACCTCCCCCCATCAGTCCCTGCCCTTGTGCTCTCCCACCATGCTGGCCTCTGGTGGTTCCTACACACCTGCTTGAACTTGGGCCCGCCTCAGGGCCTTTGCAGCTACAGTTCCCTCCGTCTGGAATATTCCTTCTCCTGATCTTCAGAGGGCGGGCTCCTTCTTCTCCTTCATGTCTTCACACAAATATGCCTTCTCAGAGGTAACCATCTTACCGGAATACGTCTTCCCCCTCCCAGCACCTTGCTTCTCACCACGGCACTTACCACTCCCTGGAACTACATATCGACTCGATGTCTTATTAGCTGTGCTCCCTATGGAAATAGAAGTTTCATGATCCACGGGCTCTGTTGTTGTTGTTGTTAAACCTATGTAACCCCAAGCCTGGAACAGCGCCTGATATTAGGAACTGTACGTACCCAGGGAGAACCCCGTGTGATGACAACAGAGGAAGACACTGGAGAGATACCCCACAAGCCACGGGCCACCAAGGATGACCAGCAGTCACCAGAAACAAGGAGTGAGGCAGGCCACAGACCTCCCTTCGAGCCCCCAGGAGGGGAACAACCCTGCCCACACCTTGGTGTCGGACTATGGCCCCCTGAACTTCGAGAGGATGAAGTTGGGTTGGTTTTTTTTTTTTTTAATTTATTTATTTATGATAGTCACAGAGAGAGAGAGAGGCAGAGACACAGGCAGAGGAAGAAGCAGGCTCCATGCACCGGGAGCCCGATATAGGATTCGATCCCGGGTCTCCAGGATCGCACCCTGAGCCAAAGGCAGGCGCCAAACCGCTGCACCACCCAGGGATCCCGAAGTTGGGTTGTTTTAAGCCATCCAGTGAATGGCCATTCGTTAGGGCAGCCCTGGGAAAGGACTACGGTACTTAGCCCTGGAGGCTGCCTTCATCCGTGTGACCAACGTAGCGCTCACTGCGATGACCTTGGTGGACAAGGCGGGCGGTCACCATATAACTGTCCTCACTGGGAGGCTTCTCTGTGGCTCTGAGAACGCACCCAGCCGGTTCACCTGCGCCTACATGGGCTTTCCAGACCAGGTTTGGCCCCCTTTCTCTGCATGCGAGGTAGTCCCGTGGGGTCCAAAGGGCCTCGGGACCCAAATCCGCCCTGCCCGGCACCTTGACGAGACCACCCGACCGTGACATTCAATCCAGAATGGCATTGTTTGGAAGTGTCTCCAAATATTCATCCGTAGATGGTTGGTAAAAGATAGCGTCTCTTCCACTGATAGGGAACAACCTCCAATTATATCCTGAGAAAAGCAAGACAGAGAACATTATGTAAAGAATGTTACCATTTGTATCAAGAAAAAAAAAAACAAACAGGATTCACATTTCCTTGTCTATGCAATTAAGTAAAATTCCACTTGAAAAAGTCCTTTTAGGGCACCTGGGGGGCTCAGGTGGTTAAGCATGTGCCTTCGGCTTGGGTCATGATGCTGCAATCCTGGGATGGAGTCCTGCCTCAGGCTCCCTGCTCGGCAGGTGGTCAGCTTCTGGCTCTCTCCCCCCACCCCCACCCCCATTTTCTTCCTCTCACTCAAATAAAGAAATAAAATCTTTTTTTTAAAAAAAAGGTCCTTTAAAAAATCTGATTTATTGAAATGGTGCAGTAAGGACGGCCCACAGGCCAGCGTGGGCCTCCAGGCCGGTTCCGGGGGCCAGCCTCCCGGATCCCCCTCTGGAAACACTGCTTTTCTCAGGCTCCTCATTTGCTCCTCGGTGACTTTTGGGACCTCAGGCGCAGCCCCAAGCGCGTCGGCTGCCACCCGCCCCCCTGCCTGCCCCTGCGGGGGCACCGTGCACCTGCCCGACTGCCACCATCCAGGGGCGCCCGGCCCAGACCCCGCGCTGGCGGCCGGACCCAGGAGCCCTTTCCGCCCAAGGAGGGCTCTGGGCCCGTGCACGCCCCAAATCCCCTAAGCGGCCTTTCCGCGAGTCCAGCCTGTCTCCCGGGGCTGCGGTACCAACAGGCCCCAAACCGGGTGGCTCAAAGCCACAGAATGCAGGAGGCTGAGCTCCAGGAGTGGGGGCCGAGGACCAGGCCCCTCCGGCACCCAGGGCGCCCTCCCTGCCCACTGCGGGGCTCCAGGGCCTTGCCCCCAATAGCCGTGGTCCTGCAGCCCCCGCCTGGGCAGTCTCCGGTGTGCTCCCTGGGGCCACAGAGCACTCTTCTTAGGGACACACCCGGTACTTGGGCTCGGGGACCCGCACCACGCTAGCCACACCTGCCACCACCCTATTTCCGAATGAGTCCCCATTTGAGGTCCTGGGTGCTAGGAGGTCCGCGGCGCTGGGGGGCACAATTCAACCTGTATAACAAATCATACGACTTTTCCCCTTAGCGCTACTAATGCAACGGTAATATTGATGGATTTTTTGTTGTCGCTGCTACTTAACGACGTTTGTTCACGTTACGACTGGAACCAATTGCACTTAAGCCACCACACGTTCTTTTTTAAGCGGACTGTTGGGTTTCAGCTGTGGATAGCCTAAGATCTTGAGCCCTATCCACAAGTGAGAGTTTTGTTTTCCTCCTGGTGCTCTTTCGGCTTGGAGATCCATATCATAATGACTTTATAAGGGAATTTAGAAAAATTATTTCTTCTGGAAATAAGTAGCATTGAGATCATCCATTCCTTAAAGGTTGGGAAGAATTTCCCTGTGAAACTATCTAGCCTAAGTGCTTTTAAGGGGGGGAGGATTTGAACCCCTTTACCTACAGCTGTGATAATTGCTGTGTTAGACTGAGGCCAATTTTTTCTTTCTAAGAAATTCTCTATTTCATTTACATTCTCAGAGGGAATGGGAAGGGCATGGGAAGTACCCTCCAAAGACTTTTAAAATTTCCTCTGCTTTTGATGATTATTTCTTCCTTAGCATTTCTAATTTTGAGCTTTCATGTTTTCTCCTTTTATTCTTTGTCATGCTAGCAGTTTTTCAGTTTTGTTATTTTTTTCCCCCCAAAGAATCTGTTTTTGGACTTCGTTATTTGTTTCATTGTTTTTCTCTTTACCAACTTAATAGTTTCTGCTTTCAACTGTCTTTAAGTTATCTATGACTTTGGCAGATTGGTGAGGTAATGCTTATCCCAGATTTGAGAATTTCAGCTGTGGTACATATAGTTTTTTTTTTTTAAGATTCTATTTATTCATGAGAGACACAGAGAGAGAGGCAGAGACACAGGCAGAGGGAGAAGTAGGTTTCCTGCATGGAGCCCGATGAGGGACTCGATCCCAGGACCCTGGGGTCACAACCTGAGCCGAAGGCAGGTTCTCAACCGCTGAGCCACCCAGGCGTCCAGTACAGTTTTTTTTTTTTACTAGAAATCAATCTTCTGATGTCCTGTGTCTTCCATTGCACCATTGTCTCATGTCATTGCACCTTCTTTTGTGTGTACATGCATCTTATTTCTTTGAGCCCAATGCTATGAATCATATTTGTTTGGGATGATACATATTGATATTATGGGTATGAAGATAGAAAGTTAATGTAGATGTAAAGAAGCTGTGGTAGGCAGCTGGTAATTCTTACCTCCTACTCTTTAAATTCTTGTCTTATCCCCACCCCCTTTGAACGTGGGCTGGACCTACTGACTTGGTTGTACTAAGTAGAATGTGACCAAAGTATTGGGGTGTGACCTCCAATATCAGATTATAAAAGATGGCTACTTTGTCTTGCTCGGATTCTCTCTCTGATTCTCTGTTTGCTTGCTTTGATGAAGGAAGCTGCTGGGCGGTGAGCTGTCCTATGGAGAGACCCCTAAGGCAAGAAAGAGAAGGTTGCCTCTGGCCAATAGCCCACAAAGAATGGAAATCTACCAACCACTACTTATGTGATTTTGGAAGCTGACCTACCTTCAGTTGAGCCTTGACATGCCTGCAACCTTGTGAGAAACCCAGAGCCAGAGGACCCAGTTAAGATGGCCCTGGATTCCTGACCCAAAGAAACTTCAAGACAATAAATGTTGCTGTCTTAGGTTGCTATAAATGGGATAATCGGTTATGAAGCAATAGATAACCAATACAGAACCCAGCCCTGGATATCTGTCTTGATCTAGGAAATAATCGCCAAGTTGAAAACCGAATGGTTTTGTTGTAATATGGAAGTGACCTGCTCTATAGAGAGAGAACTCTAAATCAGAATTTAAAATGTAATAATACGATCAATACCAATGTTTTTCATTTAAAAGGCATTTTGACATCATTTTCTTTTAACTTCCTCATTTTGGTTCCACAAAGAGATGACAGTTTTCCCTTTGAATTTACTTATTTTTAGTGCTTTCTTTTGACAAAGATTTGTATGTGCACATGAGTATTTAGAATGCGCCAAATTAAAGACAGACTGCTAGATAAAATTGGGCAGATTACGGGTTGAATTATAACACAGATTTATATTTTACAACATTTAAACCAACACTGGTTTGATTTCCATGCCTGATTGCCCACCAAAAAAAATCTGTCCTCCCTGCTCTCACAGAAATACAGTGGAAGCTAGACATAGGCTACCCTGCTGGAGGTGACATTTCCAAGCCTATCTGGGGCCGTGTGACCATGTTCTTACTGGTGGAACATAGTCTGCTGCTCAGGACACTCATTGGATTTAAGATGTGCCCATAACCAAGTTTCAATCATGCAGAAAAGGACAGTGACTTTGGGCTTGGTCTCAGTGGGTGGTGAAGCAATAAAATGAGAAGAATCTGAGTTGCTGGGTGGCCTCATGGAGCCTCCCATTAACCCAGACTTCTCACCTTAGAACTCTTATATGAAAGGGAAATAAATAGCTGTGCTCTTTAAGCCACTAGATTTTGGGGTCTCTTTGTTATAGCAGCTTAACCTTTACCCTAGTGAATACATCCATCACTCTTCCTTTAAAATATGTCACTTAGTAATTATTATATATACACAATTAATCAAAGTACAAATACCTAGATTTCTACACTGGCGGGGGGTAAAAAAACCAGCAAAATGTCCCAGGCATGACTAGAGTTAAATTATCCAAACAACTACAGGTTATTTTTCCTGCATCAACTTTATTAATTTAAATGCACGACTTCAGGCTACCGTGTAACTTCTCCACTAAATGTTACGCTAGAGCAGTCCTTCAGCCTACCACTTCTAGAGGACATTGATTTTTATTAGATGAGTTGGGAAATTTATGTTCAGAACATCAGCCTGTGCCTTAAAAGAAAGGTTCTGGGGAGAGCATACAGATCAGTGTCAGAAGCCACTGGCTTTTTAGTCTCACTTGAGATATTCAGAGCCAAATCCTCCCAAAGATTCCTCCTAAATTGAGTGGCTCTGGTGCAAAACAGAATGCTATGGCCATGTCACCAGGTTGCCTTATAGAGCTTATCTAAAGATTTTTCACAATAGCCTTACAAAACAAGAAGTGCAGATTATTAGTTTATCACGGAGAGAAAACTAAGGCACCCGGTGACATCACAAGTCACTGGGAGCTGGAGCCAGTACTTGGTCCTCCAGGGAGATAAAGGACATTATCTGAATGTGCAATTCTTTGGCTTTGTGTTACATGTGCCATGCTTGCTTTGCTTCTTTTCTTTGAGAGAAAGGAAATTTAATATTTCAGAGATACATCACTCAAGTGTCTTCATGGGAGAGCCTCTTTCTTTAACACATAAGAAGAACAGGCCCTGTGTTAGTCAAACGTGAGCTTTTAAAACTCAACTAGAGGGTTCCGTCCCGATAGCTGTAAATGGCAGTGACATTGGGGAGAGGAGCCTTCCGCTTCCAGGACTGGGTTGTGACAGCAGCCCTGTGCTTCCTCTATAAGTTAAGTGACTCCCAGGTGTTGTGGCATTCTCTGTCCCCTTGATCTTGCTCTGGGAATGGGACCAGAAACTAAGGTGTGAGGGAGACCAAATCATCCTTGAAAGCTACATCCCAAAGATCTGAAAGGACAACCAGATACACGGGCAAGTGGCCGGTGTTTGTTCATAGTCATTTGTGCAACCAGATAGTACGCAGCCTTCTGCTGTCCACCGCAGACAGGACAGAAGGACTAGGTCTGTGCTTTTGCTGCAGGCTGATCAGGGAGGCCTGAGTTCACTGTGCGTCTCAGTCGTTGTGAGGAAGCACAGGAGCCCTCACGAGGGACCTCAGCACCCCTGGGGAGATTCAGGAGGGAGGGAGGGAGACCAAGGCTCCTGTCCTGCTGAGATCCTTAAGCAGGCCAGGGCGCGGTGAGACGTCCAACCCTCCTCCCCGCGCGTCCCCTGGTTCCCTCGGGGTCTAAGTGTCGGAACGAGCCTGCGCCCTTGCGCCACCGGGGCCGAGCCAGGAAAGCAGCAGAAGCGGGAGGGGCCGCAGCATCTTTCCCAACGCAGAAAACCCGAAAAGGGGAGCGTTTCCTCCACGCCCGTCTTCCAGGGTACTCACCAATTGCCAAATCACAAGAGCAGGGGCAAGGAAGGACCCAGCGGGTGATTCAGGGTGACTCTCAACCTCCCGGGTTCTTGAGCAAGGTCGAGGAGGGAGGTCGGGCTGCGGGGAGACGTTGCATCACAGTTTGGGGGAAAAAAAACACCCACAAAGTTTGGGAATCCTCCCGAGAGGGCTCATTCTTCCAGGAAACAGGAGCGGGGTGCGGGGAGCCGGAGGGAAGGGCGCCCCCAGCTTGGGCTCGGGGTGGAAGTGGGGTCGGTGCGGGCCCAGCGCGCGCCGCAGGGAGGACGGCGCAGGTGTCCCCGGCTCGGCCCCCCGCGAGGTGGCACCTCTGCGCCGGCCGGAAGGGACCGGGCGCGGGGGCGCGGAGGGGCGCGGGAGGGCGCGGCCGAGGCACCTGCGCGCCGCGCCCCGCTGCCAGCTGGCCCGACGCCGGGGCCGCCCGAGCCCGTCCGAGCCCGCGGGGGGAGGCGGCCACCTGGGCGCGCGGGGCGGGGCGGCGCTAGGACCCGCGCGGCGCACCTGTTGGCCGGCGCCCGGGCCCCGCCCGCCCCCCACCCCCACCCCCACCCCGAGGCCGGCCCGCGGGCGCCCGGGCGGCGCTGCAGAGCGAGCGTGGGGCGCGGGCCCGGGCGCACCATGGCCGAGCTGCTGCGGAGCCTGCAGGACTCCCAGCTGGTCGCCCGCTTCCAGCGCCGCTGCGGGCTCTTCCCGGCGCCCGAGGAGGTTCCCCGACACTACGGCGCGGGCCCCGCGGAGGGCGCGGCGGCCGGCAGGGGCGCAGGGGCGCCGGCGCACGGGCTGCGGAGCGTCGCGGCCCCGCAGGTAACGGCGGCCAGGTGCGCGGGGCGGGGGGGCGGGGGCTGCGCCCTCGGGGGTTTCCCGCAGGGCCGGTTACGTAACTGCGGACGAAGGGGGGCGGCCCGGGGGGGGTCTCGTGCAGCTCCCGGAGGGTCCCGGCCCCCGGCCCCCCGCCCGGGGCTCCAACGGCTGTGCGGGGACCCCCCCCCCCCGCCCTCCGAGTGCGGATGCGCAGCCGCTGCGGCCTAGGGGAGCGCGCCCGGGCATCGCCGCCTGGACGCAGGGGCCCGGCAGGCTGCAGCGGGGGGGGGGGGCGGGGGGGCACCCGAGGCCGCGGCTGCGGACGGAGGTGGGGGCCGCTCCAGCTCCCTCGGTCGGGGAGGGGTGGGAGGAGCCGTTCGGGGGCAGGAAGTGGCATTTACCTCTGCGGGATTTCTAGATCCAGGAGCTGAGGAGTGGGGAAGCCCCTGGCTTGCGCGGGGCGGCGCAGCGCGGACACCGGACCACGGAGCTCGCTGGGAGGCCGAGGGCGAGGGCGGGGCTGTGCGGCTCTAGAGAAACCCCCCAGGATGCTGTTCTTGTTCCTTCTCTGCCGCGTGGGATACCTAGTAACTTTTAGAGGAGTTGGAGACCCGCCCTCCCCTTCCTCTCGCCTTAACAGTGGGGCACAGTAGGAGGTGAGGCCCGGCCACCTGCCTGGGAGGCGGCACAGCAGTCCCCGCGCACACCTGTGCGCACCGTACGCCGCGTCGCGCCCAGGTGGATGCAAGGGCCCCTTCTGATTCTCTCTCCCCACGCTTCCCCTGCTTCTCCAACTCCGGAGGCTGAAGCAGGACGCAGTCTCCCACTAATGCCTTTCAAACTGTTTTAAGCATTACCTTTGATAATGGAACTAAATTCTGCAAAGGGATCCCCTTGCCCTTTACAAACAACAGGAACAGGTGTCTTGCAGAGAGGTGACTTCTACCTGCTTCAAAAGCCTGTGCACCAGCTGCAGAGTAGGGGTTTCTCCCCCCACCCAACACAGGACCTCACTCACTACAGGCCATGAAATACTTAGATGGAGCTAACCATTCACGGTGAGAAGTCCGTGTACTGGTGTGTGATGGTGGGGAAAATAGCCCACGGGAGCATTCGATACAGGAGAGGTTAGTGAATGTTTTTAAAGGTGGGTTTGTTTCAGGTGACTTGGGAAGATTAATATTTTACAACTACGGGGAGAGTCCCCAAAGGAAAATGATTGCCTACCTGTCCTGGATAACTCATAAGAGCCTAAGGGGACCGTTGGAAGACTCTCCAACAGCTGTCCTTCCCTGTGGCCGCTGGCCCCTGGGCCTTTCCTTCTTTCTCCAAATAACCCCTCATCCTTCATTTTCAAAGGTCAGTTCTTCAAGAGACGCCTTTGCTCACCTTCCAGTCTCTCTCCCCCTTTTATAGGTTCTCTTTCATTCTGGTGATTCTTCACTATGGCATTTATCCCATTACGTAAATATGCCTTTGGGGGTGGTGGTGGTATCTGATCATTGCCAGGCTGCTCCAGTGGGTGGTGAGCTCTGAAAATGCAGGAAACTTGCCTGGTGTGCTCATTATTTTCTTCACATGGAAGCTCAGTGAATTCTGCGAATAAATGAGCACAGACTGCAATATAAAATCTGCCCTTTAAAAGCTAGATAAGCAGATTTCTTGCAAAGACTTGTCTTTCTTGCTGCTTCAGCAAGTCAAATGGTAGGGGTTTCCCCCCTTCCCATCCCAACAGGGCTTCACTCACTATAGAGCATGAATAGTGAGAGAGAGAGCTAAAAATTCAAAATAAAAGATCACAGGTTTTTTAAAACTGAGGAGTAAATATTGAAAATCAAGTGTTTTCCCCATAGCCTAGAAATCAGACAGCTCTCAGACGCTTAGAGCTCTCACCTTGAAGACCCTCCAAACAATAGAAGTGTTTTCTTCATTTGGGTGGCTTTAGAACGCAACAAATCTAATTCTTCTCACTTCCCACATTTGCTGTATTTATTTTGCTCCTTAAAACGGGACAAGTGCAGAAATGATTAAGAACTTCCTGGACCAAGTCTCACGAAACAGCACGTTCTGCTGAGTTAAAGATTAACTAGGGCTGGGCTGGGATTGTTCAAAGCTGTCATTGAAACAGTCAGAGGGGGCCTCGGAGATTTCTCAGTAGTCATGACTTTCACAGACAGATCTGGGTCCTGAAGGGTTAAATGCTTTGTGGAGGACTTCCCAGAAACACACACACAGATCTTTTGACTCTCAAGTCTAAACTTCTTTCTTCTGTACACCTTCCAGGGAAAAATCCCAGGGTTTCATTTTATCTGTCTCACTGCGAAGGTATGAGGTGTCAGGGTGATTGGGAGCCGGGTCGAGGTTGGCTGGAAAGAGAACGTGTCACTTTCCGCATCCTAGGATAACTGGTTTGCAAGGGTAGCCGTGGGAGGACGTTCCTGGCAGTAGCCAAAAGCAAGAGGCAGGGATCCTGGGACCGAGTAGGAGGGCAGAGGCCTGCTTAGAATAATGTTTATTTGTTCTGGGGTAAAGCCAGCCTTGGATATAATGGTATTTTGATTTTTATCACCTTTGCTTACTCAACACAGTTGCATTAAGGTAGACTTTGCAGCGCCTTTCCCTATCATTATCTTAGACTGGAGTGATCTTTCCAAACTATACTGTGCTCGATAAATACTTTCTAATAACTATTTGCTCAGACATAGTTCTAGAGTTGGGTTGAGGCAGGGATCAAAGATATGTTATTATACAAACCTTTACACCCCGATTTTAAAACAGCTGGGGCCCTCCCAGTCTGTCAATCTACAAAAACTCACCCTTTATTTTATTAGCTTTGCTAAAGTGCAAAGAACCATCTTAGGAATCAGGAGACCTGGGTCTGACTCCACCTCCATGTCACTTTGAACTTCTCCAGGCCTCATCTGCAAAATGGGCAGAGTGCAACAGAGTGGCTTTCCACCTGTGGCTGTGCATTACAGTCAGAGGAGCTTGAAAAACAAAAACAAAACACCAATGTCCAGGGTCCAGGCCAGAAGTGGGGTCTGAAGAAGCTGGCAGACAGAGATGGGAAGCTCTGAATTCCCTTCTCCCGGGGCCCACTGCCCTTAGAGTGTTCAGGGCGAGAATGGTGATGCTGGAGGCAGTGGTCATGGCCACGGTGACATTTGGGCTTGGTTATAGCTCAGGTGGCCCACAGGTTGAACTTCCAGTTTTGATTTTTGTGGATGTTCAAGGTTTGAAATGGTAAAATAACCCACTTCTTTGAAAAGGTACCTTGGATCACTTTTTTTCTAGTTACAGATATTGTTCCCATGAGAAGACTTGGAAAAATACAAAGAAAAGGTTAAATCCATGGTCATGATACCACTGCGTGAAGATAATCACCCAGTACGTGTTCAGCCTCATTTTCAGGGGCTATAGAATGTACTCCATAGAATGGATGTGCTATCATTTAGTTGGCCTCTTGCTGGGCTTTTAGGGTTTTTTTTCTGTTTTTTTTTTTTTGCATTAAAAATAACATCTTTGTATACATATCTTTATATCTTGACTATCTTTTTAAATTGAGATATAATTGGCAAGTAATATTAGTTAGAGGTTAATGATTCAATATTTGTAAGTACCATATTGTGACATGATCATAGTAAGTCTAGTTACCACCTTTAGTTACAGTTTTCTTGTGAATGAGAACTTTTTTTTTCAAAGATTTTATTTATTTATTTTAGAAATAGAGAGTGTGTGTGCACACAACACGGGGAGGGATGTAGGAGGAAAGAGAAGGAGGGAGAGAATCTCAAGCGGGCTCTGAGCTGAGTGCGGAGCCCTGTGAAGAGCTCAGTCTCGAAACCCTGAGGCCATGACCTGGGCCAAAACCAAGAGTCAGACATTTAACCAAATGAGCCACTCGGGCAAGAACTTTTAAGATCTACTCTCTTAGCAACTTGCAAATATACATTACATCCCCATGACTTACTTATTTTGTAACTTTAAGTTTGTATTTTCTTCACCCATTTCACCTACCCCCACTTCCAGTGCCCCTAGGCAACCACCAATCTGTTCTCTTAATCTGTGAGTTCAGATTTTTGTTTGTTTTATATTTCACATATAAATGAGATCATAAAGCATTTGTTTTCCTCTGACCTATTTTACTTAGCATAACGCCCTCAAGTTCCACCCATATTCTCACAAATGGCAAGATTTCCCTCGTTTTTACGGCTGAATATTCCAGTGTGTGTGGCACATTTTCTTTATCCGTTCATCCAAGGAACTAAAGTTGTTTCTAAATCTTGGCTATTGTAAACAATGCTGAAATGAACATGGGGGTGCAGGTGTCTTTTCACGGTAGTGTTTTGTCTTCAGATAAATACTAAGAAATGGAATTGCTAGATCATGTGGTATTTCCATTTTTAATTTTTATAAAGATTTAATTTTTAAGATTTATTCATTTACAAGAGAGAAAGAAAGAGAGGAGAGGGGGAGGAACAGAAGGAGAGGGAGAGAGAGAACCCAGAGCAGATGCCCTGGGGAGCGTGGAACCCCAGGCGGGACCTGATCCCACAGCCCCAAGGTCATGGCCTGAGCCAAAATCACGAGTCAGATGCTTAACTGACTGAGCCACCCAGGTGCCCCTAAAGATTTTAAGTAATCTCCACACCCAACATAGGACTCAAACTCACAACTCCACGATCAAGAGTTGCATGATCTACTAACTGAGCCAGCCAGGAGCCCCTATTTTTAATTTTTTGAGGAACCTCCATGTTGTTTCCGTTGTGGCGGCACCAATTTCCATTCCCTCCAACAGGGCACAAGGGTTCCCTTTACTCCACACCCTTGCCAGCACTTGTTATTTCTTGTCTTCTTGATAATAACAGGTATGAGGTGATATGTCACCGTGGTTTTGACTTGCATTTCCCTGAGGATAAGTGATGTGGAGCATCTTTCCCTGTGTCTGTTGGCCATCTGTACATCTTCCTCGGAAAAATGTCTATTCAGATCCTCTGCCCATTTTAATCAGATTATTTGAAAAACAATTCTCCTTATCAGATATATGATTTGCAAACATTTTCTCCCATTTGGTAGATTGCCTATTCATTTTGTTAATGTTTTCCTTTGCTGTGCAGAAGCTTTTTAATTTGATGTAGTCTCATTTGTTTATTTTTGCTCTCATTGCCTTTGCTTTGGGTGTCAAATAAAAAAAAATCACTGCCAACACTGAATTCAGTCTTTGATTGTCTTTTAAATTTAAATTTCCAGACATGGAGCTGCTGGGCAAAAATACATATATTAATGGATTTCAATACTGAGCTGTCCCACAGACCAGGATACATAACTGTGAGTGCAGTACCCTCACCACTACCAGATATTAACACCCTCTTTAATTTTGGGAGAAATAGGCTACCTCTATTTCATTTTTTAAAGATTTTTAAAATTAATTAATTAATTAATTTATGAGAGAGAGCATGCACCTGTGTGCAAGCAGGGTGAGGGGCAGAGGGAGAGGGTGAGAGAGAGAGAACTTCAAGCAGACTCTGCATTGAGCATGGAGCCTGAAGTGGGGCTCCATCCTATAACCCTGAGATCAGATCTCAACCCAACTGAGCCACGCAGGCATTCCAATAGGCCACTTCTGCTTCTATCTCATCTTTTCTTCCTTTATTTCCAGCCAACATTTTTTTTAATTTAAATTTTACTTAACATACAGTGCAATATTGCTTTCTGGAGTAGAATTCAGTGATTGATCACTTACATGCAGTATCCAGTGCTCATCACAACAAGAGCCCTCCTTAATCCCCATCACCCACCCACCTCCCTCCATCAACCCACGTTTTTTCTCTATCCTTAAGAGACTCTTACGGTTTGTTTTCCCACTCTCCTTTTCTTCTCTTCCCCTTCCCCTACGTTCACCTGCTTTCCTTCCTAAATTCCACAAGTGAGAGAGATCAAGATGCCAGCCAACATTTCCTGATCAGCTACTAGGTTAGTCCTCATCCTTAAAGGTACAAAGAGGGGCACCTGGGCGACTCAGTGGTTGAGCATCTGGCTTTGGCTCAGGGCATGATCCCGTGAGCCTGGGATTGAGTCCCACATCAGGCTCCCCAAAGGCAGCCTGCTTCTCCCTCTGCCTGTGTCTCTGCCTCTCTCTGTGTGTCTCTCATGAATAAATAAATAAAATCTCTTAAAAAAAATAAAGATACAAAGAAAATAAGATCTAGGTCCTGTCCTAGGAAAGCCACAAAGAACATGATGCAATGCAAAAAATACTAGAATAGAATATGTAGGTTGATAATAATATTAGGATATTAGGCTAATGATAATAATAGGTTGATAATAGTAATAGGATAGGTTTGTGACCAGGGAGACAATAGCAGGAGTAGCTCACCATCTGCAGAGGAGCTCATGAAGTCTTGAGGGACTAAAAGAGCAATAGGAATCAAATAGATGAAAATGTGAGGATCTCAGGGCACGTAGGTGGCTCAGTCGGTTAAACATCCTACTCTTAGTTTTGGCTCAGGTTGTGATCTCAGGGTCTTGAGATGGAGCCCTGGGTTTGGCTGCAGGCTTGGTGGGGAGTCTGCTGGAGATTCTCTCTCTCCTTCCCACTGCTCACATGGGCACTCTCTGTCTCAATAAATTAATCTTAAAAAGAATGAGAATCTCTTTTCTTTGCCGGGAAATCTTAAACAATAGAACATAAAGACACATTGCAATTTTTGGTGAAGAGTGAAATGTTCAGCATGGGCAGAGTAAAACTCTCAGCAGGAAAGAAATTAAGGGGGGCTTTAACCCTTAACAATGGTTAAAATGGCAAATTTTATGTTATATGTATTTTACCTCAAAAAAAAAAAAAAACCAATGGTTCTACTTCAAGGAGGAGAAACAGGGGCCTCTGGGGGGCTCAGCAGTTGAAATCTGCCTTCAGCTCACGTGGTGATCCCGGGCTCCTGGGATCGAGTCCTGCATCGGGCTTCCCACAGGGAGCCTGCTTCTCCCTCTGCCCGTGTCTCTGACTCTCTCTGTGTGTCTCTCTGGAATAAATAAATAAAATCTTAAAAAAAAAAAAAAAGAAAAATAGCATCCTTCTTTCTAAGTATGGGTTGCACAGAGGAGTAATATTATAGTATGGAAACCCGTCAGACACATCAACAGTCTAAGACATGTTGATGGGATGTGCTCTTGACACATGTTGAAATGATATACGCTCGATACATGTTGGAAGTGGCGTTTCACCTGGGTGGTCTTCCCTAAAACCCACACCCTCAGTCTAATCATGAGAAAGACACCAGACAAATCCTAATTGAGGGACGTTCTGTAAAATACCTGACCTATACTCTTCAAAATTGCCCAGGCCCCAAATAATAAGGAACATCTGACAAACGTCACAGCCAGGAACAGCCCAAGATGTGACAACTGAATGTAATTGTGGCATCTTCAGGATGCAACTCTGGAATAGAGTACAAAAAAAGGGGGGGGGGATGTTAGGTAAAAACCCAGGAAGTCTGCAAGTATGGAATTTAGTTAATAAAACTGCATCAGTAAATTTCTCTGCAAGTAAAAAGCTGTTCTAAGAAATAAAGCCTATTTAAGTTTTTCTAAAAGTGGGGGGGGGGTAATGGAAGGGAGTTCAAAGGTGAGGTCACGTACCACAGGTGTTGGTAGAACCGCCAGGGGAGGAGCCGGGACCGTGTGGCCAGGTGGGCCTGAGTCCACAACTGTGTTGTCTTTCTGTGAGAAACAACTGGGGCCTGGAGGTGGGGAGAAGGCACCCCCCTGCGGACTTCCTTCCGCAGCCAGCGCAAATGGGCTGAGTGTCAGCAGGTGAGAGCCACTGCTCAGAATCCTTGCTGGGCTTTGACCCCAACGACTCCCTGTCAAGGTAGGAGGCTCAGAGCAGGCTTCAGGGCCCCACTGCCACTGGGGGACTGGTGGGAGTGTGCTGTGTGGGGACAAGATGTGGGGGGCCGCGTGGCCCGCAGCTTGGAACACACCGCATGGCTGGAGAAGCTGGGTCTCTGGGGTGGGTGGTCGGGTTTTCAGCCTAGGAAGTGGGGGCGGGGGGGGGGGGGAGGGTTCAGCCCCAGGGGAGCGTACTGCCCGAGGGGCCCTGCTGCCCCGGCCGGCCTGCGAGGGGAACGGCGCAGCGGCACAGCGGCGGGGCAGCCGAGCAAGGGCCGCAGGTGCCTCCCTTGGGCCCCGTTCGGCCCGAGGCCGGGAGGCTGGGAGGCCGCCTGACGAGGTCCACGGAGGTCGGCCTCGTGGAGGAGAGTGTAGTGTGGCCCTGGGAGGACAAATGGACACCGCCCAGCCCGGAGAAGCATCTAGAAATCGGAGCGGGAATCCTAGCTGGAGCTGGGGCCTAGAGCCCGAGTTGCAGGCCGAAGCCTGAATGTGGCCTCCTGCCGAACCTTTTTTTTTTTTTCCCGTGTTGGCTCCTTCCCTTTTATCCGGGAAACTGATGAAGGGTTCTGACTAATGAATAACTTTTTTATTGGTCTGCCTCCCTGCTCGGAGCGGAGGGGCTGTAGGGACGGCTAGGAGTTGGTTAGGGAGCAACAAACACCTGTCGACTTAAAACATGTGACTGAATTACTTCGTTTAGGAAAGCTGTTGGCAGCGAACCTTGTCTAATTCTAATTTTCTTGACTTAGAATTAAGATGTCAGCCTTTTAAATTAAAAAAAAAAGCACTCTCACTTCTGTTGTTACAGGTTTTGTTAATTATTAAATCCTCTGTTGTCCTGATAAGAATTACGTCTCGAACAAAGGCATTCTTGCGTGTTGTTTGGCACAGAATTTTCCTGGGAGAAAATCCTGTCACGGTTTCCCGGCAACACACTTAGAGTGCTTCTGTCTGTGTCAGGGATCCACGAAGGTGCTGAAATCGGGGGCCCCCACCGGCCTGTAGTACCCCACTTGCCGGGTGAGACGCATGGCACGTGCGGAGAAAATGAGACGTGAAAGATCCAGCAAAGACCACGGTGCGGGTCTCTCTGCCCTCCCTCCCGCTTAGCAAAGCGTTTTAAGAATCGGAGCCATCCTGAGGCACAAGCCGGGGTGGATGGAGGAGGAAGGAAATAGCCACCTGAGATCTTGAAAGGGGGCTGATCCGGCCTCAGTATTGCCTCCAGGGCCCCAAGATACCCATTTGTTTATTAAACCAACCAACCAGCAGATCCGCTCTTGCCCCAGTTAAGGCTGATTATCTGGTGTGCGGGCCTGCTGGAGAAATGCCCCCTCCGGAATCTCCCAGGATGGTTTGATTTTTCTCCAGGCAAGATCTCTGTTCCCAGCACAGTTGATGGGGAACAGCCCGCCAAAGCGAGGCCCCCTGTGTGTACAAGGAAGAGGCGGGGAGGCTGGTGAACCAGAAGGCTCCCTGGGTTCAATGTTGGGAGCCGAGAAGCCAGGATTTAATTGGTGGAGAAAGGATTTAGGTGAACGTGGATTTTTTGCAATTTAAAAAAAAAAAATCGGGATCCCTGGGTGGCGCAGCGGTTTGGCGCCTGCCTTTGGCCCAGGGCGCGATCCTGGAGACTCCGGATCGAATCCCACGTCAGGCTCCCGGTGCATGGAGCCTGCTTCTCCCTCTGCCTGTGTCTCTGCCTCTCTCTCTCTCTCTCTCTCTCTGTGTGACTATCATAAATAAATTTTAAAATTAAAAAAAAATCACCCTCTCGTGGAAGGTGACTAAAAGTAGCCATGAACTAGACATCAAAGATTTTGTTAAAAGCACCACACAAGCGAAGAGGCTCTGTTAGAACTTGGGTTTGGGGTTTTGTTTTGTTTTTTTTGGTTTCTTTTTTTCTCTTCCTCTCTGAATTTTGATCTTTTGATGATTTTCAGCTAGGAAGATCTCAAATACGTTGGAAATTGATTTGTACGCGTTTCAACTCTTAAAGTAATTCATGTTTATGGTGAGAAGTGGTGGGCGACACCAAAGAGCATAAAGAAGGGAACAAAATTCCTGCATTCATTTTGCAGCCTACGGAGACACGTTCCCGTCCCCGAGTAGCGATTCCTTTTAGGTATGTGCACGTGCAGAAGATTTAAGTCGTGAACATTCTCTCCGCATACGGTTTTGGAAGTGGCTTTCGGCGCCCGGCTGGTGACCGTTTCCCTGCATTGCCCCCGGGGCCTCGCTGCTGGGACTTCCAGAGTTGTGTCGTGACTTACCCTGCGATAGGGATTTAGGTTTTGTTTTTTATTTTCCACCCACTCCCTAACGTGTGCATCTAGGCAGTCTCAGTGTTTATCTGTGGACTTCGCCTTGAGTCTAAATATCGAACCATTTCCTGAGAACCGCAGAAGCAGCTCACTTCGGTTTTCGTGCTCACTGCCAAGTTGCCTTTTGGAAAATGGATCTCAAGTATTGCTCCACACGGCAATCCAAGGCTGCTAGTTGTCGAGTATTATCTTCGTTTCCTTTTCTTTGTATTTATTGTAAGTCAGATACAGCGAGTGCACGGATCTTAGGTGTACAAGGTGATACCTCTGACCAGATGTCTACCTCCCCACAACCCCCGCCCAGAGGAGGGAAGGGGATGCGGCCTGACCCCCAGAAGCCCCCTCAGGCTCCTGCCAGGCAACAGCATCCTCTCCCAGGTACCCACTCTTTTGCCTCCATCAACCATAACGTAGTTTCATCTCCTATTGAACGTAGGATCAATACGTTCAATAGGATAGGATAGGATCAATCCTATGCGAGTAGGATCCTACAGGATGTGTAGTGTTTTCATTTTTCATGCCACGCAGCATCCAGTGTGCAAATATATGATAACCCGTCCTCTCTACAGACTGTTTATGGGGACGTTTGGGTTTTAGGGAATAAAGGCCAGCATCGGGTATTATTTTTAAGAACTTTAAAAAATATAAATAAATAAAACAAACCTTTTTCTTTTTAACTCTTGGGCTCTTGATGCAATTTCAGATTCTTGAAAATCTACAAAAATATGACGGAGAAATTCCTCCATACTCTTGACCCGTGTTTTCCTAATGTTAGCAGCCTGTATAAATAACCACCTTGCGAAAATAGAATGCAATCTGTGCACCTTGCTCCATTCTGGAAGTTCTCCAGTCTTTCTTTGCATTTCGTGACCTTGACCTCTGAGGAGTCCAGGCAGGTTGTTTTGTATAATGTCAGTTCTGACTTGTTTGGTTATTTCCTCATGATTACATTTAGGTTCTACATTTAGGGTGGGAATCCTTTTACCGCAGCCAGAAACTGTGTCCTTAGTGTATCATATCAAGAGACACAAAATGCTGATTTATTCCATCACCAGTGATTTTTACTTCGAACACCTTTAAAGGTGTGTTAAGTGGTTTCTTCCAGTAAACGTTTTTCTCTTTGTAATTAAGTATCTGTAGGGTGCCTGTCGGTGAAGCTTCACCATCCGCCTTGGGCTCAGGTCATGACCTCAGGGTCCTGGGATGGAGCCCCACATCGGGCTCCCTGCTCAGCGGGGAGCCTGCTTCTCCCTCTGCCGCACCCCCTGCTTGTGCTCATGCTTTCTCTCTCTCACTCTCTGTTTCTTTCTTTTTTTTTTCACTCTCTGTTTCAAAAAAAAATAAAAAAATCTTGAAAAAAAAAAGGGAGTATGCTGTAGGCCGGTATCAGACGCATTAGGAAAGTCTTATTTCTTGGCATTTTCATCCGTGAATTTTGTCAGCCGTTAGGGACACTCCCTTCTCAACAGTGATGTGCCGATTTGAGAGCAGAATGAAAGCCTCTCATCAGTCTAACATACTTTGCCTCTAATGAGGTTGAATATTTTTCTTCGGCTCAGCAGATACCTGTATCACCCTTTTTGTGAATGGTCATCTGCTTTATCCATGTTTTCCACTGTGATTTTAGCGGGGGTGTTTACCTCCTGTTTTTTGATGGTCTTTTGTAATTTATCCGTTGTGCGTCAGAATCTTCCATTGTGTGTCAGTTAACATAAGCTCCTAACCGATCTATCAATAATCTTTCCTTGTAAGGAGAAAATATTTGGAGTCTGAGGAAGAGAAGGGGGATAGAGAGGGAGTACCCTCCTAGGTATCCGTGCGCTTAGGTAAGTCATGCCGGGTTCCCGTCTTCTCCACCTGCACCTTCTCCAGTACAGAAAGCCCATCATTCGCATCCTGGGAAATACTTGCGATATTTCAGTACCTTGGGCAAAGGCTGCGGATTCCGCAGGGGCTAGGGAAAGCTTAGAGACCCTGCAACTCTGAGCAAGGAGGGCAGCAGCTTAGAGGTTGTTACCCCCATATTATGATGATGCGAAGGGGAAGCAGGAAATGAATTAGTTCTGTGGTGAACTGCAGAGGGTGACAGACAATTCTGAGTCCTCCCAGCCTTGGGTCTCCCCTTCTCCCTAGTTCCCGAGGAGGCTTCAGGGCTGCCTTCTTGCTGTGCTCAGTTACATCACACACGCCCTCAAAGGGCAGGAGTGGGTTACTATCCCCAATATCTATCCAGGAGCATATTTCTGATAACCATTACTCTTGGAAAGGAGGGAACTAATGGATCCATTAGATCCATTAATTTTGCCTCCATTTAGCCCCATCTAATGCCTCAGTCATATTTTATTGTGCACAAGTTTTGACCCTGAAGGAATCACCTGAATTTTTCCAACATGTTGGGTTAGAAATGGTCTAGCCCTGATTTTCTTCATGCTTACCACTCTGGTACCACTCACTACAGGGTTAGAAATGAGACTTC
Source organism: Nyctereutes procyonoides (assembly GCF_905146905.1). Classification (NCBI taxonomy): domain Eukaryota; kingdom Metazoa; phylum Chordata; class Mammalia; order Carnivora; family Canidae; genus Nyctereutes; species Nyctereutes procyonoides. The sequence continues at coordinate 28,658,120 of NW_026575132.1, forward strand.
CCACACTCATCCTGAGTACTTCCTGGTGTAGGTAAGTATATTGCCTCAATCAGGGACTTGTTTAAACTATAAGAACGTACTTCATCTTTAAAAGTTAGTACTGAATATACATTTACCTTGCAGCCCACAATTGCACTCCTGGGAATTTATCCCAGAGATATGAAAACTTATTGACACAAAAACCTGTACATGATCGTTTATAGGAGCTTTGTTCATAACAGCCCAAACTCAAAACTAACTGAAACATCCCCACTGGATAAATGGCTAAATCAACTGTGGTACATCCATACCACGGAATACGACTCAGCAGTAAAAAGGAGTAGACTCCTGATATACCCAACAACTTGGATGGCTCTCAGGGGCATTTTGCTGAGTGAAAAAGCCAATCTCAAATGATTGCATTGTGTGTATAATTCCATTTATATGACATTCGTGAAATGACAAAATTATAAAGATGGAAGATAGATTCGTGGTTGCCAAGGGTTAAGAATGAGAGGATCACTATGAAGGGGTTGTACGAGGTGGATCTTTGTGGTGATGGGGCAGTTTTGTAGCTTGATGGCAGTGGTGGTCATATGGGTCCAACGCGTCCACACAGGTGTAGTAAAACGACACAGAACTGTATACACACGCTGTCCCATTGCCAGAGGCTAGGCGCTGATATTGTGCTGTAATTATGTGAGATGGAACCATGGGGAGAAGGTGGGTGAAGGGTCTAGTGGATGTGCAGAGATGTGCCACCTTTGCAAATACTTAGGAACTACAGTTAGGTCAAAATAATGTATTTTTAAAAATTCCATTGCCCTTCTCATAGCCTTTACTGCAGACGCTCTTGGTGCACTCTGCAGGAAGCCCAGGAAACGCAGAGCAGCATTTGGGAGATGTTCCTGGGTTTGAGCCAGCCATGCTGCTGCATCTGTTTCCAGAGCTGCATGGCTGGGTCGCAAACCCTGCCCTTCCTTGACCCTGGCTTCCTGACTTGGGAGAACACGGAGAAATAGTTGAGGGTCCGAAAGCACATCTATCCTTTATTTATTTATCTCTCCTATCTAACTTTATTTCAACTCACATGCTTTATAGCTGCAGATCCGGGATCCCTGGGTGGCGCAGCGGTTTGGCGCCTGCCTTTGGCCCAGGGCGCGATCCTGGAGACCCGGGATCGAATCCCATATCGGGCTCCCAGTGCATGGAGCCTGCTTCTCTCTCTCTCTCTCTCTCTCTCTCTCTCTCTCTCTGTGACTATCATAAATAAATAAATTTAAAAAAATTATAGCTGCAGATCCTTTGCATTAACAAAATCTGATGTTTTTTCCTTTTGTGGAACCACTTCCGATTGGTGTTGCAAGTAGGTCAGATTTGCAATGTGCAAGTCAGTGCACCTTCAGTCTCTTCCAAGTGTCGTTTCTCCCTCTCGATCTGTAAACATGCTGGAAGCCTCCCACCCCGTCTTCACACACCACAGTCCCAGTGTCCCTGGAATGTAACGCTCGGTCTGCTGTCTTGAGCTGAGAGCGTCTCCACTGGGTCGTCTGAGGTCCGCCCTCCTTTCTGCCTTCTCCCCACGCTCTCTAGCTGGTACAGCGTAAACTGCAGAGAAATCAAACCAGGAGCGACTGTCTAGCAGAAGCCATGATTTGGGGGGTTTACTTTGCTCATGTGTGATTTCACCGAGAACAGCTGACTTATTTTAGATTAAAAATTGTAAAAGAGAAATCTCTTCTTAATACACGTAGAGAGCGAAGCAGCCCCTCTTTATTTCGTCCATGCTCCAGATGGGCCGCAGCTGCAGCTGTGGCCAGGGGAGCTGCAGGCCAGCACAGGCTGCTGCTTTCCTGCTCTGGCTGGAGGTCCCTAAGAGCCCTTCCCCAAGCAGTAAACCCACTGCGTCTGCTCGGTGGATGGATGCCCTGCTCCCACAGCTGATTTTCGTCACCAGAAAGTGTTTATCAGGGGTGCTCAGGGTGGCTCAGTCGGTTAAGCCTTTGCCTTCGGCTCAGGTCATGATCCCAGGGTCCTGGATTCGAGCCCCACATGGGCTCCTGCTTGGTGGGGAGGCTGCTTCTCCCTCCCCCAACCCCCCCCCCCAACTCCTGCTCGTGCTCTCCTGCTCTCTCTCAGATAAATAAATAAAATCTTTTTTTAAAAGTGTTTATAGGGCAGTCCCAGTGGCGCAGCGGTTTGACGCCGCCTGCAGCCCAGGGTGTGATCCTGGAGACCTGGGATCGAGTCCCACATCGGGCTCCTTGCATGGAGCCTGCAAAAAATAAAATAAAATAAAATAAAATAAAATAAAATAAAATAAAAAGTGTTTATAATATAACTACTTATCAAAGGTTTTTTTCAACAATGTTCTACAAAGGGAAGAACTTAATAATGACATCCAAAGGAGATCTTGAAAGTAATTAAAATTCCATATATTTCTAGACATGGAAATGCAAAAAAAGAGCAATTTTAAAAATATCAATAAATAAATAAAAAATGATATCATAATATAACCCAAATTTCAAAAAGTGCATAACCATATATTTGTGTGTGTTTTTTTTTTAAAGGATCTGGAGTAAGGAACCAAATGTTACCAGTGGTTCTTTCTGAATATCTTTGAATATTTCCTTATTCATACTTTTATTTTCTTCATGCTTTTCTTTATTTTCTGCATTTTTTTCACAGTAAAAAGGTGGTGGTTTTATGTTTAGAGACAATGAAACCATTTTTGTTTTATTGAAAAAAAAAACTTTCCCTGAGGATGATTTGTACTTTTGAGGAATTTTAGTTGCTAAGATTACTAAGGTTGTTCCACATAAAACTGTTTTTTTTTAATTACCACGGACATCTTTGCAACAAAGCCCCAAATATCAGCAGTCTTGCTTCTGTGTCTCCCTTGAGGGGATGTTTATTAAACCATTGGAAGTGCTCCAAAGCTTTCTTCAGTGGAACAGAATGGCTCCCTCCACGTCACTGCATAAAGACCCCACGTGAAGTTACAGGACACCTTCTCTGACTCTGTCCCAACAACCGTATGAAATGCCTGGAGCCTAAAACACATCTCATTCGCCTGCGCTCATGGGCATTTCTTTATGTGCTAAAAAGAATTTGGCCTCGAAAAGATCTCTCCTCAACTTGGGCCAAAGCCGTATCATTAGAGAGCCCAGGAAGGTCTTAAGAAAAGCCACTGTTGTGGTTACCGCCCCACCCTTAAGACAATTTTTGGCAAGTAGTTTTTGCTGTTTCTTTAGAAGTCATTTAGGGAAATCTCTTTCTATTGTTGTAGGTCCAAACAGTTGCAAGTGGTTTTAGGTCTTGAGTCACCTGCGGGCAGGCCCCTGGGCACGCTTTGTGTTGGAACCTGCTTCCTCCTAAGCTGATACAGTATTTAAAGAGAAGGGACCCTCGAGTATGACTCAGCGTAGGGTAGGGGCATCGCAGCCAGCACTGTCCACTGTCGGATGTGGTTCTTAATTGTATAATATAAGAATTTGTCAGTTTTCATTTTAAAATCAAGCAATGTAATTCCTGATTTTAAAAACTAAGAGAGTGGATATTGTCTTTTTAAAAATAATGAATATTCCTTAATCCCCTAAAGAACTATAAAATAATTTTTACATAAGATTAATTTTAATGTAATTTTAATTGGAGTTGTATTAAATCTATGGGTTAATTTGGAGGTAATTATCATCTTTACGATATGGAATTTTCTTACCCCTGAACATGTTAGGGCTTGCTATTTACTTATGTCTTTTTAAATATCTTTCAGTACGGTTTATAATTATCTCCATAAAATCTTTACCCCTTTTGCTAGATTCATTCCTAGATACCTTATGTGTTTGTTACCATTAAAACAATATTTTGCAATTGGTTTTTTGCTGGCATGTTGGAATGCAATTGAATTTTGTGTATTGATTTGGCAAACTTGCAAACTTTTATTGATTCTAACAAATTGTCTCTCGTTTCTTTGTGTTTGCTTTGAAAATGGCCAAAAAGCAGATTTTTTCATCTTCCTTTTCAGTTCTTATGCCAATCATTTGCTTATTTGTTTCTGCCTTATTGAGTAGACAAGGACCTCCAGTATTATGTTGAGTAGAAGGGGTGATAGCCCACTTTCTTGTCTTGTTCTTTTTAAAAAAAAAGATTTTATGTATTTATTCATGAGAGACCCAGAGAGAGAGAGGCAGAGACACAGGCAGAGAGAGAAGCAGTCTCCTCGCAGGGAGCCCGGTGTGGGACTGGATCCCAGGACCCGGGGTCACGCCCTGAGCCAGAGGCAGACGCTCAACTGCAGAGCCCCCCAGGTGCCCCAAAACTGTTTTGTTTGTTTTTTCCCAAAACCATTTTTATTTTTTTATTTTTATTTTTTAAAGATGCAGAGTTTTATTAATTTTATTTATTTATTTTTTATTTATTTATGATAGTCACAGAGAGAGAGAGAGAGAGAGAGAGGCAGAGACACAGGCAGAGGGAGAAGCAGGCTCCATGCACCAGGAGCCCGACGTGGGATTCGATCCCGGGTCTCCAGGATCGCGCCCTGGGCCAAAGGCAGGCGCCAAACCGCTGCGCCACCCAGGGAATCCCCCAAAACCATTTTTAAAAAGTAGTTTCTTTTCGCAATGTACTTCTGAGCATCTATTTGAACCCCAAAGTGTGTGGCAGTTTGTGAATCCACATTGGAGAGACTCCACCCGCAAGCGCAGCAAGGTCACTCCAGGCTCATCTCCTAGAGTTGAGTATATGGCACTTGCCTTATGTTTTCCAACATACATTTGGAAAGTGCTGGTCGAAACTGGATTTCAGACCAGTTACTTATGAGAGCCGAGGACTGGCACCCCAGCTCTGCTCCCCACCGGACGTCTGGCAGCGGGGCCCGGCGAGCAGAGCCGAATGCACAGCGGCCACGTGTGACTCACGGCTTTCGCCCAAGGAGCTGACCCACTCGCAGTTGGTGGCCTTTGTGAAACACCCACACTTTAAAGGAAAACGACACCGTTAGTGCTTTCTCCCCTGAAAAGAGTCACAAAAGTAAAATGGAAAATATACCATCTGAGCGGTGGCTGTCCTGTGAAGTAGAAGCACCGCATCCAGAAATCAAAGAATCCCTGGCTTCACTCTGTGAACCGTTTTTTCCCCGATCTCAGCTTATTTCATTCCTGAAAGAAAGGATTTCGGAGGGGCCAGCGCAGCAGGAGGGGAGGGCCCCAGCGATGGGCTTCCCTCCTGTCCCTCCTACCGTTTCCTCTGTCTTGTCCCCGGGCGCTGTGCTAGGCCGGCGCAGGTGTTGCCGTCATTCTGCTGTTCGGATTTTTTGACCATTGGTTTTGGGGGTGTTCACTTGGCGCATGTGCCACAAGGAGCGCCCCCAGCAGAAGGCCCGCGTGTTCTGTGTCCGGGCAGGACTTGGGGGAGGCAGGCCGCGCGTGGGCCAAGCTGGTGCCTTGCTTCTCATGCTTCTCAACCGCGTCACCTGGGGTGTGTGGCCTAAGCTCGCCCACCCTGCTTGCCTTGTCTGTGAAGTGGAGGCAACAAGTGCATACACACCTCCTAGAGTTCCGAGGGTGAGTAAGTAGGTCATGGCTGGGAATCCGATGCGTGTCGTGTTGTGTCGGGCACCGGGGGAGCCCTCAGATGCTGTCTCCATGCCCGTTCCTGCTGCCTCCTGCCACCAGGGCTGCTACTTCTGCTCCTGCTGGTGCCCCGGTTAGTAGGGCATTACTGACACTGCTCCAGAGCCCCTACTGCAGTCTTTTCCAACAGGTCTTTTCTGGAATAGATTTCATCTCTTACGGTGGGGCTTGAGTGGTGGGGCGGGGGGGAGTGTTGGGCCCTCCAGGTGGTGCAAATCTACTCCCTGGGCCACTTCAGAATGGCTTCCACCCTAAAATTTGGGTCAAATGGGCTTTAAATTGTACTGAAGTATATTCACTTTTGTATTTCTTCCTTCAGATACTTTGTAGTATCCAATCACTTGCCATAAACATGCTTTCCCAGGTCCTGCTTCCCCTTGTCCGAAATTACTGAGTTATGCAAAGTATTATGTTGTTTGCTCTGAGATAATACCATCAATGTTCATCCAAATACATGAAGCTCTTGACAGTGTGCCAGACCCCGGATTGTACTCTGAGCTCCTGCAGTGGTTCCGTCTCACCTTCCCTGCTCCTGAAGAGCTGTTGGTCCATCAGGAAGGCGGGCAAATAGATGAACACCACATGGGGAGGACAAAGTCTCAAAGATTATCAAGGTTAGGTTGAACAAGATCTTCCTTTCTCAGATTCTTCCTCATTCCCCCTAAGAAAACTCTAAGTGAACATTTTGGTGAAGTTGCTTCTAAGATTTCTAAAGGACCAATGAAGAGGATGCAAAACTAACCAAATCTAGAATTAGGACAGCTGACATTTTCAGATTTTAGACAACAATAAATGTGATGTCACATGGAAAAATATTCCTGGAGATTTTTTTTTAACTACAGTCTATGATATACAGATTTCACACCAAAGACTAGAGTGTTGTAAGTTAAGAGAATTTAAAAGTGGGAAAAGACATTGTGTGCACGGGTAACACGATAAAGCTTTGAGCATGTGGGTGTCAGGACTCCTGTCAGTTCCTGGCCAAACCCCCGACCCAGGAGAGCATTAACTAGGCAGTGATTGGGAAAAGGAGTTTCCTAGGACCCCGTTCCTTTGACTATGTGTGGAGTTCTGAGGATAAGGCCACCACTCTAGGGCCCCAAGGCCCCACGCATAGGAAAATGGTCATCCCATGTGGGGTGAAGGTAGTAACTGTTGTGGTTGGGAAGTAGCCTTGCCTAGGAAGGTGGCCCATTTTTAACCATGAAGCACAGGTCACAGACCAGGGCCTGGAGGACCAAATGTTGACCACGTACACGTTTTCTTCCCACGTGGTTTTACTAGGAAAAACTTTCTGGATTTTTCTGGCTTCTGCTTTTTGAGAACATGAAAGATGTAGCATGACCGGCTCACACTCCTGCACAACCTGAGAGGCTGGCTTCCAGTTGCTGTTGCCTCCTCAAACCAGAGCAGGCCTCACCACCCCCTTTTGTCTCACACCTACATTGGCTTTGCTGACTTACATCAGTCATTTGACCCATGGAGGCATTTGAGTTTGCCATTCCTGGTCTAGAAAATTCCAGAGTAAAGGAGGATAGCCAGCATTCCCAGGGTAGAAGCCCTCAAGACACCCCCAGAAATGGTAGGAGGAATTTAGGTGCAGCCCTAGGGAGCAGGATGGCACTCTTCGATGCAGGCAGTGGTCGCCAGGGGACACAGGGTCATTCTGGAGGGATTAGGGTGTGCAAATCTGCTGTTGGGGGATGTAGAGGTGGAAAGGCTGATGAGCTCTGGCTTCTCTGAATCCTCCCAGCACCAGGCTTGGATGGACCTACCCTGACTCATCCACGTCCTGGCCCAGGATCCTCATCCTAGGACTAGGCTTGAGAGAAAGGACGGGTTGGGTTTTGAAGAATGAAGAGGATTTGAGTTGTGAGAGGAAATGAAGAGAACACTCCAGGAGGAGGGAAGCGTGGATCAAAGGGCTGTGGTGGGAACAGATGTGCCGTGCGGAAGCAACAGGAAACCAGGCCCACAAAGGCAGGAGGAGAAAGTGAGAATAAAGTTGGTTTTTTGGCCACTCAATCTGTTCTTGAGTACCAGGCTGAGGATCTAGGGGGCTTGATCCAAGACAACTAGTCACTGTTTGATCTCAGGACCCAGGTCACCCAGAGATATTATATTCACTCTATTTTGGGGTATCACATTCTAGACACTTCTGTGCATACATTATATGCATCTTTAAATATGGTTTTCAAAAAAAAGTCCTGTTTTCCAACCTGAGCTTCCAGTTGATAAATCCAGAGCTTTGTCGCACATCAACAAATATTTGTTCACAGTATTTTAATGACTACGTAACATCCCATTTTCTACCCGTTATTTGTCACGATTTATGTTTTGCCAATTAAGATCATTTCCATGTTTTCTGCTAATGCAAACACTGTAATAGATGCCTGTGTGCACAGCACACCCTTATTGACCTGACTGAGACGTTCTGAATGGATTTGCAGGACTTGGAGGTGGGTGCTTTCTTCGCCTCTTCTATTGAAAGATAACTCGGCATTCTGAGCCTGAAAAATATGGAGCATAGTGAGTATGTCATTGACATAAATGAGAAAATGTGGAAAAAGGAAGAACTGCACTGTGGAGAAAGATACAGTAGATCAGTCAAGAACTTGTTTGCTCTAGATATTTTTTAGCTGTATTAATAGTTACTTAAAGTTTTTATTTTTTCTTGTGTAACAATAAGTCTAGGGTTGGGGAAGGCTGATGTTTGTTCAGCTGCTTCACAATATCACCAGGGACTCATGCTGCTGCTTTTTGCTCCTCCATCCTTAGCCCATTGTCTTATTGTCAAATGATGCTAGTATGGCTGCTGTTGCTCCTGGCATCATGGCCATGTTCAAGTTGGGAAGGAGGTAGAGGTCATGATGGTTATCTCCATCCTTTTTATGAAGAAAACAGAAGCTTATGTAGAAGTTCCTCCCCACCTCCTTCTCACTGGCTGGAGTGGGTGGTGTGGCCACCCCTAATTGCGAGTGAGTTTGAGAAAGGAGAAAGTAGAGTCACCCAGATTGACTTGCCCTGTGGCGTGAGGTTTGAACCTGAGTTTGGATTCTGCTAACAAGCCGAAGGGGACGGGTGGTCCCTAGTAAGCAGCACATGATGTCTCCGATGCTTTGCTTTGAAAAGCTGAGTTCCTGGGACATTCGGGTAGTATGGCTGGGCAGTGAGGAGGCCTGGGACCGGGGCCACGCCGCCCAGCGGGGGAGAGCAGCATGACCCCCGCCTCACCGTAGAGGGAACCACACTGGGACGGCAGACACAGAGGACAAAGTGAAGCAGCAGATTATTTGGTTGGAGGGAGTGAACCGTGAGAAGTGGGAAGGGCTCCTCCTTGTAGGTGGGTCCACGGAAGCCTCCCGATGATACCTTAGTCGTCCTCCAGATATTACTGAGTGCTGAGTGCTAAGTGCTCCCTGAGAGTGGAGCTGGGCCCCGGGGACACAGTGGAGAAGCCAGGAGAAGGCCGTGTGTTTGGTGCTGACCGACCCGGGAAGGAGGCCCAATCCCCACTGGGCAGCAGATGGTGGCAGGTGGAGGTGGTGCTGCGGGGACGCAGACGGCTAGACGAGGGGGGACATGTCCTCCCAACACCCCCGAAGCAGCTCATGTGGCCACTGTACCGCCGGGGACACTGAGGTGCCTGGGTGGTGCATGGGGACCCCCAGAGCACAGCCTTGGGAACTTGCTCATTGCAGTGGCCTCCTGGGCATGAGCGGCCAGGCCCGGGGACTGTCATGTGTGCCGGGGTCCTGGTCAAGGCGGTGACATATTCTTCTTCTTCTTTTTTTTTTTTTCATTAGCCCTTTAAGATTTACCCGGTATTGACATATGAATATCAACCTCTTTGTGTATATTCTTCATAACATGAGAAAAAAAATGTATTGTGACCAAATGCAGAATGCATTCCTTTTCTCATAATTAAATGGACTCCCCCCCCCACACACACACACAATGTCTTCACTTTTAGTAAGAAGCAGCAAATGCAAAGAAACCATATTAAAGAGAAAAGAGGGAGGAAAAGCTGGAATCAGACACTTAGAGGGAAAAAATACCAAGAAGTCTGCTCTAAAACAACTTTCCAGAAGCTGTTTTGCAGAGTACAGATGACGTCAATCATCTGGGGGTGGTTTTGAAGGGAGAGAAAGGCCTGGCATATTGTCTTCATGGGACCTAAACAAACAAAAAAAGTAGAATGTGTTCCTCGCCCCACTGGGGAAGGGTGCTTGGACAGTCACACTAGTATTTAGGCGACACCGGTGACAATGCACGGCGCTCTCCAGCTGCCTCTTTATCTAGCCCTGTAAGTGTGGGAAGAGTTACCTTGCTGGCCACGAGCCTACACGCTCTGCACTTTCTGTGCCTGGCTTGGGAAGCGCGGAACCAGGGGCCGGGGCCGGGGCCTGAGCTGACCTGGGAGGCACGGCCACCTCGGACACAAACGCCCCATCTCGTGTCTGAGGGCAAGTGTCCAGCACCTGCTCTGTTTGCCCGGTGACGGGTGACCATAGTGTCTGAGCCACTTGGTGCTTTGGTTTCGGGTTGATAACGTGACAAAGGCAGGAAAAGTAAAAGATGAATGTGGAACTGTCAATGGGAATGGAAAAGAAGGAAGAAAAGGAAAAGAATAGTGATGCTTGGGGGCACCTGAGTGGCTCAGGGTGTGACCCCTGGGTTCCAGGATCGAGTCCCCCATCAGGCATGGAGACTGCTTCTCCCTCTGCCTGTGTCTCTGCCTCTCTATGTGTCTCTCATGAATAAATACATTAAAAAAAAAAGAATAGTGATGCATGGATCTTAAGAAGGGATGCTTGTGGCCTGTGAGCACGATGGCTGGGGTGCACGGGACGTGGTCCTAGCAGTGGCCACTGAGCGCCGGGCCAAGTGAACCTTGTCGCCACTGTCTTGGGCAGTGTACGTCCACCCAGCACTTTCTGCAGGCCACGCACCGTTCACAACACTTCGTGTGCATTGATGCATTTAGTTTTCACAGCTCCAGGAGGGTGAGGTTTCTAGCGCTGGGGACACAGGCGCAGAGCCAGGGCCCTGCTGCTCGTGGATGACAGAGCAAGGATGGAAGCCCTGGCGTGTGGCCGGGGTGCTGTCCCGCCTCTTGTGATGAGGGTGCCAGGGGCCGTTTGGCCATTTCATTGACCATAACGTGGACGCCAACCACGTGGACGTTACCACTTAACTTTCTTCTCTAAGGGCCCCTTTGGAGCCTCCAGGAATGAGGCCTTTTCCACCTTGTGCGTTTTCTGCCGATGCAATTCAGGGGAGTTGGTTGTTTTTGTTTTGTTTTGTTTTGTTTTTCTCTTAAACCTGCCAAGAGTCGAAAGGTAAAGGGAGGAGAAACTGGTGGTTTTTATCTTCCTAACAGAGAAGGAAAACTCTATCCCTGCTGGCTCTCCCTGGCTGCCGCCAGCTGGTCCTGTTGCCTGGGTCCCGTCTCAGGGGGTCAGAGTGCGGAAAGCAGCCGGAGTGAAATGGGCTACGGCTCTGCCCAGGTGGACGCCTCGATGCCAGGAGAACGTGGGCGAGACAGGAGCGAGTTCGGAGCCAATGTGACAACTTTGAGCTAAACTTTAGGTGGGCCATCGTGAAAGGTCTTCCCAGTCTATGATTCAGAATAGGCTTCTCCTTCCCGTGAACCACAGAGGTTTCACGGAGACAGGGGGTCCAAAGTTCATGGAAATTTGTTCCCAGGTAGTTGAGCTTCTTGAGACACCTAGGCTTTTTTGCTTGACTGACCCAAAGCTCAGCCAAGCCCGAGTTTCAGTTGCCTCCTGCCAACATAGGATAATTGGATCAAACAGTGGAGCTTTTAAAAAATAAACCAATTTGGGCCTCACTCCCAATCTGGTAGATCAGACTGACCATAGGGGTGAAGTCCAGGCATGTGTGTCCCTCAGCTCTCTGGGTGGCCACTAAGAACTTCTAGACGGTTCTAAGGCCCCTTCTATCCAGAGTGTGTGCTGATGGCAGGCTCAGCCTCCATTCCTCTGGTCAGTCGACCAGTGGTTTATCGGATGCTTGCTACGGGGTGGGCGGAACAATAGCCACCGTCCTGGAGGCTGGGGACCCCACAGGAGGGCATTGGCCAGGCTTGCTGCCTTCAAAGAGTTTGCTGTCTAGTGCAGACAAGCAATCAGGTACCAGAGCGAGAAATTCCCAGGCGGGATAAGCTATGAAGAGAATGGGACAGGGCCACGCAGTGGAGCCACTGAGAGGGTAGCCCGGGAAGGCATCTCGAAGGGGAGGCTCTGAGGGGCTGGCATCTGAGAAGTGAGAAGGAGCCGCCAGGCAGAGAGCTGTGCTCAGAACTTGGGCCGTGAGGCTGCAACCCACTGAAGGAGCAAGTATGAAAAGAAGGCCAGAGTGGTTGGAGCATAAAGACGAGGTCAGCCTGTAGAGAAGCAGGAAGGATGTGCAGTGGTCAGATCTCCAGCCTTGACCATGAACGTGCATGTGGACCTCCAAGTGCCATGGGGAGCCACTGGGGAGCCATTGGGGAGTCACTGGGGAGCCACTGGGGAGCCATTGGGGAGACATTGGTGGGCAGAGCCACTGTTGGTTTTGTTTGCTTTCTCAAATGAATTGGTTGTCTCTGACTCACAGTGTCATTCTGGCCGCTCTATGGTACCTGACAGGGAGGACTTATGAAATTATTACTTAGTATTTGGCCAAGTACTAATTATTACTTAGTATTTGGCCTTAGTATAAGGCCACGTAGGCCTTACTTTTTAAATTGAGAATAAGTCACATGCCACCAAATTCACCCTTTCAGAATGTACAACTCAGTGGTTCTCAGTATATTCACGAAGCTGCGACGCAACTCTGTCTCTGTGGCGATAATACATCACCACTATCTGCTTTTAGGACTTAGAATAATTGGCTTCAAACTGCAAAAATGTGACAGTATAAGAAATCATAGTACCAACAACAGAGTGAGAAGAGAAGGCTTGACTGGAATCACAGAGAAGACATGAAGACTCTTCCCGTTCAGCACATGCAGCACAACTTCCTGGGAGGACGGAAACTTTCCATGTCTATGCCGTCCACATAGGTAGCCACTGGTCACATGGGGCTGTTGAGCATTTGAAATGTGACTAGTACTGCTAACTGGATTTTTTTTTTATCTAATTAAATTTAAATTTAAAGAGCCACATGTGGCCGCCATATCGGACGGAGCAGCTGTATGGCAACATACAAATTCAGCCTTATCTGAGATCGTTACTCCCCTCCGCCCCGGTCCCCTAGCTCCCTCATTTCCAAAATGATTGAAATTTTGAAACAGATGCTGTACAAATTGTTGTATTTGAACTTAATCCTCACTACAAAGAAAAAGCTGCAGAGTTCCCACAAGGAATCCAGATGACGGGGTGGGGGTAAAAGCATACGGATTAGGGGAGCCTCTTCTAGAAATACATCTGAGTGGGGGTCCGTTTGGTTGGCACCAGGCATGGGTGACATCTGTACACTCACAGGAGGGCCGAAGGAAGTTGTGAGCTTGGCCTCGGCTTCGCAGCCCCCAAAGACTAAAAGTAATTCCAAAGCCGGAATATTCCGGAGGGTGTCCAAGTGAGGCTGTGGGTTGTGGGTGACAAGAGCAAAATTGCCCTTTCTGGGATTCTGTCCCCAAACTATCCGTTAAGAAGAACCAGAGAGCCCTGAGAGACTCTATAAACTCTCATGCTTAGACTCAATGTGTTTCTTCCCCTCAAAGTTTCAGTTAAGCTGTTTCTTTTATTTAAAAAAAAAAGTCTCCAGCAGCTTTGCTTCCCCCTCCCCCATGATGTGCTTTTCCATCTTTCAGAAGAAGAAGGGTAGCTCAGGAGTGCCTGTTTTCATTGCTTTTTATTTCTTGGGGGTCCCCCCCCTTTTGTTTAACCACCATGGTTTGCAAATATGAGACATACATGAAGACAAACACATTTAAGATGCTTCTTATCGTAAGGCTTCCTGTACTGTTTTGGAGCAAAAATAAATCCTTGGTATTTATTATGTATGAAGTTATGAAAAGATGAGATGGCCTTCAATGAATATTGAATATTTCCCCATAAAACCTGACATGCTGGGGAGAACCAGAAATACTCACTGCTTGATAAACTTAGAAGAAAAGAATAATCGACCTCTAAAATTGCAGAATTTTAGGACAAGTGCACAAGTGGAGACAGAGATCCCATAGCTCAACATATCCTAAAGTTACTTCTTTAGCTAATTTAGGCATTGACTATATCACGTCGTGACCTCCTACTCTGACGTGTGTATCTTCCTGTGCCCTGGAAAGCCAGGTTCACGTCTGGAATCACCTCAGGCCAATCCAGAGTTCCACGCTGGAATGTGGCATAATCGGGGAGCCAGCCTGTCACCCCCATCCAGGGCTGGGCGATGGATCCCACTCTCCATGTGCCTGGGCTCTATGTCGTCCCTCTGATGGCCAGTCCTCAGGCCTGGGGAGCACACCCTGGTGCTCCTGTCCACACTAGGGAGGACGGACCCCAGGGAGAGACCCGTCCCGTGTGCAGGCTTGGGCATTTGAACAAAGAATGCTGGGGTTCCACATGCCCAGAGAACAATCTAGAAGATTGGACATCTTCCTTGCTCTATGGAGAAAGGACATGGCTCAGGGATGGTCGGGTGGCGGGGGTGGGGCGGGCTTCTAAATCACAGAGTCCAGGGCATGGGCCCTGGTGGCCGGTTCTAAGGGCAGCACCGAACCTCTTAGGAGCAAGCTAACCCTTTCAATGCCTCTGTCCAAAGAAAGCCCCTCCCTAACGGCCCAGCCAGCCAGCGAGCTGGGGCGGTTCCTACAGCCTCTCTTGGGTCACCCTCCCCGACCCGGTTCTCCACATGGTCTCTGTTCACAGAAATCAGAAGCTTGTAGTTCAGTCTTTCCAACCCCCCCCCAAGTGCTGTTATTTATATTTCAGAGCTTTATTGAGAGACCGTTCACCTCCCTGCAGTTCCCCGATTGCATGTTTCTGGACATTCGCAGAGTCAGGCTGCCGTCGCCACAGCCGTCTGCGAGCATCCTCAGCACCCTGAAAAGGAGATCTGCACCCATGAGCAGTCCCTCCCCTCAACGCCACCCCTGGGCCACCCTCTGACCCTACGTATTCGTCTGGTCTTCACGGAGCGACTTTTTGGCCCAGAGAGAACAGTATAGTCTCAGTACATTCGACCATTTTATTCGTTTTCTCAGTAGATAAAGATTTGTGCTTCTCCACCATTAATCTTCTCAACTTTAATGCACGTGCGAATCCCCTGGGGAATCCGGTTAAAAGTCCCAGTGATCCCGCGGGTCTGGGGTGGGGCCTGAAATCCTAAATTTCAGACAAGTGATGTCCATGCTGCTGCTGGTGGGCGGGGAGCGGGGGTCACACTTCTGTGAACAAGGACGTGGATGCTGCTGAAGCCACGATTTTAACCGGAGCAGCCTCTGTTTCAGACTGGTGTGTCAGGGACGGTCGTGGGGGCGCAGGGGCCGGGCGCGGCCTGGAAATGTGGGTGCATGTGTGTCTGCAGGAAGCAGTGGACAGGGCTTTGCCTACGTGGGCCTCTGTCTGTCGTTCTGAACGTGGGGTGGGAGGACCCCCAAGCTTCCTCCTCTTCTCCCTTCTGTCTTCAAGTCCGCCCTCTCCCTGGTTCGTCCTTGTCCCGGTGCCAGCAGCAGAGATGCCACGGGCTGTTTGGCTCCGTCGGGTTCCCGTGCCCATCAAGGCTGCGAACCCACGTGGCCCCGACCATCTCTGATGCCCCGGGGTCATGGCTTCTGGTCACATAGCACTTGCTGGAAATTGTGTTTGGTGAAAAGAAAGGAGAACCATGTTTTCCACACTTTGGTGTCTTCGGGGAGTTGGCTGTCCTTAGGTGTAGGGACCGTGGTCCCTGTTGGCAGGGGCGGCGGTATCTGAGGCACATGGCACCCGGTGACGGAGCAGAGCTGGAACCCAGAGCCTCTGGGTTTGTTCCACGTGGGTCACCACACGGCCGGTGGCGTTGGGTCACCGTCCGCGAAACAACTCGCTTTTCTCTGGGTTTCATCAAATTGTTTTTGTTTCTGTGGTTTCTCACCAAATAGCTGTAGCATCAGATCCCACATGACTAAGCCGAGGCCCCACAACAGAAACCGAGCTTCCTTCGTCCTCCGTGATGGCCCCGGGGGACCCCCAGAGTGTCCAGCTTTCATTTCAGATGTGAAATGGGGACATTAGCGAGGCTCACGCGTGTTCATGGGACTGTGGGTGGCAGAGGGGGTGGGTGTAACGCCCCGAGGAGTGCAGCGTGGGAGGAGGCCCGGTGGGCCTGTGGCAGCCTGTTTGCAACCAGCCCTTGGAGGGAAACTCACTGAGAAATGACAGGACCATCCGGAGGCCCGTGGGGGCCAGTTAGAGCGCGTGTGTGACCAGGTCACTCCCCGGCCCACGGTCCGCGGCTCCTGTCACCCAGCCTCCTTCTAATGAGGGCCTAGGACTCCGCTGGCCGGCCCTGGCCTTCCCCTGGCCCCGTACGCTCTAGCTTCCTGGACGCCTGTGGCTCAGGGACACTGTCACTGGCTACCTCCGTGGCTCTCCCCATGCCTCTGCTTCAGCTAAAGGCCCCTCTTCCCTTTGTCGTCTGTCCCAGTTCCTTCCAGTCATCCTTCCAGGACGGCTTACTTGCCTCCCCTATGATGTCTTTGTCTTTTATTTCTTTGACTTATTATGTTTTTTAAAGTAGGCTCCATGCCCCCCAGCACAGGGCTCGAACTCATGACCTGGAGACCAAGACCTGGGCTGAGATCAAGAGTCGGATGCCTAACCGACCGAGCCACCCAGGCGCCCCGATGCCTTTGTTTTTTTTTTTTTCAATCATCTTCTTTCCCTCCTCATATTCTACAATTGGATACTTCTGACATTTTCTTATTATTTATACTGTTGATAAAAGCAATGCAAATGCAACTATTTAATGAACACATAGTGTCTGGTGTGCTGTAGTGTGGTTTACACGAGGGACTTTTCCTCTCCCAAACATCTCTGCAAGGGAGCTGGTGTTAGGCTCGCTGCACAGATGAGAACACGCCCACTGCAAGGTGAGAACACACCCACTACACAGGTGAGGACACACCCAGTGCACAGGTGAGGACATAGACATGCAGAGGTGAAGACAGACACTGCACAGGTGAGGACATAGACATGCAGAGGTGAGGATATATACACCGCACAGGTGAGGATACACATCCGCTTCACAGATGACACAGTCCAGACCTCCCAGAGCAGCCGCAACAGATCTGTCAGTGGACCCAAGGCGGCCCAACACCCAGAGCCTCTCAGGTGCCAGCTGGATCCACGAATCCCAACCAGAGCGGCTGGAGCTGGTGCAGGAGGCTCGGGTGGTGAGCAAGCCCCCAGCACCTCCAAAGCACTCGAGACCTGGTCTCACCTGCTGCAAGATGCATTATGGGACCGTTTTCGTGTGTGCCTCCGGGTCATTGTTCCTTCAGCAGGGGGCTTTGTGGCCCCCGGACAGCCTCAGTGTCCCTGAGGCCTTTGGATAATCTGGCAGAGACTTGGGATCACTGGGGATAAGAACCAAGCAAACAGTAATACCAAGAAGTATAAACAGGTGGTTGTGGGGAACGTTGTGGGTGAGTGCTCATTTGGTCGGGGAAAGGGCCGCGTAATGGGGCCTGCAGGTGCCCAGCAGAGTGGGCAGGGGCCTTGTCGCTCCCGGCTGTGACACAGGCCGTCCCGCAGGCTCGCTTGCTGTCTTGTCTGTCTGCGGATCTGCCGTGAGAACCGGTGGGTCAGGGAGTGGATGTCGGTGAAGGGAGCACTTTTAAGAAGGTGACGGCCAAATAAAAAAATAAAAAAAAATAAAGAAGGTGACAGCCAAAATCACCATCTAGAGTAATATTCAAGGACCTAGGAAATAAACCAGTGGAGATATCCAAAGGGGCTGAGTCTTGGGGTGGGATAATGGGTTGTTTTTACTTTGCTTTTTACGTAGTTTTTGGACTCCCACATGTTCTCCAGTAAAACGTGTCGATCAGAAACAAGACCAAAAAAACATGATAATCAGATAATCAGGAAAAAAACAAAAAAAACCCAAGTGATATAATAATAATAAGAAGAAGAAGAATAAAGCCCAAACCTTGAACTCAAAAATACTAAAAGTAAAACAAAACGAAACAAAAAATCAGCCTTCCCAAGGTACAAAGAGACCGGAGTGTGCCAGGGACTGGCCGGGTGGGGAGGCCCATTGTTCTGACCCAGCGTGGCTTTCTTCTCAATGTCCTTTCATGTGTGTACACACCATTGCAAAGCTTTTCCTAAGTTTATTTTTGCGACCAGCAGCTTTAAACGGGCTCGGAGAGAACCTTCTAGAGGGAACTGCAGTTTGAAAACATGGTGAAGGCTGATGGGACCTCTTGCCCAGCTCAAGGGCAGGGTGGAGGGAGCCAGGCTCTGGGCAATGTGCTCCTCCTCCCACCTTGCCATCCCCCGCTCTGATGCCCTCTGCCCCTGACGGACTGTGCCCCAGGGAGCCAGGGGTGGGGGTCAAGACAGAAAAGTTGCCCCAAAGTCCTGTCTTTACCGTCTCTTTCCTGGAGAGCTGGATTCAAGGAATGAGGACAAGGTAGCAGGGAGAGAAGGCTTCTTCCTCCCCTTCCGTGTCCACACCCGCCCCCCACTAACATGAGAGCCTTGGACAAACATACCTCGGAGTCAAAAATGCTGTGCCCAGGGCGCCAGGGGCTCGGTGGGCGAGCGTCTGCCCTCGGCTCAGGTCATGACCCTGGGGTCCCAGGATCGAGACCCGCGTCGGGCTCCCTGCGCCTCGGGGAGCCCGCTTCTCCCTCTGTCTCTGCTTCTCCCCCTGCTTGTCCTTGCTCTCTCTCTCTTTCTAAAATAATTTTTTTTTCTTTTTAATGCTGTGGCCATTTTGCCCAGAGAAACAAGAAAGCAGCAGGAAAACCTCAGGATTAAAAAAAAAAAAATGCCCTTGACTTTGGTTGCAAAGCTGTTGGACTTGGTTTTCCTTTTTGTCTGGCTTCCATGTGTTTTTAAATCCGTAGATGTCAAAAATCACCACGGAGAAAACCTTCCGTGTGCCCGAATAAGTCTCTTACATTTCGATGGCGCCTTTTAATGCCGCAGAAAATGTGTTGTTTTGTTTTTTTTTAAGGGAAAGAGGAACGGGTGGGGTGAGTTGGTGGCGCCCGTTGGGGCAGCTCGGCGCGTGGGGCCTTCCAGGTGCCGGATTCTGACCGCGCAAGGCCCCGGATTAGAGCTAATGAACTCCCAGTTTGTAGGACGCCTTCCTGAACGCACAGCTCTTCCAAATGTCATTTTGATAAGTTCATATAAAGGAATCAGAAACAGCTGCACCAGAAATCCCCCCGAGTACGCGAGGGCTTACCGATCACCCGGAAGAGAGCTGGGGACAATGTGTTTCAGGTTTTAGCAGATCCAAAATGTTTTGAAAAACAGTTAAGTTCTTAACACATTTTGAGAATTTAAAGGGCAGCTGGTTTTCCCCCCACCACCTTCCCCCCTTCAAAAATGGGAATGGCTGTTTCTGTTGTGTGTGGATTCCTGCTGTTCCTGCCGCCCCAGGAGGGAATCCTCCCTGCAGAGGCCACGTCCCTCCTCCCTGGTGTCTGCAAAGCGCTGCTCCCTCCCCCCACCTCCTTCCCTCCCTCCCTCCCTCCCTCCCTCCGTGTCTCCGATTCCTTGATTTGCTTCCTGAGCACAAACTCCTGAGTGTCCGGCGCAGGGCTCTGAAGGTGATCAGATGAGACCAGGTTCTCTCAAGTCATGGGATCTGTTTCCAGTTCGTGTGGGGCACTGCTGCCACCGTGGGTCACTTGTCACAATTCTGAGAATTTCACAATCTGTGATACCTACCCATCTGCTCTTTCTGCTGGTGCCCGAGAGCCAAGTCCTGAGGGAAAGAAAAAGAAGAGATCAGGGGCCCCTGGGGGGGGGGTTCAGGGCGTGACCCCAGGTCCCAGAATCGAGTTCTGCATTGGGATCCCTGCAGGGAGCCTGCTTCTCCCTCTGCCTGTCTCTGCCTCTCTCTGTGTCTCATGAATAAATAAAATCTATCTGATGTTCAGAGGATGAGCTGGAAGGTGACAGATTGGGCAGGAGGGGAGAAAAAAAGTTCAAACCCCATGAGAACCCCCCCTCAAAAAAAAAAGCCCTTCCACCCCTCCTCGCTTATTCTCAGGCATGGGGGGCAGGGGTCCCGACAAATGCCGGGGAAGCAGATGGAGGTGGATCGTGGGCAGTTCCCTCTCAAGCTCTTTTACCCAAAGAAGCTGCCTTTTTACCTTATTGACTCTCGGCGTCACCCTCCTGAAACTTTAACCACCGAGTGCCGGGCAGTGTCGGTGAGATCACCCGGCTTGTAATTCTATCTGGACGTGGGGGTGAAAGGAGAAAACTGTGCTCATTCTTGTTGCTTCTGTGTCCCCTTCGAGGACACTGCCGCCCTTTCTCAGGCTTGCTAAGCCATCATCGCTTCATTGTCTTTGTAGGTTGGACAGTCTTGATGCCTTGAAACTAAAAAAAATTATAATAGAGGCACCCGTGGGATTCAGTGGTGGAGCATCGGCCTTCGTGATCCTGGGGTCCCTGGATGAGTCCCACGTCGGGCTCCAGCATGGGGCCTGCTTCTCCCTCTGCCTGTCTCTGCCTCTGTGTCTCTCATGAATAAATTAATTCAAAAATTTTTTTTGAATCTTAAAAAAATAGTTCATTAGAAGTGATGGAAGCATATTAGTAAATAGGTGTGAATTCCGGGAAAACCGCGTGTCTCCCTGGCTGTGGAAGCAGCGGGCCGCCCCTCCCCATTTAAGTGCAGCGCGGCTTATTAATGGTATTTTGCCTTGAGGTCTAAGAAATTTAAAAAACCCAAAACCCAAAGAATTAAAGCAGGGCTTCTTCTCACTCTTTCTGAGCCAAAATGTGTTCGTCATCTTGTCAGGTGGGTAAGACCCTGCTGTCCCCCGTGGCCACCCTCCCCGCCACGCGCCTGATCCCACTTCGGGCGTTTCACTAAGTGCTTTCTGCCCCCTCAGACCCCAAGGAACTGCGCACCTCGCCCCCGGGCTCCGCTCACCCCCTCGGAGGACAGCCCCAGCACGCACCTGTCACCTGCTTCGAGGTCCCCGTGTCGCTCGCTCGCCCACTGCCAACCTTGCATCATGGTTGGTCCACGTAGACGCGGCCTCTGTCTGTGTAGGAAAGATCTGCCGGTTTCAGGTCGCCTTTGGTGGGGGGAGAGGCCTTGGCCCAGCCGGCATCTCACGGGCCTTGAGAGAGCGAGTGTTTCATGAAGCTTCCCACGGTGGTCGTGGCAGGTCCCCCAAACCCGGCCTCGGAGGCGGCGGGACCGAACCCCTGCGAGTCGTAGATTCCGGCGAAAGCGGCGCCGCACTCCCTGGGCCCCTCCGGCCCGGGCTCTGGGCCAGAGCTTCCCCGACACCCCAGGCTGATCACCCCAGGCCCGGCCGCAGGGCCAGTGGACGCTTAGCCCCGAATCTTGACTTTCGGGACATTGCCCCAGGCATGGAAGGTGTTGTTCCGGGGAGGCTCCGGGATCTGTAGGTAGCGAATAACCTGGCCACCCCGGCCGCACCCCGCGCCCCACAGCCCCAAGCCGGTCATGGGCAACAGTCCCGGGGCCTCGTGCTCACGAGGCTTCCCCGCAAACGGATGGACGAGCGGGCGGGGGCAGCTGTGGGAACGCAGATCGGACTAGGAACGACAAGGAAGTTCCCAAATTGGGTTAAAAAAAAAAAATCAACTTCCAAAAACCATTGATCTTAATAGGATATATGGGATACTTCCTTCTTGGTTTTTATCTTTCCTTTAAAAAAAATAATAATAAAGCAAATCGCTTTTTCCTCTTTAGCAGAGAATGAGGCGAGGACAGATGCTCCCACTGCAGACGTTAGAGAACCTTGTTTTCAACCCAGGATCCTGAGAGCGGTGCAAAGGCTCTTTTTAGGGAAATAGGGCTTGCTGGTCTTCACTGTGATGGTCTGAGAGGTGAGGAGTGTTCTCCAGACTTCAGGACTCCTTAACTAATTTTGGATTCCTCATTCAGGAGTTTATGCAAACGCTTCTCGAAGGAAGGCAAGGAGCCCGAGATGGCTTCCTTCTTTCCTCCGAATCAGTTGGTTTCACAATCCCACTGCGATCTCCGTGGGGCCTCTCTTCCAGTGCCTTCCCCTTGGTACCTCCTGCCACCGAGCTGCTCTGCTTGTCTGGGCTCAGTTCCTACGTTCAGTGTTGTAGGATCCTCCCTGGGCCCCGCTGTCACATTCTGGTTTGTCGCCAGCATTTTTATCTGTTGCGTTGATCACGCTACCTTCTGCTCCTAAACACCCACTGAGACTTCCACACGGAGGATTAAATCTGAGAGCTTGGCTTTGACTCTAACATTCTTCGGGGGGCTGGCCTTCCTACACGAAGCACGGCCTTGGCTGGGCAACGGGGTGACCTACGCCCCACCTGGGAGCTCCGGAGAAAGCTCGGCCCTGCCCCACGGGAGCTACATCACGAGCTGCATTTTTAATAAGATGCAGGTGATGCACCTGCATGTACTTAGACCTGAGAGGCATTTCCTGAGGCATCTTTACTGCTTGCATCAGCATCTGCAGCCAGCAGTGCGGGTTTTTGTCTGTCGGGCTCCATGGACATCATCAGCAATACTGAGTGGATCCTGCCGGCGTCCCTAGGTGATAAATGTGTTATTATTCCCCCTTACAGGAGGACCAACTGAGGCCCAGGGAGTCAGGTCGTTGGTGTGACCCAAGTCAGGTAGAGTGTGGTGGCCCTAAGCTCTGGAGCCCGTGCTCCTGACCTCGGGGCCTCGTCTCTCCAGGCCATCCGCTCTGTGTTCGGTGGCTTCTTTCCCATCAGCCTGTAAAAATCCTCTGAGGAAAAGCCGTGGTTGGGGCGCCTGGGGGGCTCCGTCGGTGAGGTGCGTGCCTTGGGCTCAGGTCACCATCCCAGGGTCCTGGGGTCGAGCCCTGCATCCTGCTCCCTGCTCAGCCGGGCATCTGCTTCTCCCTCTCCTCCCTCCTCATGCTTTTTCTCACTATCCTTTTTTCTCTCTCTCAAATAAATAAATCTTTTTTTAAAAAAGCCATGCTGAAGGGAATGCTGCTGTCCGGTGTGTTTTATAAAAGAGCTTTGGGCCTTAAAGTTATTTTTTAAGGAAGACCACGCCCTACCCCATATAGATTTGACCTCCCTCAGCCCTCGAAGATGGGCTTCCTCCCACTGGCATGTAAAGTGCCCTTCCTGGAGCTACTGGCAGCGTGGCCCGACGCGGAGCCCTTCGGGCTTTGTCGGGGTAGAGGACGGCCTCACCCCTGACCTTTGGAAAACAGTCGCGTGTACAGCTCTGATATGAATAAAAATTTGATGACATTGGTCCGAGTTTATCAAATCCTTTAAAGGCCTCAAGGTCGGCATACCCGTAGCCAGTGTCCTCAGGGCCCAAGGTTGATTACAGAAAGGTGTGTGCGATCCGGCACAGAGGAAGGTCCGCCGTTTTCAAACCGATTTCTGGCCTGTTTCCAGGAGACCTTCCAGAGAAAGACTTGGGGTGCAGCGTGGCCTGGCCTGACATTAGGGGTCCTGCTAGGCTTCCCCTCCCTTTCAACCTGCTAGCCCAGTATTCTTTTATGTAATAGGCCCTGGGATAACATTCTCCTTAAGGGGCCTTTCCCTACCTGCTGCTATTATTATTATTATTATTATTATTATTATTATTATTATTATATTAAAAAGCTACTGAGCTAATCCAACCCCATCTTTTGCAGCCCAGGCCACTGAGGTGCAGAAAGGCGAATCGACTTCCCAAGGTCACATATTGTTTTGCTAAAAGCAATTCCTTGTATTTGTCCTGTGAGAGCCCGGGTGCAGGGCCAGCTGCCCAGTCTGCTCAGGTTCGCCCCCTGCTGCCTGGGTGGGCCCGACCTGCCCCGCCGCTGGCCTGGCCACATCCTCCCCGAGCAGGACTCACAAACCCAGGTCGGGTGTCTGCGATGGGGGTGCAGAGCCAAGCCAAGAGCCCTGGATCCGCGCCTTCTTCCTCTTCCCGGGAGCGGCCAGCCCGCCTGGTTTCCCCTCCTCCCCACTTATTTCTGCATCGAAGGAGCCTTGCGGGGAACACGGGCTGCGCCGTTAACCGGCAAAATAGAGCAGCTCTCCTCCTTCCCGAAGGCCCTAACCAGCAGCCCCACCGGAGGAGACGGCGGCAGAGGAAATTGGAACCTAAAAAAGGGGGGGGGGGTGTTTTGTTTTTTTTACCCATGGAAACACTTTTTGTTTTCTTAGCTTTCCGGAAAATAAAGCAATAAGCAAAACACGCAAATATGAATGTCAGTGACGTTTTCCAGTTAGTGATAATGGACATGGGGTCCTTTCCATCTTATCCTCCCTCTTTACTAGAAACTTCTGCGTTTGGCTTCGTGGCCCAGGGGCACGTGGGGAGGTACCTGATTTCTGAAAGAAGCTCTCCACCCACCTAAATATTCGATGCCTTTATGATTTTTTAAAAAGATTTTATTTATTTATCCATGAGAGACACAGAGGGAGGCAGAGACCCAGGCAGAGGGAGAAGCAGGCTCCCTGCGGGGAGCCCGATGTGGGACTCGATCCCTGGACTCCGGGGTCACGCACTGAGCCGAAGGCAGACGCTCCACCACTGAGCCCCCGCAGGTGCCCCCTGCCTTTATGATCTTTTGTCTAAAAACTTAGCTGCTGATCCCTGCCCCCTGGGTCCGTGGCCCAGAGACCGTGGCCCAGGCTGGCCCGTCGGGCCCCGTGAGGGGCTGGTCCTTCAGAAACAAAGAAGCAGGGGCCTGGGACCTGGTCTCCACCTCCCAGCTTTGAGTCTCCCCCCTGCCCCTGGCTTCCTCTCCCATTTCTGTGTCCGCTCCCCTGCTTCCGCTCCCCCTCATCGTTCCCAGGGGGACCAGCACAGACACTGGCGTTCTCATTATTCCCAAAGCTGTGCTGAAGTCCGTCGCCGTGGACTCTTGTTCTGCGTAGACAAGCACCTGGCTTCTGCTTAGGCACATCTAGTTCCCAAGGATCTGGAGGCCGGTGCTGGCTCTCCTGCTGCTTAGTTACGTATTCAGAGATGTCCTCTAGAAACTCCTTTGGGTGTCCTATATAGGCGCTGGTATTTTTAGTTTCCCTTTTGCTGCTTCTGTTCCTAAGAAGATTTAGAGAATTTCTAGCTCTCCTCGGAAAAAGAGAATTCCTAAGAGATGGTGAAAGGCAGGTCTACAGATTCGCGCGAGTAGTCGGTCACCCTGGGAGGTTTTGCTGCCAGCCCCACGGCCTTGCCGTTATTTAGTAGGACTGAGGTATTGAACTTGGTGTCCAGGACATCTCTAGGGTAGGGAAATGGTTGTGGCAGAGTGTGCATAATGTCCTGTGACATTGGGTGTCATGAGGGGCACCTGGGTGGTTGAGCATCTGCCTTCGGCTCAGGGCGTGACCCCATATCCCAGGATCGAGTCCCCCGTCGAGCTCCCTGCAGGGAGCCTGCTTCTCCCGCTGCTTGTGTCTCTGCCTCTCTCTCCGGGTCTCTCATGAATAAATAAAATTTAAAAAAATACCTCTAGGTATCATGAAATGACACAAGGGAGGAGTGTGATTCCCTTTTCACAGTTTGGGAAATTTCTCCCCGTAAGGCTTCAAGGCGGGACAAGTTATGGGGTGATTGGCTGTACGGCGGCCGCAGGCTAAGATACTGTTTATGTACAAAAGGGCTTGTGACAGGCTTTGCCTCGAGGACAGGCCTGTCGGATGTGCATTATGAAACAGAAGCCGAGATCAGCCCTCCTATCAGAGCGAGAGAGGAGTTTGTCATTTATGTGTCACAGTTTGATTTTATTGGTCCTCGTTCTGCAGTTCCAGCCATAATATCTTGGCAGAGAGGCAAGACCATATACTTCTTCCTTATTTAATTCATTCATTTTGGGGACCATTGCCTCTCCTACCTGGGACGGCTCTATCGCCACCCTAACTTGCGTTCACTTAGACTTCGCATTCATGCCCGAAGAGACGTGAGTTTCTAGCTTATCGCCGCGCCACGCACTCCTTGGCTTGGGGCTGAATCCTTGAACTTCCCGTGACTGGAGCAGAGAGCAGTGTCACCTTCCCCCTAGCCACAGGACCCTGGAGGGGACGCAGAGATGCTGGAATAGAACCGGGAACCTCTTAGGAGAGAGGAACGCGTACTTGGCAGGCAGCCAATGCTGTCAAGTACAGTTAATTTCTTCCAATTTTCAAGGTCATTTTTTTTTGGTATTCCTTAAATATAAAATTAATTTTGGCTTTTTCCCAAGGCCTCCAGCACAGTATTGGTCCTTTAAGCCTTCATTCCCCCAAACGGTCCTCTTTGCCCCCCAAGAGTCTCCTTGAAGCCAGGGACCACGCGTGGCTCATCTTGGCGCTCCACTCAGGTTCTGGGTCGTGTTAGGCACAGAAGGAATATTTGCAGAATAAATGCATGCAACGTGGTGCCAGGATTCGAGGACCCCAGATGCTGCGTGAAACAACCAGGAGCCAATATACAGACCTCGGAGAGTCCTTTTCCACGATTACCCCTGTAATAGGGCTGCCTCTTCTTCCCATTTTCATTGCCAGCATTTTGCTTTGAAGTTATTTTTTATATAGTTTATGACCACCATTAGTAGCATATGAACTTTTTTTTTTTAAGATCTTATTTATTTATTCATGAGAGACACAGAGAGGCAGAGACACAGGCAGAGGGAGAAGCAGGCTCCCTGTGGGACTCGATCCCAGGACCCCAGGATCACGCCCTGGCCCAAAGGCAGACGCTCAATCACTGAGCCACCCGGTGTGTGTGTGGGGGGGCAAGGACTCTATTTTTTAGATTTATTTCACAGGGTGACAATGTTTGTGTTACCTCGTTCCTAATCTACCCTAATTTCAGGACGTTTGTTGTATTTTAATATTTTTTTTAATTTTTTTTTATTTACAATAGTCATAGAGAGAGGGAGATGCAGAGACACAGGCAGAGGGAGGAGCAGGCTCCATGCATCGGGAGCCCAACGTGGGATTCGATCCCGGGTCTCCAGGATCGCGCCCTGGGCCAAAGGCAGGCGCCAAACCGCTGCGCCACCCAGGGATCCCCGTTTGTTGTATTTTAAAATAGATTGCTTATTTCTGTCTTTACCCCGTTAAGTCTTTTTTTCCCCCTGCCTACTGCTAGGATAAGAGAGAAGGAAGGGATGGTTGAAAATAGGATTACGTCTCAGCAGATCCTGCATGTGCTTCTTGTGTTGCTTACACCATCCCGGGACTGGGTTCACTCGACCCAGTCCAAATAACGATATTCATGGGCAGGTGATTTTTCCAAAGTCCCTACTGGTTATCCACGGCTGCTGTAAGTAGTGACCACCTGTTTAGGGGCTGCAAACGCCACCAATGTATTCCCTGTCGGCTCTGGGGGTCAGGATTCCAAAACAGCTCTTATTCGGACAAAACGAGGCATCATCAGGGCAACGTTGCTTTGTGAGGCTTGGGGGGGAATCTGTCCCCTTTCCTTCTTCCAGCTTCCAGAGGCGCCCTTCATCCACCAACCTGTGGCCCCTCACCCCATCGTCTCCTTGACTTACTTGCCTCCTCCTCCTCCTCCTCTCTGGTGATGAGCCTGGGGACCACGCTGGCCAGGTGATCTCTGCATCTCCACATCATTAATGACACCGCAGAGTCCTTTCTGCCTCGGGAGGTGGCACATTCACTGATCCCTTAGGATGTGGGAGATCTCTGGGGACACTATTCCACCTGCCATAATCCTAGACCCCAGAGCGTCTTAACAGAACTTTTATGTACAAAGGGAAGAAAAGGCTTCGGCTTTTTTGGTGCCTTCTCCTGATACCCTGTCTTGGATGTTATGTCATGTTCCAAAGGACTAACCGCTTCTGTGTTTCGTGGGCAACTCGGGGTTGGCGGATGGTCAACAGTGGTGGCCGGGGTGATGGCAGTGATGCTGTCGTTACATGACGGAAGCGCCCTGGCAGTCGAGAGCGAGGGAGTTCTAGAGAGAAGCATTTAAAACTTGTCGGAGGAACTCAGAGTCTTCTAACTTTTGTCTTTCAGCCTTATGTACAGAAGTATGTTGTGAAGAATTATTTCTACTATTACCTATTCCGATTTTCCGCCGCTCTGGGTCAAGAAGTGTTCTACATCACCTTCCTTCCGTTCACTCACTGGAATATTGACCCTTTTTTATCCAGAAGACTGATCATCGTATGGGTTGTAAGTATGCTCATTACTCAGCAACCGCTGCCGCCCCTGCAACAACTACCTGCTTTGGCATTCGAGTACGATGCACATCTGCTTTTGTTTTTTAATCACTTAGAGTTGAGTTTTTATATGGTTATTTTGGAAAAAAATAATAGGAAAAATTCAAAAGTGACAAACACAACTTGCTTGCAGAAATGAACAAACCTGTGATTCATGTGCATTGGCACACCCCTCTGTTTGGGTGAAGAGAGATGAGAGGAGAGAGATGATGTGACTGACATGCAGAGGAGAAAGAAAGGATTTCTGAGAAGCCAGGGAGGGGCATAAAATGCGTTCTCCCAAGAGGCCGATTTTAATATAGTTTGACCAAAAATTGAAACTAGAAGCTGTAGACTAATAATTCCCAGTGGTCTTGGAAGGCCATGTAGTGGGGCACCTGGGGGGCTCCGTCAGTTAAGCGTCTGCCTTCAGCTCGGGTCACGATCCCGGGGCCCTGGGTAAGCCCCACATCAGCTCCCGGCTCAGCGGGGAGTCTGCTTCTCTCTCTGCCCCTCTCCCTGCTCCTGCTCGCACGTGTATGCTCAGTCTCTCTCTTTCTCTCTCTGAAATAAGTAAATCTTAAAAAAAAAAAAAGACCACCCTGTGCACAGAACGAGGGGCCTGGCATGTGGGGGGGGGGCTCCACAAGTCGTTGCTTGAACAGGGTAATGCTTAGTCTGCGAAGGTGAAGGTGGTTTAATGAGCAACAGCTTCCTCCTCGAAGGTCAGACTGTTTGAGTGGGCGGGGGAGCCCCAGGGCAAGGCCGCAGGCCCGGCTGTCTCCCCAACTCCTGGTTCTGTCCCGAGGCCCAGAAGCCCCCGGCCGTGCGAAAGGAGCCTGGGCTCCCGCCAGCTCTGCCCTGAGAAGCTGTGTGATCCTAAGCAGATGACTCCACCGCTCTGGGCTTTGTTTTCTCAGTTGTGGTCCAAGTTAGAGCCGCCTCAGCCAGAAGCCATCACGTCACATGTGCTTTAAGGCAGGGGAAGGCAAGTCAGAGAAGTCTGGCTGGGGACGGGAGGTGTCAGTGGGCGTCCCAGTGTGGCCAGTGGGCGCACTGGGGAGCAGCGGCCCCTCCGCGCCACCTGTGACTGCTGTGAAGCAAGACAGGCTAGGGTTGCCAGATTTGGTTTTTTTATGGGAAGCCTCCCATTTTTTCTTTTCTTTCTTTTCTTTCTTTCTTTCTTTCTTTCTTTCTTTCTTTCTTTCTTTCTTTCTTTCTTTTTTTTTAATGTAGGCTTACATCTTTAAAACATTAAAAGTCAGCTGAACAAAGACTCCTTGAAGTGCACATGTATGAGGCTTGGTTTGAAGCTCCAGCCTAAAGCTTCCACCACTAAGGTCTCTGGGGCTTACGGTTGGGATTCTTTGGTCCCCAATTCTTTTGACTTTTTTCTCTTTTTCCCTCCAAAGCCACAGCCATGGGTTGCTTTCCCCAGCTCCCCTGCTCTGAATTCTAGCTCCTGGATGACAGTATGACCTGAGACTGTGGAAGCTTATGCTTCTTGCCAAAGGCCAGTGTGTGTGATGGTGCAGGCTCCTCTGAAGTCTGACGCACACCCGGGGAGCAGGGCCCCCCCTGGAGCTGCGGGGGGGTGGGGGGTGGGGAAGCACACGGCCGCCAGCATCTTGAAATGCACCCAAGGTCCCCGTGCTTGAGCTTGCTCCCTGTCGTTTACTTGCTAACACACTGTGTGTGCGTGGGGACGCGTGAACACACAGCACTTTTCCAAGCCTGGTGGTGGCCGAGTGGCGCACACAATGTGACCCACGATGTGACCCACGTTTATCACTGCTGACGAGTGCTGGCAGCTGTGGCTGGCTGCTGCCAGGCCAGGAGGAACCGTCCCCTGAGGGGGTTACTGACCTCCCCATAATCTCGGGAGGTTCTGTTTCACTGCGGCGTCCTTGAAGGTGCTCAAAGGATTTCCCCCAGCAGCCTGTGGTCAGAGAGCGAACAAATTGAATCCTTGCCCCAGAAAGGAGAAGCTCAACCTTCCAGGGGCAGGTTGTCCTGCGCTTTGGTGACCTGTTGCTTGCTTTCAAAAGTGGGGGTATGGTCAGGTCCATCCGCCCCCAGCTCAGGGTTTCATATCCCATGTGGTCGCTGGGATCCCCGAGGTGGTGGATTCCTCGGGAGCCCTCCTGGGAGCAGGGGAGACATATAGGGACTGGGAGGGGGAAGGACGGGGTAGGGGGGAGAGGGGGAGACATGGGGAGGAGGGGAGAGGGGGGAGGGGGAGAGGGGGGAGGGGGGTAGAGGGAGAGGGAGGGGAGGATGGGGGAGGGGAGGGACGGGGAGGGGGGGAGAGATAGGGGAGAGGGAGGGGAGGGGGGCGGGGGGAGAGATGGGGTGAGGGGAGAGAAGGGGAGGGGGAGAGGCGGGCGGGAGGAGGGGAAACAGGGAGAGACGTGGTAGGGGAAGGAGAGAGGTGGGGGGGAGAGGGAGGAGGGAGGAGCCCTGTGCTGTGCATAGGTTGTAAGGAGACATGCCTGACTGCTCGGCTCGGTGGGGACAGGGGGAAGGGGGGTAAGAGGGGGGTTGGGGGGCGTCGGGGCGGTCCTCCCTCTCCTGTGAGCAGAGCTGCAGCCCTGCGGATTCCCCGGGCTAACCCGCGGGCCGACCTCCAGGCCGACCCCCAGGCCCACCCGCAGGCCCACCCCCCCAGGCCGACCTGGGTGAGCCCCTCCCCGCCCCCCTTGCCGGGTTGCAGGTGCCTCCACCGCCGCCTTGCGTGGAATCCCACCGCGCGTCATTGCACCAAAGATGCTCGCGGTCGTGGGGCGACCGATGCGTGTGCACTGAGCGGCCTAGGCGGGGTCACGGCCCTAGCTGCCCCCCCCCCCACGGCCTGGCTTCTATTGCTTTCATCGGCGCCTGTGTTCACGCCCTCACTTGGCTTCCTCGCCCTGGGGAGTATGTGTTCCCATTTTGTAGACCGGGATGGTGATGCTTCAAATAAGAACAGCCGCGTCCTGGGTGGAGGCACGTGGCCCCCGCCGGAGGCCCCTTTGCCTATTTCCACCCCCTGTGACCCTGCCCAGGCCCCAGACAGGCGCTGATTGCCAGCCCACTCCGGGGTGGGGAGCTGAGGTCTAGAGGGATTAAAGAACTCACCCAGGATCACGTTGGGCTAAGGGGGTCTCATCCCGGCTCCCAGGGCTCCCTGCGCTGGAGGCGGCCACTGCTGTCCTTTCTTAGAGCTAAGTGACATGAAAAGCATCCTCCTTTACCAATTTAAGATTTTATTTATTTGACAGAGGGAGAGCGAGAGCACAAGTAGGCAGAGTGGCAGGTGGAGGGAGAAGGGGAAGCAGGCTCCATCCCAGGGCCCCAGATCATGACCTGAGCCCAAGGCAGAGCCACCTAGGGGCCCCCCTTTTTTAAAATTTTCTTAAGAGCTGTTAAAACCGACGCTTTACGCATTAAAATGACTGGCCCAAAGTTATGTCTAAAAAAAAAACTTTTTTTTTAAGATCTTATTTTTAAGTGATCTCTACCCACAACATGGGACTTGAACTTAAAACCCCAAGACTGAGAGTCTCACGTTCTCCCAGCTGAGGCAGCCAGGTGCCCCCCCACCCCGAGTTACCTTGTTCCGCACATTTGCTGTGATTGTGTTTCAGGTTTGCCCATATGACATTTGTGAACTCCGAATTCTACTTAAGTGCCGTTTATAGAACTTTCTTGCCAAGTCAAAGGTACTTTATCCCTGGAAACTTAGACCAGCGAGCCTTTTCAAAGAGCTCAAAGATCTCGCTCAGTCATCGTTTCCCTCTTCTGTCACTTATCAAGGGGTGTAACCTGGCACGGGACTTGGCCAGTGGACTTCATTGAGCAGAGAAGGCTATTCCACCTAGATTCTCATGAAAACATACAGTAGGTCATGTTATAGGAAGAGTCGCCGTCCAGAGTGGCTGTCCCCTCTCTTGGCTTCCATTCTGGTGCACTGGCAGCCCCACCAAAAAAAATACATAAGCTATAAAAATAGTATTGCTGTGTCTCAAAAAGCTGAGAGGCCATTACATGGAAACTGCATGGTGGTCGGCTTGGTAACATGAGGCAACAATCTCACTTTTTCCTAAATCGAGCCGTTCTCCTTTTAGTAAATAGCAATGCAAGTGTTGATACTCCGCTTGATCCTTGGGAAGCTCCGTTTTGTCTGTTCTTATGACATTTTACTTATTTATGTGCCACCTCTTTTAAGTTATCTCCTGGCATTCAGAATGAGATGCAAGGGGAAAAAAAATGGGAGAAGCAAAATTAGGGGAAGTACGGATAAATTAGGAGATAAAGGCCTGGAGTGAAATGTTGCCTGCTGATTCAAAGTAGAGCCACAAATTTGTCTTTGACTTAGTCCTGCCCAAACCAAAATGAGATTAAGTTACAACCAGGGGATCCCTGGGTGGCGCAGTGGTTTGGCGCCTGCCTTTGGCCCAGGGCGCGATCCTGGAGACCTGGGATCGAATCCCACATCGGGCTCCCGGTGCATGGAGCCTGCTTCTCCCTCTGCCTGTGTCTCTGCCTCTCTCTCTCTCTCTGTGACTATCATAAATAAATAAAGAAATTTAAAAAAAAAGTTACAACCATAGGAAACAATTGGCTTGTTCCTAAGGGAGCAGAACTTTTCCTGACACGCAGAGTTCATAGAATCATTGAGCTTAGTGACATCTGCTGCTAAATTATTTTCCCAGAAACAGTTTGGTATCAGTACCCCCACCACCAGTGGGAGTACCCATTTTGACTTTTCCTTGTAAACTTTGTGCATCCTCATTTTTCTTTTAACTCACCGCTGATTTCCCCAATGGAAAAGTAGTGTCTCAGCTAATTTTCATTTCATAAAGTCTTAGTGAAGATGAAAGCATTTTTCAGAGTTCGATTAGCCATTGGTATGATCTCTTCTGTGAAGTCTGCCTTTTGAGTGTTTTTTAAAGGGGGCTTTAGTTTTTTAATTGGTTTTTTTCACCAGTTATGAAATGATACTCAACTATTGATTTTCCATGGATTAAAGGCAGTAGATCTTTATAGATAAGTTTTTTTTTAGAAGTTTGAGGCTTTGGGAAGTGGTATTTAACTTTATGGTATCATTAATATCATTAATATTTAAAAGTGAATTTCAAGGGCTCCTGAGTGACTCAGTTAAGTGTCTGCCCTTCAGTTCAGGTTATGATCCTGGGGTACTGAGATCAAGGCCCACATTGGGCTCCACACTCAGCGGGGAGTCTGCTTCTCCCTCTTCTGCTCTCCCTCCTTGTCGTCTCTCAAATCTTTTAGAAAAATTGAATTTCAGTGCTTTGATACTGGCTGTTTAGTCTGGACACAGACCTCACCACTCCCTATTGTCTTACCCTTTGTGACCACCCTGGCCCCTTTCAGACATTTGAATTTGGGATTCCTATTTTCAGGCACCTAATCTTTCTGGCGTGTAGTTTCTCTGGCCATAAATAGCTTATGCAGGTGACCAGCCCTTAGAAAACCTGGTTCTTGGGCAGCCCCGGTGGCGCAGCGGTTTAGCGCCGCCTGCAGCCCGGGGTGTGATCCTGGAGACCCGGATGGAGTCCCACATCGGGCTCCTTGCATGGGACCTGCTTCTCCCTCTGCTTGTCTCTCTCTCTCTCTCTCTCTCTCTCTCTCTCTCTCTCTCTGCGTGTCTCTCAAGAATAAATAAATACAATCTTTAAAAAAAAAAAAGAAGAAGAAGAAAGAAAACCTGGTTCTTGCTGCCTGAACTCCAATAAAATTAAAATTTGTCTTGAGTTTTTCCTTGCCTTTTTTTTCTCATTTGTAAACATTTTCCTTGTTTGCAAATATTTTTTTTCTCCTTTGCAAACATTGCAAATTTGCAAGTCAGAAAATCTGCAATTTTTTTTTACGTGACCTCAAAAGATCTGTTCCCCACTGTATCTTACCTAAATGTGATGATTTTTAAAGAGATTATTATCCAAATGGTTCTGACAGCTTTTCTGGTTGCTGCTTCTGAGCATTTTCGGGCAGAGTTCATCTCTCTCCTGAGAACTCACGGCTTCTGTTGACCCCCGATTGGAAGTGCGGTGCATATGTGGGGCGGGAGGGGCTGTTTGTACCTGCAGCAGCAGCTTTGAGGTTTGCTCAGAAGCTCCTGGTCCTGTGATACCATGAAAGGAGCAGCGGGCTGATGTTTATAGGTAGTTTTCTTTGGTTTCCAGAAACAGAGACCCGCTCAAAGTAGCTTGGGAAAGGGTGGGGGGGGGATTTGTTGCAAGATTCCGGGGAATCCGAGGGCCAGGACTTCACGGGGGTTGATGCGGTGGACGGTGTGGTCGCCTCCCAGCGTGAAGCTGTGACCCCACGTAGCTGCTGCTTTACCTCTGTTGCCAGGCGGTCACCTCCCAGTGGTCTTTTCCTTTAGATTTTCAAGACCACCTGCCCCGGCTCGTTTTGTACCGTGATCCCTCCGCCTCATGCCCGTGTATACTTGGCTGTTCTTGGTCCAGACAGCTGCTCTGCGGGGCGGGGACAGACGGGGAGTTGGGGCAACGAGCCATGGGCCAGGTTGGGATACCCCGACTTGGACTGCAGCCCTCGCCGTGCAGGTGCTCGAGGCAGGTGACAGTTCCCTCCCAGCTTTAATTTTTTTTTTATTTATTTATGATAGTCACAGAGAGAGAGAGGCAGAGACACAGACAGAGGGAGAAGCAGGCTTTAAAATGAAAGGAGCCAGCCCAAGGGTCCTGGGAGGGCTGTGACACGGCCGAGAGTCGTCCCTGTCTGCTCCCGGTGTGACCCTTAGACAAGATTCATCCAGGGCATGGAGTGAGGAGGAAAACGGCCAAAGTTGGGCCAGATAACAACACTTGAATAGACAGAAACCAAATCCACGTCCTCTCCTCTGCGGGCCGACGTGAACGTGGCTTTCCCGAGTGTCTCGTGCACCGTCGAGACCGCCCGGCAGACCCGTGGCCGGGTGACCGTCGGGCTGCCCGCCGTCTGCGGCCCCCTGGACCCAAGCAACGCTTTAAGGGGAAATGCGTCAGTGCACGGTGACCATAGAAGGCACCTGCGTGGCGGGCTTCCACGGCCGGGCCCCCTGTTCCTACTCTTTGGCGTCCAGGTAACTCACCTGGGAGAGCGCTTGTCCAAAAGGATGGGTTTCGGGGCCCCGTTCCGGCGACTGAACGCTGGCCGGGAGCTCTGTGCTACGGGGCCCACCTGAGACGGACACTGGCGCGGTACCCGCTGTCTACACGGCGTGTAACTGCGGTGGAGTCGAGTGTTGTTTTATACAACTGGCCCGCAGATGGGTGAGGAGGCAGACTGGGTGATTCCCAGGGTCGGGGCGCTGTCCCCGGGGGGCGGGGGTCAGAAAGGACACGGAAGCCCAGCCTGTCCCTCTAATTCACCCCCTCTCGGCTGGGGTCGACTTGAGGGCCAAGAGATGACTCTAAATGTGATTAGCCCCTAATCCTCTGTCTAAACCGCGACCTCCGTTCACTTCAAAAGACTGCCCAGCTCGTTAATCTGCCTCTGGCAGAGGTCAATGGGGCCCGAGGCGTGTGCGGCTGGTCGTCCCCCACCGACCCGCGTGGAGTGCAGTGGAGTCAGGCGGCCGGATCCCGCCCACTGTCTCTGAAGCAGCCTCCTAATTTAGTCTTAGTTAAACATTAAGTAAATGGCCCCAGGGGCTTGGCTAGGCAAAAGGTATTGGTTTGGT
The DNA here is from genome assembly GCF_905146905.1 of Nyctereutes procyonoides. Classification (NCBI taxonomy): domain Eukaryota; kingdom Metazoa; phylum Chordata; class Mammalia; order Carnivora; family Canidae; genus Nyctereutes; species Nyctereutes procyonoides. Next base: position 28,693,758 of record NW_026575132.1, read on the forward strand.
TTTGAAACACAATAAGGAACTACTTGGGTCTAAAAAAAAAAAAGCGAAGACTGGACTCATGATGGTAGGACAGGTCGTTTGGGCCTCCGCAGGGGTCACTTCATCACCCTGAACAATGATCTGCAGCCCCCCCCCCCGCCCCTCCTTCTCCTTTATGACCATGGCTGGAAAATGCTTCCCCACCCAGCCTGACCCCCGCTCCTCGCCCCCCGCAAGACTGCAGCTCTGGGGTTGGGGTTGGTTCTGTTCTGATGAATTGTAGTCCTCCCCCAGAGCGGCCCCCCCTCCGGAGAATCCCTTCTAAACGCATCACTTAATCTCTCTCGCGGGCGTGTGATTGCTTTACCGCTAAGCCAGGTACGAAGGGGTTTGGAACCCCGGCGGCCTGGAGGCAGGAGCCCTTGGTGGGGCTGCTCAAATGCTGCAAAACGCTGAACATTTCATGGAGTTTGGTGCACAGTGAGTCCTCTTCTCCCGTTGGTTTTATGATAGCTTTTCAAGTCTTATTAAAAAAAAAAAAAAAAAAAAAAAAGCTTTTGCCGGGTCCTGCCCAGGCCGGAAGGCAAGCAGCAGCCAGGCAGGGAGAAACAAGGCTGTTTCTCTGAATTCCCAGGAGCGGCCTGGGAAGGGGGTTGGAGGCTCCTGTCCCCCACTGCCTGTGGGTGAGTCCCCGCCCGGCTTTACAGAGCACCCTTCAGGACTGGACTTCGTCCCAGATTCCCTCCCATTCACTTGTAAAACAAAAGAGAATCAGCTAATCAGTAGGCCATGGGGTGGTGGGGTGGTGATGGCCATTCTTTCAGCTACAGTTTTCAAATAAAATCTTAACAACTCTATTCTTTTTTTCCCTGCCAATCAATCCCGTTTGCAGAGCTGTGGTCTTGAGGGGTCTGCTTACTGAGCGCCCCCACCCCCACCCCAAGCCCAGCACTTTACATGTAGGAACCCCACTTCCTAGGTGAGAAAACTGAAACCCAGAGGGGTAAGTGGCTTACCCAAAGACACACAACCAGAGAGGAGCTTAGGGAATGTTCACACCTGGTGTTAGTCCCCAACACCGGGTCTTTCTCCTCTTGCTCAAATGTCTACACTTTACTTATCCACGCCCACCCGCAATTCTTCAGAAACGTGCTTGGTCTGTTTGGAACACCTCCTTTGCGAGGGCCCTCTATGGACCTTCTCTGTCCGTCCGTCCTCTGTGCTGTGGTCCCTGGGAGCACCCCCGCCCTTGTCAGGCCCTGTGTGCCAGCAGGCCAGGGCCTCAGAGGGTGAGGGAGGGCTCTGGCACCTTGTTTCAGGGCTGGCAGCCTGAGGACCGCCACCTACCCGTCCTGTGGGCTTGCCACACCTCGGCCCACGCTCCCCTTCCGTATCCTCTCCCCAGCAGCCAAGCGTTAGAGGAGGAGGGAGGGTGGCCCTTTGTCCCATTAGGGGGTGGTGATTTGACCCACAGGGGACTATCCGTGCTGGGGAAGGCCATCATTTCCTGTCACTGTGCTTCTGGCCTCCTCTGCCCTCTGCATCCCTTGCCTGTGGGCCCTGCCAGGTGAGGATGAGGAGCCTTACAAAGGCCTCTGGAATCTTCTGGAAGCTTGAGAGCTGCTAGACAAACGTGGTGTTATTAACCAGATGGCTGTACTATCTCCTCCCCGCTGTCCTTCCACCAGAGCAGCACCCAGGCTTCTCCAGAGGAGCCCTTTGCTGCCTCTTCTCCCCCCAGGGCAGACAGCATGGGCAGCCCTCTGTCTCGAGAGGCTGGCTGCCACCTTTTGGTCTGGTGGCCTCCATGGGCACGCGATGGCCTCTGGCACACACCAGTGGCCGGGGGACACTTGGCCTGCTTGGTAGGAGTTGGGTCTCCATCATCTGAGGGTTCATCTGGGAAACTGAGGCTAGCCGGCCTGACCCTGGAGGCCCGGGCCCCTCTCCAGTCCACCTGCTGGTGTTGGCACCCCGCCTCCAGCACGGTCCCCTCCAGGCTCGATCCAGCGCACAGGCCCTCACGATGCCCCCAGTGAGGCTGCAGGGTCACCGCTGCACCGGCCGAGCCTGGCTGTTCCTCATGAGTGGAGCCTCTGTGCTGGCTCTCAGGACCCTGAAACCCAAGTACAGTGACAGCTGTCATTCATGCAGTCCTGACTGAGCTGGGTGCGGAGCGGTGGGCCTCACAGACATGACGGCCTGCCACAGATATGCTATTATTATTCCATTTTCAAGGCAAAGAAGCAACGTGAGCAGGCCAGCCAAGCTGGCATAGCCCGTTGGGGACAGAGACAGGATTTGAACCCATGACCATCTGATCCCAGAGCCCTGGCCGAGAACCACTGCTCTCTGCACTAGCCTTTTCCCTTAATTATGTTCAGTGTACTCCCCACTTTTTTATGTATGTGATATGCCCGATTAATTTTATTTTTCATTTTGCAAGTAGAGAACCACAGTAATGCAAAAACCAAGAAAATCAGGAAAAGTATGCTAAATTTTACCGCACGTACAGGCTTGAGGGTAGCTCAGCCTTTTCCTGCCTATTTGCTGGCCCATCCGCACAACATCTGATCACAGCTACTACACACTGCTCGTGATAAACAGGACTCAGAGTTCATGCGTGAATACGTAAGAAAAAGGGGGATGTGGGGTTGGGATGACTCAGGAATCTTTCAGCCTAAAAGGAACAAATGAATGAAACGATGGTTTGTTTACCCTGAGAGTGAGGAGACTTGGATTCTAATCCAAGTGAAAATTGCTCCCTCTCTCTTTATCCCATTGAGTGCTGCAGGAGTAGGAGCAGAAGTGCTCCTGGGAGTGGTGGGCCAGGGGCCCAGGCCTTCTGCTTGCTGGCTGGCACAGGTGTGCCACCTGGTGTAGCCCAGAGTTGACCAATAACTCCCCAAATGGCCTTTATTTCTGGGCTTCGGTTTGACCATGGGTGAAATATGGAGCTGAACAAAGGGACCACAGGGCCCGTTATTTTTTGAGAGTGTTGTAACTATAAAAGTCCTGATGGAGATGGGTCTTGGCAGATATTCAGTCTTGCATCATAGGTTCTGACCTCAGCAATGCTTTGGACACTATAGCATTTCCCTGGAGAGACGCCCCTACACCCTGACGGGGTTAGCTCCTACCAGTTTCTCTTAGGGTCTCCCATGAAAAGCAATAGTGGTTCCTGGTGAAAAGGGGCCCTTAGGGAGATACCTGGACCCACCTCAAGTCTGAGTCACTAGGAGTCATTGGGCCTTGCAAATTCAAGCCAGGGGTCGGCGTGGGTGGAGGGACGCGCTGATGGTTCAGCACCCACCCTAGATGGGGCACAAATGCAGTGGCGCACATCAAGGCCGCAGATCTTTCCCCGAGCCTCCATGTGCTCACGCGCTTGTGAGACCATTGTTGGTATTGCCTCTGCTCAGATTTAACGAGAAAAAGATGTTAGCTTTTGTTCCTTTTAAAATTAAATTTCTTCTGGCATTCGTAGGCACCGAAATCAGAAGGGGAAAATGTGTTGTTCAGTTTGAAAATGTTTTTCAAATTCGTAGCAGTTTGACTCTCGGGGTTGGGAAACGACATCCTGAGGGTTTTTCCAAAAACTATTAGCTTGGAAATGAGCAGGCTGTGAGCAGCAGCAAGCTCGCTTCCTTTTAAACTACCGCTGCTATACAAATAAGGGCTCAGTGAATGAAATAAGGAGCTGATTTCTTTTATGAGGCCAAAATAGAAGGTTCATTCAAAGGAGAAAAATGAATCTGCATTTAATACTAACTGGTGACTCACCTGCATCAGGGCAGCCAGCAGGAAGTGAGCCTGCCCTCCTGGCCACACCCCACGACGGCTTCTTAGACCGGGCCCCCCAGAAACAGATCAGGGTTGAGCAGTTCTCAGTGTTTGTCTACGAAAACATTTAGTTGGAAAGAATGGACATGGGGGTGGACTGAAAGTCTCCATTTTTCTCTATGCCAACAAAAATCACAACGTGACTGCTTAATTAGAATTCATTTTAAAAAGGGGGGGGGACTCAACTCACTTGGGTAAGCATTCCAAACAAGCTAAATGTTCTTTGAGGCTTTTGCTTAACTGGGGCCTGGATTCAGAAATTCAAACCTAAATTGTACTGTAAAAGCTTTTAGAAGGCGTAAGACTGGATTTTATGTTTTTTTTTAATTTTTTTTTTTTTATTTATTTATGATAGTCACACAGAGAGAGAGAGAGGCAGAGACATAGGCAGAGGGAGAAGCAGGCTCCATGCACCGGGAGCCTGATGTGGGATTCGATCCCGGGTCTCCAGGATCGCGCCCTGGGCCAAAGGCAGGCGCTAAACCGCTGCGCCACCCAGGGATCCCTTATGTTTTTTTTTTTTTTTTTAAAAAACCATACTAATCTACAAAGAATATTTGACTACTTTCCCTGGGGGCGATTAAAAGGGTGCGTTTAACACTGAATGGATTAAATAATTAACACTCTGTCAAAGGCCTGAGTTTCAGAAAACCAGGTGCCTGTCTTTGTTTAAAACCCTCTCAGTTACCTGCCAGGGTGTTTAAGGTGTGCTGATCTGTTATCTAGCTCTCTTAGGGATATTAATTTTGTGGGATTTTTATACATTCATGAGGAATATATAGTTTAAGGAAAATCTACAAAAGAGTATAAACCCACCGAGAGCCTTTTGAGGGAGTCACCTTTAAGATCAAAGCATATAAAGAGCCACTCAGATGGACCCTGGTTCAGAAAATATCCTTGGAAGAGGAACACCTTTTGTGATTGCGATTGCCCTCGAAAAGCCAAGGTGAATGGACAGAGGCCCAAATTGAAACCCCATGATAAATAAAATACGCTTTTGAGGTCCTCTGGCCATTTTTCACCCTTTGCAACCCGAAATGCGGAGATTATGTGCGTTTAAATGCTAGCCAGTGATCCAAGTAGGAAGATTAGTGTGAAGCTGTCTCCTAGAACGTGGCGCTTGCATTCTTACACAGGTGTCAGGCTTAATTCGTCACCTGTAGTTTTTTGTTTGGGGATCTTGTAACCATAAACATAATGCATTAGTCATCGCTACCACCACTTTGGTCCTCAGCTACGTGCAGGTGCACCCCTGCCGAGCGGGCTGGGGGTAGCAGGAGTAAGTAAAGGCAGATTAACATGTGCTTGTCTCTTAAGATGATGAGATGGGGCTGGAGTGTCATTGATCTCACACCAGACCTTCACAGCTACTGTGACAACCCCCAGACACAAGCACTATAGAAATAGGCACTGTAGCATTTTCTAGATCTAAAATATGACATCAGGGGCACCTGGGGGGCTCAGCGGTTGAGCATCTGCCTTTGGCTCAGGTCGTGACCCTGGGGTCCTGGGATCGAGTCCCACATCGGGCTCCCTGCAAGAAGCCTGCTTCTCCCTCTGCCTATGTCTCTGACTCTCTGTGTCTCTCGTGAAAAAATAAATAAAATCTTTAAAAAATATATATCTAAAAAAAAAATTGTGGCTGGGCAAAGGCACCCCTTAGGAAAGTTCAAAGGAAAACTATCTTATATTGAGTCACTATCCCATATGTTGAGTAAATAAGAGCAGGATTTAGAGACATCTAAGCGTTTGGTAAAGACTGAGCCTTTTTTCTTTTTTTCCTAAAGGGAAGTTTTCATCTTTTCACTCAGTGATCCAAGTTCTGGTTTCGCCTTGTGTCGACTTCTCAGAAAGCTCCTGGCAGTTTTCTTCGGTTTGTCCGTAACCTAAGATGATGGTTTGAGGGCCATGAAAGGCTTGGCAATGTCAGAGCTGATCTTATAGTACTTGTACCAAAGTCCTTTTATTTTTATTTTTTAATTTAAATTCAATTAGCCAACGTATTGCACATCATTAGTTTCAGATGTGGAGGTCAGTAATTCATCAGTTGCATGTTACACCCAGTGCTCATCCCATCGCATGCCCCCCTATATGCCCGTCACCCAGTCACGCCATCCCCCCCACCTCCCCTGCAGCGACCCTCCATTTGTTTCCTAGAGTTAAGAGTGTCTCATGCCTCCCTCTCTGATTTCTTCCCATTCAGTGTTCTGTTCCTTCCCCTATGGTCCTCTGTGCTATTTCTGAGGTTCCACCTGGGAGTGAAGCCGTATGATAGTTGTCTTTCTCTGACTAATTTCACTCAGCATAATACCCTCCAACTCCACCCACGTCTATGTAAATGGTAAGATATCATCCTTTCTAATGGCTGAGTAATATTCCATCGTGTACACACACCACATCTTCTTTATCCAGGCATCAGTTGATGGCCATCTGGGCTCTTTCCACCGTCTGGCTATTGTGGACATTGCTGCTATAGACATTAGGGTGCAGGTGCCCCTTCGGAGCACTATGTATCCTCTGGATAAATACCTAGTAGTGCGGTTGCTGGGCCATAGGGTAGCTCTATTTGTAACTTCTGGAGGAACCTCCATAGTTTTCCAGAGTGGCTGTACCAGCTTGTGTTCCCACCCACAGTGCACAAGGGCTCCCCTCTCTCTGCGTCCTTGCCAAGATCTCTCATTCCCTGACTTTTTCATTTTAGCCATTCTGACTGGTGTGAGGTGGTATCTCATCGTGCTTTTGATTTGTATTTCCCCGATGCCAGGTGATATTAAGCATTTTTTCACATGTTTGTTGGCCATTTATATGTCTTCTTTAGAGAAATGTCTAAAGATATTCCATGACTGGATTATTTGTTCTTTGGGTGTTGAGTTTGATAAGTTCTTTATAGACCTTGGATACCAGCTTTTTATCTGATGTGTCATGTGCAAATATCTTCCCCCATTCAGTTGGTTGGCTTTTAGTTTTGTCGACTATTTCCTTTGCTGCGCAGAAGCTTTTTATCTTGATGAAGTCCCAGTAGTTTGTTTTTGCCTTTGTTTACCTTGCTGTTGGAGGCATGTCTAGCAGGAAATTGCTGCAGCTGAGGTCATAGAGGTTGCTGCCTGTGGTCTCCTCTAGGATTTTGATGGTTTCTTGTCTCACATTTAGATCTTTCATCCATTTTGAGTCTGTTTTTGTGTATGATGTGAGGAAATGGTCCAGGTTCATTCTTCTGCACGTGGCTGCCCAAATTTCCCAGCACCGTTTAATGAAGAAACTTTTTTCCATTGGATATTCTTTCCTGCTCTGTTGAAGATGAGGTGACCCTAGAGTTGAGGGTCCATTTCTAGGTTCTCTCTTATGTCTGTTTTTGTGCCAGTACACACTGTCTTGGTGATCACAGCTTTGTAATGAGCTTTGTCTTGTAAATGATTGAACCCTGTCTCCTCTGACCAATCTGGATGATACCTGACTTGACCAAACTTGAAATTTCTCTCCCTGCCCAGGCCCCTGAACTTTGACCCGCCTTTGCACCAACAGCACACAACCCCTCCTGCAGGGCCATCCTGAGAATAAACCGAAATCAGAGTTCCACCCTCTGATCTGCTGTCCTGTCCACCTCCCCACCCCTAAGGAACATCTTCATTCTTCCCTCAGAAAGAGAAGCCCTTCTCTGCCAAATCTTTGAACAATTGCAGATCTCCCAATCAGAGGCGTTCCCCGATTGCTCTAGTCCCTCTCCCACCTTGCAATAATTGTTTCAAATAAAGCCTATCCTTACCTAAATCCAGATTTAGGGAGGTTTTTTTTGTTGGTTTGTTCAGTAGAGACAATGAAGAAGCACAGAGAATTCCACTCTAGAAGACCTCTGTGTGGAGGCACCACCTTTCTCTTTCAGATACCATTTTGTAGTTTGTGTTTGCTGCCCTTAGACAACACACAGTCTTTTATATTGCATGATACCTTTCAGGAAGGCATATGGATTTTTCCTCTAACCAGAGCAACATATAAATAACAAAGAAAATTAGAAGATGGAGTCATCTTGTTCAGGCTAGTATTTAGAAGCCGGGTGGAGATCTAAAGATTGCTGCTCAAACATGAAGTGTGTTCCTAACTTTATTTTTTAGTGTCAAATCACAAGCATTTGATAGATTGATTACATTATAGTCGAGGCAGTTGACCCTTGAACAACGTGAGTTTGAGCTGTGCAGGTCCACTTATTCGTGGATTTTTTCTATAAATACAGACTAGCACTGTAAATGTAAATGTATTTTCTCTTTCTTATGATTTTCCTAATAGTATTTTGTTTTCTCTAGCTCACTGTAGTGTAAGGTTCCAGTATATAACACGTATTACATACAAAAATGAGTTACCTGGCTGTTTTTATTATTAAGGCATGTAGTCGACAGTGGGCTATTAGTAGCTACATGCAAGGGGCACCCAGCTAGCTCAGTCAGGTGACTCTTGATCCTTGGGGTTGTGAGTTTGAGCCCTATGCGTAGAGTTTACTTAAAAAGGAAAACACCAAAAAAATAAAAATAAAAAAGAAAATAAATGGAAAAAAAACTTTTTTTTAAAATCTACGTGCATATTTTCCACTGTGCCTCTAACCTCCATGCTATTCGAGGATCAACTGTATATTCAAATATAACTATAAAAGCATCTCCCACAAACAAACATTGCACCATTTCTGTATGTTTCCCCCTTTTATATATTTAGAGCTGGCTTTCCCAGCCTTCATGAGAACCATTGAGAACCTGCTCCCTAGCACCTCCTCCTCAGCGGAGTACAGATGGTCTATTAACTTGTTTTCTTACTGTTTCTAATCGAAGAAATGGTTCACAAAGAACGTGAATTTTTAAAGGATGCTGTATCATTTTCAAATAACATATGGGAAAACTATTTTAATTCTATTAGGACATACCGGCTGCTGATGAACTACATCAAATGTGTGTTCTAAATGTGTGTTGATCCCGGGACTTTGATCTCATGAGATGTATGGTCAGGTCTGTAGTAATCAATCTTAATTTTTTTTGTTGTTGTTGTTCAGCCCATAGTTGATCCTAGAAGTTACGTCGTATGGGGAAGGTATTACATAGTATTTTACCTAAGATTCTCAATTATATCCAAGACTGATGGCTACAAGCTGTAAATCCTATGTTATTGACCAGTATAAGTGACTAGCTGACTTATTTTTTCCTGACCTTGGTGGATCCAAAGGGTAGAACTTTTCAATCAGAACATCTGAATGGTCTCTTTTAACACAGGGAGCTGTGAAACAGAAAAGCTACAGTATAAACACAAGCACCTCAAAAGAGTTCATGGCCACTAGTCTTCACTTCACACACTGATACGTTTTCCATCACAGTGAGCAGAGCCGTTCTCCAGGGGCCTTGGATGGTCCACTTATTCGTTTAGTGGAGATTTTTATTCTGTACTGTGTACGTGTAATTTTATACCTCCCACATTTCTGGAAACATTCCCTCGGTTCAAGCTGGCATCATCTTTATTTAGCACTATTGCGTTAACTTTATAATGAATCTCCTTCCAGCTGTTCAAATGCACCCCTGACACACAGACACACACACACACACACACACACGCATGCACACACAGCACGTAGAGTGACCTCCCTCATGCAAATGTGACCACACACCAAAAACATGTTAACATCCAAGCACCTTAAAACTGCCTGTGAGGCCTTTTCAGACTAGATTTCTGCTTAAATCTCTACCCTTAGCCCTTCTTCCTACCCCCTGTCTGGCATCACAGAACTCTGATGACGCACACTCCCACCTCAGGGTATGCATTGTAGGCAAGCCATGTTCTGCTTTATGCTTTCTTCCAGTGCAGCCACCGCCTCTCATGATGTCACCTGTCCCTGCCCCCTGCAAGATCCAGCACCAGCACTATCCTTAGAGAAGCCACCCTTCATCTTGTATCTGCATCCCTACTAGAAGACTCCTCATTGTCCCTTGAAACTAACATGTAGTAGCAACTCAAGTAATTGGGTAAAATAAATAAAGGCTGTTTCTAAAGATGATTTAAGAGCTGTCCCCCTGTAGGGGACAGACCTGTACAGAAGTAATTCATAGTTCAGGGCACTAAAGATGCCCTGGGGGGAAAAATCTACAAAGTATACTAAGCACCCTAGAGATCTTTTAAAAATGGAATCTCCCCCATCCCACCTCCCGAAATCTGGAATGGTTCTCCAGGGCCCCTGATGGAAAGTCAGGACCCACGTTTGGTCCAAATCCCATCAAGGTTTTTCCAGTATGGAAGGAACAACGCTAGTTGTTTCTGAGCTGATTCATATTCAAATTGGAAACCAGATTCTTCTCTGCTTTTTTAAAAAGAGTGTCAGATCTTCGTTCTTACCTTGTCATTGCGGGGCAACAACTCAAATTTTAGTCACTGGTTCATTCATTGAACTGACACCCGACAATACTACTCTAAGCGCTGGGGAATAAGCCACGAGCAGGACAGACGGCATCCTGCTCCCCTGGCATTAGCATGCGGGCAGCAGCGACGGTGGTAAGGAGGTCAGTGCAGCAAAGCTGGTTTGGTTACCGTTTGGGCCACAACCAGGGTGACAGTAGAGACCTACCTGAAAGAAGGCGATCAAGAAAGAGCACTTTGCGGGGCCCCCGGGGCGGTTCAGGGATTGAGCATCTGCCTCGGCTCAGGGCATGATCCCAGGGTCCCAGGGTCGAGTCCCACACCGGGCTCCACTCAGGGAGCCTGCTTCCCCCTCTGCCTGTGTCTCTGCCTCTCTCTGTGTGTCTCTCATGAATAAATACATAAAATCTTTAAAAAATATATTTAAAAAAAGAGCACTTTGGGATCCCTGGGTGGCTCAGCAGTTTGGCGCCTGCCTTTGGCCCAGGGCACGATCCTGGAGTTCTGGGATCGAGTCCCACGTCGGGCGACATGGAGCCTGCTTCTCCCTCCTCCTGTGTCTGCCCCCCTCCTCTATGTCTATCATAAATAAATAAAAAAATCTTTAAAAAGAAAAAAAAAGAGCACTTTGTACTGTTTCATTTAACTTAAGGCTGGAAGGATGAGGGGGGGCCGGCCAGGTGGGAAGCTGGGGGACAGATTCCAGGCTGAGATGGGTGGAAGGAGGGCAAAGCTCCCCAGTCCCGCAAGGCGCTATTGCAGACTCGGTCCGAGCAGGGCAGGGCAGCTGCTGGGGGGAGGATGGGCCAATGACATAAACACGCGCAGCTCAGTGTAGACAGGGTGCGAGTCTCTGCAGGCAGGGGGAAGGCGGTCGGGAGTCCCTGCTGCAAGGGGCCGCTGGGCACTTCCCGAGCAGCCCCGGGTCGTGGCCTAGGCCCGTGGAGAGGTGCGCCCCGCGGCCTTCCCGTGCCCCTTAGTCCCCGCGGGGCTGGGAGCTGGGCAGCGGGAGAGCACGGGGCGCCTAGGGACAGAGCGGGGCTGGGGCTGGGGGGCTCGTCCCCTGCAGGCCCCGGAGCCGCGGATGCAGGGGGAGCGCGAGGACGCGGCTTTGGGGGAAAATCAGCTCGCAGTGCGTGATGTTCTTAGACGAAAGACATTCTTGTCTTTCCAAAATGAAAGGGAAACTCGCTTCTCAGGGATGACGGCCCAGGAATACCTCCGTGTCTTCACCGCCCGCCGGCCACAGCGGCCCTGGGCTCCTGGGAGCGGGGTAGTTGGGCTCATTTGCTCGGTGTGGTCGCGTTCACGCCAAGCAAGCCCTTCCCTGGAGCTTGCTGGGACCAGAGGCTCCTGGCAGAGACCGGAGGGACCGGGGTGCCCGCGCCCCAGGTGAGCTCTGACCTGGGGTGGCTCAGGACGGCCTGAGCCCCGGGATGGCAGAAGGCCTGGGCTGCACGTGGGGGCACTAGGCGGGCTGCCTGGACCTCGGGGCTGGGGGACTCTTCCTTTCTGGGCGAGCCCGTCCAAGGTCCAGGCGGTTCCCAGGACTTGAGGTTAAGTCTTAGACGAGGGCCCAGTACTCTTACGAGTGGGATGTGCCGTTGCTGTTACCACGGGGTGGGGGGCGAGGGGCAGTGGGGTTGTGGCCTGTGGTCATGCGATGCCTCTGGTTTCAGCATGGAGGGAGGAGGAGAGATGGCCAGACGCGCAGGAGACAGCCCGCCTGGGGCCCTAGACGTGAGGCTGGCTCGGGCACAGGCCCGCGGCCTCCTGCTCCCTGCTCGCGGCTGTCACGTCGACAGTTGTTCGGAAATGAGCACAAGAGGGGCTTTGCCCAGGGCTGATGGCACAGCCAATGATGTCAAACCGAGTGGAAATAGCTGTTGTCTATGGAAAAATAACAATAGAAGAGTCCATTTGGCTCTTCCCCCGATTCACTGAGTAGCTGCCGCGGACCTGGGGCGCCCGGCCAGCAGCTGACATCATCCGCGCTGTCCTAAGTGGATTTTCTTCCTTACGTCCTATGATTGTGGCCTCCGTAACCTTGTTAGCTGGCATATTGAATTGTTGTTATTCTTAGGCGTTTCCTTAGCTCTCCATTTCCTCCCCAGCCTCTTAACTGGTAATTGCGTTTGCTCAGGGATGGGGGGCACGAGACAGCACCCCTGGAGGAAGCGGCCTCCCCCGGGAACGTGCAGGGGCGCGGGGTGAGGGCTCGCGGCCTGTGGAGGCAGAGGGAGGGCCCGGACCCGCGGCCTGCGGGCTGCCCTCGCCGCTCCTCCCGCCAGTTAGCTCCCTGGAAAATTGCTCTCCGAGGAAAGAGAAGGGAGCAGACCCGGGCAGGCAGGAGGCCCCTGACCCTTGAACTTCCTCCAATGACGCCATAAACTATTCCTTTCTGCGCAGCCTGGTTCACTGGTCCCATGAAGGGGAAGCCGCCGACATGGGGTGACTGGATTCAGAACCTGCATAGACGAGGCTGCCTGGCTTGACTCCTTGGAGTCTTTAATCCTCTGGAAAGAAGGCTTTCTCTCTCTCTCTTTTTTTTTTTCCTCTTGAGTGGCCACCATTCAGAGCTTTCCTGAGTTGTGTAAGATTGTCAACAGAGGACACCTCGAGCTGCACATGTTCTCAATGCCTGAGAGCCTCCCTTGACAGGAAGCCACCTTAAGGTGACCCAGCTCCGACTAAATGTGTGAGGAGAGCCTGGGACGGCCTGAAAAACTAGGGGGTCCAGTGTCAGACCTTCAGCCTAAAATCAGGCTCAGAGTCGGTCATGTCAGCATGATGGCCAACCTCACCCCAACCCCACCACATCCGAGGCTTCCTCGTCCACGGACACTGCCATAGAAAGGCAGACAGGCGCAGTGTGGTCATGGTTTTTCTTGTCCCCGAGTAATGCAGGGCTAGACTCTGTCTGAGGCTGGATATATTTCGAGACATACCGAACCTGAACCCCATTTAAATAGTACCTACATTTTTTCTAGTTAATTTCTTTTCCTTCTTCAGAAAATTCTGAATATTACATATTACAGAAAACAAATGCTTTAGCCTACACGGCTGTTTTTTGTTTGGGTTTGGGTGGAGTTGAAAGGGGACACGTAAGAACATTCGTTTTTATGACCAACACTTTTTAAGACTGAGGCTTTATGGTGAAGCACAACTTACCTGGGTGCCACTAGCACGGCCCGAGCCTTAAGAAGAGCCTGGGTGGGCAGGCGTTCCTTGTGTCACTCTCGTAAGTCCTCCCATTTCTCAGGCCCACTCCTAGAACACGAGTGATAGAATTGTGGAAACATTTGTGAAGGATAAATGAAACCGAGAAACTGGCCGAGGTGAAGTGGGAGATTTGCTCAATTAAATTTTTTTAAAAAATCACCAAGAATTAGGGTATGTCCATGAAAATGTCTTGGGAAAATTTAGAGATCGAAAGCTGGTGATTTAAATTTGACCTGCTAGTCTCCGCTTCTTATCATGTCTTTGGAAACGAATAAGAGAGTGACTTGCTAGGGTCCTTTGAAGGTAGAAAAGCGTGCTTTCCTGACTTACTGCCAGAGCACATCCCATATTTGCTTTATCGTATGCACCGTATATAGGCTGCTGTTAGCAATGTTGATTCTTTATCTAAATCATCTAAATGGCTCCCAAGATGATTTACATATATAAGCAAGTGAGGATTCAGGTAAGGCCAGCTTACTAGCAATGTACTTTGCTGCAAAGCTCTAGCTTGCTGTTGATGAACACAAGAGCCCTGTGGGGAAATGATAGCACATTTTGGAAGCTATTATTAGAAATGGCCAAGCCAGTGAGCTTCCCATTCAGCTCGGGGATGACCTTGCACACAGCTTTGGCAGGACTGAGGGATTCAGGAATAATGATCGCAGACTTTACACCACAGCTTTCTGGAGGGGCTGTGATTGTCATCCATGATCATCGTGAAACCATCATGATCCAGGAACAGCGAGGGCGTGGGCCACGGTCTTAGGTTCATCCACATCTCCAAGGTCATCATGGATCACCTTGGCCAGGAGGGCCCAGCACTCAGTCTGTAGATGGCATTACTGACAATCTTGAAGCAGTTGTCATTGTCACGTCGGCTCCCTTTCTGGGGTTGGTGACATCAACACAAGGATTCAGGATAATAATCCTTTGTCTTCATCTTTCAAGTGAGTGCTGGCCTTGCATAAGATGGTGAAGATAGTGGGCTCTGTGAGGTATTCAGCGCATCACCCCATCTGATGTTGGTGGGATCTTGCTTCTGGAAAATGAGGATGGAATTCCATTGAGTGTCAGCTTTCCATTCTCAGCCTTGATGGTTCCTTGAACATGCGAAGGGTATGATCACTTATTAACAAGTAGTCTGGTTATCAAGTTCAAGGAACAAATCAGTAATGGCCACAGTGGCCACTTTGGAAGCAAGCAGGTGACAAGGCACCTGATATAGGCAAATCCCCTTAAGCCAACTTTTACCATCATGACAAGGATGTGGCTGGCACTGCATAAAACGGTGAAGCTTCTGGGGCAACTGAGTAGTTCAGTAGGTTGAGCGGCTGACTCTTGATTTGGCTCAGGGTCCTGGGATCGAGCCCTGCGTTGTGTTCCATGCTTGGGGCCGGGGGCTCTGCTGGAGAATTTCTCTTCTTTCCCTCTGCCCCACTCCCACTCACTGTCTCTCTCTCTAAAATAGATAAATGAAAAAAAAAGGGGGGGTGAAGCTTCTATTGAGTGAGGAGGGACTGAGAGAGTTGCATGAGTTTTAAACATGAAAAAGGAAGTAATACATTTTAGGCCAAGTCCAGGAGACAAGGGCTATGAGTTGCTCAAATCTATTTGGTTCCTGAGTTCTAGACGGCAAGTAGCATGAGGTTTGATAGCAAGAAATTTATCCAAATTTTTACCTAAATCTCTTCAGTTTCCAATTTCAAGATAGAAGAATTTGGATAGTGAGAGATACATGCATTTTCAGTGCCCGCCTGCTTGCGTGCTTGCCTGCGTGCATGCATTCATTTTTTCAGGGCCTACCTTGTTGCAGGGGCCAAGGCATAAAACAAGCATAGCTGGGACACCTGAGCAGCTCAGTTGGTTGAGTCTCCAATCTTGATTTTGGCTCAGGTCATGGGATGGAGCCCCCGCAGTTTGCTCCACGCTCAGCGGGGATCTGCTCCTCCCTCTCCCTCTACTCCTACCCCTGCTAGCACACGTGCTCTCGCTTTCCCTCTCAAATAAATAAATAACATCTTTGAAAAAAAAGCATAACCTAAACTAAGGTAATTGTATAAAAATGAGTGGAGATCAGTAACTGCAGGACTATGATTCCCAGAACACCTAGTACGTGCAGTGAGTTTTTATTTTTTAAACATGTACGTCTTGGTTCTACTTATGTTGTAAAATATAATCAATAACAGGTCATGATTTCACAAATGTTTTACTAGAAAGGAGTAAGCCAATTTGAAGACCAGTATTATTTAATAACATGAGTCATCTGTGCACGCGGCACAATCTAGATGGTGGTTTGTAACCGATTATCGTTTGAACAACGCTAATGAGAGCTGGGCACCGAGGGGACCCCAAGGCCACATAGGTATGGGGGGGGTGCACAGAAAGGGTCCCACCAAAAATCCAGACATATTCCAGGTAAAACTCTGCTGAGTCAATCTTGAAAATCCTAAAACACTAGTCACTAGGCTGTTCTTGCCCCATAAAGACCAAGGATGATGCTCGGCTGATTGGTGAAGCCAACTGGCCAAGAATTCAGTTAGGCTCTTGGCTCCAATGGCTTGGGGTGATTCTCCTTAAAGTGTTGGGTTTCTAACCTGTGGGAAAGTCCTGTGGCAGGTTTTTCTGTGTTTGATGCAGGCAAGAGCAGAAAGAGTTGTAGGTTAAGAATAGTCAGCCAAGACCGAAGATGGACTTTCCTTCCAGCTTAAATTCTGAGACTTTTTTCCGCTGTAGCCTTGGCTGGCTTGGCCGGTGGGTTACGTACACAGATTTTAGCGCCCGCTTGGAGATGCGAGTAGTTTGTGGTTTTAATCAGATGAGAAAGTTGAACACGGTGAGCCAGTGACCTCTAACGCATTTTGGCTTTAAAGGCGGATCTCTAACAATAAAGGTTTTGATCCTTCCATATTATTTTGCAGTTTACTTTTCTGCACTCAGCAGGACAGACAAGGGAAATACTTAAAAATGTGAGCAAGACGTCTCCAAGAAAGGAATTTTCTTTGCGATGGTTACGTTGATATCTGAAGTGAGTTCTTGTTTGTCTTTGTGGGAAAAATGCAAACAGTACACAAGATGCCCACGAGACCTCGTTCCTACCAGCCGCCCCCACCCGTGATTCTACCTGGAGGATTTCCCACGTGCCTCCATGCATTTGTATGCAAATGCACTTTTAAAAATACAAATGGGATCAATATATACTCTTGCAGCCTCTGGCTTTTTCTCACTTGACTGCATATGTCACAATGCTTTTTGAACTGTTGCGTAATGTATTTAACCAGTGGCCTGTCACGGATATTTGGAGCTGTTTCCAGGTTTTTGCGATCGGTTGGTTGGCTGAAGGAGGGCAGGCTTGTGCATGATTTCAGCTTCCATATGTGCTCTATTAGGACTGAAGACCCCCATTCCCTCTCTGGGTGCCATTCTGGAGGTGGCCTCTTTCCAGAGGCGAGAACAAAACCTTGGTTCCAACCTTCTGGATGGCTCACTGGTGGAATGGTACAGATAGGAATTGGAAATTAATCTCTTACTCCCAAGGGCAGTCAGGTGACCTCTTTTGAGCTCAGCATGCGTGAAATGGGTTAAGATCATAGAATTTGGGCTCCTTAAGGAAAGATATCTGTTTGTATTAATCATCAGAGGCCAGGTGGTGGAGTCTGGTGACAAGAGTGGAGGATTTGGAGTCAGAAAACAAAATTCAAATCCAGCTGCACTACCCTGATTGTGTTGTCTTTAGCCAGACACTCACCTTCCCGGTTTCCTCATCCGTAAAATAGGAAGGATATGAACATTAAAATAAACAGGGTCTGTGAAAACACTCTGAAAAAAAAAATCACTGCGCAAACATCAGGTTATTACTTAACCCGCCTCCTTCTTAATCATGAAAAGGAGGCTCAGTTGGTTTGAAGTAATTTTCCTGAAGGTGTTCAAACCTATGTGACTTCATTGCTAATCTTGGTACCTTCAATGTTTGTCTTCAAAAAGTTCAGAAGCAGATCTGAGCTTGAAAAAAAATGGAGCGCTAGAAGGAACCAGCAAAGGTTGTCACTTCGTTATTTGATTTTTCTCACCTGTCATTTGTGCTTTAGTTATTATACCTCCATTTCCACGGGACTCTGAATATGGAAAGACCAGTTTTCTGTCAGTCTTCTGGGATTTATAGTGTTTGCTGTAATTTCTTTGTTTTGGTGCTTCAGGCATGGAATGAAATCTTATTAGTTTGAAATTACAGTTGCTTCTCTCAGTGACTCACCACCCAGCCCATGAGCACACACACACACACACACACACAGCCAGAGAACGCACTGGAAATGGGCTCAGAATTTTAAAGAGTAAATAAAGTAATGCCACAAGTATGAGAAGAGATTCACCAACTGAAAACAACTTTGCACACTGGCTGGTGGGCAGTGGCTTCTAGAATGTTCCGAAAGGACCACCACAAAGAGCTGCTTTTAATTCACTCCCTGACACCAAACAAGCTGCCACAGAGCCTCACTGCTTCCAGGGAGAAGGGACGACTCTACCCTGAGTAAACGAACACAGCCCAGCGCAGCCAGTCTTTCATAAAAGTATTGATCTGAAAAGGTTCCACAGCTTCAAAAAAAAAATTGCTTTAGAAATGAGTACCCTAGGGGCCCCTGGATGGCCCCTTGGTTGAGCATCTGCATGACCCCGGGGTCCCGGGATCGAGTCCCGCATCGGGCTCCCTGCAGGAGCCTGCTTCTCCTTCTGCCTGTGTCTCTGCCTTTCTCTGTGTCTCTCAGGAATAAATAAATAAAATCTTTGGAGAAAAAAAAAAAAAAACCCTAATCCTGGTTTGAAGTTGAGTGGGTTTCCAGCAGCTCCTCTGTGGCATGGGCCATCACCCCTGGGTGCCCTGCAGAACCGGGTCGGGGCAGGCCCGGGCAGGGCTCCTGGAGCACAGAGTACTAGGAATCCCCGTAGCGGCTTCCCTGGACTCAATACAGGAAGGCGTTGTCCCTAAGACTTTGCAGCAAAGGGCTTCAAGGACACAGAGAAGGATTTCAGGACCCATTTTAATGTCTAGGTTTTTTTTATTCATTTGTATGTTTTATTAAAGTCTGGGCTCTGGGTTAAATTAAAATCCCAGCTTTTTAAAAAAAATTTTATTTATTTATTTGAAAGAGAGAGGAGAAAGCAGGAGGGCATAAGCACTGGAGAGGGAGAAGCAGGCTGCCCATCCAGCAGGGAGCCCCATGCAGCGCTAGATCCCAGGACCCTGGGACCATGACCTGAGCCAACGGCAGCCGCTCAACAAACTGAGCCCCCCAGGTGCCCCTAGTTTCTTTTTAGGAATATAATTCTATGGTTTTTAGTGGATCCATGTAGTTGTACAACCCTTACCTCCATCCCCAACTATTCTAAAAATAGTTTCATCTGCCCCAGAAGGAACCTCTTGTCCCCATTCCCCTCCCCTCCTGCCCCAGACAACCCCTAATCTACTTGCTGTCTCCAAGGGTTAGCCTGTGTTGAACATTTCAATAAATGGAATTATATTATTATATTATTATTATAGAATATTTGTCCTTTCATCGTCTGGCTGCTGTCACTTGGCATACTGCTGTCAAGGTCCATCCTTGTGTCTGTACCTCATTGCTTTTTATGGACACGTAATATTCTGTTGTAAGGACATCCTGCTCATTGCTTCTCCATTCACCAGTTGATGGATGTTTGGGTTGTTTAAACTCCTTGGCTGGTGTGAAGGATGATGCTAAGATCATTTGTGGGCAAGTTTCTGTGAGGACACAGGTTTTCGGTTCTCAGGGCTTCGTACCTGGAAGTGGAATGATTGGGTGTCTGGCCTTTCCTTACCCAAATCATCATATCAGCAACCTGAGAAGAAGAGGAAGGAGCTTAATTTGGTTGGACTAAGAAATGATATGGGTCTGTAACTGGTAGAGAAGCTGTGGCCTGTGGGTTACATGTTAGTGTTCTCTAGTCCGCAGCAGTTAAAGAATGATATAACCAAATTCCTGGCTCCTGAAAAATAAATCCATGGATAGGCCATGAATCCCAGTGACCCACAATGTTTTCACCCCCTTAAATCCCGAGGGACACACTGTTGCTACTGTGATTCCCCCGGGCAGAGGAAGCTGTGGGTAGAGGTGGAAGGAAGGAAGGAAGGAAGGAAGGAAGGAAGGAAGGAAGGAAGGAAGGAAGGAAGGAAAGAAGATGTTCAAGTTTATCAAAAGGTGTGGGTGGGTGGAAGAGGTTAGGGGGACATAATTTGAGAAGAGCCTCTTGATGCTCCCTGTATCATACAGAAGATTTAGCTTTTATTATAACAACAGTGGAGCCTTTACACCATGGGGATGGGGGTGTTTGAGAGGAGGAGGATAAATGATAAATGATGGGGAGGTTCAGCCGGTCATCTCAGTGCATAAAAAAGAGGGAGTAACTGCCTAGTAATAATGTTCTTTCAAGGATCCTCTATGTTTGGAGCTATCTAGGTTTTATTTATACTAGTGTGAAGAGTAAAGTCTGGTTAATCTAAGATGTGTTAGACGGGGTGAAGCTGTCAGTGGGATGGGATCGTGATAGCCAGAAAGGGCTACCACATTAGGAGAACTTCTCTGACGGCCCCAGAGAAGCCCAAATGTGAAGAAGAGACCCCACGTTGGAAGTCCTCTGTGCCGGGAAGACCTGTTTTGTGTTGACAGAATTGGTTTCCTAGAAAAGCTTGGGATCTGCTTGGGATCAATGTCAGACTCTCCAGAGAACTGAATTTTTCCCCCCACTTACACATTTCCTTTATCTTATAATCAGGGCAGAAGTAAAAAAAATAAAAACAGACTGATTCCTCATCACAAAATGCTCTAGGGCCCCAGCACCATGCAGGAGACCCAAGACAGCTGGCTAAGGCGTTAATGATCTGTAATTGCTTCCTGTCTTGCCTCCCCTCATGGATTTTTCCTTTACGTGTAGGCCTTTGGGGCCTCAGCCCAAAGGAACGTGATGGATGATGAAACTTAATTTGGTCCCTTTAGGCAGGGGGGCCTTTCAACAATGGAAAGCGAAGCCCTCCGTTTAGGGCAAGCCGTGTCAAGTTAATCATTGCACTCTTGACTGCAGAGTAAATGGAGAAATAGTTCTCTTCTGCCATAGGACTCTTTTTCTTTTTTTAAAGATTGATATATTTTGGAGCAAGTGAGCACACGAGCAGGAGGAGGGGCAGAGGGGAGGGAGAGAAAGAGAGAACCCACTGACTGGGGACCCCTGCGGAGCTCGACGTGGGGCTCAGTGCCAGCACCCTTGAGATCATGACCTGGGCTGAAATCGAGAGCCAGCCACCCAACCAACTGAGCCACCCCGATGCCTCTGCCACAGTACTCTGTAATAGACTTTATTTTTCAGGGTGGTTTTGGGTTCATGGCAAAGTTGAGTGAGAAATCGTGATTTCCCATATAATCCTTGCCCTCAACCAGGCACAGCCTCCCACTATGAACATCCCGCCCTACAGCAGTGCATTTGTTACAACTGACGAGCCTACACTGACGCATGATGATCACCGAAGCCCGTAGTCTACAGTTCACTCTTGCTGTTGCACCTTCTATGGGTTTGAACATTACATTGCGTGCGTACAGAATCGTTTCACCGCCTTGCCTATTCATCCTTCCTCTCTTCCAAAGTCTAGCAACCCCTGATCTTTTCATTTCTCCATAGTTTTGCCTTTTCCAGAAAATACTATAGTTGGAAACTTAGAGTATGTCACCTTTTCAGATGGTTTTCTTTCACT
Organism: Nyctereutes procyonoides; assembly: GCF_905146905.1. NCBI lineage: Eukaryota > Metazoa > Chordata > Mammalia > Carnivora > Canidae > Nyctereutes > Nyctereutes procyonoides. The sequence continues at coordinate 28,714,936 of NW_026575132.1, forward strand.
TGCTAGTGTGGACATGAGGTACTCCCATGTCTTCTCAGGGCTCAAAAACCCACTTCTTTTTAGCGCTGAATAATATTCCTTTGTCTGGATATATCCACTCACCTACTGAAGGGATGGCTTGGTTGGGTCTAAGTTTTGGCTCTTATGAATGAGCTGCCGTGAGCATGCATGTACAGGCTTTTGTGTGGACATAAGTTTTCGATTCATTTGGGTTAAATACGAAGGAGCACGATGGCTGAATCTTACGGTAAGGGAACGTTTCGTTTTGCCAGAAACCACCAAGCTGTCTTCCAAAGTGGCTGTGACGTCTTGCATCCCCACCAGCAATGAATGAGCCTTCTCGTTTCTCTCCCCCTCCTCATCAACTTTTGGTGGTGTCAGCGGTTTAGATTTTGGCCATTCTGATAGATGTAATGTAATGATAGCGCATGGATTTATTTTGTAATTACCTAATGACATGTGATGCTAACATCTACAGTATTGTTTCTAATATTTTTGACTTTTTGATTTTGTCAGATCCAGCACACTTTTTTTTTAAAGCAGGACAGTGCTGTTTTACTGGACCAATAAGATGCAAAGACTCCAAGCATACTTTCTGCCAATTTTTCGCTTCATATGCTCTCCGAGAACAAAGATCTTGTCCACCTTGTTCTCCATGGTGGAGAACCAAAACAGCACGGTGCCTGTTCATTCACATACTGTTTGCTGAATATAGTGGATTTAATGGTAGTCTTCAAAAAGACGTGGGACCTGTGAACACTATCTTGAGAAAAAGAATGATGGCAGATGTAATTCAGTTAAGTAAGATCTTGAGATGAGGAGATGGTCTTGGATATCTGAGTGGGCCCTTCAATGACAAGTACCCTTAAAAGAAAAAGGCAGAGGAAGAGTTAAGATGGACAGAAGATCAGGAGACAGAAGGAAGGGGAAGAGACAATGTGAGCACAGGGGCAGCGATTAGAGGCCGCCCCCACCCCCAGGGCCCCCAGGAGGGCCTACAGCCACCAGACACTAGGTGGAGGAAACAAAGAAAGGACTCTGCCCTGGGAGTGTGGCCCTGCTGGCACCTTGATTTCAGACATCTGGCCTCCAAGCTCTAGGCAACCGCTAATCTATTCTGTCTTTATGGATCTACTGATTCTGGATATTTCATATAAACGGAATAATGCAATATGTAGCCTTTTATGTCTGGCTTCCTAAATTTAGCATAATTTGCACTGCCTTTTACATTCTTTTTTTTTTTAAGATTTTATTCATTCATGAGAGATGCAGAGACAGAGACAGAGGGAGAAGCAGGCTCCTTGCAGGGAGCCCAATGTAGGATTTGATCCCAGGACCCCAGGATCATGACCTGAGCCAAAGGCAGATGCTCAACCACTGAGCCACCCCAGTGCCCCCATTCTTCCAACTCTTATAAACCTGTTCAACAGTCTCCCAGCTTAATATATATATATTTTTAATCTGTCTACTGCCCCACTTTTGCCAACCTTGATCCCTTTCTCTCTCACCTGGATGTTGCAATATTCCCATACCTGGTCTTCTTCCCTCTAGTCTTGGGGTCTTTGCCTTCACTCTGCCCAGGACACCTGAGGACTGATCCGATCTGCCTACACCTCTTCCCTGAACCTCCAAGTGGACCTAAGACCCACACAGTGTCTCACGGCCAGGCCCACCCCACACATCTCCTCCTACTTGAGAAAACTTCTGGAATGTTAACATGTTGAAGCCTAGTGTTCAATGGGATGGTATTAGGAGGTGGGGCCTCTGGGAAGTACTTTGGTCTTGAGAGTGGAGCCCTCATGAATAGGATTAGTGCCCTTGTAAGAAGGACCCCAGGGAGCTCCCTCACTCCCGTCGTCGTGTGAGGACTCACCAAGAGTATGGCTGTCTGTGAACCAGGAAGCAGGTCCCCACCAGACACCAAATCTGCTGGCACCTGGATCTTGGACTTTCCATCCTCTAGAATGTAAGAGATAAATTCCCATTGTTTATAAGCCACCAGTCTACGCTTGGTTGTTACGGCAACCCAGGCGAAGCCAGCCACTTCTTGAGATGTGATTGACATCTAGTAAATCGCACGTCTTTAGCAGCTCTATGGGGGTGTAATTTGCATACCATATAATTGACCCATCGAAAATGTCCAATTCCACTATTCTGAGTGTGTTCACAAACTTTACACGTATTTAAAATGTACAAGTCAGAATATTTGGGCATGTGTACGTATCCGTGAAATCATCACAGTGATTAAGATCGGTATCCATCACTCCTAAAAGTATCCTCGTGCCCATTTCTAGTCTCTTTCCCCCCTTCCTGGCAACCATTGGTCTGCTCCCTGTGCTAGACCGATAAACCACTTTCAAGAATTTTATAAAAAGAGAATCCTATAGTATGTACTTCTTTTTTGTTGCTGTTGTTCTGGCTTCTTCATTCTGTCTCTACATACATACATGTCCATAGAATTGATTAGACGATGTTTTTCAAGGTGTATTTGCATGATGATGAGATCTTCTGTTTACGTGATGGTTTCTCCACTCGGGCGGGAACCTGATGCAGGGCTCGGTACATTGTCGCTCTGCTGTAGTGAATGCAAAGGCCCAGACAGGCCTGCGCAGGCCTCCAGTATGACTCCTTTCCTGTGACTTGAAAAATAGAGCTCTTCCTTCTGTGTAAAGAGAGCTGTCACTACGGTAATCGTTACTCGACATTTATCGATCAGGTACAATGTGCTGCTGTGGCAATATATTGAAGTGAAATGAACAATTGTCCTAATTCTTAGAAAGTTCCTTCAAGGACACCTGGGGGGCTCAGTGGTTGAGCGTCTGCCTTTGGCTCAAGACGTGACCCCGGGGTCCTGGGATCGAGTCCCGCATCGGGCTCCCCACAGGGAGCCTGCTTCTCTCTATGTGTCTCTCACGAATAAATAAGTAAAATGGTTTTTAAAAACCCTCCTTCTCCATCTGCCTGTGTCTCTACTTCTCTCTCTGTATTTCTTGTGAGTAAATAAGTAAAATATTTTTGCAAAAAAAAAAAACCTCCTTCAAACATAGAAGGAAAAATAGAAATGAAGGCAGAGGGATTCGTGAACTTTAAGGAAATTTAAACATTTGTCCGAAGGCTTCCCTGGCTGTCTTCGCTTAATGGTTTTTAGGATTCCTGTCTGAGGAGTTTAAGTGTTTTTGAGCAAACTGGAGTTATTATGCCTGCAGGTTTTATCTTTGCGGGTGAGTGAGGAAGGGACTGTGTCAAGAAATCTAGCTCAAGCAGCTTCCGAGACATTCCTGGTAGTCACTCCACACGTAATTGTCAGTCTGATGTGGGTTTTTACAGGTCCCCAGGAGGGAGGCAGAAACATAAAAGAGTGCGTTGGTTTCCAGGACAGTAGTTCCTGGTAATAAGGCGACGGTAAAGAGGTTGGATTTCAAAGTCCGATTAGAAATCACAGCTGTGGAATTCAGTGATTGTCACTGAGGATTTAAAGCCTGTGGATTTGGCCTGCTGTGCACAGACAGTGGTTCTTGGTTTTTTAACCCAGAGCAAAATGACAGTGGAGCAGAAAACATAAGCAGCACCTTGGGGGGGTGGGGGTGGGGGAGTGTGCTGGAGTAATGCTCAGATGTAAAGGAGTTGAAAGAAAGCACCAGAAGTGGAAAACCCCAAAGCACTCTTGGCTGACTAATGGAAGTTATTTTGGAATAGTCCTTCACGGTGGGTTTTGTGCCAAAGCAAGGTAACACCATCCATCATGAGCTGAATAAAGCCCTGGTAAAATCAATGGGTCATGGTAAGACGATGGGAAGGTTTATCATTAAAGCCCAGGCCCAAGGGACCTGGGCGAGAATACAGGGTCATGCAGGCCTTCTCAGGGCCTTCTGGGCCCATGAACGACCTGGGATTTGCGTGAAAACAGGGTTCTAACTCTAAGTCTGGGCGGGGGCCTCAGATTCTGCCTTTGAAACCAGCGTGTAGGTGGTGGGCACGCGGCCCGGCCTCAGACCACACTTCGAGTTGCCCACGCAGACTTGAGTAAATGGGCTGCTCTTCCCTCTTTATAAACTGATCCTGAAATCGTCCTGTCAAGCTCTCTGACAAGATGAGTCTGTGGTTAGCAGCCCTGTTCATCTCTGAGGGGCATGGAAGCCAAATTCTGATTCCATCTTGTGCTTTAAGAAAAAGAAAGGGGGGGGGCAGTTTCTTCATTCATGCCACCATGAAAAATCATTTGAGAAAACTGTCAGTTGAGTTGCCTTTATTTTAAGGTTGAAAATACTCGTGCCATGTATTCTACTGATGCTCCTGATTATGGAAAGAAACTGAATTACATCCAGTGTGTCACCTACATGCATCGGAAGAAACCATGGCGTTCAAAAATATTGTTTTAAGCAGAAGGTCTGTAAGAACAGTCACTTTTCTGGTTAAAACTTAAAAACAAGGGGATCCCTGGGTGGCGCAGCGGTTTGGCGCCTGCCTTTGGCCCAGGGCACGATCCTGGCGACCCGGGTTCGAATCCCACGTCGGGCTCCCGGTGCATGGAGCCTGCTTCTCCCTCTGCCTATGTCTCTGCCTCTCTCTCTCTCTCTCTCTCTCTCTCTCTCTCTCTGTGTGTGTGTGACTATAATAAATAAATAAAAATTAAAAAAAAAAAAACAAGGGCCGTCAGATTTGAGAACGATCCTGGGTTTTGAGGTATCGTCGTGGTGGCGTAAGCCACAGATTTTGAAGCAAAGCTACTGGGTTTCAAAAAAAAAAAAAAAAAGGGGGATCCCTGGGTGGCGCAGCGATTTGGCGCCTGCCTTTGGCCCAGGGCGCGATCCTGGAGACCCGGGATCAAATCCCACGTCGGGCTCCCGGTGCATGGAGCCTGCTTCTCCCTCTGCCTGTGTCTCTGGCGCTCTCTCTCTCTCTCTCTCTCTCTGTGTGTGACTATCATAAAAAAAAAAAAAAAAAAAAAGCTACTGGGTTTCGAATCTGGTGCTCCGCTCGCTAGGGACAGTGGTTACCCTCCTGGGAAATAGAGCTGCATTCTGTGGTGTTACTGGATTAAGTGAATTAGTATCTGTAAAGCTCCGAGGACAGTACCTGGCACACGTGCAAGCTGTAGAAACGCTTGTTGAGTATACCCCTAAAACTTAGATATGGGTCGGTGTGGCGGTGCCGTTGATGAAGAGCACGGCTCTTGGTTTCGGCTGATGTCGTGACCTTAGGGTCACGGGATGGAGCCCTACCTTGGCCTCCACAGTCAGCTCGGAGTCTGCTCGAGATTCTCTCCCTCCGTCCTGCCTGTCCCCCACTCCTGCACTCTCTCTCTCTTTCAAATAAATAAATCAATCTTAAAAAAGAAAAGAAAAGAAAAAAATGATAGGCGTTAATGTCACTCATGTCTTCGGGGCCCAGGAAGGCCTGTTTCTCTTCCTCCTGACTCAAGCAGCCTCCCACAGGACTTTCCCTGCAGGTAGGTGGACCACAGAGGGTGGGGAGTTCGGCCAACAGACCGGGAGCCCCGAAACAAATTCATGCAGATTAGGGGTTTTGCTGATTTGGTTGGACTCACAGTGGCCCTTTGGTTTTGCAGTTGGTGATGTATATTGGCCAGGTGGCCAAGGACATCCTCAAGTGGCCACGGCCCCTCTCCCCGCCCGTGGTGAAGCTGGAGAAGAGGGTGATCGCCGAGTACGGAATGCCGTCTACCCACGCCATGGCCGCCACCGTCATATCCTTCACCCTCCTCATCTCCACTAGGGACAGATACCAGGTGAGGCCGCCCGACCGCTCCTCCCCGCGCGCCTCATCCTTGCAGGAGGCATCAGGGAGACGTTTGGTTTCGGACACCTGGTGGCTCAGCACTTGAGCATCTGCCTTCAGCCCAGGGCGTGACCCCGGGGTCCTGGGATCGAGTCCTGCATGGGGCTCCCTGCATGGAGCCTGCTTCTCCCCCTGCCTGTCTCCGCCTCTCTCTGGGTGTCTCTCAGGAATAAACAAATAAAATCTTAAAAAAAAAAAAAAAGGAATTGTCCCTTTTGCGGGACTCTGAGGTTTATAAAATGAAAACTAGGCAGGATGGAAACAAATGGAGCCAGTGACACCCACAACCGTTTCTTGGCAAAGGAAGTGACATATGGGTCAGCATCCAAATCGGGCTGTGCCTCATGGGGAAAGAGACACCCCCGGTAACAACACCCCCACTGTCAGCACGACGTGGACTGTCCCGGGAGCCAGGGTGCGGGGTCTCCCCCACCCCCCAGCCCTGCCACCCTGAGCCGCCCGACGAGACAGCGCGTGATCAGTTCTCTCGGCCTCTGTTGGCAGCAGACGTGAGGCGCTTATGATCCTCGTAAACGATCCCCGGGGGCTGAGATGATCCCCCCAGATAAATCCTCCTGCTAGACTCCCCGGGGCCCGGGATGGGAGAGAGTCGTGCCCCATACTGGCTCCCAGGGGTGCCTCTGCTCCTGGTTGGGGTGCGGCCGCTAGAGATAAAGGCTGCGTGTCTTCTAGAGGACTCTCTAGGTGACAGCAGGTTGATAAATGTTGAAAAGAGAAGAATTTCGCTTAATTAGTATCTGCTTAGATGCCGGTTACCGTCAGACCTTTGAAAAATTAGGTTAGTACCGTGGTAGAGTTTTGTTTGGCCTCCCCGACAGGTTCTCTCCCAAGTCTGCATTTAATTGGAGATGTTTCACCTTTTACTCTCCAGAGAGTTTAGATTTCACGAGCCCCGGCAGTCTTGCAAGTGGATGACGATGCTGTTTCACCTCCTCCCTTCCCCCCTGGAAACACGGGGACAGTCTCCATTCCAGGTGGCGGGGAGCTCAGGGAGTCGGCCTGACGCTGTTGGGTCCTGGCTCTACCCCTGCCGCCTTCTGCTTGGTGACCTGGGTGGAAAGGGGCAGGTCCAAGGATGATGTCCCACTAGGTATAATCTTGTACCGCGACTTACCCACGTGTCACGCCAGCATCACAACCGTCTGAGAGCTCCAGGCCCCACTGAATTAATTTCACGCAGACCTCTGAGCTGCGACGTAGGCAGGGCCTCTGCCCCAGGGGGACACAGGGGCCCTGGGCGGCCCCCAGCGGGCTGCCCTCCCTCCGCCTCCCTCCGCATCCAGAGAGACCTCGTGCAGCAGAAAGGCCCACGTCGCCGTGACTGCGAGGACACAGCGCCAAACACCGTTGACAGATTCGTGTCAAGGCTGCCTGGTGCTTTGCAAAACATTCTCTTCACCTCAGATGATGCAGCAGTTTCGGTCCGAGTCGTTATGAACGTTTTTCCTGTTCAATTTTTAATGATAAATATATTTAGCTCTTGGGGTTGCTTGCTGTAAATAGTTCTAAAGATGATTTATTTCTGTAACTACGTGTTCAGGCCAGTGCCCAAACTCTAATTTCTGAATGCATTAACTCATTCATTTTTGACACTTTTTCTTAAATTAAAACCTGAGACTCTGGTTAGTGATCAATGTCAAGAAAAGACATAGGATCGTGTGTGATTGTGATCACATCTTGCACCAGAAAGAAAGTGCTGGGGACACCTGGGTGGCTCCGTGGTGGAGCATCTGCCTTGGGCTCAGGGCATGACCCCGGGGTCGTGGGATCGAGTCCTGAATTGGGCTCCCCGCAGGGAGCCTGCTTCTCCCTCTGCCTGTGTCTGCCTCTCTCTGTGTCTCTCGTGGATAAATACATAAAATCTTTTAAAATTAAAAAAAAAAGACAAGAACAAACGTGCTGGATGTGGACTCAGAAGATGCAGCTTCTGGTTCTCTTACCCTTTTACCGGCTCTGTGACCTTGGGCGGGTGGGTTTGCCTCTCCGAGGCCGGCCCCCGCGGTGAGGATCGAACCAGATGATTGAGGGGAAAGCACCTTTGTGCCTGATAAAGTCCGATAGTGATGAAAGTGATTGTCGAGGTTCAGAGTTCCGCAGTTGTGGGATGGAGCTGATGATAGGCCCCACGGTATAGGGCCGCGTGGGTGCAGCGGGAGGGCGGGTGTCCGGTGCCACCCAGAGTACAGGCAGCTGTGCGTCCTCTGTTGTCTTCTCGCCACGGAACAGCACGGCGCTAGCGTTTGAGGCCTGTGGGGTAGACCCCTCGGTGTGCGTTTCCACGCAGGGCGTCCCTGTGTTCCTTACGTGACTCCATGGTAGCCAGATTCCTCTGCTGCTGCTGTGACCCACCGGCGGGTGCGGAGATTTAGCAAAGTCTGGATTGTCGCCTGCCCGTCTGCGGGTGAGGGCGCCCATTCCTAGTGTGGGCCGCGGCCCCTGGGCTTCCGTGGGGAGTCGGTTGGAGGGACTTGGTTGCACTTGCGGATGCCAGTCCTGTCCATCCACCCTGCCCCTTGCCACTTGCCCAACACTGTGTACTTCCTACGTGTTACTCTAAGAATAGGTCGAGATAAAAAAAAAATATTTACTAAATCACTAAATTATTTACTAAAACTGTCAGCACCATGTGTGTGGTCATGAGGCTTAAAGCCAAGCTCTGACCCTGTCTGATATGGATGTTAATATGACGTGAGACTTCCTCCCAGGACTGTGGTCCTGGGTATCTCCCTTCCCTTTGCTCTTTTTCCCACTTTCCAAGTGGTTTTATTATTATTTTTTAATTTTTTATTTATTTATTCATGAGAGACACAGAGAGAGGCAGAAACCCAGGCAGAGGGGGAAGCAGGCTGCCCATGGGGACCTGATGCGGGACTGGATCCCAGGACCCCGAGATCGCGCCCTGAGCCGGAGCCGACGCTCCACCACTGAGCCCTCCGGCACCCCCCCACGGAGTTTCAGACCAGAGACTGCAGGTGCAGGAAGCTGAGGTCGAGGCTCACAGGTGGGGGTGTGAGCAGGAGCTAATGGCCTTGTTTTCTCTCCTCCCCCCAGTATCCCTTCGTCTTGGGGCTGCTGATGGCTGTGCTGTTTTCCACCTTGGTGTGTCTCAGCAGACTTTACACCGGGATGCACACGGTCCTGGTAAGTCCTTGTGCTCAGGTCTTCGGGTGACCGTCCCCGCAACACGGTGGCCGGCGGGTCGGTGTGTTCCCCACCCTACAGGCCTCTCGCACTGTTTGCATGTGTGATTATATTTCCTGCCAGGCCAGTGAGGTAAGTAACTATTACTTGCGGCCCCTGCGTGATGACAATGGGTCATTAAGGTAGGATGGAGGAGGCTGCGCTGGGCCAGACCCTCGCGACCCGGAGGCCTGGCTGGCGTGGCACCAGGGACTTGGCCCCTTGTTTTCGGGTTGCTGTACGGATGGTGGTGGGTCTCCACCCTCAGCCGGCTCAGGGGAGCGGGCGTGTGCTGGGCTCCCTGCTTGGCCCTTGCAGAGGCGGCCTGCATGTCCAAGGATCTCGGCTGCACCCCCAGGGAAAGGGCCCCGCTCCTCCGTGGGAAGAGCCCAGAGTCACGGGCTGGCTTCCCTCAAGCTGCCCGAGCCGAGGCAGTGGTGGACGCAGACATGCCTGCATGTAAGGGTCTGGCCTCCCTTTCACGGTCTCCAGGGTCTGGGGCGCTGCCGGCAGCCTGTTAACACGGCCCAGAGCTCTGTTCCGGGGTTCCAAGCCCCAGTGCTGGCCCCGGTCCCCCTCGGGGCGCTACTGATGGTCGTGACTGGCACTAGGAGGGTGTCACTAAAAACCCATGGGTGTCAGTCTCCAGGTGAAGCTCAAAAGACCCCCGAGGGAAGGGCCACCGTCTAGTTTCTCTCCTGGGCCTGGTGCTTGGCGGTCACAAGAAGGGTGGCGGGGAGGGGTGGTGAGAGGGCCTGTGCACAGGAGCAGGGGACACCGGGCAAGCCAGGTGGGGGGCGTCAGAGGGAGGTCCACGGGCGCAACCTGGGCCCCGCAGAAGCTTCGCGGCTGTTTTGGCGTCTCTTTTATCTGGAGCTACTTTTTAATTTCCACAGGCTTGAATAATGATAATTTTAAAAATGATGGTGAGAATTCCGGTCAAAATGCAAAGCAAGCAGCGCGAGGCTGCGGTGGGGAGGGGGGAGGCGAGCAGAGAGCTCGGGGAGCCACCTCAGCCACCTGCAGACACACAGCTCGGCTCGTCCTGTTTTCAAAGTGGGGCGTTTGGCCGGGTCGGAGGTGCTTGTGGGAAGATGACTGAAGCCTCCTCCCTCGGCTGCGGGTGCAGGTGCAGGTGCAGGTGCTCCTATCGGAGCATCTGGCCCAGAAGGAGCCGGAGCTAGGCCGTAGGGACCGCCACCCCCCACCCACTCCCACCCCAGGCTTCTTTCACGCACAGTTTTATTTTATAAAGATCTCGGGCCCTGACTCGGCCCAGTGGCGCCAGAGGCAGGGCCTGGGGTTCAGGGGCCCATGGTTTCCAGCAGCAGAAGGGGGCACTTGGTTTTAATAGAAGGATCCAGTCAATGGATTGGAGTCTGCTTCCTCCAACCCCAGCTCAGCGCCTGGTGGGAGCCCCGGGGGCCCCCCCCCCCCCACCCCCTCCCCCCAGCCCCCCCCCCCGCCCCTGGCTCTCCACCCTCACAGCCCCCAACCCCCGCCCCCGGCTGGCTGCCCGCCCTCGCGGCCCTCTCGGCCCAGGGAAAGCTGCTTGAAAATCGTCCCCGGGCGCCTGCCCCCACGTCCACACCAGCGATTATTCGCCGCAGCTGAGGAGCGACAACACGCGCGCGGCGCTCAGGCCCCGGGTGCTGAGGCTCCTCCCCACACCGGGCTGCGCAGCGGGGCCGCAGCGGGGCTGGGAGCCGCTGCTCAGGGGCGCAGGGGCTCAGGGGTGCAGGGGCGCAGGGGCGCAAGGACGCAGGGGCGCAGGGGTGCAGGGGCTCGGGTGCAGGGGCTCAGGGGTGCAAGGATGCTGGGGCTCAGGGGCGCAAGGATGCAGGGGCTCAGGGGTGCAGGGGCACAGGGGCTCGAGCGCAGGGGCGCAGAGGCGCAGGGGCTGAGCGCAGGGGCGCAGGCCACTGCCCAGGCGGCGCCCGAACCCCCGGAGGGGCCCGACCCGGCAGCCGCACCCTCAGGGCTCGCGCCGTCCGTCCGTCCGGGGCTGCGGGCCGCAAGGCCAGGGGAGCAGGGATGCGCCAGCTCAGCCCTGAAGGCCTCCTGTCAGAGGCAGGGGTTGCCCTGTGACCTCAGGGCCCTGGGGACGGGCCGCCGGCGCTGCACCTGCGGGGTGTCCCCGTCCTGCCGAACCAGCTGGGCCGCTCTGGGGAGGGGGGGTCCCCGAGCTGGTGCAGCAGGAAGGTCGCCCCCCGCGCCTCCTCCCCGGCCTCCCGCAGCCAGGTAGTCCCCAAGCGCAGGAACCCGAGTCTTAAAGGTGCCCGAGGGCTGCTCTGGCACCACGGCCAGGATGTGCTTAGCTGTCTCCTGCACGGGGAGGGGTCTCCAGCTCCTGCCGGTGTGAAGGGGGACACAGGTGGCCCCACTGTGAGCCGCAGCCCTCGGGGACGCCAGGGGGGCCGGCCTTTGAGGGAAGTCAGTAGTGCTCATGGAAAACATGGAAATCAAACACCGCAGCTCTGGTGGGCCTCGAGTTGCTGAAGCCCCCCCACCCCCGCCTGGGGCCGCGGCCTCTAGCTTCTGTTCAGGATAAAAAGTCCGTTATTACTCGAGCTGATTTTTGTGGAAGTCTTACGTTTCCCATAGTGAAAACTATCCTGACCGATGATTCATAGAAACCATTTTCATGTGTGTATGATTTCATGTTCTCTTGAAACCAATTGCAGCTGAAGGGGGGGCGCGGGGAGACAGGGTCGAATGTCTTAGAAGGACTGGGGCCGCTCACCGGCTCCATGCGGATGCGGTTGAGTAGTTAAGCCTCTGGAAGAGCCAGAACCAGGGTGTCTCTGAGAGTGCGCCCTGTCCCCTCTGGGGTACCACCATTCGAAGAACCCCACAACCTCTCAGAATCTTCATTTCCAGAGGTGAATCCTTGATGGCCATTGGACCAGTGAGGCTCAACAAGCGGAACAGGTCTCAGAGCACGCACAAGCCCGCAGAAGCCACCCCCGTGGGCTGCAAGGGCCGTGCCCCAAGAACTGGGACTAGAAGGACAACCCAGTGAGGTCACCACTACTGAGAACTCCCAAACCTATGAGGTTCTCATCTGCACGAGTCAGGGCTCCTTGAGTAAAAATGATAGACGCCAACTCAAACTCATTTAAGGTTCGAGGAAAAAGTATTGGTTTTTACATCCGAGCCATAGAAAGGGCAGAGGTGCAGGTCGCCATTGGGAGAATGGGACCTGAGGTCCAGATGTTTGTTGGAAGTCTCCCGGCTTCTTCCTAAGCTTCTCCCTCCATCTCTTCACATGGTGGGTCCATGTTCTTGGGCTGCCTTCTCTCTGAGACTAGAGCCTGGGAGCTCTGGGCTTAAATTCTTTGTTTTGTTCCTGAAAGGATTGTAGTAAGGAGAATTCCAGGCAAGTGTCTAATGGCCTGGCCTGGACAATGAGCTCATTGCTGCATCGCACGCTGCCGAAGGGTGCTGAGCACGGCAGGTTGGTCCAGTGAGTCAGGAGCCAGCCTCTGTGAGCCGGGGCTGTGATGGGCAGTGGTGGTTAGGGTTGGGGTTACGGTTGGCCTGTGGGAGGGGCAGTTCTCCAAAATGAAATGGATCTGCTGTCAGAAGAAGAGGGCAGACCAAGCCCCAGTGGTATCCTTTCTACATTGACATTATTGCATTTTCCTGCTCTTTCAAGGACTCAAAAACCGGGTATTATACTCGTTTATGTGGGGAGGGGAGGATTAGAGCAAATCAAGATGGTTTCATACTGGTTTTGGTGCCTGAAATTAATCAGCTTGTACAGAATTTATTTTTAAGTCTTTTGACTGATAAGGTAACCGTCCCTAATATGCGAACAGCAAAATTAGCCCGAGTTGTTGTTGTTAGATTAATGAATGGTCGTTCCATTATTTTGAACTTGAATTAGCTGAAATGCTGTTCTATTTTATTGTCGTTCAGTTGTTTGATCTGTGGATAATTATATAGATACTGGGTTTTATTTGCTTACTCATTTATTTTGTTCCCCTAAGTATTTGCTTTAGTTTTGGTTGCAGTTGGAGAACGTTGAAAAGGCTTCTCAAATATTAAATTATCTGCATCCCATACAAAACTGTGTTCTGGCTTTGGACTAGAGCAATGTCATTGTGTTTTTTTCCAAGTTCTTTGAAACTACTTAAAAAAAAAAACTTACTTCAAACTGCCCTTCTTAATATGGAAAAGAAAGCTAATTGTAATATAAATTAAGGCCAGCCAAGTCTTACTTTCTGTTGTAGGATAAGTTAGTTACTGAGATAAAAAGGGAATTTGGTTGTGTTTGTGAGCGCCACGTTATTATGCACATTGTTCTTTCTTTACCTTAGAGAGACATATTTTTATCCTTTTATTAAAATAGAGGAGGGGCGCCGGGGTGGCTCAGTGATGGAGCATCTGCCTCCGGCTCAGGGCGTGATCCTGGAGTCCCCGGATCGAGCCCCACGTCGGGCTCCCTGCATGGAGCCTGCTTCTCCCTCTGCCTGTGTCTCTGCCTCTCATTCTCTCTCTCTCTGCGTCTCTCATGAATAAATAAATAAAATCTTTTAAAATTTTTAAAAAATAAAATAAAAAATAAAATAAAATCTTTTTAAAAATAAAATAAATAAATAAAATAGAGAGGGACACCTGGGTGGCTCAGTCAGTTGAGCACCTGCCTTCAGCTGAGGTCATGATCCCAGGGTCGGTGATCCAGCCCCACATCCGGTTCTCTGCCCAGTGGGGAGCCTGCGTTTCCCTCTCCCTCTGCCTGCTTAAGTGCATTCGCTCTCTCTCTCTCTCTCTGTCAAATAAATAAATAAAATCTTTAAAAAAATAAAATAGAGAATTATTTCTGGTTTCCAAGGTAATAAAGGCTCACAGTAGGACATTCATCCTCTGTGTTTTTTTTTTTTTTTATTTATGATAGTCACAGAGAGAGAGAGAGGCAGAGACACAGGCAGAGGGAGAAGCAGGCTCCATGCACCGGGAGCCCGATGTGGGATTCGATCCCGAGTCTCCAGGATCGCGCCCTGAGCCAAAGGCAGGCGCCAAACCGCTGCGCCACCCAGGGATCCCTATCCTCTGTGGTTTTTAAAGTTGTCGTGTCATATGCGGGTTTTGGTTTTTTTCTAGATGAACTAAATCATTATTAGGGGCCAAGGGGGTGGCGGGCGGCCGAGGAGGGCTCAGGGCACCTCTGCCGTGGCCGACCCCGTTGGGGCACCTCCCGCCGGCCGCCCGGACCGTGTCTGCTGACAGCGCAGGTGACAGGCTCATGTTCCCTGTGCTCCCTGACACCAGCCTATGAGCCGTGGCTCTGCGGGTCCTCCCAGGGGGAGCGGGCCGGAGGGCCCACCCTGGCCTGGGCCCCGGCCTGTCGGAGGTGGCTCCGGGGCAGGAGCCCACACGACGGGCTGCGCTGGCCTGTCGCCGCCCTGGGGCGAGGCTACCTGGGTGCTGGGCCGCGGCAGGGGCTCCGGCCGGGCGGACAGGCCGGGTGGCCATGGGGAAGCGGGCCTTGACCAGCGACAGTCTCCCAAGAATGTCCTCCTACCCCGACTGCTGAAAAGGCAGCTTGGATAAAGGCCGCAAGTCTCGACTGTGTGGAGGACGCATTCACTTTTGCCAAATAAGTAAAAACAACCACATCCAGGGATAGAGCACGGCTTTGAGTTATCGCTTCCAGGCTACACTTGTGTCCTAGGTGAGTTCCAGTTACTGGAAATATAGGAGCCAGAGATGGGACCAAACCTTCCGTAGCAGCCCATTCTCCGCAGGTGTCTTTTATTGGACATTTGCCTTATGGATTATATAGTGTGGATTATATAGTGTGTTAGAGTTTCATTAAAGGGCAGGGTTTTTCTCTAAGTTTATAATCATAGGCCTCTCCTATTTTTTTTTAAAGATTTTATTTATTTATTCATAGAGACACACACACACACACACAGAGGCAGAAACACAGGCAGAGGGAGAAGCAGGCTCCATGCAGGGAGCCGGATGTGGGACTCGATCCCGGGTCTCCAGGATCACGCCCTAGGCCGCAGGCGGTGCTAAACCGCTGCGCCACCGGGGCTGCCCCATAGGCCTCTCTTAAAAGAAAATGCTCCGTCTTCAAAATCTATACAATCACCGAATCAGAACTTCCTATTTATTTGCATGATTTTTTGAAAGATTTCATTTAGTATTTATTTGAGAAAGAGACGGATAGAAAAATAGAGAGCACAAGCAGGCAGAGAAGAGGAAAAAGCAGACTCCCCCCAAACCAAGCAGGGAGCCTGACGTTAGCTCAATCCCGGGCTCCCGAGATCGTGATCTGAGTTGAAGGTAGATGCTTAGCTGACCAAGCCACCCAGGCGCCTCTATTTACATGATTTTTTTAAAAGATTTTATTTATTTATTAGAGACAGAGACAGAGAGAGAGAGAGACGGAGAGAGAAGCAGAGACACAGGCAGAGGGAGAAGCAGGCTCCATGCAGGGAGCCCGACGTGGGACTCGATCCCGGGACTCCAGGATCACGCCCTGGGCTGCAGGCAGCGCTAAACCGCTGAGCCACCGAGGCTGCCCTATTTACATGATTTTTAAAAAGAGACTCTTTTGCCCCTTGGGAAAAAATAATATATACACACACACAGATTTCTCCCATAATGCCCACTGCCACTGTGACATTCCAGACAATACTGAGAAGGAGAATGCACTTCATTCTCACTGCAGTTTTGTACATTATTACTGGTTTGTCCTGCCACTGGGACAAAGGGAACAAGAAGTGGCATGATTTGCTGTAATCCTCAGGTAACCACTGAACCCTGAGGATGGAGCCTCTTTCATTTAAGAGTTTGTTTGTTTGAGCGAGCACAAGAACAAGAACATGGGGAGGAGGAAGAGGGAGAAGCAGACTCCTTGCTGAGCAGGGACCTGATGCAAGGCTTGATCCCAGGACCCCCTGGGGGATCATGACCTGAGCCAAAGGCCGATGCTTAACGGACTGAGCCCCCCAGGTGCCCCTGGAGCCTATTTCTAAATCAAATTCAATAATGAAAAAAATTCAGTTTGTTTCAGCAAACTATTCACCTTCAGAAGATGGATGTACTGCTTAGAAAAGAATCCTACACATTTAGTATCAGTAGTTCAGAGCTGTAGAGGCAGAAGCCAATCCCTCGTGCTCAAGGTGAGGCAACTTGGTCTCAGCCAGAAAGCCTCTTATACCCATCACGTGGTCTCGAAATTGGAAAAAATAGAAAACATTAATGAATATTTATGTAGGCTTAAGATAGAAAAAGGCACGATGTTGAATGTAATAATCCACAAAGACAAGTTAGAAGAGCTGACTATGTACTTGAACTTCTATATGTAAAAAAAAATCAAAAGTCATTATTAAAAACATGAACATAATAAATGAGAGACAAACAATTATTACAAGGAATCAATAAGCAAAAGACCAGCGAACCAATAGCAAGAACAGGCAATTCCCAAAAGACAAAAATAAAAATGTCCAGTAAGGATAAGGAATCGATCCCACCTATATTTATTTATAGGGATGTAATAGTCATGAAGGGGGTGCCTGGGGGCACTCAGTGGGTTCAGCGTCTGCCTTTAGCTCAGGTCGTGATCCCAGGGTCCTGGGTCCGAGCCCCACACCCGGCTCCCTGCTCAGTGGTGAGCCTGCTTCTCCCTCTGCCTCTGTCCCTCCCCTCTGCTCAGGCTCACCCTCTCAATGAATGAATAGAATCTTTAAAAGAAAAAAAAAAGGATGAAAGACAGGTAAAAGTGAGGTGTCATTTAAAAATTTTTGCCTGTGAGATTGGCAAAAAAATAAAATCCATCAATGAGAATAAGGAGTTGAGTCATGGGATAATCTCATAACAGCACCTTTCGATGTGATATGTATCAGAAGCAGTAAAATGTGTGATGCAGGACTTTTCCAAATACTTATCCCAAAGAATAATTGCACATATCGGTTGTAGTGTCCTTTAAAAATAGTGCAGCAGGAAAAAGAATATAAATGTGCCACAATAAGGCACCGCCCAATTAAACTACCCACGGAGGGCAGCCCGGGGGGCTCTGCCACTTAGCGTCTGCCTTTGGCTCAGGGTGTGATCCCGGGGTCCTAGGATCGAGTCCTGCATCCGGCACCCTGCAGGGAGCCTGCTTCTCCCTCTGCCTGTGTCTCTGCCTCTCTCTGTGTCTCTCATGAATAAATAAATAAAATATTTAAAAGAAAATAAACTAGGAATCGCGACCTGGAACAACATTCAATTATTGATTATGTTAAATTTGTTTTTTGATAAATACTGCATTTATCGAAAATAGTATTCATTGCTAAAGCAGTTGTCCCCAGTCTCCCCGGCCGGACACCCCGCAGTCCCCCACCCCCCCCCGCGAGGCCCGTTTGCCCCCTGGGGGGAAGTAGACCAGCAGGAGGAAGCCAGGCACTGCGGCCGGCCGGATCCCGGGTGACTGATTCCTGTGACATCTGGAAAGGGCAGAACTCTGGTGGGGACAGAAGAGGAGCAGCTGCTGGGAGCTGGGGTGTGGGAGGGCGCTGCCAGGTGGCCGGGGACCCGGTGTGCGCCACCCCCCCCCCCCCGGCTGTGAGCTGTCCGAGGTGAACCTCAGGAGCTGCCAACCTGAAACTGGAATCATAGCCCTAAATGGGGGAGAGGGAGAGAACGAGCACTCGCAGATGAATAAAAGCTCAAGAGACTCCGATTTTTTTTTTAATTATATTTATTGGGATCCCTGGGTGGCTCAGTGGTTTAGTGCCTGCCTTTGGCCCAGGGCATGATCCTGGAGACCCGGGATCAAATCCTGCATCAGGCTCCCTGCATGGAGCCTGCTTCTCCCTCTGCCTGTGTCTCTGCCTCTCTCTCTCTCTCTCTCTCTCTCTATCATGAATAAATAAATAAAATCTTTTAAAAAAAAGATTATATTTATTTATTTGAGAGACAGCACAACAGGGAGAGACGCAGAGGGAGGAGCAGATCCCCACCCCCACCCCCCGACATGGGGCTCGACCCCAGGACCTGAGCCAAAGGTGGATGCTCAACCGACTGAGCCACCCAGGGGCCCCCAGACTCCAATTTTTTTTTAAAGTTCTATAACACAGAGATCTGCTCAAATATATCAAGTGGAAAAAAAAGCAGGGTACTCCTCTCTGTTGCATTTTGCACAAAGTTCCCTGGAACCGTTGTCCCGGGAGATTCTCTGGTCTGAATAAAGATCCCGAGCGGGTTTGCACTAGGCCTCCGGCCCTCCTCAGCCCGACACACAAGAGCATGTCCAGGTTCTTACAACATTTGAAGTCAAGGAAACCAGTGCAGCGCTGCTCACCCGAGCCTCTACCCCGTTTTACACAGTGAGGGAATCTCTAAGGGCCTGTTGTAAACTACAGACTAAATCTCTCTCTGGCCATCATCAGGGATGATTCCCTGATGGAAATTGCTGGTCCCAGATTGACTTATTTTTGCTGCTTTGTGTGTTTCTGGTCCTGACATCTGTGGATGGGCTAACTAAACAGTAGAATTGTATTAAAAAACAAAAAACCTAAGACTCTGCACTGGAGTGCAAAAAGAGTCACCTCTAGGTATTTTAGCAAAGTGAATTTAAACACGGGGAATGTGGTGCTCACAAAATGTTGGAAGGGCTTGATGGGCAGAGAGAGCCCGTTGCTGCCGCCGCTGCCCACCCTCCTCATCGCCACCTCTCACACTCACCAACCAAATTAACAGATGCTAGGCTGAGCCCAGCCTCCGTAACGGCCACAGATGCTTCCAGAAAACTGGGCGCTGGTGACTAGAGGCTGGAATCCTCAGACCTGCTGCTGCAATTCACGTGGCTGAGACTTTCCCGGGTCACAGAAGCAGCAGGTGGATGGTGGCTTCCCACGGGGCACCTGTGTGGGGGACCCGACTTCCCGAGGAGCTGAGGGGACGAGGTCTTTAACTTCTCCACGTCTCCAGTTCCGTGGGATGGGGGGAACGGGTGGTAGCTGACAAGTTCCATCAGGCTTTGGGATCCTTTTTCCCTTTTTCATCTCATTTTTTTTCTTTTTCTTTTTTTTAATTTTATTTATTTATGCATGACAGACACACAGGGAGAGGCAGAGACACAGGCAGAGGGAGAAGCAGGCTCCCTGCAGGGAGCCTGATGCGGGACTCGATCCCAGGACCCGGGGTCACACCCTGAGCCGAAGGCAGATGCTCAACTCCTGAGCCCCTCAAGGGTCCCACGTCTCATTTCTTCTTCTATGAAGAAATGAGACTATGAAAAGCCCTGCTTGTGGTTGTTTCCAAGAAGTGGGCCTCCCGGGGGAAACTCTGTTTTGCCGACAGGAAAGACAAGAATGCGAATTTCCCCACCTTTCTTTCTTTTAACTCACCTACAAATATTTCTATTTGGGTAGAGTTGGGGACCTTCACTGCAAGTCTCTTAGGTCCCCGCATATCTGAATGTGTACAGGTCACCTTCCCAGCAGGAAGCGCAAGCTGTGATGGGCCTGTGGTTGGTGATACTCATCCTGTAGGCTGCGAGGCTCGTGAGGCTAGGACTCTCCTGTCCCTGGCCTCCCGACTCCCCGAGTCCCCCCACAGCGCCCGACAGTAAGCGCGCAGTAAGTAGCCAGTGCATTGCATGGATATCGTCTGTAATCTGTTCCTGAATCGATGTTTTCTCTCTCATCTCTTTGTGCTTTACTAAGTCGGATTTGACAAGATTCATCCGTTAGCTGGAATATTGCATTTGCTGTCGGACACCAGGCCGACTCCTATCACCTGATATTTGTCCAACATTATTTCCTTTTGCCTGTAAGAGGAAACTCGCGGAAAATTTAGTAGACATGTCACTGCAGCAGTAAATAGCGTGCAGGCACAGGTACTCATTTCGAGCTTCTTGAACTCTCGGGAGTCGAATGTGGCAGACGGGACCGTGGAGCAAGTGGCAGCAGCATGAGCTTTGCGGCTCCTTGAGAGCCCAGTTCCTAGGAGAGAAGGGAGGGTGTCTGAAGACATGCTGCCCAGTGCCTCACATGCTCCGTTTAATAAATAAGATGATGGTGTAGCCGGGCTGAGGAAGAAGGTTCTGTAGTTCCTGATGGACTTGAGAATTTCATGGAGATCCTAGTGCCTGGTTCTTGGATGTAATGGCACCTAGAGGATGAGGAGAGAGAAGTAGGCACCCAGGTCATGGTACCTGTAGTAACTACCACCCAGGTCATGGTACCTGTAGCATTACCAGTACCTTAGAAGTGCCCCCCCATGCCCTCTGCACTGCACCCCCTCAAGATACCTGCTTCCCAGATCTCTGACCCCATTTCCTAGCGGAACTCCTCATAAATGGAGTTCTATACCAGCCATTCTTCTGCATTGGGCTTCTTTCATGACTGTTTTGTTCATGATCGTCACCCATTTTGTTGCTTGTAGCTTAGTTCACTAATGTTTATTGTTGGGTAGTAGCAGAACCTACGACTACATCACACGTTATCCCTTCCACCACTGGTGGATCCCCTGGATTGCTTCCGGTTGGAGGCTACGGTAAACGATGCTACTCTGAGCTTCCTTTTACATGGCTTTTAAAGCAAATATACACTTGACTATTGAGTGTGAATGTAGGAGTAAAAATGCCAGGTCATAAGGTAAGCTCGGCCTTGGGATACGCGGTTGTATCCTCTGAAGATCACTTAGGCCAATTCCTGCTCCCACCGGTGGTGTCTGAGATCTTCAGTTCTCCGCCTCTCTGCCCCCCACCCCCCACCATGTCAGCCATTTGAATTGTAGTTGTGCCAGTGGGTTTGTAATAGTAGTTCATTGTGCTTTTATTTTGATTTCCCTGATGAATAATGACAGCCACTTTTCACACATTTATTGGCCATTTATGTATCTTCTTTTGCGGGGTGCCTATTTGTCTTCTGACCTTTTCTTTTTTCCTGGGTTGCTCATCTCTATTGGTGAGTCGCCAGTCAGGTCTACATACGGTGTTGCAAATTGCTTTTCCCATCCGTGGCTTCCTGTTTGCTCTACTGGTGGTGTCTTTAGGTAAAGAGAAGTTCTTGATTTGAACATCAACCTTAAGATACTTTTGCCTACGCCACAGTCATGAAGATATTCTCTTATGTTTGAAAAGATTTATTGATTTGCTTTTGTTATTTAGATCCATGGTCTACTTGGAATTGATTTTTGATTCATCTTTGCTTTATAGGAATACCCAATATGCTCAGTGCCATTCATAAGGATTGTCCTTTTTCCATTTAGTGAAGCATCAATTTTGTCGTAAATCAAGGGACTGTTTATAATATATAATACACACACACACACACACACACACACACACACACCCTCCTCTCTGGTGGCAGTTATCTTCGTGCCAATATCACTTCCTCCTTTGCTGTAGCTTTGCAATAAGTCTTGATGTCAGGTGGTGAAAGTCTTTCCAGTTCTTTTAGTGGTTACCCAAGAGATTGCAACATGCATCCTTGATTTATGAGAGTCAACCGCAAATTAGTACCTTTACCACTCCCTGGTAGTGAGTCATTAAATGAAATTCAGTTCTCCCTATAATTTAAAGCCCACAAGAACTTATTTTTATTGTTTTATAGGGAACATACATCTAGGTTTATCCACGTATTTATCCTTTCCATTGTTCTTCATTCCTTCCTACAGTTCTGTTCGTCCAGGTGGCATCTCTTTCTTTCTGCCTAAATTAGTCTATTTTAGTGTTTCTTTTAGCATGGTTATGCTTGTAATGAATTCTTCCAGTTTTTAGGGGTTTTTTGGAAATGGCTTTGTCTCACTTTCATTTTTTTTGGAGGATATTTTTGCTAGGTATAGAATTCTTTGTGTCCTTTCCTTCAGTGTCCCTGAACTGGAATCTTGCCACTTCCACTTGTCCACAGTGTGCACTGAGTCGGTGTAACCAGTTTGATCAGATAACAGTAAGTTTCCAGAGTTCATGTCTGCCAAACAAGGATGACTGTCTTTAAAAATATGGACAATCCATCCGGATAGGCTTTTTGGAGGGCATTTTACAGAAGAGATGGATGTCTAAAATATGCATTCTTAGTCTTCTGGGCTTCTAGCCCAATTCTAGGAGTTTGCTCTAAAGCATATAATTGCACAAGTATAAAGGTGAAAACAACAGCAAACATTTTTTAAAAAGATTTCATTTATTTATTTCTGAAAGACACACAGAGGCAGAGACACAGAGAGAGGCAGAGACACAGGCAGAGGGCTCCCTGCAGGGAGCCCAATGTGGGACTTGATCCCAGGACCCCAAAGGCAGATGCTTCACCCCTGAGCCACCCAGGCACCCAGCATTTATCAAGTACTCATCATCTGCTGGGCTCCATTCTAAGTGCTTTGCATGTATTAACTACCTCATAGGGCAGTCAACCACCTCCAGCAACCGTACGAGGAAGGTGCTAGTGTTAATCCAGGCTTACAAAGGAAGCATGAAGCAGAGGTCAAGGAACCTGACCAAGGTTCTCAGTTGGACTGAGATTGAAAACCAAGCAGTCCAACTTCAGAATCCATGTTTTTAATTATCATTCTTTCTATACTGCCCCTCTAGGATGTCATTAATACATTCAAAATCAAACAATGAGGATACACTAAGTGTCCGTCAGTCAGATCTAGTTAAGTATAGTATATCCACAGAGTGGAATGTTCTATAGCCATTAAAGTAATGCAGTTCTGTAATTATGAAAAAATGTGGATGACATATTGTCAATGGAAAAAAAAAAAGCATTGGGATTCTATAGAACAGCTTATAGAGTACAGTGCCGTTAGTTGTGAAATTGCATGCACCATGGGGTGGTTATGGCAGACGCCTCCACGATGCATTTTTAATAGTGAACCTGATGTGGGGTTTTTTGACAAAAAAACAGTAAAGCTATTTTTGGCTGACGGACAGAGAGACACTATCTTTACTCTTCCTCTATCCTCATATATTTCTTGGTACATAATAGCCAGTTGAAAATAAAAGCACATGATGGCTATTGAATGGATGAGTTAATAAATACCTGAACTCTCTTGTTATTTACATGAGGGTTTTCCAGAAGGAAGATTTTAGACATTACTGTCATGAACAAGAACTCCTCTTTGACTGGGTGCTTGCATTTCGTAGCATTCCCCTGCACTGTCCCTCTATTTTTTTTTCTTTTGAGAAGTGACACTTAATATGGATTTTGGCAATAAAACAAATACATGAGTTTCAACGGGCTTATTATATCTTGTGTCCTTTTATTGTTTGAGAATCAATCAGATCAGCAAACTGTTGGTTAGCAAAGTTCCTTTTAATTGCTATAATCCTACCTCCCAACTTGATTGAAAAAAGGAACCAGGTTCTCAACAGAATTAATATCCATCCATCCCTTCTCTCTGGTGATATGTTTTTTTAACCCCCCCCCCCACCCACCAAAGATTTTATTTATTTGACAGAGAGAGAGAGAGAGAGAGAGAGAGAGCGCATGAGCCCCAGGGGAGGGGCAGAGGTAGAGGGAGAAGCAGGCTCTCTGCTGAGCAGGGAGCCTGATGCAGGACTCGATCCCAGGACCCTGACACCATGACCTGAGTCAAAGGTAGATGCTTCACCAATGGAGCCACCTGGGTGCCCCAGCGGTGCTGTTTCAAAATGCGAAGTTCATCTGGAAGAGTTTTGAGTCGAGCTGACCCACGTTGCCTGTGGAGAGCAGCTGCAGGGTTTGGCTGCAAAGGGCCAAGGGACTGCGTGTCCACTGCAGCCGTGAAACTGCCTGCGAAGGAGTCTTCCTGCCAGAGTGTGTCCTGCTGCTGGTCTGACGGACAAGGCTGGGGCCCAGCGGAGAGCTGGGGAGGAGTCAGGGAGAGGCCTTGCATCCTGTCCTCTGAAAATCTACAGAGTCCAGGATTTAATTTTGATCTCAAAACACTACAGAGGTCTGTGTTTATGTATGTCTGTGGGAATGTTCCTTAAAGCAAGCTCACTTGGGAAAGGAAGTAAAGACTCCATGTGTCATATTTTTAAATGTATACAAGTCTTCCTAGGAGTGCCATAATTTGATTCTTTAAAAAAAAAAACACCCTGAACCCTCCATAAGATTATGTGCATAGATGGATACCACAGTTTGGTTTCCGTACCACACCCTGAGCTCTCCCGGCGCTTACGAAAGCAGAGGGTCACCTATGGACACCATCTAGTGCCTCCGTGTGTCCTGGCTCTCACATCTCCATTTAAGAACATGATGTGGAAAAAAAAAAAAAAAGAAAAGAACGTGATGTGGTTTTGCTTTTTTCTTACCCGGTACACACTTAGTGACAAGGAAGTGACAGTCCTATAGTTGGGGTCGTCCAGCCTCAGGGACACTGCAGGGCCATGTTCAACAACACTAGGACAGCCTGCAATGCAAGACTGATATTTTTTCTTTTAAGATTTTATTTATTTGAGAATGAGAGAGAGAGAGAGAGCGAGCACGAGGAAGGTGAGGGGCAGACGGAGAAGCAGACTCCCGGCTGGGCATGGAGCCCAACGCAGAGCTCGATCCCAGGCCCCTGGGATTGTGACCTGGGCTGAAGGTAGCCGCATAACCAATGGAGCCCCAAGACTGGTATTTTCCCATCATCTCTAGTTCCTACTGTGACATAAGGGCCACAGACAATGCCCTCCAGAGGTTCTGTTTTTGCACAGGGAGCCAGGGCTCCAGGGCTCAAGCCAGCATTTCCCAAGGTCAGTTTACTCCTCCAACCGTGAGGACCCCTGTTGCCAGGTCGACAGAATTTTCAGATCTTTCCCTGGTACCTCTTGATACCCAAGAGTTTCTACATCAGGATATCCCCTTAGGACTTTCAAAAGCCGTACCATCACTTTCACCTACGGTACCCCCCTAATTCAGAAGTTTTAGTCTTTTGTGTGTGTTTTAAGGAAGCCGTCCAGGAGCTCTGACCTACCGTGTGCCTGTGGAAGCCCACGTGGGCCTTGGGGGTCGAGGAGGGGAGGTGGTGCTTGCCCTTCACGGGGTGGCCCCTGGGGGCTGGTTACAAACGCAGACTCTCAGGCCCCACCTGGACCCACTGAATCAGAACCCGCCTCTAAGAAGCTTCCCAGCAGATTCAAATGCAAGATACAATTTGAAAAGCGCCAAAACTGCCTACGTACAAGATCCCTGCCAACATGGGGACGATGGCAGTTACGTCGCAACCTGCCCCGGCCTGTTGAGTTCTGTTAACGTTGAGCACGACCTGCTTCTGTTCTCTTGTTGCTCGGAGGCCCCCCTGCCCACCCAGATCGGAGAAAAATCGCTCAAATGTTTGACAGTGCCTTTTGTGTCTCCTAGCAGATTGCCCTTCCCTACCCTTGTCAGTCTTACAAGCTGCTTAGCAGTTGTCAAAAATGATGTTATAACCTGTCTGGAAGCCTGTTTGATCTGCTATCATAATCCTATTGACCTGCCAAGCCTCGTGATTCAGTATAGTTAGAACTGGTCATACATGAATGTGAATTATGGGTGGGGAAATTTAGTCTGCTTCATGAAGATCTGTTTGGACATGTTCGATTCTCTGACGCCAAGACAAGCAAGAGGTTATTTCCTAAATCATGCTGCACATGGACTCAAGTTTAGAAATATATACCCAAGTATCTATTTAGCTAATATCTATATTGTAAAACACATGCAATAGTATCTTATTATAGCATCACATTAAGTGACAACACTGGGTTCTTTTTTTTACTTGTTTAGCAAACCAATGCCATTTTTTTAAAAAAAGATTTTATTTGTTTATTCATGAGAGACAGAGACAGAGAGAGAGGCAGAGACACAGGCAGAGGGAGAAGCAGGCTCCATGCAGGGAGCCTGAGGTGAGACTCGATCCCAGGACCCTGGGGTCACCACCGGAGCTGAAGGCAGATGCTCAACTGCTGAGCCACCCGGGTGCCCCAAGAACTATCACCTTGAGACTGTTGGGTTATATACAAAATTTGTTACTGTCCTATAGAGCAACAAACTGTAAACCCCAGACTTACCATTTCTGCTGGACAGAAATTGTCTCAAAAATCTCAACTAGCCTGTCACGTTATGAAGTCTGAGACCTCTCGTCGGGAGTAAACAGCAAACAGAGCGTTGTCCCTTCTGTCATCCTTGGGTGGCCTTTTACCCCCATGGGACATTAGAACGAGGTATTTTTTTTAAGGTCTCATGTCCAAGTTTTATGCCATGTTTCCCGACACGCTTCCAGAAAACCGTTCCCGGTTAAGAGTGTCAACATAATCTCTAACGAAGCCTTAAGTGTCCTCCCTTGGAAAGTGAGCATTTATTTTAAAATGGCAGGAGGTGAAAGCTGGCATACGTTCATAGTTACTCGTAAGCTTAGTGAGCTCGCAGAAAGTCCTTTTCAAAGCTCTCTTTATGGCCATCGTGATCCTTAGTCTTAGATTTGTGCCCGGATATCAGGTGGCTCAGAGGACAGTCACGGCGAAGAGGGGCAGCAGCCACAGCGTGTCCACTCAAAGAGCCACCAACATCAGGAGATTCCAGCTACGTTCACACCAGGTGGCAAGGTAACCCTTCCCGCCTTTCCTGGGTCCCTGTGAACGCTGGTGTGTTTCAATAGGAAATTAATATTTTTTGAACTCCTGCAGTCACCCTCCCTCCCCTATGCGTATGCTAATCACATAGCAGCAGGCTTCTGTCTGGGATCATTCATATTCATATTCATGAACAGCGTTGCCTCTTGCCGTTTGGCTTCTACTGAACCTCACTTGCATTATTCTCAGAAATTGAACCAATTGTGAGCTAGCATGGGAACGAGCACGTATTCAGTGTGTTAACTGGGAAACATCGATCGATAACTAAAGGTTATCTTCTAGAATGATCGTAGGAGTTTGGATTTTTCTTTTTCTTTTTCTGCGGCCCCCCGCCCCCCCCCCCAGTTTGTTTTAATGTCAGGGTCTGCTCGCCTTGAGAGCATTCACTGAGCGTACAAAGAAGTGGGTCTTGGCTTTTACTCTGCTCCTGGCTTCAGCTCACTCCGTGAAGGCAGCCAAGGGCAGAGAGGGCCCTTCACACTCTCAGCGGGGAACCTGGCGGAGGGGAAGATGCCAGAATCTTGGAGTTCTCTCAGCATAAATAGTTCGGAGATCTGAATGCATTCTTTCCTAACAATTGAATGAATGGTTTCGGCGCCCCCCCCCCTTCTTTCTAGCTAGCTGACCTTGTGTTGTGCCGTCCCCTCAATAGCATTCCTCGGTGAAGATGTTTGGAGATCGAATGTGAATTTGTCCCAGAAAAGCTGCATATGGGAATGGGATGTAGGGTCAGAATTCACAAAGCCGGCAGTTCTCAGGGTTGGGGCCTGCGGCTGCAATTTCTGGAGAGTTCCCCAGGAGGAGCACTTCTGTTTGGCTAAGAATAAAAACTTTAATGTGTTTCTCTCGACACTGAACTTCGTGCTGATAGTTGGGCTCTTTGATTAGCGTTCTTTCCTGAACAATCCAGATGGCCAGACTTATATTTTTGTTTTTGGTAACAAGACATAATAAAGCTCAAGCTTTTATCTAAATACTAAGTTTATAACTGAAGATGAGGATAGGCACAAGAATCATCTGTTTGCATTTCAACTTTGGAAAATGTCAGTCTCATGTAATTTTTTTTCCCCAAATAATTTAAAAGCTTTTTGTTTAAACCCAGGAATGGTAAATTGAATGAACCTTTAGGTTCATTATGTCTCAAATAGCGCACTTGGTAAGTAGGCTAGCCCTGGCAGTGGTACCTTTATTTTAAATGTTGGTTAGGTCTTGGAGAAATGGTAGGTTGGCTTTCATCTAGATGCTTGGGGGTGTTTCCTTCCTTGGCATGACGTAAGCATCTATAAGCATCAGTTAATTGTTTCTGTGTTCGTCTATTTTGAAACATTCTGATTTTAACATCCTGATTCCTTCACCAGGATTATATTTCTATTATAGTAAAATAATGGGTGTTGGGGCTAGAAAATCTATAAAATATTGCAAGGCATGGTGAAGATAGTAATCATCTGTAATATACAAATTGGGGAAAAAAACCTACTTTTAATATTTGTTTATTTCCTTCTGCTATTTCGCCCATGCATGCAAGTACATATTTATATAGAACCAGGAGCATCCTCTGTGCCAAGTTTGTATTCTGCTTGATATTATCTCCCACTTATGGCCACTTTGAAACCACAGAAAATAAGGCTCCAGAAATGCATCTTCTCAAATGTAAAATGTTCATTCCAAATTAGTACATATTTTTATCCTATTATAGAACGCTTGATTTATATCTTCCCAGATTCTTCTTATGATGCGTGACCCTTGTGCTATTTTTTGCTTGTTTGTGTTTTTGGATTGTTCTCTAGTGGAGCATGTGTTACTTTCTGGGCTTAATTGGTATGAATTGAGCTAACCCAACAAGAATCTTCCCTATACATAAATCTGTGAACAGCTTGATTATTTTCTTTGGTTTTTGTTTTGTGTTTTTTTTTAAAGAATAAACACCTAGGAGTGGAATAATTGGGTCAAAATGGTGAATATTTTGTATATTTTGTATACTTCATAGTCTATATTCATAGAAAGGAGTTTTAACCCCCCCCCCCCAAGTAAGGAATATCCAGTCTACCATTTTCATCCTCGTGTCTTTCCCTACCATGTTTTTGGCACCATTCTGTTTTCCTGGTCCCCCATGCCGTTCACATCTCCCTGTACACTGCACAGGCTTTCCGTCTCTCCCCTCTGCCCCTCCCGTGACATGCACCTGCTCGGAACAGCATTGTCGCAGGCCTGGCTGCAACTCCCCACCTCTGCCCTCACGCCCTCTGCAGTGACCTCTGCCCGCAGCCCGTCCAGCCCTCCCAGGGGCCTGGGAACTGTTTTCTCTCTGGCCCTGAGTACTGTGACGGACGGTAGAGGTTCCAGAGAAAAGTCACCTCCTCATTCGGAATTTGCCAGAATCAAATCAGCAGATGCTGTTCTGAGAGGGAGATTCTTGTCAGTTTCTGTCATTTCTCTGAATTCAGTAGCTTGAAAAAATTAATATGAAAAGCTGTTCTTGAGTTTTTAAGCATTATCATCCTTATTTTTAGAAGCTGCTTTGGATACTTTTCTTACTAGAAATGTAGAGCCCCAAATAGGAAAGCTCACTGGAGATGGTTCAAGTAGTTTCCTTATTAAAAATACCTAAATGTCTTTATTAAGGGCAGCCCCGGTGGCTCAGCAGTTTAGCGCCGCCCTCAGCCCAGGGCCTGATCCTGGAGACCCTGGATCGAGTCCCGCGTCGGGCTCCCCGCATGGAGCCTGCTTCTCCCTCTGCCTGTGTCTCTGCCTCTCTCTCTCTCTGTGTCTCTAATAAATAAATAAAATCTTAAAAAAAATAAATGTCTTTATTAGAAGATCACCTTTTATGGCAGAAAATCCAATGTGTGGCTAGTAGGAACAAAACTATGCCAGAAGCCCGTGGCTAGGATTCCTCTTGCCTCAAAGGCTAGGGCTGCGGACCCAAGGAGTGCGGTCTCCTGGTGCCCTGGAGACTATTCCCACCAGATGTCTGGGGATCGGTGACCGTAGTTACAAAAAAGACCGAAGGAAGGAAGGAAGGCAACTTGTCTTTTCTGTCTGGAGACAACGGGTCTCAACTCTTACGGATAGTCAGGGTAAGAGAAAGGCCCGTCACTTGTCCCCGTCACTGCGAACCGAGCATCTGCTCCACCGAGGCTCTACTGTGACATGTGCCAGGGTCTACGGAGGCTCTACTGTGACGTGTGCCAGGGTCCATGGAGGCTCTACTGTGACATGTGCCAGGGTGCGGGGGACTTGGGCGGCCCATCATGGCCTTGGAGGGACCCGGGGGAAAGCACGCGGCCACGGGACAAAGGCGACATAAGGGAAGGGCTCCGCGAGCGGTGGGAAGCAAGGACCTTCCCACTGGGTTCAGGGAGAGGTTAGCCCCAAGTGCGGTGATGCGCGAAGCTATTTTGGAAAGGAAATACCTTTTGAGCTGAGCCTCGGATGAACCGATAGGATCTTGAGAGACGGTCCAAGGGACGTACATGAAAGGAATGCGAACCCCGGGTTGCCGCATCGCACCGGGCAGGTTTGCGGGGAGCAGGTGGCCCTGTGACCGCGACGGTGGA
The DNA here is from genome assembly GCF_905146905.1 of Nyctereutes procyonoides. Taxonomy (NCBI): domain Eukaryota; kingdom Metazoa; phylum Chordata; class Mammalia; order Carnivora; family Canidae; genus Nyctereutes; species Nyctereutes procyonoides. The sequence continues at coordinate 28,745,011 of NW_026575132.1, forward strand.
GTTCAATGGGGAGGGTTGGGGGGGGAGCCCCCCAGAACCACAGGCTCATCAAACCCATATTGCACTGGACTCTGCCTCGCAATCTGCAGGCTGTTGGCCCTCGGGGTTTGTATCTAGGCTTCTGCTACCTCGGCGACTCATGGGGTGTTAGACGCAGGCACCCAGGCCCGCCTGGGTCTCTGGGGGTTCCAATAGCACCCAGAGAAAGTGCTATTGAAGCCGCCCTCAGGACGGCAGTCCCTGACACAGTGGCGCGGTGACACGAAGGTCAGAGCCCTGGGTAGTGACAGCGGGAGCAGGATCGTGTGCCGAAGCAGCCCGGATTATGGGCCGCGGGGAGGGGCAGGCTGGTAAGGAAGGCAGGGCTGGCTGTGAGCTTCCGGGTGGGGGGCTGGGGTGCCCCCAACAGCGCATGGAGAACATGTGAATCTCCCCAACACCTAGGGATGGAGACTGACCCCCACCCTCCTGCAGAGCTGCCTCCTGGCCCCGCCCCGTAACCACCTCTGGACTTCCGAGGGCATCTGGCACCTGTTCTTGGACCCGCCTGAGCCCCTCGCGCCTCTTGCTGCCGGACCGTAGGTGTTGGGACAGCCTGGCTGGATCCCCGCTCCCTCGGCCAGGCTGGGTGCTCGGGTGCTCTGGTGCTCGGGGCCAACCCCCCCCCAACCCGCAGTCCCTGCCCCAGCGGCTTGAGGACCGGTGGGCCTTGCCCTTCGGCCCCTCCCTGCTTGTTGCGGTCCCCAGCCTCTGTCCCTGGGAGCCCGGCGGTCCCGCAGGAAGGGGGCGAGGCTCCGGACGCCACAGGGGGCAGGCCTCTGTGCCTTGCCAGGCCCTCTGCCCGCGGGGTTTTAGAGCAGCCCCAGGTTGTAGAAACTGAGGCAAAATGACTCTTGTCCCCTGGCTCCTTCAGCGCTCAGATGGCACGTGGGTGGGGCTGCCCACCGAGTACAGGCCTGTTGGGGTATTGGCTACGCGACCTCATCGGCCCTGGGTCTCCTCCTTTCCCTAGATGCGTGGTCCTTCAAAACGTGCAGGCCACTTACACTCAGTCCCCACCACCGGTCACCAGGCCCCCCAGGCCCTGTGGAGGTCACGGCCGGGCTCACCTGCGACGCCCACTCACCTGGGGTCAGAAGGGAGAAGAGGAGACACAACCCTTCCACGTGGGTGTTGGGAGATGGTGTCAGTGTCAGGCGTGCCCAGCACCGGGTCGCATCTGCTCCGCCCTCGCCCCCCCCCCCCCCCCCCCCCGCTCTAATACTCACTCGCCTGCCCTCGCGCTCCTTAAAATAAATAGATCTTTAAAAAAAAAAATCCCATGTCCTGGATGAAACCTCCTCAAGCATTTCACAGCAGCAGAGGACACCCCATTGTGCGACACAACCAGGCTCAGGCCTACCCGGTGGAACTTGGCATTTTTCTAGTCGGGTCCCCCCACCCTGAATGCCTGTGTATTATTACTTTTAGCGGCTCTGCAGATTTTCCAATGCATTGTGGGAAATATTTTAAGATTTTTCAGTTGTAAAGGTTTCAAAGAATCCATGTGAAACCCTGTAGCAAACCTCAGCAAGCTTCCAGTCCTCTGACCTGGCCCTACTCCTCCCATCCCAGGGCTTTACCCTCTGATACATTTTGCCTTAAGAACAGTAAGGGAAGGAGAAAGTGGGTGGCGTTAAGGAGTTAAAGGTGGTTTTACGTATATAAAGAGAGAGGGAGAGAGAGAACCTCAAGCAGGCGCTGCCCCCAGCGAGGAGCCCTATGCAGCGCCCACTCCATGACCCTGAGATCCTGACCTGGGGGAAATCAGGACCAAGCCCCTGGGTGCCCTGGGGTTAAAGATGTTTTAAATTGGTGAGGAAGGAAGGAAGGAAGGAAGGGAGGAAGGAAGGGAGGGAGGGAGGGAGGGAGGGAGGGAGGGAGGGAGGAAGGAAGGGAGGAGCGCTAAAGAGGGGGACAGAGAAGGGGAGGAGCCGAAGCAGAGACAGCACGTGCCGGTTGGCCCAGCGGGCGCGTCCGCGGGGCGCAGCGGGGCCCCAGCTCCTGGAAGCGCGGTGCACGGACAGCCCCGGACAGCCCAGCCGGGCAGCAGGGGAGGAGGGCGACGCTGCCCCGCCCCCGCTGACTCCGCCGGCAGGCCCGAGGGGTGGGGGGCGCCTGGCCCCGAGCAGGCCGGGGTGGGGGGGGGGTGTGGCCGCCCAGGGGCCGGTCCCTCCGGCCCTCCTGCCCGGGCGCCGGCTCAGCCCTGGTGTCCCCGCAGGACGTGCTGGGCGGCATCGCGGTGACGGCGGTGCTGCTGGTGCTCACCTACCCGGCCTGGAGCCTCATCGACCGCCTGGACTCGGCCAGCCCGGCGCTCCCCGTGTGCGCCGCCGTGGTGCCCTTCCTGCTGTGCTACCACTACCCGGCGCCCGACTTCTACAGCCCGACCCGCGCCGACACCACCACCATCCTGGCCGCGGGCGCGGGCGTCACCATCGGCTCCTGGATCAACCACTTCTTCCAGCTGGCGGCCGCCCCCGCCCCCGCCCCGGCCCCGGCCCCGGCCCCCGCGCCCCCGCCGCGCCCCCCGGGCCTCCCGCCGCTGCCGCCCGCGCTCTCGCTCTGGCTCTCGGCCGCGGCCGCGGGGCTGGCGCTGAGCCTCACCAAGTTCGCGGTGGGCATCGCGCTGGTCCTCGCCGTGCGCCGGCTGGTCCAGGCGCTGTCGCTGCAGGTGCTGTGCTCGTGGTTCCGGGTGGTCCCGCGGGACAAGGAGGCCCGGCGGAGGCTGGAGATCGAGGTGCCTTACAAGTTCGTCACCTACGCGTCCGTGGGCATCTGCGCCACCACCTTCGTGCCCATGCTGCACAGGTTTCTGGGGTTGCCCTGACCCGCACCTCCACCTGGAGGCCGGCCCACCGGACCGGGGAGCAAACCGGGGCACAGGTGCGGTGGGCGAGTCGCGCCCATATGTGTTTTTCCTTAAAAAAAAAAAAAAAGAAAAAAGAAGTCCTTAGGCCCCACACGTGTTCCGCTGGCACCTGCGGTAAGCGCTGCTGCGGCGAGAGGAAGGCCTGTGGCCCGGCGCTGGTGCGGGTGCATCCTGCTGCGGGAAGCGGGCCTGACCCCGTGTGCTTGGGCGCAGGCGGCAGGAACGGGACCTGGCTCCAGAGACCAGGGCGACAGGCTGATCACAGGGGCTGGAGGTCAGGCTCACCTTGCGCATCGCAGGGCCTCCTGTCCAGACTGGCCACTTGGCTCCAGAGAAGGGGCCGCAGCGTATAAAACTGCATCCTTCGGTTGGCGGGGGTGGGGGGTGCTTTTTGGTCCTGAGGTCACTAGTCTGTGACCCTGGGTGGCAGCAGGATGTACCCCCGGGGCAGGAGCCTGCGCCCTGCTGAGCCCTGGCCCCCCTGAGCCCTAGCCCCGGGGGTGTGCATATCTGCCCCCCCCCGCATCCACGGGTGGGTTTTGCAGAACCCCAGGTGGCGTGGGGACCCTCCTCACCCACGGAGCCCACTGGCCGGCCCACCTCTCTCCATCAGGGCTCCTCCAAGTGTCCTGCGCTCTCCCACTTCTGGGGACCAGGACCAGCCCAGGACCCACTGTCGCGGGTTTCATGCTCCCGCGACAAACCCTGCGAGGGCAGATCCGCAGACCCGATGAACTGGATCCCTCCTGCGGCCTGATGGGGGGACAGGCCTCCCGGACATCACCCTCCATTCCTCAGTTCTTTCCTGCACAGGATCAGGGGCTCCCTTTCCATCCCCCTCACCCTCATCTCTGGGCAATCTTGAGGGTAATGAATGCAAGAAGGGCGCCCAGGTGTCCAGCTGACCTATCAACCCAGGCCTCAAGCCCAGGGGAGTCCTCCTGGGGCCCAGGAAGGCCACCTGACCTGCGAACATCCGCAGGTTCCCTCTGCCGGCGCCTCTTCAGTCCTTAACCCTAAGGAGCAAGCCTCCAGAACTTTCTGAACCATGAGCAGAAGCACAGACGTCAGGAGGCCTGTGGTCGCGGCCGCCGTCTCCTCTCTCAGACTTCATTCCCGCCTGGGACAACAGGCTCCTGCTTCTGCCTCCGGGGTGGAAACTGAAAACCCCACTTGTTCTGATTTCAAATATGTTCCCCGACCTTTGTGCTGGGATGATGCGCGGCTTCGTGCCCCCGTCAACAGAGAACGACTTCTAGAAAGATGCTCTGCTTCTCCCTCAAATCCTTCCCCCGGCTGTGGGCTCTCGTGGTTAAGGAGGCAGAGATCCGATGACCTGCCCTCTGACGCTGCTAGTGCACCATGAGGGAGGGACGGAGGAGCCCAACCTAGAGGCGCCCCTGCCCTGGGCTCCCCCCAAGCCCTCCCAACCCCCCATCCCCCACAACCCCCATCCCCCCACATCCCACATCCCTCACCCCCACCCCACCCCCACCCCAGCGGCGGGTGAGGTCCCTTCCCGGCAGCCCTGATGATATTCCCACAAGAATGATCTCCATTGATTTTTCTGAGGCCAATGGGCGAAAGGATGGGGTCTTCCCACCTGAATCTTTTGAGAGGAGGGGCTGTAACTGTCACAGCAGCGGGCAGTGGTGGTTCCTGCAAGCGCATGTGTGATTTTTAATGTTGTCCTTTAAGTCCCCACGACGGGACAGCCATCGGCTGTAGTATCATCTTTATGTGAATGTAGTTAAGGCTGCATTTACACGGAACTCGCAGGGTTGGACTGAGGACATTGGCCTTAGCGCGTGAATCATGCTGTCGTGGTTGGTCGCTTTTTAAAGAAGTGTGTTGTTTTGCACCTGGAGAAAGAAGAGGTATCCATCCCTGAGGACGATTTTAGTCTCTGTGGCCTGGAGTGAGGCGGCTGGCCTCTGCTCGTCGGCCCTGCACGCACCTACCCCAGGCCTGTCCCTTCCACACGGAGGCCTAGGCCGCCTGCCTGCCACTGCCTTGGGGCCATTAGGGTTTCTCTCCCTGGGAGAGACTGCCCCCTGCCGGTGCAGCCGCAGCCTGGACGGAGCCCCAGTGCGGCCCCAATGCAGCCCCTGTGCAGCCTGGGAGATGAAGAACCTGCAAGCCAAACTCCCCGCGGTGCGTCTAGCATGTGTGTAGGGCCTGCGGCCTGGCCAGGCCTGCTTGTGCAAGCCATGACCCCAACGCCCTCGGGTGACGGGCGCCTCCTGGAGCCCACCAGAAGGCGCCCTGTCTGGAACATTCCTGCTCCCAGCACCCCGGGGCCTGCCTGCCCCAGCAGCCTTCTAACCGGCCGGCCCCCACACTGGTTTTGCCCCCGACCTGTGGCGCCACAGCAGGTGCAGAAGGACACACAGAGGGGACCCTGAGCTGAAAACCCCTCAGTGGCCGTGCCCGGAATCCCTGTACCAACATGCCTGCTGGTCGCCGGGTGACACGGCATCTTCTCCCCGCAGTGGGCGACTCGTGCTTCCCGAGTTGTAACCAAAGCATGTGCTGTTTCGGGCCCATATGCTCCGGGTTTCTATTTTGGGAGCCTTCGGCTGTCTTGCTCATGTACTGTATGTAAATTCATTCTTTTTAAAATAAAATCTTTTGTTTTTGTTTGATTAGGACTTCTTATTAAATGTTTCACAAGCCAGTGCTGTGCTCCCCTGGATCATCCCCCCGCTGCCCCCTAGCCCCCCAGCCACCCCCCTTCAGGGTTCAACGGGACCTGAGTTGAGAAGAGGCAGCGAAATGAAAGGACAGGCGGTGTGATCCCGTTGGTGTCCTGCTCCCACACGCGGTGCTGCTGAGCGTCGGGGCGGCCCTCGTGTGACACGCAGGAAGTGGGGCAGGTGCCCCCTGTGACCCCTTGATGCTGGAAAGAATCCTCTCACCATGGACACACGGCAGAGTGTCCCGTTGGGTAAGTGCGATGGACACAGGCCGAGGTGACGAGAAGGTTCTGGTCAGTGAGTGCGCAGAGTCCAGGGAGCGTGACCCCGTCCCCGCCGACTGCCCGCACCCCCTTTGCTGCCTGAGATAACAGAGGCAAGGCCGAGGCTCCGACCCACTGACACTTTGATTACCTGCGAGGTGGGCACGGGGGGCACGGGAAGCCCCCAGGACACAGGAGGCTCCAGGACACTGAGGCTGCGGCCACTGAACGGAGGCTCCAGCCCTGTGGCACCGTGGGGTGCATGGGGAGGTGCGGGCAGGGAGGTACCGGGGTCCTGCGTGGCGAGGCGTGGCTGGCTGGAGAGCCCCCAACACCTGCAGCTCTTCTAGGGAGAACCCGACCCAACCAGGCTGGCGATGGTGTAGCAGTGACAGTGGCGGCAGGGGCGGGACAGAAGGCGAGCAAGGGCACCTTGGACACGCAGAACAGAGCCACGAGGGGGGGGGAGTGGGGATGAAAGGGGGGAGGCTGAGAAAGTCCCTCAGTCCCTCCCCGGCCATCCCTGTGGGGCCATTCCAGAGACGGTGACATCCAGGGGCGACGTCCAAGTGCCCTGCGCCGACCCGTTTGGATCCCGAGGAGCCGGCCGTGGGCGCCCTCCCTCGGCCACCCTGGTGTAGCCCCCCACCCGGCGGCGGGGTTCTGGGGAGCCTTGGGCTGTCCTCGGTCCCCGCGGCCAGGTCCCCGTAGCCAGGTCCCCGCCTCCAGATACCCGCAGCCAGGCGGGTCCCCGCGGCAAGGCAAGTTCCCGCAGCCAGGCAGGTCCCCGCAGCCAGGCAGGTCCCCGCAGTCAGGTCCCCATGGCCAGGTCCCCGCAGTCAGGCAGGTCCCCGCAGCCAGGTCCCCACGGCCAGGTCCCTGCCACCAGATCCCTGCAGTCAGGCAGGTCCCCGCGGCCAAGTCCTTACCACCAGATCCCCGCAGCCAGGCGGGTTCCCGCGGCCAGGCAGGTCCCCGTGGCCAGTCAGGTGCCCACGGTCAGGCAGGTCCCCGCGGCCAGGCAGGTCCCTGCCACAGGAGTGCGCGCCCACCGAGGAGCCGCCGGCGACCTCACAACATCGTGGCTGTTTTCCTGGAAGCTGCCTGTTTTGATTTTTTTTTTCCAGACTTGAATTTCTTTGGGGAGGCGTCTGTTCAAATCTTTAGGTACGCTGCATGCAAATCTTTGCGTGCGTGACAGCGTATCTCATTCCATGTCACTGCTATCAGGATCTGCCTACGACAGATTTGGGAGGAACAGAGAATAGTCTATGTTCACAGGTCTTGCAGGTTCACACCGCTGCCCTGACTCCAGGCATGTGGGGACTGGGTTTTCTTCGTAGTAGGCTCAGCAAAGCCCCATCAACTTAATTCTCACTTTGCATGACAGAAGAGCGAGCTAACAAAGTTTTACCCTTTGTGTTTCATGTCACCTTATCAGTCACTGAGAACCTCTCAAGCACCCAACTTAGCTTTTTTCAATCGGTATTGGAGGAGTCTTCTGGATCAGAGTCTAGAAGTAGCTAGGAGGCAAGACAAGACAGACTGACAGAAACTTTGCTGCAGAGATCAAGACTTCCCTGCAAGACAGAACCTAGTTGCTCAATTAAGTATTTAAAACCACGATTTTATGGTATTGATTACAGTAAGCTGTATGGCCTAGGGCAAAAATGATTTTTCCATGGTTTCCCCACGTTCACACTGCACTATCAGCATGTCGAACTCTGCCGGCAGGACATAGATGTGCTGTATGTGTTCTCCAGCTCAGGACATTAGTAAAAACACCCACTCACCTTCTAATGCTTGTGGGACAGGCTCTTCTTTCACTTTAAAATGACCTCGAAGTCCGTACCTGCCGGACCATCACCACTCGTGAATGGTTTCCCAATGCTGCATACACGTCAAGCGCCGAGAACTAACTAGAAATCTCCCATTCTCTCGTACTCGGCACCGTACACCCTACTCAGCTATCCTGTTTCATCAGTAAGACTCGGAGCCTGCATCCTCTGGGCTTTTCCTAGCGTGCACCTTAAGACACAGTGTTCCCATGAGCTGGCCTAATGCAGGGGGCGGGCGGCACTGACCCACGGAGCCAGATATGGCTTTCTCCTTTATTAAACATTAAAGCACAAATGGATGGTCCCTGCGGGGAGGACTACAGGACAGCAGGGCAGGAGGAGGGGATACTCGGGGAGGGTCACACAGCAGAGACCCATCTTCACAGAAAAGGCTCAATATTGATTTCCAGGGAGGAGCAGGGCATGGTCAGCTCAAATTTGGTGATGACATCAGGATGAAGGACCCCAAGCTTCCCGATGCTCTGACCCCTGGCCAAGATCTCCGCGCATCTCCCGGGGAAGAAAGCAGAGCCTGAAAAAGAGAAGAGAAATCAATGTTTCTCTTGGTAAACGTGTCAACAGACATTTAACACCTAAGGCTCACTAGTCTGTGAAAAATGACTTCTTTAAGCCACAGGCTAGGAAACCAGAGTGCTGTCCTCACACTTTCTAATCTTAAAAAGAAATATTTGATATTACAGCAAGGAACTCTTACAAGGAAAAGGCTAAGAGAAAGATCAAAGTCAGGGCCCTGTATGGGTTTTTGTTGATTGTGGGGTTTTTTTTTATTTTTAATCACAGGGCTCTAAGCAGGAAGGATCAAGAAAAGGAGGCTGGAGGAGCACAGCTGGAGAAGTCCTGGGGGAGCTCCAAAGGGAGGAAGGACAAAGGGGAAAGACGAAATGTAAAACTGATGACCTTGCATGGGAAGAACCTGTTCTGAAACAGGTTTTTCCATAGTCATCCCTGCTGGATTAAAAAGTCCACCCTGAACTCAGTTACTATCCAAAGCTCACTCTTTTCTACGTTATTACAGAGAGAAACACAATCTGCATGGTCCTCGGTGGCCTCGACCCCCATTCCTGTTGGAGGAAGCACCTCCTCAGCAGTTTCAGAGCATCGTCTGTAAAACCACAGCAAAGGCCAGCAGCAAACAGGTCTGGGCTGACCCAGAGTTACTTCAAGACACGCAGAAAGTACTCTTCCTCCGGGCTCACCAAACTGGTAACTGTTACTGAGGTTCAGGCAGCTAAAGACAAGCACTCGCCGGCTGGAGAGAGCACAAGAGTTCAACGCTCACTCCCTACTCAAGTTTTAAAAGAAAAAAAAAAAAAAAAGCTGACTCACTTCACTTGCCACCAACTTGAAAAGGGGCTCAGGCCCACAGCTCCTGACAGATTCAATGCAAACGTTTACTGGCATGAACTATAAATACCCAGCGGGCTGGGCCGCAAGCCTGCAGCTGCCGGTTCAGTCAGTGCATTATTTATGAAAGGATAAACTGCTGAGTCTCTACTACCGGCTCCAAGGTCAACATGATGAAGAAATCCAGCAGGGTGGGGGCGGCACGCTGCTCACAAGTCAGTACCAGCCACACCATAAAGACACAGGACCATTACACATACTTCCCAGTCAGCCCAGACGGATGTGTTTATATTCCCAAAAAACAGTTTTAATCATCATTCTGAAATAACTCCAGAGCTCCCCTCGGCTGAAATATAAGGTGGCCTGTTCCTCACACACACACTGCCCCCCCCCCCCAAACTAAGCAATTCTCCGCTGTCTCAGGGAAGCCAGACCTTCACTGAACTGCACCTGCAACTCCTATTTGGCTTTGCACGCTGCTCCACACTTGGGGGCGGGGCGGGGGCTGTGCGGGGGCTGTGCCGGGGCTGAGCGGGGGCTGAGCGGGGGCTGAGCGGGGGCTGAGCGGGGGCTGAGCGGGGGCTGAGCGGGGGCTGGAACACAGAAACCGAATGGCTAATGCAGAGCCTCAGTGACAGGAACTCACTGCACCTGATGACGGGGCCTATTTTAACACTATCAACACAAAAACCCAATTTATAAAACTTTCCCCCACCTACATCTCTGAATGACAGTGAGGCCTGTACAAAGGGCTGGTGGTCAGTGGGGTGACCCAGACTTGGGGAACCCTCCTCCCACCATCCGTCACCCCTTCCTACAGAACAAGAGCTTAATACCCTCCACTAAGTGGAAAAACCCACCGGCCTACTTTTAAAGGCCATCCAGAAAGGAAGCTTAAGACCTCCACTGGTAACCCTGCCATGTTTAAGAATCCTCACTGTGTATCAAAATCCTTCCTTTTTATCTACAAATTCCAATTTGATTGGATTCATTTTAACTGAAGCATAAAACCAGACTATTTTAGAATCTAAGCCAGATGTGCTAGTTCTAAACAATGTTAGCAAAATAAAGCTTAAGAGATAAGAACTTAGGATTTTTACTTCATAAAACAACTTTTGGAATCAGCACTTTTTTTAGCACAGTTCAGTTACATTCTTCTTTAGTGAACAAGCCTGATAATGCCATCTGTCCCTTTCTCCGGACATTTGGAGCACACTTGGCTTCAGGTCATTAACCAGTCAGGTACTCAAACAAAAATGTTCCTATCACTAACCGCAATTTTCCCTCTTTCCAAAGAAAACTGAAATTCATATTACACATTACTTAAAACATTCAAGTAGAGAGCATTTTAAATAACGCGAATACCAAAACCCTCAGCCCAGCGCACAGGTCCGTGGGAGCCACTGCACACCCTAGTCAGCCCCGGGCCAGGGCCCTTCCCTGCACCAAAGGGGGCCTCTGGCCTCACCTCCAGTGTTGATCCTCCCCTACGCACCGACATGTAAAAATTAAGTTCAAGAATGGATTTCTGTATAAACTTTGCTGAAAACTACACACTTCAGCCTGCGATGACCAGGATCATTTTCTTACAATTTTTCATTTCTGACAAGGTCAGATTAGGACCTAAGCACTTATGACCTGCTTCCTCTTCGGTCGGTTAGAGCAAGGCTACAGTTCGGTTCTTCACAATCACAAGTTGAGAGCGCACAACAGGGACTTCAAAGGCTACAGAGAGAAACCCGACGGGTATGGGCTAAAAACACGGAAAGAAAATATAGACTGTGTGGCTTAAACCCATCTTCGCAGGCAGAAACAAAGCGCTCCAAAGAAGGTAGCTGAGAGCACTGCTTCACTGCCGAAGCAAAGGGAACACAGCCGACCAAGCTAGCCACCAGCCCGAGCTCAGAGACCAGAGCACCTCCCGGCAGCAGCACAGTGCTTGGGCTCAGTAAGTCCGGCAGATGGATGGGTCGTAATGCTCGAGCTGGAACTGGATGCAACTTAAATCGGTCTTTCCAGAAGATGTCACGTCCAAAGAGAGGCTCAGTGTGGGTCTGGGCTTGTAAGAAACCAGACCCGGATGGCAGGCAGAGGCCACTTTAAACTCAACAAAAACCAAACAGGCACCTCTGGAGAAAGAGCAGCCTGCTGGGTCGGTCTAGAGACAAAGTTGCCAATTCAAGGAAAATCCTGTTGCCCTGTGAATGGAATTCTAAAATTCAAATTGTAAAAACTGTAGTTACTACTGTTCTTCACCTGCCTAAGCCAGAGTCCCTGGTTTGTTGTAAACGCTCCAATTTTCAACCTGTGCCAAATGCTGGCTGGCACAAAGCCCTGAGCCCACTTTTCCACCTGGTTCCCTACGCGGATTAAACACTCAGCTGTGCTGGTATCCATCACAGCGAAACGGCCTCCGACATGAAACAGACCCGGGGGAAAATAGTGCTCTCTTGCTGGAATCCATGTGGAAGCCCAGACAAAAGAAACATCAGTTAAGCACAAGCAAGAATTTAATTTCCAAAACTTAGTGGGGTGTAAGTAAGTCCCTTAATTAAAGCTTTTGTAGCATCTCCTCAAGGTCTGTAATTGTCTCTCTGTGCTCAAGCGGCAGGACCACTTTGAGGACCTTGGGGGTAATTCCCGGCCAGTAACGCAGCACAGCACCCAGTCTTTAGCACATTTTCTGGCTAATTGACCTTCAAAGAGTTTGTGAGCTCCTGCTCTTGCTCGTTGCCAAACACCTTTCACAGTTTCTTTTTGCCCCGTCTTTCTTTTCGAGTAATATTATAGGCCCAAAGTTTGGATAAGCTTTACACATCGAATCATTCCTATAATTTTATGAAGCATCGGAAGTAGAGGTTTAAGGCGGTAACTGAGCAGACCCCTAATCCCAACGCAGGACAGTGTTATCAAGCATGAGGCCCTCGATGCCTTAATCTTCAACCCCCTGCCATTGCCTATATTCAACTAATTCCTCTGGTGCTTTATGTTGACCATCTCTTACAATCATCTACGCATAATTTTATTTTTGCCTTTCTTCACATCACTAAGACATGCTTTGGGGTTCAAATATGCATGCTGTTAAGTCCCTGCAATCTGGTACTGAATCGCCCCAAATTTTCTCTGAATAAAAAGGTAAGAACAGGGATCCCTGGGTGGTGCAGCGGTTTGGCGCCTGCCTTTGGCCCAGGGCGCGATCCTGGAGACCCGGGATCGAATCCCACGTCGGGCTCCCGGTGCATGGAGCCTGCTTCTCCCTCTGCCTGTGTCTCTGCCTCTCTCTCTCTCTGTGACTATCCTAAGTAAATAAAAATTAAAAAAAAAAATAAAAAGGTAAGAATAAAATAAAAAGGGACAAGGAACTCTGGGAAAGGACTGAGTGTACTGCTCATACGTCACAGCAAATAGCAGAATCCATCACTGTCAGCTTAGTACAAATAACCCATATGCACGCTCCCAAACCCTGGGACAAAACACAAAATGCAGGATCCCTGGGTGGCTCAGTTGTTTAGCGCCTGCCTTCGGCCCAGGGCATGATCCTGGATCAAGTCCCACATCAGACTCCCTGCATGGAGACTGTTTCTTCCTCTGTCTGGGTCTCTGCTTCTCTCTCTCTCATGAATAAATAAATACAATCTTAAAAAAAAAAATACACAAAATGCATAGTCCTACAGATACAGGAGACCACTGCGCCAACTAGTGTGTTTTAAATCTAAGTGACTGATTATGTAAATGGGTAACGGGACAGGAACACCCGCTTAACAGGCAGATTCTAGGGCTGGCACCACCAAACCTGACCCCTCCTCTTCTAAGTGCCTAATTCGAAATACAGAGAGAGATAAAATAATCCATTAAGTGGTATAATAATCTAGCCTAGGAAAACACAAAGGACAAAAAAGTCCCCAGCATTCCATTCTGGGGTGAAGGGTGGGGGTCGGGCAGAGCTCAAGGGGCCGAGACTCCCTACACTGGACTCAGCGCCTGGTCTCCACCAGCGCTCTGACAGGCAGCAACCTTGACTGTCGAACTCTGCCGCCAGCACCTCAACCTCCCTTTCATTTTCTGAGTAGCATTAGTCTAAAGGAAGAGGACAGACAAAATATAGGGCCTCTTTTTAAAAACTGAACACACACGTACACCAAATATGGGAGTATGGGAGTTGTTCTCAAAGTTTTAGAGCAGGAGTTGAAGTGTCCCAGCAGAGTTCTACAAAGCGCGGACAATCCGAGAGGCCGGGGGGAGGCACGAGGCAGGCAACACATTAACTTACAAAAAAGAAAAAGCTGTAAGAATAGATGAGGAAGCAGCGTAACTATAGAGCTGTACACCCACACATTTTTTTCCCAATCTCAGTCCACTACGGGTTGGGAGAAAATATTTCTAACAAAGATCATTTCATTTGCAAGTGGAAACTGAGTAATTTCCAACTGGTAATATAAAATACCCATTTTCCCCCAGATGTATACAATTCTTCACCTTACATCTGAAGTGAAAATATTTATGGTACCTAAAAGTCTTTAAAGAGAGGGGACCTAATCCCTTGAGTTTAATGGCTATCTTTCATCCCTTTCGGAAGATCAAAAGAAAGAAAAAGCCCTTACACAACTTTACAGTGCTAATCCCAACACACCTGCAGACATCATTAACTCTTAAAGCGAAGGCAACCGGACGTGAGGGGAACCAGTGGCTACTTAACCCCACAGCACGGAACCGGGGAGGAAGCCTGTGCTCACGGCGACATCCTATCGAGACAGGGCATAGCAAAACCCCTACTGCAAATAAGGACTGGATCCTGGAGACTTTATTCTTAAGAAGTAATCAGCAAAGCCCAGACTATCTAGTCTTCTAACGAAAAGGAGAAAGGTCTTCAATAAAGGACCTTTTAAAATCAATCACCACAATCAACGATACATACTTAGAACTCCAAAGTTTCCGGTTTTACTTTGTACAGACAAATCTCTAACTTCTTTCCATGGTTATCACTTTTTAACGTTAACATCTACTTTAAAGTCGAATCTTATGTGCTTCTTATACACACATACACATATTTAAAAACCCAAAGGAGGTCAGCAATGTTAGAAGAATTTAAATGTGATCCATCCAATTCCAATTGTAAATCAGTCTCAAGTTTACTATTATAAAACCAAAGGATTTTTAACTTCAGGTTAAAGAGTGCCCTGTCTACTCATTTCAAAAAGTCCTATTCTAAAAAAATGCCATTATCCTGCATTTTCCTGACACTTAAATCATTTCCCCCAAATGGTCACATTTCTTAAACATTCATAGGATGGTTTTAGAGTAACAACATCAGAAACAAAAGGTATGGATCTCCTGCCTTCCTGGGCCAATAAAAGGATTCTTTTCTTGTTTTTCTACCTAATAAAATCCTTTAGGAGACAATTTCTCAAACCAAATATGAACACCTTTAAGAGTCTCCACAATTATAGTGTAACAATACTAATGATGATAACAAGACTATTGTAGGGCTAAGTGGGAAAAGAATGGGGATATGGACTATAGAAGACTGTACCTATAATTTCAAAGTTAGTTAACTTATTATTCAAATTGAGACCACTGGCCAACCTCACACGTGTAATTATGATGGATGGGCTTAAGTTTCAGAGTTAGATTTCTGCTAATAAGTAGGGAGGGCAGGAGAAAAAGGAAAGAACGCGGACACCGTTAAAGGCAGTCTGCCCTGCCTTCTATTCCTCTCCTTCTATCCCCAGGAAGGGCAGGGCCTCAGTCCCCGGGCAGCCCTGGCCGAGCCCCTGTGGACAGGCAGGGTACAGATGGGAGAAAGTGGAGCACAAGGGGATTAGGGGACTTGCCCAAAGGCAAGCAATAGTAGAGGCTCCAGAGCGCGCCAAGGTGCCGGCGGCCACTGAAATGGGGCGCCCTTTTGTGTGTGGCCCAGAGGCACAGATGGCCTCGAGGATAATGTTTTCAAACTTGTGGTCAAGCTGTCCATTTCATGTTTGCAAACTTCTGGTTTAAAATAAATAAACATAACTTAAGATGAAAACAAAAAACCAACCTGACCCACCTCTAACCTCATATCCAAGTATGCTCTGTAAAATTAATAATACAACAGAATACTAACGAAACCCAACAAAACCTAGAGCCTTCCAGGGAAAACAGAACTGTTTTTTAGACCTCACACAACCACAGGCACACTTAAAGACTAAATTCCAGATTCTTGAGACAAAGCTTGAACATGAGCAAATAAGCACCAAAGTGATGCCATCTAAAAAGGCAAGGACAAAGAGCACATATGTTAGAACTGGCGGTAGAGCCTGCTTTTGAAGCCTTGAAACTCCTGCAGACTCTGAACACTGGAAATGACTTCAGAGAAGATCTCGTCCATTTCTTTACTTTAGAGATGAGAAAATGGATACCAGAGAGGCTAAGAAAACCATACAGCCAGCTAACAGCAGAGCTGAGATTAGAAGCACAGTCTGTGACTTTTTTATCCGGTGCTAATTTTCTGAAGGGCAAAGGTGAAAATCCACCCTGTGTTTACTCTGGAGAGTATCTATTTCCAAAATGCCTTCCCAAACGGACCTGCCTCTCAACAACTCTATGATACAGACGGACAGATCCCATCATTCCCACTTTAGAGATGAAGAAGCTGGCACGGAAGGATTAAGTCCTAAATCATTGGAAGCAACATGCCAGGATCTAACAAAATGGACTCTTTCCCATCATTTTAACCAGTGTCTATACCATCTTGGGGTCTGTATTTCAACTTAGCTTATATTCATATGTCTAAAGACATTTTTAACATTTTCATCCTATGTGTCATAGTTTGCCAAACTGTTCTTATTTTATGTTGGAGTTGTTTCCAATTATCCAGTTATACACAGGGCTTCTATAGTACATATTGGTTTTTGCTCTTTCTTGATTTCTTTCCCTTTGCCAAAAGCAATACCACACACACACACAAAAAAATCCTTGTCTAGCTCATTATATATCAAAGTGTTAAACAACAGACTTCTAGCAATGGTAGTTGCAACAAACCACAAACTTAGACTAATAAGCATGATGTTGATCCCATCTCGCACAACACTAATTAGCAACTACTACTTATTTTAGTTCTACTGGTAGAGGGGGAAAAATGCTTCAAAGAAGCCTCGGAAAATAATTCCAAGAGAACATCTCTGTTTTCTCTGTTCAGAAAATATAAGTCAAATGAGCTAGGAACCTACAGAAATTAAGAGAATAATCAGACACTTTTCTCTTCTGGAAGGAGAGTGCCAAAGTACAGCGGCTGAGATAACAGCATTGATAAAATATCTGCTAGCTACCAGTGAGTATCCAACACATCAAAACAGGTCTTACTGTAGAAACAGGAAGTTCTGGAGCCGTTTAGAGCAAGGCCTTTTATCTGAGAGTTTTGCTCTAGTGTTTACTCTTTACGGCCTTCAACATCACTCAGAAGAAATAAAAATCCTGGAACTACAGTCACATGGTTTTCGTTTACAGTAAGGCAAGTAAACAGCTGCCTGTATTTGCTGTCATGCTGGGCAGTGTTGCTGTTCCTCACATTTCTCCTTTTCTTCCTGAATATGCTTTTCTTGCGTAAGAGCATGGCTGTCACCATGGCATCATTTCAGAGGGCGGGGAGATTTTTCTATTGCACTAAATTAACCCATTTTTGTTGTTGTTTTTGTTAATACCTGAAATTGTTACAAAGGGACCAAATTTCTCTTCCTTCATGATTAGAAAGGCAGCTAAAAATCAAAGCATCTCTTAAGTTCACATTGATATACATCAAGTGAACTGAAGTCAGATCCTTTCCTGAAAAGAATGTTTTTCAAGGAACAGAAGGGGACAAGTAAGAGTAAGAGGAGGGTAGGAAGCACACCCGAAACACAGAAGGGCTACAGGGACTGCAGCATGGTGAGGGCGAGGGGTTCTAGGTACAAGCTACCCACCTCACCCCTGGCCTGTGGAGCCGAGAATAACCCTCGGCAGGAAGATTACATTCCTGACCCCCAACCACCTGAGCCTGTAGGTCTCCAGGTGTTTCCAGGAAGGAAAGGGTGCCTGCATCACCCACATGACTGTTAGCATTGCCTTCTCAAATAGGTCAAGATCAGACCAGTGCCATTGAACATCAGTGTAACGCAAAATAAATCAAGATCCAAGCTCTCAACTGGGACCTTGGTGAAGTTAAACTGTCCTATCTTTTATATAAAAGCAGTGGGAACACCTTAAATGAAGGTCAATCTGAGGGATTCCTGCAATGATGTAATAGAGGATGAAGCTAAACGGCAGAAAGGAGTCTTCTCTAAATAAAATACGGGAAAGGACCTCTGGAGAAGACATATCTAAGGAACGTCTGATTACAGTTCTGCTTCCCCAATGCCCAAAAGTCCACAGTAAAATATTCGTTTCTCTTTTTTTTTCTTAAAGATTTTATTTGACAGAGCGCACGAGACTGCACAAGCCCGGGGAATGGCAGAGGCAGAGGGAGAAGCAGACTGTCCACTAAGGAGGGAGCCTGATGTGGGGCTCGATCCCAGGATCATGAGCCGAGCCAAAGGCAGACACTGAACATACTGAACCACCCAGGTGCCCCCACATTAATCATTTTTAAACAAAGCAGATTATGGATTAATATTTTTTTAAAAATCAGTAAGCATTAGACTCCCAGAATCTTGCTTGCTTTAAAAAAAAAAAAAAAAAGAAGAAAGAAAGAAATGAAGATATTTGGTCAGTGATTCTTAACCTTCTAATTTCCTAAACCAAGCTACTAGCTCCTGAGCAGTGGGAGTTACAACACAAACTATACCTTTTGGCTCAACTAAGCAAGGAGGGAGCAAGATGCAAAAGGTGCTGGCATTCAGTGGAATGACTCTGTTATTCTAAAAGAATAGAAGTAAACCACCATCACCACCCCCCACCCCAACCCCCAACAATCCCACAAATACCTCACTCTGAGTAAATTCCTTGGATGGGAAATCTGGTTACGAAATTGCAAAGTACTTTGAAAAGATGATAGATACCAACATTTGCTCCAGCTCCAGGGTAAATATGACCATATACAGAATCCTCTACTTTGATACATAATGCATTTTTGAACAGTTACCAAAAAACCCAAGTATAAATATACCATCAGCTAAAGGTTTTATAAACCCGTTATGGCAACAGTGTTTCCTTTTAGAATATCTCCGAATCTTATCAATACGATGTGATTAGGGCCACACTTCAATTTCTAATTACCTTTCTTTACATATAAATAAGACATGTATTTTAATGTTGGGAAAGACTGCAAATGAACTAAGAGGGCTGGGCTAATTAAGGAGACAATCATGCCAATTCTGTGGTTGTAAATTTCTTGAAATAGTTCCCAAGACTTGAATAATAAGAGGTTTTCTTTTCTTGAAGGAGTCTGATCGATTCAGATATTCTCAAGTTTCTCCTGTACCTGTTCAATCTAACTAAAGGACTTCCAAAAAAAATCATTCCATTTTCTAAAGATATCAAAGATAAAAGTTTAGATCTCTTCTATTCCTTCATGGATTCCAAAAGGCATTTACCATAAATTTAGGTTAAGTTAAATAGTACCATTAAAAAATTTTAAGAAGCACTGATAAATAGCATGTATCAAAATCTCCAAAGCACACAGAAAAAGCAAAAAATGGGATCTATTCCTCAAATGTACTTAGGATAAATTACAAACAGGTAAGAGGTTTAAATGTAAAATTATGAAACACTGGGATCCCTGGGTGGCGCAGCGGATTGGCGCCTGCCTTTGGCCCAGGGCGCGATCCTGGAGACCCGGGATCGAATTCCACATCGGTCTCCCGGTGCATGGAGCCTGCTTCTCCCTCTGCCTGTGTCTCTGCCTCTCTCCCTCTCTCTGTGACTATCATAAATAAATAAAAATTAAAAAAAAATTAAAAAAAATTATGAAACACTTAAGCACTAAAAGAAGCATGGGGAATTCCTTCCTCATCATGGAGTGGAGGAAACATTAGGATTCAAAATTCAGAAGCAGTAAGGAAAAAGATTAGCAAGTTTTACTATATAAAAACCTACATGTCAAAAAAAAAAAAAAAACGATAATTTAAAAACTGAAAAATGGTTGGACATAGGGGCCGCTGGGTGGCTCACTTGGTTTAGTGTCCGCCTTCAGCTCAGGTCATGATCTCAGGGAGCTGGGATGGAGCCTCACGTCAGGCTCCCTGCTCAGAGGGGAGCCTGCTTCTCCTTCTGCTACTTCTGCTCATGCCCTCTCAAATAAATAAGATCTTTAAGAAATGGTAGGATTTATATTACAAAGGGTTAATATCCCTAAATGCATAAAAAGTTTCTAAAAAGAGAGAAGAAAAAACCCAACACACCTAAAGAAAACATAAGCAAGACATATGAACAGGCAGTTCACAGAAAAGGAAACAAAATGTCCTAAAACATGAAAATGTTTACTTGTTCATAAGAGCACCAATTAAAACTACAGCAGACATCATTTTCCTCCTGAAAAGACTGCCCCCAAAATACAGAAGTCTGACAAGTCTGGGAACAAAACTCAAGGGAAAAAGTCTTCTTGCTGGTGCTCCTAGGTTTGTGTAATGTTAGAACACAAGTTCTCTGGGGTGGGGGGCGTAGGGGTGGGGGTTGTCACTAGCTAACAAAAATATGAATTTATCCTTTGTCCCAATAATCCCACACTTCTAGGGATCAGTCCCAAAGAAACAGTAGCAAAAATACCAAATGACATATGCACAAGGCTATTCATCGTGGCATTATTTGCAGCAGCAAAAGACTGGAAACAGCCTAATTATGTCCATCGAGAGGGAATTAATTGAAGAAACTGGCACTCTAGTACAGTGCTCTGCAGAGGGAAAGTGCCAGATGTCCATGTGTGGCTGCGGTGACCTCCAATGTAGATTAAGTAGAAAACAAGGTACAGAGCAGTATATGTAAAGTATCAACTTCCCAGTTGAGAATGTGGAGAATACACACACAGATTTTTAGAAACTACAGAAAGATAACTGAAAACTAGTAAAAACCATAACCTATACAGGCAGTGAGGGAACAGTGTGACGGCAACAGAAATAGAAGCTAGAATCCTTGGAATAGACTTCATTTTATAAGCTGTATCTTAAGTACAAAGAGAACTGCACATAACATTTAAATTGTTGTAAAAATAACATTGGTTGTCATTTTGAAAAACAGGTAGAGTGAGCAAACAACATAAGCTCACTAGGAACCAAGATTTTCAATGTAAAGAAGAGCTACAAATATAAAGCCAAGTATATTCAATAAAAATCCTCTAATCCTAAATATAAATTAGAAAGATGCATAAGAAATCAATGTTTTCTCGTTTAAAAAGAAAAAAATTTTCCCAGCCCTACACACCAAAGTCCTAGAAATGACTTCTTCAGTAGCAGTAAGCAACCTCAGCACCCAAAGATCTAAATTTGATTTCTCACTAAAAAGAACCAGGGCCACTTGGGAGATATACCGGCTTCCATGTCTGCCACAGAAAATATACGTGAGCCTGGAAATGTTTTCTACATTATCTCCGGCTTTAGAAAAAGACCCCTATATCCAAACATTTCTCCCTCTTCATTTTAATAAAAATCTCCTGACATAGGTTTCTCAAGACTTAAAGGCTTTTCCCTTTTCTTCCAGAATCTTTCAAAACCCTCAAGAAGCTGAGGAAGACAGAAATCCCCACCCCAGGGCCTGTGTGTCCCCCAGACCAGGAAAGAGAGAGTCAGCATGCAGTCTCAGAGCCTAAGTGGTTGGGGGGGGGGGGGCGGGGGTATCTGCAGGTGAGCAGGGCACAGCCTTAGGAGGCAGAGTGATGAGCAGAGCAAACATGCAGGGGAAAGACGAGTCAGTTCACAAACAGGAGCACTGCTCAAGTAAATTAAAAAGTTAGGAATAATGAGAGCCGGGTTTCCCCTCTGTTGAAGAGATGCACAAATATGGAACAAGCGAAGACTAGAGTGAACCCTGAAGGTCTGCAAGGAATTGGGGGCACTGCCATGAATGAACTTATCTCAAAATACATACATTTAGAAGAAAATGTGTGTGCATGTACATACGCATGTAACTCGCACCAACAGCAATAAACACACCCTAAATATTGGCTTTTACACACCATTCCCCAAGAAACAGAACCAGGAGAGAGACACGGGACAATGGAAAGTCCCAGATAAGCCTAGGAATATCTTCTTGTGCCCAAAGCAAGAGAGCGGTACTAAGGAATAGGAACATGTTGAAAGGATGCACAAGCCAGCTTGAAGGAACACTCACTGGCCAAACAAACTGGGGACAATGTGAGCATCACCATAAATGGTTATAATGGATTAAAATATTGAATAAGAAAAAAGGAGTCCCTACTGATACAAGTAGGAAGACACATTCAGAACAGGACATTTAAACAGTTTCAAAGTTCTTCCCACAAAATGTTCGCGATAACAGAGGGAGGAATAACTTTACAGGAAAGCCTAGTACTCACAGCCTCACTGATTAAAGTAGACAGCATCAGTTATGAAATAAATGGAGACTGTGTGCCACTTGAGAGGACTGCGTTGTTTCTGCAGCATTCCTCCAAAGATGCCTAACCTGAATCTAACAGTGAGGAAACCACAGACAACCCAAAAATCAAGGGGTGCACTAACGTAATCACTGGCTTGTGATGTTCCAAAGTGTCAAGGTCATGAAAGTCATGTAAAGACTATTCTAAAACCCTTCAGAAAGAGACCAGTGAGACATGGAGGCTGCAGACAACCCAGGAGTCTCCGATGGAAAGGATGATAAAACTTGCATGGGGTCTCAGGATTGGGTGGTGGTTAGCATTAAGAAGAATGAGGTTTTCCTGATTTTGAGGATTATATTGTGGTTCTACAGGACAACGTCCTTTGAAGGAAATACTGAAGCATTCCGGGTAATGGGGCATCAGGTGGTAACTTACTCTCCAACAATTGAGGAAAGACTGTATTTGTATTTTAAAATAAGCTTGTAACAGTTTCAAAACTTTAAAAAACAAAACGGGCCTTAAGTTATAGGATGCACCTCTGAAGGGTGCCTTCATCAGATTCTCAAAGTTAAAAATTACTGCCCCAGTTCTATACTTGGAAAGAAAAGGGAATACTAAATTTGAGTACATCAAGGGGAAATGGACATTTTGAAGATGGGTAAATTCAACATATTTATTTGCTTAAACCACATCTACTTCAAAAGAAGTGAGAGTAGTTGCTGGTTTTAAATAACTCCCAATTATTCCTTAAGAACAAACTCTTTTCAGGGCACCTGGATGGGCTCATCACTTAAGCATCCAACTCTTGAATTTGGCTCAGGTCATGATGTCAGGGTCCTGAGACTGAGAAAGGTGGCAGGCTCCTTGCTCAGCAGGTAGTCTAAGATTCTTTCCTTCTACCCCTCTGCACTCACTCACTCTAAAAATAAATACATCTTAAAACAAAAAAAAAAAACTTTTGCTTTTAGGCCACTCCAATAGCTGGATGGACAGATCTTAAGAAGGAAACAACCTACCTAAATATATGCATACATGTTTTGTTCTGTCATAGTATTTCCTACTGTTTTGGAAAACTCAACACCTTATTTCATTTTGTTCCTTTATTCTGACAAAATATTAGATATCATGGGGATCCCTGGGTGGCTCGGCGGTTTGGCGCCTGCCTTCGGCCCAGGGTGTGATCCTGGAGACCCGGGATCGAGTCCCGCGTCGGGCTCCCTGCATGGAGCCTGCTTCTCCCTCTGCCTGTGTCTCTGCCTCCCTATCATAAATAAATAAATAAATCTTAAAAAAATATTAGATATCATACATTATTTTAAAGTGACTGTGTTAAGGAATTGAGTTTATCAAAATAAAAGTCACTACCATATTATATTAACTCGTATCATTAACTCTCCAAATTACCAAAGAACTTAAGAAATATGAGCTGAATCAATGTTTTAGCAGATTTTGCCCTTTTAACTCAGTGTTAATGAAAAACACTCTGAATTTTGCAGTACTTGGAAGTGTACAACAGCATGAGATACCTGGTTTTCCTGAGCAATAAGACCTGGAGGGCCATCCAAGTCCTGACATCTGACTGCTGATTTAGGAGCAGCTGGACTCACAGCAATCATGTCTCATACTCACAATACACCACTCCATGTGACAGCAGGACCTGCTGTTACTAAAATCTTAGAAGCCACGTACCCTCTACCATATTTCCTGGGAACGGTCCAGGTCTTCATTAGCTGTTAAAATACACACTGGAAATAAATGCCAGTGGTTAGCAACAACAGCCTTCAAGACAAGATCCAACAGCGTCCATGAGATGAGCGATTGTGAAGGCGGCTGGAATGAAACCTCTCCACATGTGGACAGGAGAGGGGATCATCAAAACTGTGCTCAAAAGTCAAGAGTAAAGGGATGTAACAACTGAGAGAAAGAAAAAATGATTTTGCTAAGAGTTAATTTTAAAATGATTTAGAAGTTAGCTTGAAACATGAGATTCTATCATCTTAGAGCTGGACAGCACTTAATTCTGCCAAGGAGTTCAGGCAGGTAGAAATTAAAATAGATCTTGTAAGGTAGGATTGGTTTTATCTTTGAAAAAAGAAGACTCCAAATATCAATGGCTTAAAAAACAGTTTATATCAAAGGCAGAGTTAAGTGCTCCAGGGAAATTAGGCCTTTATCCTGAACGGCCACGTGTTCAGTGGACTACTCCACGTTAGCCCTACCTAGGGATTTATTCAGTAGGTTTACCTATTTTCTATCCACCCACCCATCCATCCATCCTTTTAATCTTCTGGATTGGCCAGAAGGTTGACATTTAGCTTACCAAAATACATCGCTCCTAGGATTCACAGGATAGTGTTTGTAACCAACACGCCACAGCATACCCACCATGTGCCAAAACCAGCGTACCACCAAAGTTTGACCAATGTGTCAAACTGCTACTACCTGAGGAAAGCAAAGCTTTCTTATATGTAACATGAAAACTGAGTAGTAAAAGGTACCCTAAAAAAAAATCCTCTAAACTTGCAGCATCTGGGCCCCTGAAATAAGGTAAAAATGAACTTCTTTGTATTGGGGCCATGGTCTTTTCTATAGAATAGCAGAAGCTAGGTTCTAGTTTGGAAGCAGGAAAAAAAAGGAATACAAGGTGGCAAATAGACGTTTTCCCTACTATATAAATAGCTGGATTTAAGTAACTCTGAAGAATGGATCCATTTACAGCCTACATGCTTATAAGGGTAAAAATTAGTCCTTGGGGGCAGAAAAGGAGGTATGAAGAAAAATCTTATAAATTACAATGGTTTGTGGCCCTCCAAAGCTGAACCCAACCTGACCATCTTACTCCCTAGTATTCAGTTTCTCTCACTAGGTTGTCTTGGGCATCATAGGAATAGCACCGACACGGAAGTTAAAGTAAATGTACGCAAGACCAGTCAGTACTACAAACCATGGCGATAGATGGCTGTGACTCTGTGACTGCAAGACTTTTTACAGATCATGAAGCCATGTGGACAGGTGGCCCGCACATGCGTAGAGGCCGATGGCAGCTGCCTTGAGGATGTTGTTCATGTCTGACTCCAAGAGCTTCTGTGCATGGCTCAGACTTTGAGGAATAAAAAGTTTCTAATTCAAAGTTATTCAGCACATCGTTAATTACATCATGTGCCAAAAGGAAAAAACAATGACAATATCTGACTACCAGCTAGTGATTTTCTCTCAAGGGAAAAGCTAAATTCACTAATGATTAAGAAATTAATTTCAGCTGTTTTACTTTTGCTGTAAAAATTTTTTAAATTTCAAAATGTGATTAATTGGCATATATAATTTGACACTATAGTTTATATAAGTAAAACATTAACAGTTATTCAGTAGATAGAACTTTTAACTTAGAACTTTAAGGTAACAAAAATTGTATTTGAAGGCTTGCCTCAAACATGAAAAAGTAGAGAAGCAGAGGAATAGGATTGTTTTTACACAGAGTAATATGGTCGGGAAGCTTAAAAACAATTCAAACCTTTTTTTCTTTTAAACTTAATGCCTTAAAAGAGTGATGCCTTTGTTGGTGGTAACTAGGTGTGGACACATCATATGGTTCCCCCCTTTATTCTAGTCCAGAACATTTGTGTAAATCAAACCATAAATGGAACACCTTTACTTCAACAAGTTGTTCAACAGATCTTCTATTTCCAAGCTCATGTTACACTAAAAAGCAGTGCGAAGACCCAGCAAACCTCACAATTTCACCCGTATTTTTCAGCATCTGAAATCCTTCACAGGTGTCCGAAAAGGTCATGACCTACAGGTCAAGTCAATGATCATTAGGTGTTACTGTAACAGAAGGGGCCTAAATAACCACTACTATGGGTACATATGGTACAGGATTAAATGTGCACATCACTTACACGGTTATTGTTCATTTCACAAAATGAATTCTGAGCAGCTTGAAAACTAGAATGATCAAAACTGAAAGTTGTAAAACCTGTCTCTCAGGGATCTTGTCCCAAGTTAACTGAAGTTTTCTGGAGAATTATAAATACATGAAAACTGAACTAGGTAACAAATTAAAAAGGGGAAAAATACACACCAAATGCAGCCTACTGTACACAAAGCTTACCACCTCCTACAAGAAATTATTTTTGCCACAGATTTGCCCAGCAACCACGTAACTGTCCTAAATACAAAAATGTTGAGTTTTTTTTTCTTGTCCAAAAGTGGTTTCTGAAAAGGATAAATGCATTTTGACATACATTATTTAGTTTGCAACAAACCACTAAAGAGAAAGAGCTGAGGGGAAGGTGAGAGGCATAAACATATATGCTGCAGTAATCTGATCAAATGCCATTAAAACACTGAGCTGAACCCTTCTGAAACCCTCAAAAGGTTCTATAGCCTGCTAAAAAGTTCAAGGTTCTTTTTTTTTTTCTCCTACCACTTAACTGCCCTTGTTCTATCATCAACTCTATAGTCTATCTCAGGCTATGTTAAGTGCAAACATGCTCAGCAAGTGAAAACTCAGACTAAGAGACCACAGCTTCTACCTCTGGCTGCAGTCATGAGCCAGTAGTGCTCCTGCACCACAGACTCGTCAGGCTGCAGAGAGCTACTGCCTTCATAATAAATAAGGTTACACTCCAGTGTCAACAGAACACTTTGGGATCAATGCAATGATCGATCAAATGAGCTTCCAGATTTCTCTCACAACAGACAGGGCCACATTTCTCAAAGGGGAATCAAATTCTGTTCCACTCACCATGACCACCATACAGCACAGCACAGCACAAAAGGAAGGTGGTGGCATTCATTAGAAAAGACAGAAGAAATTAGGTGTAACTGCCAATGAACTCACATTAGCAGGAATCTCTGGTGAACAGACTTAGCTCAACTATAAATGCAAAGCCACCAGGGATTTTTAATTATTAAAAAGTACACCATATGCCAGAGTAAAAGAAGACAACTCAGTAATCAAGAATGGTAGTTCTTAATCTGCTTCTATTCTTTTTGTTACTGTGAAGACCAATTCTTTGCAGAAAAAGCTATATGCAAAATAACAATAAATCGATGGAAATGATGTAGCCAAACACACGACTACTACCAAATTCCTGTGTTCACATATTTACTTAGGAGATCTATATGTACATCTACATGATCTATGTAATACATACATGAAGTTTTAGATGAATACCAGCTTTGCTACTGACTTTATTTTGACAAACCACTTACTTTAAGTGTTGATTTCTTTAACCATAAAAAAAGATCATGTTTGTCATCAAACAAAATAGACTTAGAAATGCCTATGAGAAATGAGGAACTATTATTTAGAATGACAGTAATTCATTTTGGTTTGATGGTTCTTACAGAAAGCACTTAGAAAAAAAAGATGTGGCCAATGCTGGTGATGGGGCAGCAGAAGTAAATACCTTGTTTTATTTTCCCAAAATAGCCAGTTTAGATATACTTAAGTATGTATTGGTCCAGGCCACCCATATACATAAAGAAGCTATACCAAAGCTTTTCAAACTCCTAAATCTAGGGCATTTCATAAACATAAAACTTTAAAACATTAGAATATTCTACTATGAAAGCCTAAATAAATTCAAAAGGAAAGAGAATATTGACTCTGTCCTCATACTAAATCAAAACCATAGTAACAACTTGGTCTAAAAAACTGAACATGAAAATCTACAACTACATGAAAAGGTTGAAGTTTATGAATGCATTTTCTAATAATAATAAAAAAAAAAACACTCCAAACCAAAACAGACATCTACATATTAGGGAAATTAAGTACTAAGCATTACATATTTTAACACCAAAACAATAAAGGATTTAAATATTATTATAGGCCTAGAATTATAAAAATCTAACTTTTAAGAAGATTGACACATTCTGGTTAGTATTATAAAAGGTTCCAAGCAGCACATATCGATGAAATTTCCCAAATGCTAAGTGCTGTAGCTCCTACCCTTCAAAAGTTTAAGTCAGTCTTCTCCTTGACATAGCGATGCCCGGTGCTGATGTTCCAGTCCACACCCTCACACTATAGTTTAGTATAGGCTATATGACAGTATATGCTCTAATACCTTCCAAACATTCTTTACCCCTATTCTCTATGCCACCCAACCTCCATACTGCTGCCAGATTAATCCCTCAGATGTATGGATCTAAGTCATATCACTTACTTGCAAAACAAAAAACAAAAACAAAAAACACCCACTTCAATATTTTCCCCGATTAGCTAAAATCCTTCTGGCATCCAGAACTCTAGCTGTAGTCTTAAGCTTCCTCCTGACCTTATAGTCAGACCACACTGACCTAGACCATGTTTCCCATTATACTTATCTTTGCTCATGCGGCCTGTCTTGCTTTCTGTCTCCACCTATTCCTTCTTTCAAATGCCCATCTGACTTCCCAGAAGCTCATTAATCCTCTCCCAGGTGCTCTCCGTTGCACTATTTCCCTCTTTGGAAACTTCAAGGCACTCCATTAATATAAAAGTTATACATAAGTAT
Organism: Nyctereutes procyonoides; assembly: GCF_905146905.1. Taxonomy (NCBI): domain Eukaryota; kingdom Metazoa; phylum Chordata; class Mammalia; order Carnivora; family Canidae; genus Nyctereutes; species Nyctereutes procyonoides. Next base: position 28,773,089 of record NW_026575132.1, read on the forward strand.
CCTATCCATAACAGTCTATGCTCCAATTTACCACTTCAGCTCTTTGCAACCTTTGAAGAAAAAAAATCAAGGACTCCTATACATGGCATAATCTGTTTCAGAGAACTGATTTTTATCCAGTTAATCTGTTTATGAAGGGAAGTTTCTAAGACTTCAGAAGGTAAAAAGATGTGCCACATCAGCTTTCAGGTTTCTATTCACTTGGATGACCGCATCTTGAAAGAGAATGCTAGAAGAGCAAAGCGGTGAATGAGTTAGTAAAGGCACTGTGAAGGCAGGCAAGTTGGTGCTGTAGGAGCAGCACTGGGCAGCAGGAGCCTTGACACGCAGCTGGGCTCACTCGACCTGCCCAGTCCTGGTTCCTTCACTGTCAAACCAGGAAATTGTACCTGCTCAACTCCAAGATCCAGTTCTAAACTCCAGAGTTCTAGAAGAATAACACGTTTTCATTGGATAATTACTAATGAGAGATGTGGAAGAAAACGTAACTCTCTGCCATATTTAATCTCTCAATTTCATTTAAAAAAATAACCAAAAAATAAATAAGTAAATAAATAAATAACCTCATACATCTTCAACCTAAAAGGCCCATGTTTCAGGATTATTGCATTTTCAAAATAAGTCTTCAAGTTAAAAAAAAAAAATCAAACCAATAAAGAAAATCTATGAGGACTAAGAAAAATCTAACAAACAAAAATATGTCCTCTAAACTTCAAACCACTATATGTGCCAACTAACACTTTTAAAAAAATGTTTTGTTAGAAATTTAAGATGCCAAATAATTATAAAAACTTGTCAGGTAAGCAGTAGGAACAAGTGGTCAAATATTTCTTTCAAGTTGTTTCTGGATCCCTAACAAAACAAAACTCAGATTCAAACTCTAGGGATACGAAAAGCAAAAACTTCAGAACTCCTCACATGATGCAAAGCCAGGTGCGTTAGTAATACATATACCCTATCCTGTTAGCCTAACTTAAACCCTCCAACACATTTTACTGCACTTGGGCTTTTATACAGGATTCTCACTCTTCCTCATTCAACCTTATGACTTAATTAACATGTGAAATCTCTCAGGATAATTTGTCAGGCTTTTTGCCTTAAAAGCTATAGACATGTAGCTAGCATTTGAGCAAATAATCAGTTTAGGTTCTCCAAGCTTCCAGTCTGGACTTCTGAGTTCAGAAGTCTCACCATAGCGCTGGTGGCTTGATGGTGCCAGTTACTGAGGGCTACCACACCCAGCTGGAACAAAAGTATTTTGTGTAGTACTAGAAAGAGCTCTACAAGCATTTCTCTAAGATGCTGCAGGGAAAAGGAATGTTTTCTGGAAAATACTAAAAATTAAATGAAATGAAGCTCTATTTCCCACTTCCCCACCCTAAACTGAAAAACTATCAAAAAAAGAGCCCTGGACCCTTCATTACATTATCACTAACTCTGGTTTCAGCTATCAGTCTTACCTTCTGATGCCTTGATCACATATCCGCCCTTCTTTTCACCAGGAGGGACATTAAGCAACTGCATAATTCTATCCAGTAGCCCATGGATTATCTCAAACCCAGGATTCTTGTTGTAATAAACAGCACAGAGATGCCTGTAGTTTCTTGCACCTACATCTGAAAAAAATAAAAGAATTGGCCACAAGGCCATAGTGACCATTACTTAAGAAAGTACTCTGGGGCTAAAAAGCATCTTTATGAAACTTAAGAGCTAGAGCAAATGCTTATCATATTGGGGAAAAAAAAAAAGACCATTAAGTTCAAAAAGTCTAAATTATATTGTTTAAAGAACACACATAGGTTGGAAAACTGAAGCGAAGAAGGGAGTAACTATCACTAAAGTTAGGAGAGTGATTACTCTAGGTAAAGAGTAGTGATATGATGGGGAAGAGCCTTACAAGAAGCTTTAGATACTGGCAATACTCTGTTAGTTTGGTCACAGTAATGTTTGCTTTACAGTCTTCTTAAACCATATGTTACATTTATATTAGTACGTACTGAGCTAAAGTTCTTCCATAGATTTATTCCCTTAGCCATTCCCATTGACAAAACATAAAAGGTCTCTTACCTTCCAGGTCACCAAATAAAACAAGGGTATTTTAAGACACTATTAAAGTAATATAAAAGTGAGCACATAAATGGGGTGAAAAGGGAAACTAACAACCAATTATCTTAGTACCTATCATTCTATCTCTAATCTTATTTAATTTGCAAGACAACCATGTAAAGTGGGTTTTATTATCCCTATAAAATAGGACAGGAAAAAAAAGATGGAGAAACAAAGGCTCAGAAAGATTTTGCCCAGCGTCAAGCCAACTGGTTAAAGCAAACTATAGTTACATAGCTAATAAGTTATAAAAGCAGAATTTGTCCAGTATTGACCGGCTCTACAACACATGTTCTTTCTACTAAACTCTGGAAATCTCTAAGTCTCTAAAGGATTTAGAGGAGAAAAACCTCTAAAGAACTTAGATGAAAACAATCTAAGAGCAAACTTAAGTATGGATATATACCTACTTAATATAGTCAAAGATGTACATTCTTGAACTGGTTTTGATAGGTCACCTACTTTAGTATTCTCAAGTGTTGTATTTTTGAAGTCCATTAACTATAGTTTCTAGCCATCAACAGGATTGTTAAACTCATGGAAAGTGTATTTGGAGTTAAATTTCTGACCCAACACACGTGAGAAATAATTGTTCTTGCCATGTAACATTTTAGTGCCTCCTGGGTTCAGGGCACTCCGCTCTAGGTATCCCTAGAGGGAGATGGTCAAAGCCTGCACAGGGCCTGCAGACTAAACCCTCAACAATTTCTGAATAAATGACTAAAGCCTAGAAAGGGAGGTAAGCACACACACATACTATTAACCAGGTCCAGACCCAGACAGTGGGTCACATTCGAAGTCAGCCAGCTGATGCTGGAAAGGAAGTTCTGTATCACTGTCACTATCATTTCCATTTGCAAGAGTGAAGAGATTTGGTATATCTAAATGCTCTAATTGAAGGTGTAAGAATAAAGGTTAATATTAAAACCAGGCAGGCATAAACCTCACTAAACCAACCACATGCATAAACTAAAATGAGGGGCTTGATTTCTCTGAAGGAACACACACGCTCACGTATACACGCATACTCCCTGAAGGGAAAAAAATGAAATGAAACAGAACTAAATTATCCCTTTCATATTACTGACTTGCTCCTGGGTATCTTTGCCATGTGGTACCCATTTGTTGGTGTCACATGCTTCCACTTTAACACACAGACATGTATTCAAACTACTTTGTTGTTCCATTTTTGCTGGGAGAGAAGAGCCCAACAGTAATGCCAGCTTTCAGACAGCTTAGCAACATACTGGAAAGCTTTGTGCCTTGAAATACTTCTTTCCTGATCTCCAAACTATGTAAAACTTACCTTTCTGATAAAAGGAGCAACATCTGGTTTAAAGACTTAGAATTTAGAACAAGTTGACGGATGAACTTAAGATAAAAAAAATATAGGACTTAAAATTATACTCTATTCAAGGAAGGTTTCAAGATGTTTGCATAACACACACACACACACAAATGAGCTATGTATTTCTGGACTCGATTCTCCAATATTAAAGAAAAGCTGCAGGGTTTTTAGGGCCTTGTAAGAAACTATTTAGGCTGCCCCTCCAACACCCACCACTGATTGGCCATTTATTCCACATTTCCCAAGTGTTACTACTCCCTCTAGACTTCCTTCCTCCCATCTTGCTGATATATCCCTTTTACTGTAGCCGAATTGAATTAAAGGAGGAAATAACCACATATTCAGTTCCACCCATTACTCCCTTGGAGAAACTGCTAGGTATAGTAAAATTCTCATTTCCTAGTATTTTGCACTGAGGGACCATATTACATCACAGGAAGTTCACTCACTGAATGCCACAAAGTAAGAACTATTTAAATTTCATGCCAAAATAAGGGTTTGTTGGAAATGCCTCAGTTCTTTAAAACTCAGTTAACAGACCTCTTGTGTCATGCCATCAAACAATCCTCCTTTTTAAATGGGCCTGCCAAGTATGTCAGCCTAAATTACCAATGTATTTTGCAGACTTCAAAGTACTGCCTGGAGAGGCTGATCTAAACCACCCAAAGGACAGAGGGGGGTGGCCGGCTACAAGTTTATAAGCTGAAAGAACACGCCAAATGATTTTTTAAAAGAGGAGGAAAAAAAAAAAAAAAAGAATGGTACATAATGTCCCTCAGTAAAGTAAAACTATTGCTTACAACTCAAATTTTTCAAATGGGCCCCTGCTTGGTGTAGATCCTCTTTCACTACTAAAGTACCCATGATAAGAAGCAAATTAAGGGTGTTAAGGTTATATTATTCTATATGGACAGCCTGGAAAAGGGCAGAGTCTTCAAGAAAACAACTCTATCTCTATTTTCATATTCACCTGAAGGCCTAAATATAGATGCCAGGAGAAAGGCTACTGAAAAACCAAAAAGGCTTCCACAGTAATCAGTGGCTGACAGCATGAGATTAGTAGTCTGTAGTCTGGCCAAGACTGAGAAAATAAAATGAAGCACCCTGATTTTTAATGCATTCTATCCAATCCATTTCTTTAATACTGGTACCTAAGAGATTATAGCTAATGTGGCAAATTTTACATATTTCCCTAAGAATTTCAATGTAATATTAAATAATTCACAGTAGCTACAAGAATCCTGTAAAGACATACACCCTAAAAACTAATATGTGAAAAAAGGAACCTTTATACACTGGTTGGTGGTAGGGCTATAAGTTTGTTAAAAAAAAAAAAAAAAAAGGAAAAGAATTTAAGACAGCAAGAATTTAACGTGTTTACCTATGGAATGACCAATCTATTTCTACAAATATAAATTAGTACAAGGGTATAAGGATATTCATTACAACAGACATGTTAGCAAAAACCTGGTAGCAACCTAAATATTCATAATAGTCTGGATTATAATGCAGCTACACAATGGAATATTACATAGCCATTAAAAAGAATGAGATGGACAGAAGGTGTTCATAGGGAAAAGGTAGGTACAGGACAGGTAAAGCATAACTCCCTCTGTGTGAACACTAGAAAGTTTTTTTTTTTTTTTTTTTTTTTTAAGATTTTATTGGAGAGAGAGACAGAGTGGACAAAGAGCACAAGTGGGGAGGCAGAAGCAGATTCCTCACTCAGCAGGAAGTCACACAAAGGGTTCAAGCCCAGGCCCTGAGATCATGACCAGAGCCCTCGCAGACACTTAACCAACTGAGCCAGCCAGGCGCCCCAACACTAGAAGTATTTATCTGTTATCTACAGCTATACAGGGAAATGTAAAATAAATGGTCGTATGTGCATAGAAAATATCTGGCAACTAATTTTAAGAAGGATTTGGGAGAAGTTGGATACGTGTACTTTAATATGAAAAGAACAGAATTACTCTTAATATATATCCATGAAAGTTTTAAAGGTGGCACAAATAAATTTAAGAACATAAAACTTAAGAATAATTTCCCTTAAAATTTCTGTATTATAAAAAAAAAATTCTGTATTATAACACCAAAGTCTAGGTTGTTTTTTATTTTGTAATGCTGAAAGCCAATAAATTAATGTGTGGGGGAGAATCTATGACCTTCTCAATGCATGAAGGAAAAAGTTATAACCTTATGGGTTGGCTTTTAGTTAACATAAACCTGGAATGGATTTTTATCTATTAAAAAAATATGATATGCAATGCATGACAGAGCATATTATACTCATGTTTGCAGATTTTAACTATGTGGAACTAAATGTACTAAAATAACTTTCCATATTAAAAATGATATTATTTACAATTAAGATGCCATCATACAGGAGAATGATGCTACTTCAAGTATTGTTAATGTCAATGTTCCTTACACCCATATTTTTTGGATTATTAATTAGAAATTCTACATGCCAAAAATATGAAGTAGTAAAATTAAATTAAACCAGACTGATGACATAAGCTCTCCTCAGAAAACTGCATTCCACATGTGGATGCTAAATAATCTTCCATTATTTGATGGCTACAGAATTAATGGACAGTTTCTCAGATCTTAAGCATTTCACAAGCTCACAATGAAAACACTTACTGAGCTCTTTATCAAGCAAAGAATTACAGAAAAAACTATAAAGATCTGGTCCTTATATTCAGTAGGTTACAATATATAACAGATCCATGAATGGTAGAAAGAGCAAACTGGAAGAACAAACCAAATCATAGAACAGTGAATTACTTATGTTCTATGCAGCCACGGTGGCCCAAGGAGGAAAAAGGAATTAGAATCTCATATATTGTGATTAACATTAAAAGATTTGATTTCCACATTTAAACAAGTCAGGGTAAAAAATAGATCACTCTGATTTAGAAAAACCTCAGGAAGGGGGTGCTGGGTGGCTCAGTGGGGTTAAGCATCTGACTCTTGATTTCGGCTCAGGTCATGATCTCAGGGTGGTGGGACTGAGCCCCACACTGGGCTCTGTGCTCAGCGGGGAGCTCTCCCTCTGCCCCTTCCCCTCCTCTTGTGCGTGTGCTCCCCCCTGCCCTCCAATAAATAAATCTTTAAGAAAAAAAAGCTTCAGGAAGAATGTGACATTTTAGAAACTACCAGAACAATCTGACGGGCAGATAAAATGCAGCTTATACCGGACTGTAGCAATGCTTTGGAGACAGCAGGAATGGTCTGCACAGGAAGCAAAGGCTTGGAGTGAGAATGCCTGCTAAGGCAAGTGAGGGAACTGTAGCCTTCCACGTCGTCAAGGGCCTGTAACCTACTACTCCATCTGCTAGAATACGAAAACTCAAAGTCTTCGAGTAGTTCACACTAAAGTGCGTGGTGATTTGACTACCAGGATTCTCTACAGATGTCGGTCAAACTGACAACTGGACGACTCTATCATGCTACCTTTAAATGACCTTATACCCTTTACAAAGCCAAACTAAGTTCTCTTTCTGAAGCTATGGTCCCTTTTAACCTTGGGCTCAACCCAGTGACGTGTTCTCTTCTGCCATCCCAGGGAGCTTCTAGGCATGCTGGCAGTCTCAGGGACCATCAGGAAATAATCCGTGGAGGCAGGATTCAATGTGCTTTTAATATTAAAAAGCCAGAATGTTGGACTTTGCAAAATATAGTTGCTTTTCTGGGCACACAGATTAGCAATTTATAAGTAGGTCCTTTGCTCCTCTAAAGTAATTTGCTATTTTGTTTATAGTTTAGTTATTCTTGACATCCAACGAAAGGATGGACAACTGAAACCAATCAATAACTCACACAGCAGCCTTATTTGATAGCTCCAAGGTTGCTTCTATTGACTTCCGTTATAAAGCTGAAAATTTACCCCACAGCAGAGTCCACATTTAACTTCTTGTTCCAAAGACACATGCCACCCTTCCCAAAAGGTATAAATCAGCTTAGTTGCCAGAGTCATGACTAATTTTTAACAACACTGCAGCAACTTTGGATCTTACAAAGATTTGCTCAACAAATGCAGTGACTGGCTCAGCCTCAAAGAATTGGAATGTGTCGGACTTCAAGTGGAAGTCTTAATATCCGAGAAGTGTGCCTGACTTAGTTGCTAAAGAGGCTGCTGGCCTGACAGTCTCACAACATGGACAGTCAACCAAAAAGTCCACCAGAGCATAAGAAACTGTCTGATGAGGTCAAGCATGAAAACAGGAGCTAGGAGGCTTTCATTTACACTTACAGGAATGTAAATCAAACAAAATTTGTGAGAGGCATATTGAAATCCAGCATAGATTCCTTCTTCGTTTCCATTGTGGAAGATACGCCTGCCTACACAAAACTGACAGGAGGCTGAGAGCCGGGATTTTCCTTAATGTTAGAGAACAAGTCAGTGGCAATTGTCACTCCTGTGTGCTATCAGGGAACCCACCTATAAAAACCCATTTACCAGTCCGTCTTCCTCAAGACTGGAAACTCTTTCTCTTATATTCCAACCAGACCCTAGCAAAGAAAAAACAAAACAAAAAACACTTTTTTTGCTAGTACAATGAATTAGAGTGTCCTGCTCACCCTTGCCACACATCTCTCCCCTTCTGAACCAGCACTTTGGGTATGGCCCCCACTAATGAAAATCGAGGATGTTAACACATTACTGGAAATCTATCATTTCACTTTTTAATGGTCTAAATTCTTTTTTCAAAAGTTTGAATATTTAGGAGGAAATGGCTAATATAAAATCCAACAGAAAAACGCTTACTGGTTTGAAAGGCAGTGAAATATATGTATGTGCTCCATTCATTCATTCAGGAGAAGTAGGTAATGAATGACTAAAAACATAACATTCCTGTTTTTAGTAAATTGCCCTATCAGTATATTTTGGTTTTGAAACCCTAAAAAAGATAAGCAGAAGTCAGTTAAATCAAAATTTAGGATAAAAATGAGTTCCGAGTGCCTCATTTTTAGTGTCCGCAAGGGGACATTAACCCTTTAATGGCCAGAAGTTTCCAAATCATTCTCGCAGAAAATTACCATAGACCAGGATGCTACGTATCCAGCCCTAGGGACTGCTAACACTCTAGCAGTAAAAAAAGACATGAAACAGTGCTTATAACATGGCTAGAACTTTTAAAAATGCAATTTCATTTAATTCTTACAAAAAATCTAGTTAGTGCTATTGTCATCCCCATTGCAACAGATGAGAAAACAGGCACACAGAAATTAAATAAACTCTCGAAAGTTAAGCAGCTCATTAGTGGCAGAACCATGACTCAAAACCAAGTACTCCTGCTGGCTGTACAGTCTTAAGTAAATCCATGATGTGTTATGCTGCCTTTCCTATAGAATCCTCTATGTACACTGAATGACAAGTAGGGAGTCCACTTGTACATATGTAGAATAATCCATCAGAAAAGCTATTTGTTATGACATAAAATCCAGGTCTACTTAAAGAGAGAAAACACCCCAAAGCAATCTTAGGTTTTTAAGATGGTAAACTTACTGAGCACACTGACCTCTTCTCATTCCTCAAATTTTACTAACAGGATAGAAAATTTTAAAGAAAATAAACCATAAGTACAAGACAGCAGGCAAAAATAATGTCAGATAAAAATGTTCCCATAGGGAAAACAGTGGAATAATCAAAACTAAAAACGCAAATAAAATAGGTCTGCTACAGAGACGAAAACTATTCCTTCTGATGAAACAAAGTGCAGCAGAAATGGAAATCTGAGTTAAAAAGTATACAGAGTAGGGAACCCTGGGTGGCGCAGCGGTTTGGCGCCTGCCTTTGGCCCAGGGCGCGATCCTGGAGACCCGGGATCAAATCCCACGTCAGGATCCCTATATGGAGCCTGCTTCTCCCTCTGCCTGTGTCTCTGCCTCTCTCTCTCTCTCTCTCTCTCTCTCTGTGTGTGTGTGTGACTATCATAAATAAATAAATAAAATCTTTAAAAAAAAAAAAAAAGTATACAGAGTAGGTTTCTGGGGTTATCACCAGGATGACTTACTAAACGACGGACTACAGCACCTGTGCAGCACAACAGCTTGCTCTCAACAGGCGAGGCTATCTACAAGCATGGGTCTCGGGGCAGAGTGGAGTCTATGTCTGGGCCTTCCCAAAAGACACGATAGAAAAAACAGTGAAGATATCCCTACCAAGGACTTCAATATAGTCAAGTGCTGCGCACTTACAGTGAAAATTTCCTATGGTAATCATGGGGACCCCAGCTTGTTCCTCACCCTCCAGACTCTGAGCTGCTTGCTTGTAAGCATGCCCAGCCCTGCAGAGCCCTGTAGGGAGCCCTTGCCATTAGGAAGGAGGCCTACTACAGAAATAGTACTATAATACTTCTGAGGAAACAGACTCATTTTGTACCTAAAAACACCTGCAGATTGAATGTGAGGGGATGGAGAAATATTTATTATGCAATAGATGTTACAAAAGCAAGCCAGAGTAGCCATACTTCTATCAGACAAACTAGATTTTAAACCAAAGAGTGTAACAAGAGGGGAGGAAGGGCATTATATCATGATAAAGGGGTCTTTCCAACAAGAAGATCTAACAATTGTAAATATATCCCCAACTTGGGAACACTAAAACATAAAACTTTTGAGGAAACTCAGTATAATTAACCCTACCCTATATTTATAAATATGCCTGGATCACCAAGGATCAAAACCTACAATTCAAAGAGCTAAGATGAAAGGAAAGGAGTTGAAGTTAACAGAAAAATTTGACACTAAAATTCTAACAAGTTCTTAGTTATCTGTACCAATGGAGGATTTGAAGAACAAGAACACTCAGAACTACTTATAGCTGGCCCTATAAATGTTTTCTGATTTCTACCACAGACTGGCTACCCAGAGAAGATTCTATGTAGATGGATAGTAAAATAAACTTTTATTCTCTAAGGATATATGCACAGAGACCAAATTCTGGCCCTATCTCTAAGTCCAAAATTTATGCAGCCTCGGGCAAATTACTACTGGTCTTAGTTTTCCTATATATTAGGTGGGGACAATGTCTTTTGGTCCTATCTGCCTCAAAAAGATAGATTAACAAAAGAATAACGGTATATTTTTTTAAATTCTTGAAAATTATAAAGCACCATACAAATGCAAGGCGATGCTGTTAACTGAAGACAAGGCTGCATCCTGGGGAGCAAATGGAATCCAGCTTTAGCTGAAAAGTTTGCTATGGAAGGTCCACATATAGTCAAGTGGCATGGCTCTATTACCTAAGATAGGCTGATTTACAGTCCATAGTTGTTGACTACTCAGGGTAGTCAGAATAATGCCATATTATCTTCTTCAGGAGAAGCTGAGAAAAAGGCCTTTGCTGTTGACAGCTGATAAAGAACACACTCCGAATTTTGCACTCTGGAGTAAAACTCCTGAATAAACATGGTTAGGACTTAGAGAGTTAAATCCAAGGAACCAGAGAAATACTGCCAGGAATTCAGTCATTTGATGGCACTGCTCACCAAGAAATGATCTCATATGCAGCTCCAAACAGACTTCTGTAAGTCTGACAGACATCTCTGGCAATCCGGTTTAAGTACTACTCTAAATATATGTCTATTAAAGAACCTCAGAGTTCAAAATGGTGGGCCAAGCAACAAGTCCAGCCTGTAGTCAAGACAAAACCTGGTAAAACACATTTACAATAACTATTACAAGAGTGATGGTGAATAGCCACTGCTAAACTGGAATGACAAGATATCTAATACTTAAAAATGATATGCACATAAACCTCAAGATAGAAGAAAATGTTTCATCGTACTTCAAGCTGAGGTTTTTTTTTTTAAAGATTTTATTTATTTGACAGAAAGAGAGCAAGCAGAAGCAGGAGGCATGGCAGAGGGAAAGGGAGAAGCAGGCTCCCTGCAGAGCAGGGAGTCAGACATGGGGCTCAAACCCAGGACCCTGGGATCAAGACCTGAGCTGAAGGCAGACACTTAACCTACTGAGCCACCTAGGTGCCCAAACTGAGGTTTTAATAGGGTTCTTCATAAATGTTAAGTTCTTTAAGATTTGTTTTCCACTAAAAGAAGAGAGAGCAACCAAATATCTCAATATCTTGCTTGGATGGATTTGTATCAATCATGAAATCTAAATTTATGAAACAATTGGGAAAATTTAAACACAAAGTGGATGGGTTATTATTTTTTTTTTTAAGATTTTATTTATTTATGAGACAGAGAGAGAGGCAGAGACACAAGCAAAGGGAGAAGCAGGCTCCATGCAGGGAGCCTGGTGTGGGACACGATCCCAGGACTCCAGGATTAAACCCTGGGCTGAAGGCAGTACTAAACTGCCGAGCCACCCAGGCTGCTGGATGGGTTATTTTTAAGAAACAAAAGTGGTATCTTTTATCTTTTAGATACACATATCTTTTGGAAATACATGATAAAGTGTCTGCTAGTGAAATGGTAAGATGTCTAGGAATTACATCAAAATAACATGGGGAAGTAGGCTGGAGTATAGATGAAAGAAGACTGGCCATGTGCCAATAAAACTGCTAAAGGTAGGTACTGGATTTATGGGGGTGATTATACTATTCACTTTTGTACAGAGGTGAAATTCTCACAATAAATTGCTTTAAGTGTACAAATGAAAGGTGACTCATTCTTACCTCTGCTAGAATCTTTGACTACGATGTCAGAGATTTCAAACAGCTTCAGAGGAAGGGGCATCTTCCGATTTGCAGCGATGGTCTTTAGGAGGCCAGGAAGAAGGGTAGTGCGTGCCACCTACAGGAGAAGACACGAAATTGCACTGACCAAATAACCCAAGCTAACTTGGCTCTAAGACAAGGCCAAAAGAACTCAGCTTCATAGTAATAGGACTCCTTTGGAAAATGCAATGTGTAAATATCCAAATCATTTATAATTTTCAATTCCAAGACAAAAGAAAACTGAAAATACTCTGGCTTCCAAAGTTACAAAATGAAAAATCATAAAATGTGATCAAAAACTGAGAAAATATTATAAATACAGTGCCAGTAGCTAGGATCAGTTATTTTAGCATCATATTTAAAATTAAAAGTTAGCTTTTAAGATTGCAAATATATAAATTTTCATATCGATTTATCTTATAAATTAAATGAGATTATAAGAAATACAAGCATTCAAATATATTAAATATAAATTAATCAAATCCTTTAAAACCATGGCCAGGGAAAATGTAAATGCAATTAAAATATAACAGTGAGAAAAGAGAACACAAATATGTAAGCACTAAAGAAATAAGGCAGCCACTAAGGGCAAGCTGTGCCTATGGTGTTCAACTTAGTACCCAAAGAAATATAAACATATATTCTACTTCTAAAAAGAAAAAAAAAAAAGAAAAAGAAAAACCTTCCCTGCTTCTGTCTTAAATAAATTTCTCACTCTAAGCTACAGGAGATAAGTCAGCTTTCAACACATCATGTTCCCAGAAGAGATTTATGAGCAGTGATAAGGCATCATTGTTAAGATCCTGGGCTCACAGCAGACACCAGCACCACTACACCCTTTGCCCAGACTACTGCATGAGCTTAAGCTGGTGTCCCTGCTTCCACTCCTGGCATCTTATGGCCTGTTTTCCACACAGTGATCCTTTAAGGCCTACATCAGATCACGAAACTCCATGCTCAAAACTCCAACAGCTTTCTATCATTCTGAATAAAATCCATGCCCTGCATTAGGTCCTACCTGAATGGCCCTGGCTACCTTTCCACCCTCCATACCTGCTGCTCCCCACAGGCTTACAGTGTTTCAGCCACGCTCTGCAAAACAGCGTTCCACCTCGGACCTCCACACCCCCTCCCTTCTTCTACAGCATACATTCTTCCTCTGGATTCACATGTGGTGGTCTTACTTTCTTCAGGTTTCTGGCTAATAGGTCCCCACAGAAGGCTGCTCTGACCACCTAGGCTAAAACAGCAGCCCTTCCTAGATCATACAGGCATAACAGGAAGCCCCGACACAGACACTCTGGTAGAATGTGTGTCTATGGAAAGAGAACACCTTTCCGATCTGGTCCCTCTACCACCTGCTGCTACTGGTCTTCAACTCTATTATTTCGTAAATATCACTCCCATTCACAGCTGGAGAGAAAGTGCTCAAACCACTTATACAAATGAAACTACAATGTTAAAAGAAGGCTTAACTTACTGGAATATAAATAAGCTATCTTTGTAAATAGGTTTTCCTAGTGTTCCCCACCCCCCCATTTGATAAATCAGCCTTACTTGCTTGTTTAAAAACTCACAGCAATACAAAAAATTACATCTGAATCCAATCATGCTTCTAGATCTACCCACCAATTTACTACAAACATAGGGACCACTGGAATGTATTTAACAAAATCCTAACTGTAGGAACTACAATACAAATGACTCAGTTTCTTCAATGAAGAAAGCACAAAGAAGACAGACACAGAGGGGACAATCTGTAGATTAAAAGAGACTTAAGCACATCAATTTTGACTTGGGATTCAAATGAAGTTCATACAAACTATTAAAAAAATTGAGATAACCGGGAAAATTTGAACAATGACTGGACATTTAAGAATATTAAGGAATACTATTGCTAATTTGGGGGAATGTGATTAATATTCTGTATTTTTTATCATTATAATAAAAATTTGTATCTTTTAACTGACATTTTTCTTTTCATCCATTCTCTAACATATCTGTCAGAAAACAGCCCCAAATTAAGAATTATGCAAGAGAAAGAATGGGCTTAGGCAATAAACTGAGTTACAAGCCCATAAACAACCTTACGTTTAACCATAAATAAACAGAAACCTGTTAGCCACATTAGTAATGGTAGGACATACCTACTAGAAAAGCAGGAGGGAAATACAGAATCTGTCTAGTCTAAAAGATGGGCTCATCTAACGATTTTATGCAAAAATACTGATTCTGAAAGTGTATTAAAACTATAGCTATTTATAGTATATTTAATGTGTTTCTGATTTTCCTTCCACTTAGATATAACAGAATACAGGATGTAAACCCTACAGAACATTACCACATTTAAGAAATCTATCAGGCTTGATAAATGAAACTGGGTAAAAAAGGAAAATTTGGAATCAACTCAAAAATTCAGTAAGATTTACTGAAAAATCCGTCTACCAAATGGATTTGAGTGTCTCTTATTGAAAAGAACCCCATGAGCATCTTTCAAGAGCAGTAGAAAAGCTAGTGGACCTTATTATTACAATCCTTCAAATTGGCGTAAGAATTCTTCCAAGTTCTGACCCTGAATACAGAGAAATAATTTATGTACTTGATGAATATTATCAGTTATTTCTTTAAATAGTAGTCTAGCCTAAATCTACCACATTAGTGAGGAGATTGAATCTAACTTTTAAAATTCCAAATTTTAACATTTTCAGAGCTTTAAAAATTTTTAGAACTTATTAAGACTCCATCCCCTACATTTACAGATGTGAAAAATCAAGATTCATAGAAACTATCTCAAGTCAGAGTTCACATATTATAAAAGCATTTATTTTCTCGAAAGCATTTCCTCCCAATTCTAAGATTCCCCTTGAATCTAAGCCAGTGTTAAAGAAAATCAAAGAATTGCATGTGTAAGAAAAAGAGAATGAGAGCAGACCAGTATGAGAGAGGAGATGGTTTGAAGTCCTTCATGAACAAAGACATTATAAACTATAAGAACAGCACTTAAAAGCAATTTCCTAATGTAGTAATGTATCATTTAACATTTAGAGTATTCTCACTGAAATATTCCTGAACTCCATGTGAAACTGCCATTGAACTAGAGGATTACTGTGGAAAAAAAATGGAGGCAGTATAGTCAAGAACTGAGGTTGCAACTAATTTCAAGGTAAATGACTTAATGGAGATGCTAGGAAAGGGCTGCTGACTCACAAAATGGGTAGAAAAGATGAAATCTGAAAATAGTACTAAAATCAATTGATTTGAAGTGAATAAAATGGAAAGTTCAGACAAGAGGGCTAGATAGCACAAAGGAAGCAAAACACAATTGTAAACCAATCAAGAAAAGATTAAAAAGTGTTAAGAATTCATCAACATGGGGTACCTGGGTTAAATGTCCCATTCTTGGTTTCAGCTCAGGTCATGATCTCAAAGGACCTAGGATAGAGCCCCAGTCAGGCTCCTTGCTCAGCAGGGAGTTTGCTTGTCCCTCTCCCTCTGCGCCTCCCCCCCCAAATTTGCTCTTTCTCACTTGTGCACACATGCTCTCTAATAAAATCTTTAAAAAAAAATTTTAATTGGGTGCCCGGTGGCTCAGTCAGTTAAGCATCTGCCTTCGGCTCAAGTCATGATCTCAGGCTCCCTGCTCCGTGGAGAGCCTGCTTCTCTCTTCCCCGCCCCCTGCTTGTGCTCTCTCTCATCCTATCTCTCTCAAATAAATATTTTTAATTAAAAAAAATTTAGGGGCACCTGGGTGACTCAGTCAATTAAGAATCTGCCGGCTCAGGTCATGATCTCAAGGTCCTGGGACTGAGCCCCACTCAGACTCTGCTTCTCCTTCTTCCCCTGCTCATGCATGCACACACTCTAATAAAATAAAATCTTAAAACAAAAAACTAACTCTGCTCCTTCCCGATGTGCTAATAATTTAAAAAAAAAAAAAATCTTGGAAGTCTTTAAAAACAAAATCCATCAACAAAGTTATGTAAGAACTATAATCTTATCCAAGAAGAGATTTTTAAAAAGCTCTAAGATTGTCATCTTAAGTATAACTTATGTACTGCCTCTCAGTATTTACCCAAATTCTTACCTACTTAAAATTCTCACCTGAAATTCAGCCGTTTTAGGATTACTAATGTGGACTGCCTTTGTTGCAGAGATGTCCAAACCAAGTTTATCAGCAATATCTTCTTGGGAGCACTAAGAAGTACATGCAACATAAAGAAAAACAATGACTGAACTTAATATACAAAGTATTTAATGCTGTAAGTCAATTTATAATCTCATAATAATGTAGATTCTTTATATAAAGAAGTTAATAATAAATACATCAACTAATTCAGGGCCACTGCAGATCTAATTTAACATGAACTCTTATAAGGAGTTCCACCTATGATAGAGAGGCAAGGGAAGTTTTTCACATGTTGATGGTACAACTGTATTTGGGCCCTTCGTAAGCTAGCCTTCCATTTACCTTTCCAGTCTAGTCTCTTACAATTAGTAACCCATTCTTCTCTGAATCTTACACTCTTCCTTACTTTCACCAGAAATGCCTTCTCCACCCTACCCACTCCCATCCCCCAAGGTCTACTGCTTCCATAAAAATATTCCGAATGACTCCTGTCAAACTGTCTCCCCACCTTGGTGTTCCTATGGCTTTGATTACCGTGATAAGCCCTGCTAGATCCATACTGACTTGTGGTAGAATGGTAAACTCAAGTGGCCCGAATTCTGCCCAATGTTCTTTCTACTTGATCGTTTAACTTCTTTGCATAGGGGCTTGATAAAGCTCTGAGCAAAAAACTCCTAAACTGCTCACGCTCCAAAAAAGAGAAAGATATCTGTGACACTAAAAAACCAGGATGACAGAATTATGAAAATAAAACTATTAGATGCATCACATCTAATAAATGAGTTAACAAGATAATGCAAATAAAGTACCTGGCACAAACCATGCTCAAAAAATATTGATGATTAATAAATTACTAAGAATAATCACATATTAATGCTAACTGTTGCAAAAGGAGTTTAAAACTTAACATAAAAACTGATACACCATCAGATTACTGAATGATTTTCCAACATTAGGGGATATTGCCTATCGCGCTATTCTACAAAGTGGCCTTCAAGGACTAGTTTGTTTTTCCTAGAACACACACACACGTTTAGATTTTTATGTCAAAGCCCATTCTAATGATTCCTGCTGAGCTCTCTTGGGAAGGATACTGAAGCTGCATCCAGGCAGAGCAGACAAGAGCTCTGTGATCTGTCAGGCTGCAGAGGTGGAGAATGGTGGCAGGCCCGCTGGAAATAATCAGATTTTCTCCCCAGCATGGAGGAGTTTTTATTACAAGATATAATGTGATTAATTAGGAAGTGCAATTTAAATAATGCAATCTATTCTCAAGCAGAACTAGTACTGTGTATGTAAAAGAAGTGTTCTACAAACTCACGGCAATGTGGGGTATCTGAGTGGCCTCATACTCCATGATGACAATGGAGGACAAGGGACAGATTAGAAGCAGTGTGAAATCAAGGTGACAAAGTGGCAGGAGCTAGCAAAAAACATTTTTAAATATTTTTAAATGTTAAAGTGTTTCTTTTAAAGTGTTAGAATATAATAGGTCAGTGAAGCCCATGATTTTTATAAATATTCTTATACTAAGGCTATAAGTAAATATTTAGCTTTAAAAGTGAGTTAATTTAAAATATTACAACTAGTATGCAGACATAGTAAAAATCATGATGAGATAACAACTACTTGTATTTGGAAAATAAAGGGCTACATTTTAGAAACAGCTCTGTTTCTCTCCTACAAAACTAGATATGAGGCTCAGAGATACAGAAATTTCAACATAAGATCTAAGTAAGAAAACTGTAACATGTAATGTAATGACATTGAACCTCTAGCACCCACTACTCCTTTTCCCAATGGTGATAATGTGTTGAGAGGACTTCGGACAGCCGGACAGATGGTTTCTGGTACTACTTGTGGACAGCTCAGCCACAAGCCTTAGGTACACACAGGCCTGGCCCGGAGTCCCTGGCCCACAGCAGACTGGCCGTAAGGAATGGGACAGGCTACCTACATCACCTGCTGTGTAAGATAGGAACACGTTCTGCAGGGTGCTGCAGGGAGATGGAATCACATGCATGAAGCCCTGGACAGAGGATAAATTCTCCCTGCAGAGCAGCCACAGTCAGGCAGAGTATATGTACACAGGGCCACATGGTCACAAAATCAAAACTCACTAGTTATATACAAGGGCAGGGAGGTACACACACCAATGTTTGAACAGCAGTTAGTTCTGGGGAGGAAAATAGGGTTGGAATCTAAGGGGAAATGGAGGGGACCGATCATGGGTTACTCTACATGGTTCTGTACAGGTTGAATCCTTTCAAATTAATCCTATGCTACTTAGTTCTTAAAAATGAAACACATTTCTCAGTACTATTTTCTCTATTTCATTGATGTTCACAACTGTACATATACATACGAACGGCATGGTACTACGAACCAAGCACACACTGGCTGAGACAACAGAAAAGCACTGCTCTAAAAGCCAAAAGGCTAGGACTCCGGTCCTGGTCCTCATGCTGTCCGTGTACACTTCATTAGGTTCTTCTCCTGTTGACCTCAGGCTTCCTTACTCCTACTCATGCCTGGCATACAACAGATGCTCCATAAATGCGGAATAAAGGACTGCTGAATCAAAAACATGACAACGCTGAACTAGAAGATCTCAAAGGTCCCTTCCGAGGTTAGCACCCTATGAATTACGAATGCTCAATCAAGGGAGAGAAGCTGCATCTCCTTTCCAACTACCCTCTCCCCACAAACTGGTAGTAATGTAATGCCCACCACCACGTTCCCTGTACATCTAAGATAGAGAAGTCTGTCTGGAGTTGAGTTGGAGGGAGAAAATGGAGTCGTTCTGCTTGTTTGGTTTTGTTTTTTGCCCTACATCATTACGCTGACACCTACTTGAACACTCCAGAACAACACGTCGACTCCTCACAAATGCTCACTACGAGAAGAGGAAACTATAAATGGCACAGGCTTTTTATTCTTTTCAAATGGTCAATCTGGTGGGGGAAGGACATTTCCTTCTTCTTTGTAATAAAATTCATTTCCTGATTTAGGCCTTTTATGTCAGCTTTCCAACTCAAAGCAAATGTCGTGAACATGTTCAAAGACAAAGAAGTTTAATGTGGAACAGTCCACAAACCCTTAACTAGGGCGGCATCTAGTGGGCACAGACACAACCAAATTAAGGCTAAAAATTCTAACTTCATCAATTTGGTTATGAAATTTATTATGAATTCAATACTTGACACTTCCTTAAGAGTACAAAATACACTGTTATCTGTCATTTAAGACTTTTGACCATGATTTTTTGTAACTAAAAAAGGAAACACTTCTTCACTAGAAACTGTACAATCTCAAGTAACAAGTTATTCTTCTAGAACCTGGAAAATTTTAGCAATCTATATGTTGTAAAGTCATAAGGAACCAGAGTACAACAATTCTGAGATTCTGTGTCAACAATCAGCTGCACAAACAGCACAGGAGACCTACCAGAGCAAAGGTCAGCGCTTCCGTGAATCCAGCAGCTGCCATGTCCTGTCTTAAGAGTTCTGTGAGTTTATTAAGAGGAAACTGAAAAAAAGATATTAAACTTTATGCCACCTCAATGAAATTTCCTGTAACAAAACGTGCATACAGAACATGTCATTAAAAGGCAAACCCTCTTCCATCCTTACTGATACTGCTGGTACACCACCCCACTCTGCCTCCCTCCCCACTACCCCGATTCTCCTTCCTATACAGATGGCACAAACCCCCACTTGACCTCTTCCCCACCAAACTACTTCTGCCCTCAGGCCAAGTTCGGAACATGAATTTCCCCAGTTCAAGATTCAAAAGGGCTCCAAACTTGAAACCTGTCTTTCTTCAAGTACTAGTCATCACAGGTTTTGAACTTACTCTAATCCACACCGGGCATCTGTTTTGTATCCTCTCCATAGCGAATGGCTCTTCATAGCAGAGCACGTCCAAATACTACTTAATTCCTATGTGCTGTTTTTCTGGAAGCCTTCCTGGCATTCAATAATCAGTTTCTAACAATAAGGAGTATTTATTTAAGGGTGCAATCTTACTTGATTAGCTATGGTGTAGGTTTTCGGGAGAGTCATCTGAATGTTGTTATAACCATAAGCAATAGCTGCATCTTCTACGATATCACAGGCATGGATAATGTCAGCTCTGGTTGGAGGGATTTCAATCTCAATCTGATTCCCATCACCTATTACTTCTGACTTTAAATACATCCTGGTTAGAAGCTTGGCAATATTTTCTGGAGTTTCTCTGAAACAGGAATGTACAATCCATAAATTTCACTGGATTACTTAAAATGTGCTTATATCTTGTTTTAAAATATTCCATTATCTGAAATATATTTTTTTAATTTTATTTATTTATTCATGAAAGACAGAGAGAGAGAGGCAGAGACACGGGCAGACGGAGAAGCAGGCTCCATGCAAGAAGCCCGACGTGGGACTCAATCCAGGGTCTCCAGGATCATGCCCTGGGCTGAAGGCAGGCGCTAAACCGCTGAGCCACCTGGGCTGCCCTGAAATATCATCTTTCTTTCTGAGTTCCATGATATCAGATACCCTAGCAGTTGATTTATTATCACTTACTCTGAAAAGATATCAAAATCCTAAGCATTCTTTCCGGATAAAGTGTTGTACATACTTTATTCTTTTTTTTTTTTTTAATTTTTATTTATTTATGATAGTCACAGAGAGAGAGAGAGAGAGAGACGCAGAGACACAGGCAGAGGGAGAAGCAGGCTCCACGCACCGGGAGCCCGACGTGGGATTCGATCCCGGGTCTCCAGGATCGCGCCCTGGGCCAAAGGCAGGCGCCAAACCGCTGCGCCACCCAGGGATCCCACATACTTTATTCTTGAATTCTCCCCAAGAGTAAATAAATGTTTGCAAACATACCTGATTCCAACTTTTTTGTTAATTAGATCAGCTCTCACTATTTCCTTTCGGTAAGCCAGTTCCTTTAAAAAGAAAAAGTTTGAGAAGCTTTCATGAGTCCCTGTCAGCTACGTTGTTAGACTAACTTTACCTCATCTTATGGCAGTTTCACTGCCCTCCCAAAAAACTGTTGTTAGAGACACTAAAAATAAACGTTTATGTTTCAAAACATTACAGAGGAATAAATCTGCTACAACAGGTTCATAACGGAACATTCTATTTGCTAGACAACTGGAACTGCTCAGAAATAGAAAATGCCAAACACTTTTCTCTCAGATGGCCAGTCACCATTCTCTGCAGTAAAACCCTGGGGCATTATGTCATTTCTAAGATGTTTATAAATCCTAAGGCTTTTTCAGTCTCCTCTCAAGCAAGCAGGTTTCAGGACCAAGAAAGAATAATTCAGATATCACCATGTACTATAAAAAAAATCACCATTATACAAAGTCCAAGTGTTACAAAGAAATTCCTTTCTTATCATTCATCCAGGTGGGGGAATGCAACCACGCCCCCAGACAGTCCTAGTGATCATCAATCTGGTCCAGGGGATGGTAGGACTGGGAGCAGCTCATAAATCAGTACTCATTCTCCTTCAAACAGTATATAACCTTACCATGTTAGGTAGGAACAAACATGTATAAACCCCAGGCTTTTCAGCACCTCTGCAAACATATCTATGAATGTTTATCATTAACTTACTCTCAAAAGAATAACTACCACTGGCAAAAAGGCTATAAATCTAAAACCCTGATCGGACTCAAGTCCAATGAGCCAGAGCCTTGCCACTCAAAATGCAATTCTGAAGCAGAAGTTATCATCACAACTCGAGAGCCTCTTAGAAATGCAGGCTCTAAGGCCCTAATAGCAGTGATACAAGACCTACTGAACCCTGAACGGAGGGTTATCAATATCCTGAGGTGCTGCGACAACACACTACGGCTTAAGAAGCATAAAACTCGATGCTAATGATGGCAACAGAAACTTTTACAAGCAGTTACATGAACAGTACGAGACACTTTCAAGATAATCTTAACCCAGACAACAGATACTATTAGATTCCTTATCAGTGAAGTGAGAATACTAAAGTTTTAGATGAATAAATATTCCTAGATCACAACAATGGTAAACTGCTGGACCCTGCTGCTACTATACTCCCAGTGCTTACAAAAATGCTTGGCAGATAATAAGTACTCGGTATATAGTTAATAAATAAATGTGTCAAGTAACAAATGAACAAATTAATGAAGTAACAACTTCAGGCAGCCTAATTCTGAAGCTCGCACCATTAACCATTGGTCTCTCTGGCTACCTACCCCGTATCTCCTCTGGTCCTCTTATTCCAAACTCCATTCTTTTATATGCAATAACAGAAGACTAGGAAAGAACTATCAAAGTATTTAGAAAAATATGCTATTTCATGTGAGGAAGAATCAGTTCCTCAAAGGATCATTCTATTCTGGGAGGACAATCTGAAAAGAGCAATTCTAATCTACATTCAAAAGGAAACAAATTAACAAATAACAACACTGATAATGGTACTCCTTTTCAGAAATCCCACTACTTCAAATTTACAAAAGCTCTTTATAATTCAAATGATTTCAAGGACTTACCTACGTGAGAAAAATGAACCAAATTTTAAGGTATCTCTTTCCTCCCCAAAGTACCTATTTCACTTTTACTAACACTTGACAATTCCTCATATTAAAAAGAAAAAAACTTTTCTCAAGTCAGACATCATTTTAAAATGGACTAAAAAGCTATCTCTGGCCAAACCAACTACTGCTGTGGTAAATCATATAGATGGCCACATTCTTCCCTTCTCTGCTGTACCCATGGCCTCACAATATGACACTTGAGGTCTTGGCATTTAGAAAAGGGAGTCTATTTGACCCCCCCCCCCCACTTGAATCTAGCAAAATGGCCAAGGCCAACAGGACACCTTACAAATACTTAAGCACTGGACTTGCTCTCATGCTGTTGGGAATCCTGCAACCACCATCATACAATGAAAACCAAGCTAGCCTGCTGGATGACAGACACTTGTGACTCCAAGGCTAAGGAGACTTGTGAGAGTAGAGGCTAGCCTATCAAATGGATGATTACACAGGAACAAGCCCAGGAGAGGTTGGCCAAAGCACACTAGAGCAAAAAAACTACCGAGCTGATCAACAGAATCATGATAAACAAATCACTGTTGTTTTACATCACTAAGTCTTGAGATAACAGTTTGTTACACAACAAAAGCTAATAGGCACTACAAAATTTTTAAAAACGGAGACTGCCCATAATTTCAGTTTTCTAAAGTTACAGACTTATTTTGAATTATGATCAATATTCCAGAATAAAATATGAAGCTAAATGCTCAAGATTTTGATCTTGGCAGGCTTTATCAACTTCAGAAACTATTTAAACAGTAGAAACGATTCCAGGCTATGAGTCACTTAAGTGACAGAGGAATAATGAAAAATCTAAAGAGTTTGAAGAATGGCCTCACTGAATCATAACCACAACTAAATGACTAATACAGTCATGTGTTGGAATAGCCATCTTTATATTAATAAAATCATCTTAGGAGAAGAAAAAAAACAGATTAAGAATGTTTTTGTTTTACCAAGATTCCATGTCTTAAAAATAATTGTGCTTACTACTTAGTCCTCTTAATACATCTGGAATTATTAGCTACAGTGATGGCCTTCAGCAACTGTTAATTCAAGTATCAACAGACTAATTAGATGCGGAGGGCTGAGTAATCTTAAAAGGGATGAGACTATAAATTACCCATTTAATTAATAAAAGAATAAATCAGAACCTGCACCCAGTGTTCATAGCAATAATGTCCACAATAGCCAAACTATGGAAAGAGCCCAGATTCATTGAAAAATGGATAAAGATGTGATATATGATGTGTGTATACACATATACACATGTATACACACACATACACATACAATGTATTCAGCCATCAAAAAAAAATCTTGCCAATTGCAATTACATGGATAGAACTGAAGGGTATCATGCTAAATACGAGTCAATCAAAGACAATTATATGATCTCACTCATATTTGGAATTTAGAAACGAAACAGGATCACAGGGGAAGGGAAGGAAAAATAAAATGAAATCAGAGAGAAAGAGACAAAGCATAGATATTCTTAATCATAAGAAACAAACTGAGGGTTGCTGGAGTGGAAGGAGGTAGGGGGATGGGTAACTGGGTGACAGGCATTAAGAGGGAACCTGGGTGGCTCGGTGGTTGAGCATCTGCCTTTAACTCAGGGCGTGATCCTGGGGTCCTGGGACTAAGTCCCGCATTGGGCTCCCCCATAGGGAGCCTGCTTCTCCCTCTGCCTGTGTCTCTCATCAATAATAAAATCTTACCAAAAAAAAGGAGGGAACCTGATGTAACGAGTACTGGGTGTTATAGAAGACTGATGAAATCACTGAACTCTACCTCTGAAACTAATAATATCCTGTGTGTTAATTAATTGAATTTAAGTTAAAAAAGTAAAAGTAAAATAAAAAGAATGTATCAGAGAAATTATGGCCACCTAATGCAGTAGTATAGTGGAGCATGTTGGGAGGTGAGCCCAGACTATCACCTCACTCCACCACTTAATAGTAATAGGCAAGCTACTGAATATCTCAAGATCTCTATCTCCATCTGGGAAAGGGCCGAGGGGATCCCTGGGTGGCGCAGCGGTTTAGCGCCTGCCTTTGGCCCAGGGCGCGATCCTGGACACCTGGGATCGAATCCCACGTTGGGCTCCCGGTGCATGGAGCCTGCTTCTCCCTCTGCCTGTGTCTCTGCCTCTCTCTCTCTCTCTGTGGCTAGCATAAATAAATAAAAATTAAAAAAAAAAGGGGGGGGGGGCGAAGAGAACATTCACCTTCATAGGGTGACAGGATTAAATCCATTTAATGCACATAGTATAGTGCCTGGGCATGTGGGTGGATGGATGGACAGACATGTAATGAGCACTCTATAACCATCATTATTACTAGTATTATCAAATCTTAAATACTTACTGGAAAGGTATAGGATTTTCCATTAGGAAAAACTACCTCAGCTGCTTCAACCCTTTAAAAAAAATTCAGAAATATTTTTTTAAAAAGGAGCTACAAATTCTAGAACTGTGTATGGTTAACAAGTCTCTCACTTGTTCTACAACAGTAACATATTCAATATTCAACATATTCAATCTATTCAGGTTCCAACACTGTCTGGATTAATCCTCTTAAATACACCACCCTGTATACTGTCCAACCCACTATGGCTCCCATAGCTCTTGAGGCAGTGCACATCTGACGTTTACTTCTCAGTGCTACAAAGCATGCATCCTCTATGTGCTCCCTGCCAACACGGATACACATGTTCCAGGCTTTACCAGGGTTGTATGTTACACCATGAAAGCTGGACTACACAACCACTAACAGGCAATTCAATTTAAAAAACAGACCCTGCCAATTTCAGTCCTGGGCTCTGCAGCGATACGGCTATTGAATTTTAATTAACATTCTGGAATAAACTATGATGCTGATACACAGCAAGGACCATTTAATTAAATATTTTAATTAAAAAATAAGCTTTGGAAAAAAATACAGGAATCCTATAGATACATATGGGATATATATATACTTCTCTACTTTTGTTTAACTGTTTGTTGTCTGTCTTTCCATGTTTACATCCTCAAATCCAATGATCCTTAAATACAGCTTAAACTTCATTGCCTCCATGATGTCTGCCCAGGCGCAATAACTGATCCAGCTAGCAATAACTTGCCCTTACACCCACAATATTACTGAAACTTTTTAAAGTAGTTCTCACATTTTATTTTAAACAGTTATGCATAGACCTTAGCCCCCCAAAGAGAGGATATGGTTCTAGTCACAGGAGCTGCATTTTTCATCTTTATATTTAGTTCAAGGTCTTAGTGCTTTGCCTTCAGAACAGGTTTCATTCAATAAAACCACTGAAAAAACTTACATAAACTGATTCTCACAATATTCACTGAACATGGTGACAATAACATCAAGAACTATTTTTGCCTGCAAAAAAAGAAAAAGATATTGTAATCTAAAAATACATTCTCTTCACTCAGATGAAGTGAAAATTTAGTCCTCAAACATCTAAAACATCTAAAAATGATGCATATATGTGTTCAAAAAAAAAAAAAAAAAGGAAGTGGAATAAAAACTTGTGAGCTAAAGTAGGCCTAGCCTTATCTTCAGGTGGTCTGCATTTATTCGGTTCTCTGAGAGTTAACAATCCATGACTGAAACAAATCATTTACTTCCCCTGGCCCTCTCCCTTGGGTTCACCAAGTTTCAAGAGAGACAAATGGCCAACACACACACACCCCTTATCAATCTTCTAGATCTCTACAGCCAGTTACCAGGCTCCTGGCTCAACCAGAGTAGTTGAGTAAACTGACTTGGTAAGTTCCTTACCACATCTTTGTACCGCATCTTTATTTGTTAAGTGGAGATTATAAAAGTTTCTAAAGCTCATTTGGTTATTATGAGGATTAAATGTATTAATACATGAGCAATGCCTAGCACATTTAAGAGTTGTATAGAATAAAATTTTAAATTGAAGAAATATTCTTAGGAAAAAAATACAGTAACCTTATTGGGATATATCTAGGCTTTACTTTTATACATATACTTCACTATTTAAAGATAAGCTTCAGGGAAAGTATCTAAGGTCTGTTAATACAGGACTTTTTAAAAAAAAATTATAAATAGTATAAGCTATATTTCTAGTATTTCTGAAGGTAAATAGGGCCATAAAAGTTACAATGGGGTCCAATCCTGTAAGACATACTGAATGCCATTTATGGCCCTATTTCTATAGGCCAGCCTTCTCCTGCCATTCAAGCTTATCTTATTAATTTGCTTGACTGCCACCTCACCCTATGCCTTGTTATCTGAAAAGAATCTTATGCTGTTAAAAAGTTTCATAGCAATCCAATCCAGTTACTAAAAGTGAGTGAACTAGTATTCTACATATTGTTGAGATCGTGTGCACAAACCCTTTATCAATTTTGCTAAGTAAAACTTTACAGGCCGTTTCATTTTTAAAAACTTATTACTAAGTACACACAGGTATCAAATTACTCAGCATTTAAATTAAGCCCACTAAGATAAAAAAAATTTATACAGCACTTATTCCATTCTCAGTCTTACAGTTAGGTATTAGCTGATTCTCCCACTAGAGTAAGTTCCTTGACATGAAGAAACATGTAACTCATTAAGTCACAGCACTGGAAAGACAGGAGGTGCTCATTAAAGATTTACTCATTAAATGAACACACCATAACCAGGGAACAAAATATCTGTATCTTCCTAATTTTTTAAATCCTGAAATACATTCCCACTTACAAAATAAACACTTTAAAGTTCAGCCATCTAGTCTTGGCCCTGAACTAAAATGTCCTGTCTGGCAGTACAAAGATAGAAATTTACCTTAGTGAAGTCAGTTCCTGTGCATTCAATGAATACATTTCTAGTATTTACAGTTATTTTGGAATGATTTCCTATAACAAACACAACACAACAAAACAATCAGTTTCAGAAATGTAGGTGCACTAAAAAGACCCCCAAAACAGAGAAACTACTTTTTCACTTAGAGTACAGTAAATAGACATCTCAGAGGTAAGGTGATAATGCAATATTCAAGCCCCCACTGCAATCAGGAGAATAGAGAGAAAATAGTAACAAGCCTTTACTGCATTCAGTGTGTCAGAGCTGCTCTGCCCAGCCCTACACAGGTTTTCTCATCTCTTCTCCACCACAACACTATGATAGAGCTGTAGGCGCGACTAAGATTCAGAGCTTTAGCTTGTTGACCTGATCACATGGTCTATTAAGCAATAAGGCTACGACCTGGGTCTGGATACTCTGAAGCTCAGGTTCTAAAGCTCTGTAACAGCTAGAGTTCAACCTCAAGGAGGAAGAGACTCCTCCCATTGTGAATCATCTCACCTCCAGGAGGGTCAACATCTAGGACTATGACATCCTTAAATTTTGTATGTACATCCAAGTTGCCTCCTCAAGAGGGTCTTCACAAAGGAGGTAACAGTTAAATTCTGTTTAAAAGTTTTAACTATAAAACAGCAGGCAAGGCAGAATTTGAACCTAACCAAGTGAGTCGTGGGCTAAAACCAAAATATCAACACTCTTTGGAGGAATATAACAATCTAGAGACTGGCACCAGTAAACATCTATGTGCTTATGATGAAAACTTAAACATTTAAAAGTTACATAAAAATCACCTGTAAAATGTTGAAAAGAACTATTACACTAAAACCTACAAAAACCAGAGATCGCAGATTAAGATTTGATTGAGCCAAGTCTAGAGTTCTATAGAAATGGTGAAGGATAAGAGAAAAAACAAAACAAAAAAACCCTGATGCTTAAATAACTCACCATTGATGATTGGAGGCATTGAAAGGACAACACCGTTGCTATCATAGATAACTGGATATAGGGGTTTATTTTCAATGATATGTAAATAATGTTTAAGGTGGTTGTCAGTCTGAAAAAATTAAGACAATCAATGTACTTCTAATGCTAATTAGTTTATATACTTATCTAGTACAAAAAATAGGGGGGAAGTCAGAAAAACAATAGAACAGTCCCATATTACAGACAGCCCTACATTTGTAAGATTTTCTAAATATTTCAATATCCTTATATACCTCATCTCCTAGTAGGGAGATATGAGAACATAGCCAAGTCGCTTTCCAGGAGTGAAAATAGATTTGCACTGATAAGCCTGAATCATCTCAAGCAAAACACAAACCATCACAAAACTGTTTACATAAATAGGAAGAAATCAGTGGGCAACTCAGGCCAAAGATAAAAGCTACTTTTTCTGAATGATACTCATTTTTTAAGCACCATTAAGTAACTTTGGAATCATTTTAACTCCCAGAATCTAAAATGCTAAATAGTAGGAAGTAAACACATCATAATACTGTTTCCCACAAAAATCTACTTAAATTTTATTCTTTATGTGCATGAGCTATAATTATACCAAAATACGAATATAATGTGGCATGTTCTACTTCAGTGGTTCTCAATTCCAGCTGTACATTAAAATCATTCAAGAGGTTAAAAAAGTAATAAAACTATGCCCAGGCTCCTCTCTACATCAAATGAAACAGCAGCTCTTGACTGGAGCATAAAAATTGTTTTTAAAAAGTACTCATTTACATCTCCCAAATTCCAAGACTTGACTTTGAAAGAATTTTCTTGATTTATGGAGCGCTATTTGCATAACATAGAAAAAACAATCTACCTTGTATATGTTCATCAGTTCACAGGCTGTATACTCCTTGGTCTTATTTAGAGGCTTGAATTTGATATCTGAAGGTCGCTTTGCAGTATATGTAAAAGGGCCTGACAAAGTGTCCAAATCATGGGTACCAATAGCAACCAAGGCTCTTTTCCTAAATGTTGAGGGAAAAAAAAAAAAAGAAAAGTTTTGGATATTCAAAAGCAGAAATTCTAGAGCCCAAAGACCTAGGTTTCTTACTGATATTTCCCTATAGTAGCCTATTACTTTAAAGCAAACTTACAAGAGTATGATGAACAAATTCTCATAGCATTGAAAGTAATGAGAAATTCTACAGCTAATTAAAACACATTATTTCAGTAGCTACAGTAAATTCCTTGCCACTATGCTTTCCCAAATACTGTGTTAATTAGGACATTTTCCAAGTGAACAACCCCTTTTTCTTTTAACCCGTTTTCTCTTAGGGTCCTCAAGTAAACAAATGTTTTGTTAGAATAAACTACTAAATTGCTGTTTTTTGGGTTTTGCATATTTTCCTAAATTTTCTGTCACAAAGCTGTATTACCTTAATCATGGAAAAAAATTAAGAACTGTGAATTACACTTATAATTTAATATGTAAGGGAAGTTCAAAAGCTATTAATTTCATTCTTTCTACAGTTTATGCAGAAAGGACTTAAGGTAATTTTAGGTACTTACAGCAAGTTAATATTAGGAGAAAAAGAAAAAAATAGGGATATAAAACAGAGCTAGGAACAATGTTAATACTAAAGCAGAATCTTTTAAAGGCATATAGCTTTAGCACACAGGGTCACAAATTTGGCTCTAAGATTTCTAAGACAATTCAAAAAAAAAAAAAAACTCGGTCAGAAATTATGGCTTTTCTTAAAATTTTATAAATTATGGCAGTAAGATTTCTTGGAATTAGCTTTAGGTGTATGTACAAATATATTTGCTTATCTATGCATAAGTACATATATACACCAAACAGATAAAATGCATTAGTAATCAAGGATTTTATAAAGTCCGTTATTACATGAGTTATGAAATAGTTTTCAAAATCTGTAAAGAATAAATCTTGGTCATCCTTCAAGACTGGTAACAAAAACCTTAATAAATATGGTTAACTCAAAAAAAAAAAAAAAACCTGTTAACAAGCACAAAAGCAGCACTACTTAGTGAGTTACAGCAAAGGTTGAAATATAGAGTTTGGTAAATATAGATACCAAACTCTAGATACCATTGTTTAGATACAATTGACAAATCCACGAATATGAAGGTCTGTTTTGTTTTTTAAGACAGTAACGGTGCCTTAATTCTAAAACAGTATTCCCATAAACGATCACTAAATCTCAATTTCAAACCAATCATAAAAATAAATTCGAGAAGAATCAAAGAGCTATGTATTTTGAAAAGCAAGAGACAAATATGCATATACTTACAGAAGGAAGCAAAAAATTATTCAAAGAAAATATAGGACAATATGTAAAACTGGAGGATATCATCCCTTGACATGACACATAAGAGTCATAGGAAGACTGATAAATGGGACTATCCAAATTGAAAACTTTGGGGGCACTGGGGTGGTTCAGTCAGTTAAGCGTCTGCATTCAGCTCAGGTCATGATTTCAGGGTCCTGGGATTAAGCCCCACATGGGGCTCCCTGCTCAGCAGGGAGTCCGCTTCCCGCTCTCCCTCTGCCTCCATTGCCCTGTTCGTAACCTCTCTCAAAGAAATAAAATCTTAAAAAAAAGAAAAAAAGAAAGAAAGCTTTATATACCCAAAGACTGCAAGAGTCAAAACAAACTGAGAAAATGCTTGTAATTTATGGATAGAAAAGGATTAATATCTCAGACATATGAAAATACAAAAACTAAAAATAAGTTAGAAATCAAGATTTTACCTATTGTACTGGCAAAAATTTTAAAGTCTAACTGTGAAAAGGCAGGAGGAAGCTGAAAGAATTGAGAACACTCAGCTGTTGCCAACTGCAGAGGTCCTACCTACCTAGCCAAGTGTTTCGAGTTTGAGTCTAGCTAAGTATTCAAGAGTCTTTGCCTGAAAGACAAAACCACTCCTCAGAGAAAAATCAAGAGCCTTATCCATAACATTCTGTCCCCCCTCATGAAGGGTACCTATGTATCCAAAAAGCAGTGGACATGAGGGGTACCCAGCTGGCCCAGTCAGAAGAGTATGCAACTGGGGTGCCTGGGTGGCTCAGCAGTTGAGCATCTGCCTTCAGTTCAGGTCCTGATCCTGGGGTCCTGGGATCAAGTCCCACAGGGAGCCTGCTTCTTCCTCTGCCTACATTCTCTGCCTCTCTGTGTCTCTCATGAATAAATAAATAAAATCTTAAAAAAAGCATACAACTTTTGGTCTCAGGGTCGTGAGTCTGAGCCCCACGTTGGGTGTAGCGATTGCTTAAATAACTTAAAAAAAAAAAAGCAGTGTACATGAGAACGGAAATGTGACAAAACCAGTCTATAAAAACCAATGCTAAGATGACCCAGATTTTCAAATCACCATATAAATTTTAAAGTTCCTACCATAAAAAATATTCAAAAATTATGTGGAAAAGATGCACAGAATAAACAGATGAGGAGAAAGAAAGGAAAAAGGAAAGGGGAAAAAGGAAAGGGGAAAAAGGAAAGGAAAAGAAAGGAAGCGAGCGGCCTCAGTGGCGCAGCGGTTTGACACCGTCTGCAGCCCCGGGTGTGATCCTGGAGATCTGGGATCGAGTCCCACATCGGGTTCCCTGCATGGAGCCTGCTTCTCCCTCTGCCCCCACCGCCAAATAAATAAATAAATAAAATCAAGGAAGGAAGGAAGGAAGGAAGGAAGGAAGGAAGGAAGGAAGGAAGGAAGGAAGGAAGGAAGGAAGGAAGGAGAGGGAGAGAGAGAAAGAGAGAGAGAAAGAGAGAGAAAGAGAGAGAGAGAGAGAGAGAGAGGAGAGAGAGAGAGAAAGAGAGAGAGAAAAAAAGAAAGAAAGAAAGAAAGAAAGAAAGAAAGAAGAAAGAAAGAAAGAAAGAAAGAAAGAAAGAAAGAAAGAAAAAGACAGACTTTAATGGATTCTAAGATAACGGAGGTAAAAAATTCACTGGACACTTCCAGCCAAGATGAAGTAACAGAGACTAGATTTACTCTCTTGCCCAAAACCACTATAAAAGGGACAAAAATCAGGAAATAGTTTCATGGGTGGCCCTGAACATCAGGCAATGAAGGGCAGCAATCCCTGACAGATAGAAAATAAGTGAAGTGAGCCCCAACACTGCCCCCAGCTTACTGCCTGGAGGGGTTTCCACACTAAGTTAGGAAAGATGGATAAGGTTGGAGCTCAGTGGACTTCCTAAGTTGACAGACATAACAAGAGTCTAGGGAAGCTAAGACAACTGGAGTTCACTGGAATAAGACTGAAGTGGAGAGAGCTATGAGAATTCTGGAAACTTGCAGAGGTTCCCCACCAACCCCCCCCAAAGTGTTCGGCTGAGTATTGATTAGTGCACGCAGTGAGAAAATTACCCGCAGCCAGAGAAAGACTCATCGGAGAAACAGTGTTCACGCAGACTGAAAACCTCACTACTTCATATGGGAATGGATCAAGTAGGCAGAAGAGTCTTGCCATAGAATTAGCAATTAGCACTACACAGAACATTGCTTAATCAATGGAGGGAAAAATAAGTCAATAAAACCAAAAGCTGGTTCTTTGAAAAGATCAATACAGTTGATAAACCTCTCCAGTCACCCGGATCAAGGGAAAAAAGACCAATGAAAAAGGTGGTATCACTACAGATACTAGATTATTAAAAGGATAGTGAGAACATCATAAACAACTTTATGCCAATACATTGGCTAACGTAAACAAATGAATAGATTTCTTGAAAAACACAAGTTTCCAAAACTCGTGCAAGAGGTTAATCAGGATTTACTGACAGGAAAGGACTCTAGCACACCCGAGTGTTAGGATGGGATTTATTTCTCCCTTTCAAAAAGCTTAGGATTTCCAGAAATACCACATAATCAGAGGTTAAAGCTGAATTGAGTAAATGCCTTCCAATTTACATAAAAAGATTCTTCAAATAAACTTGGTCCAGAACAGATAATCACCCTCAACCACTTACTAGCTTGTCAGAAATCTATTTTTTCTTCATTTGAGATTATATTTAAATTTTTGTTTTGATTACTAGCTAGCTAACAGACTTTTTTTATATAAGTACTAGGAATATTATTTAGAATCTGAAGAAGTTTCTTTTCCCACATAAACAAAGATGTTTCTGGAAATAGAGACCTACTGGTGTTTTATTTTAAAATATTCTACTCCAGAAGAAAATGTCCAGGGTCCCCTCCAATCGTGTCCCTAGACCATCACTTTACATAGAAGCCTTTTCAGTTTACCAAACTGAAGTTACAATAAAAACTTTTTCTATTTTATTCAAGGAATCTATAACTTAATCATATCTTTTGAACAGCATGAGATATGCTGATGTACTTCAGGACCAATACAAAAAAAAAAACCCTAATATGTTGGCTAAAGCTTAATGTTTATCAGTAAGTAAATCTAGAATTTCCATCAGGATTTCTTAAATACTGAAGTTAGTTTAAGGACTCCCACTGTTACCTTCCTTGACCTTGAGGAGTTCAGAAATTATATAGGTCTGAAGATCACTGTGTAAAAAGAGCACATGGAAAATGATGGATAGTAATGTTGAACAGTAGTAAGAAAATTCAGTTATTCAGAAGTCAAGTTTCAGGGCAGCCCCAGTGGCTCAGTGGTTTAGCGGTGCCTTCAGCCCAGGACCTGATCCTGGAGACCCGGGATCGAGTCCCAAGTCAGGCTCCCTGCATGGAGCCTGCTTCTCCCTCTCCCTGTGTCTCTTCCCCCCTTTCTCTCTCTTCTCTGTGTGCCTCTCATGAATAAATAAAATCTTAAAAAAAAAAAAAGTCAAGTTTCATCTGTAAATTCCTAATTATACTCAAGAAGTGACACCAAAACCAGAAATTTTTCCAAAAATGACAAGTCATATTTTAAATTACTATCATTTAACACTTAGTAGATAATCCACTAATAATCTGAACTAAACAACAAAAACACAACATAGAAACCAAGAAAATCTCTAGAACTAGATATTTCTTCTCTATATAGTACTCCAAACAGAGCTCTTATTTCTACATACATGTACTGTTTCATAACAGTAACAAACAGCTATGGGGTAAGATGTAAGCTTATTTAAATTTAGTTAAGCAAATTTAAACTCTTGTTATTCTCACATATTTAGAAATGTTCTGAAAAAACCTACAGAGGAAGAAAGGAGGGAGGGAGGGAAAGAGGGAGAAAGGCGTAAAAAGGAAAAAGAGGGGAAGCAACAGAGAAGGCAAGGGGGAAAGAAGATGCCACCACAAACCTGCAAATATTCTGATGTAATTTCTCCTGAAGTTCAATGAAGCTGTCGTATCGATCTTTAGTGAACTTTATGTTTCGGAGAACTGCTGCCACAGCATAAGGACGTATTTTAGCTGTCTGAAGTTCATTGTACCATTAGAGATTGTCCATACCTGGGCTTTTCTAATAACATCTTGTGAAAGAAAGTTAGCTGCATTCTGATACTATCGCAAATTCACAAACAAGCATATGTACTCTTTCAATCAAACATATAGTGGTGGCAAGAGACAGTCACCCTTCCCGTGCAATTTACATTTCAGTAAAATTTCTGAAAATTTACTCAACAGAAAAAATTATCAACTATGAGCAAACTCCTTACAGGCTAATTTTATCAAAATAATGTCCCCCAAAGTTTCTTTAAACTTTATTAATATGCCATAACTTAATCTATGTCAAAGTATTTTAAATAAACACTTTTTGTTATTTTCCAAAATGATTCAAGAAAACAAATGCTTTGCTTTCACCAGTAAATGAAAGGAACAAATTGATAGTTTTTAAGAGCTAGAGGCTAAATATAGGTCTATTTTTGTCCAAGTGATCAAAGAAAATTATATTTGGCAGAAAGACCAGTTTTGTTCCTTTCTCCTCCCCATCTTCTATACACAAAGGATACTTTTTAAAAAGGAAAATAAGAATCTATCCTTTATTACCTCTTCTGTGATTATCAATTTCTGGATTTCTCCATTAGGTGTTACCCGTTTATACACTGGAGCCTTTATCCTAAAAGGAAATAAAACAAACTTGATTTTTAACAAAAAATGGTTGGCAAACTGCATTCTGTGTAAAAATATAAAAAATGAACAGAGCTAAGACAGTAGGTTGAAGTTATAGCAAACCAGATTTAGGCTAAATATTAAAAACAAAAATCAAACTTCCTAACATTTAAGGTTGTCCAACAATGGTATAGGATGCCTCCCAGTAAGAAGTGTCCAGTCACTGGAGGGTCTGCAGAGGCTAGAAAAGCACCAAGCAACCATATAGGGGGCATTTACATCAGCTGAGGGGCTAGACTTATTAACTTCTGTTTTTAAAGATTTGATAGCCTTTAAAGTTTTATTCCAACCATGAGACTCTGAGCTTCTAAGGAAAGCAGGGTTTATTAAAAATACAGATTGCCTGGTCCCATCTGGATATACTGAATTAGGATATCTAAAGGAAAGACCCAGGAAGTGGTACATTTTGAAGGCAAAGTGCAGGTAATTCTTATCAGGAGAGACTGAGAACTACTGTTTTAATTCAGTGCTTCTCAAACCTGAACGTGCTTACAGTCAAGGGGGGAATCTGTTAAACCAGACTGATTCAATAGGTCTTGAGTAGAGGCTGAGATTTTGCATTCCTAACAAGCTCTCAGAGGACGACAGAGAGGATGCTGGTCCACAGACCACACTTTGAATAGCAACAGGGTTAAGTCACTTTCCTAATTCTGTCTGAGCATAAGAATCAGGTGCCTGCTAGGAGTAAAGGACTCCCATCAAACAGATTTGGAAAATGCACCTTAAGGGATCATCCCTGGCCCTAAAATATGTCACACACAGAGAAGCAACGGAGTCACTTTCCAAATTTTAACCACCTAAACCAAATGCCTAATTATCACCCTTTCACCCATACCCATCAATCACCCGAAACCTCACTGGTTCAGAGTCTAGCCCATCGGCCAGACACTCTCATTCTTTTGCAGCTCACCAGATGATAGGTCATCAAAACCAAAAATAATTATTTTTGATAAGTGCTCTTGTTTCACCTCTTCTTCACTTTATATATTCATTACATGAGTAGTTGGAAGGGGACTTAAAAATATCCATTATAAACCAGGAGGCTGAGGGGCGCCTTAGTTGGTTAAGCATGTGACTCTTGATTTTGGCTCAGGTCATGATCTCAGAGTTATGAGACTGAGCCCCGTGTAGGGCTTCACACTGGGGCATGGAGTCTCCTTAAGATTCTCTCCTCCTCTCTCCCCTTTGGTCCCCTCACTGGCTCGAGCAGGTGCACATTTGTTCTCTCTCAAAATAAATAAGTAAATAAATAATTAGGAGATTCAAACTACAGAGGCCACTGAACTTGTCCAGGCTTGATCAGAGAGCCATCGTAAGATCTTCAGTTTTCCAGTTAGAAACCTCTACTCCCAAGCTTCCTTAGAGTTCTTAAGCAAATAGCATATAAAGTTTTGTCACCTCTACTTTCCTCCCACCGTTAACAAATCAAATTACTCATGTATTTCAACTGGATTACTGAGAAAATTCACATGAATCCCCTTAACTTTTTTTATAGAAGGCCATAAATCATTAACTACTCCAGCTTTAAATAGTTCTCCAGATGGAAAGCTAGGACTCAAAATGCAAAATTTTAAATGGTTATAATCTGCATGAATCTTATTCTAACTCACCCTCTATGCAAACTTAAAGCTGTATACCT
Organism: Nyctereutes procyonoides; assembly: GCF_905146905.1. Lineage (NCBI taxonomy): Eukaryota > Metazoa > Chordata > Mammalia > Carnivora > Canidae > Nyctereutes > Nyctereutes procyonoides. The sequence goes on from NW_026575132.1 coordinate 28,810,425, forward strand.
GCCCAACAATTTTTTTTCCAAAGACCTAAACAGGGTTGCTGATAATGCCAAGCAAAAGAAATCTGAGCAAAGTATTTAATAGACCTATTCTCTTACCTTTCTTTGAAGACTTGAAGTCCTCGAACCAATCCTTCCAAACATAGGAGATCGTATCTATTGGCAGGGACGTCAATTTTGTAAAGAACAACATCAGAGGCTCCCTCTGCCTTTTCATTACCTTGTTCCTTACTTATGATTTCTTTCTCAGAAGTCTAAAACAAGCCCAAAAAATAAAGCACAATAGATCTAAATTCTTTTGAAAAATTAGTTGTTAGTGCTCCAAAGTAGTAACTACAGGGGCACCAGGATAGCTCGGTTGAGCATCTGGTTCCTGGTTTCCGCTCAGGTCATAATCTAATGGGTCCTAAGATCAAGCCCAGCATCAGGTTCCCTGCTCAGCAGGGAGTCTGCTTGAAGGCTCTTTCTCTCTCTACCCCTCTCCCACTCACGTGCGTGCATGCACTTTCTCTCAAGTAAAAATACTCAATTTTTTGCTGAGTTCGGATATCTAACATCCTCACCACCAGCCAAAATCATGCCCACCACCTATTTTTCTAAGTAGTTTTAATGGGATATCACCAGGCCCATTTGTTTACATGTTAGCTGTTGTGACTTACATACTCTTAACAGCTGAGTTGTGATAGAGACTACACCACCTACCAGGCTTACAATACCTTTACAAAGAGTTTGCCCATCCCAGATTTAAAAGAAAATACCACTACCAAGTACTTAGAGCAGCAACAAAAAGTGTCAAAGAGGCAAAATAAAGATGATTCACCAAATAGAAGAAATTGGACTTCTTATAATGACTCTAAAAGCTAAATCCAGTAAGCACCCCAAGCCTAGAAGCAACAGGAGAATGAGTAATATTTAAAAAAAAAAAAAAAACTCACACAAAAAAAAACATCTGAAGAGATCAGACCTGTGGTGTAAATCAGAAGAGATTATGGCACAATGGGAAGTGATCTGATAATAGTAAAGGTATAGAGAAGTAAGAGTAAAGGTAACCAAGAAGAGAAGAAATACTAGAATAATTTTAATCCAGTAGCCAAAAGCTTAAGAATATCTCAGTCACCATATTATAGCAAAGAATAACAGATCTTCTCAAAGATAACCATTGGCAAGAAAGATAAGAATCACTACAACATACACCTGAGATACTATATGTCGCTTATACTTCAACTTAAAAAAACAGCAATTTGGGACGCCTGGGTTGCTCAGTGGTTTAGCACCTGCCTTTGACCCAGGGCGTGATCCTGGAGTCCCGGGATCGAGTCCCTCATCAGGCTCCCCGCATGGAGCCTGCTTCTCCCTCTGCCTGTGTTGCTGCCTCTCTGTCTCTCATGAATAAATAAAATCTTAAAAAAAAAAACCAGTAATTTTATTGACCTCTTTGAGCTTTATTTAAATTCTAATTCTTCTTCCTCCTTCTGCCTCCCTTCATGTTATGCTCCCATCATTGCCATCACAGGGAATGTGATGTTTCAGGAGGGACTCATAGGAAGGGGAGAAAATGTGGTAAGCAGAGAAATTAAGACATCTGAATTAAAAAAGAAAAAAGACTAGAACCTTTGCAGAAAGGACACACCAGCTTAAATCTTTCATTTCAGTACCTCAATTCATACAAAGACTGTATCTGAAAGCTGGGTTTGTGAGGGCTAACAAAAACCTTACAGAAATCAAAGACCACAGAAATTTCAGAGCTGGAAAGGATCTACAGAGATCATATAATTCATAGCCCCCACTTCATAGATGAAAAGGAGGCCAGAGAAGCAATGTAGTTTACACAGCTCGTAAATACAGGAGCTTGAATACTCAGATTTTCTGATATCCTGTCCAATGTTTAGATATCCTACAGCCTGAAATGTAAGTCTTATTAATAAGCAACTTAGAGAAATCTTAGCCAATTTCAAGCATAAAGATGCTCATTAACAAAAACAAACCCTGTAACATCAGTAAAAAAGCAGAAAAAAACGAGGCAAGTCAATGTATGTTTTTGTCAGCCTAAACCTCATAGTATTTTAACACTGAATAAATCAAATAGAAGGCTTAAGAAAAAATAACGTTACAAGAAAAATATAAAAATATTTGTTATAAATACAATGTCTTATGTAACCAATGATGTATTTTGCAAATAAACTTTTTATAAGTATTTTAATTAAACAACTAAAAGACTAGGAATATGCTTTATAAGGATTTTTATAAGCAACTCTTCAAAAAACAGATCATTTTACAAGGTCAGTGTCTACAGTAATGATTAGGAATGAATTAATACTGGCTAAACAGGAACAGAGGAAGGTGCAGGAGGGGCACAGAGGAAATGAAGGAGGGGGACCTACCAGCCAAGAAAGCATGAGCTCTCACTCTGGCTAAAGTAATGGTTCCATTGCTCCCCAGGCCTCGTTTGCTAATTAATTTGTAAAAAGGCACCTCACTGCCAGGGAGCACACTGCCATTCTGGGTTACTCAAGATGGTCTATCCATCTGCACAGCATTAGGTCAATAACTCAAGGTGACTGTACACAACTTAATGCATGAACCCTTTCTAAGACTTTAAAGAAAGCACCAGATACTCTAAGAACTGGAGCTTAGCTTCTGAACACCAAGAACACAGAAATCACCAGAGCCCACAAATGTTCCATCTTGCTCTAACCATAAGGTAACAAAATATAGTATACTTCTGAAAAACGCAGTTATACATGAAATATTTTTAAAAATATTCAATACATACAATTTCATCAAGTTCCAGACCAAATTCAAAACATAGTTCATCAAATTCTTCGTCAGCTGGAAAAAAAAAAAAGAGAGAGATTGCTAATTTTAATCTGCTCAGTTTAAATGAAAGTAGTAGGGATGCCTGGATGGCTCAGTGGTTGAGCGTCTACCTTTGGTTCAGGGCATGATCCCAGAGGCCCAGGATGGAGTCCCACATTGTGCTTCCTATATGGAGCCTGCTTCTCCTCTCCCTCTGCCTATGTCTCTGCCTCTATGTCTCTCATGAATAAATAAAATCTTTAAAAAAATAAATGATAGTAGATAAACTGCATTTTATTAATAACTGCTCTATACCAAGCATATTACTTACCAGGCATCAGCACCATTTTAAAACCAAAAAAAAAAAAAAAAGCAACCAAAAAACACACACCCCTGAAAAGAATTATTTAAGGGCTAATTCATTTAACAGCAACTACAGAATTAGGTTACCTACTCTGGGAAGTTCACATTTTCTTAGAAAAAGAACCTGTTAAATAGGTATCAAGTATAAAGTAGGCTCCAAAACACAGTCCTACACAATGGGATACGGTCACGTAAATCCTATCATTTAAAATTCTGTAGCCGGGGGATTCCTAGGTGGCTCAGCAGTTTAGTGCCTGCCGTCGGCCCAGGGCGTGATCCTGGAGTCCCGGGATGAGTCCCACGTCGAGCTCCCTGCATGAGCCTGCTTCTCCCTCTGCCTGTGTCTCTGCCTCTATCTCTTATGAATAAAATCTTTAAAAATAAATAAAATAAAATTCTGAGGCCTGATTGGCAGGCTTTGGAGATAGGCCAATCAGAGTCTGAACTCCAACTCACTCACTAGCTCTAAGAGCTTGGCACTTTATGTAAAATTCCTGACTCCTAGGCCTCATCCATAAGATAGCATTTTACAGCCGTTTATTTTTAGCATGGAACTCTGGGAAAGATTTCAATGACATTATGCAGGTAATGGATTGGCATAGCACCCTGAAACTAGTAGGTCTGCAATAATTAACAATTTTCTTCCTTGAAGTTACATCCTACTTTGCTACCTCAAACAGCATTTAGGGGGATTTTGTCGTTACCAAAAACTGAACACAAACCATCATCACCAGTATATCCTAGTGAGAAGCTGGTCTTAAGATTCTGACCTTCACAATGAACTTTAACTTAACACTTAAGAGTTATCTACTATATGCCAGGCATTGGACTAGGTGCCAAGGCTATGGGAAAAAAATTCCTACTCTAATAAAGAGGTCAGATGTGTAAATACAGTTAAGTGCAAGGTACAGAGATGGCACAAAGGAAGTAATCAGTTTCAGTCAGAATCAGCTAAGGCTTCACACAAAGGCTTGTGGGGGAGTGGGACAACAGCACAGCAAATTTGGAAAGTTCAATATGGATGAAGCGTAAGGATAAGGTGAGGAAGAGATACGATGCTCCAGCAGAAATATCGCACATGCCAAGGGACTTGCTCTGTCCCGCCTGCAGGCAGCGGGGGTTACGCCGAAGGATTTTCCACAGGGCAAAAGCACAGTTAGATCTGCATCCTAAACAACGGTAGCAGAACGGTGGATAGATTGGAGCAGGGAGGCTTCTGCAATGGTACATGTGGTATGGCAGTGAGGACTCTGCTGAGGGAGCAGCAGTGGGTCAGAAGGAGGAAGAATGTGAGGAATGTCAAAGGCAAAATCTGGAAGGCTCAGGTGCTGTATGGGAGGTGGGAAGGTTGAGAGCAGGAAGTCCAGGACTCCAGGCCCTGTGATCCCCACTCCTGGTACACCCTTGTGTGAAAGGAGGTCAGAAGCAGCAACACGAGTGATCCTGGAAGCATATTCCTCAGCCAGCCAAGCCTGGAAAGGACTGCAGACCCAGCTGACAGCCTGCCTGCAACCTAGTCAGGGCCCAGAGCCACAAGCACCCAGCTCAGCCACTCCTTGATTCCTCTCTCAAAACCTATGAGATAATAATCACTTGTCTTACACTCCTACGCACTGGAGTATTTTGTCGTGCAGCAATAGAGAACAGAAGTTCGTCCCTGGAAATGGAGTGCTGCCAGAACAAAACACGGGGAAAATACAGGGATGGCTTTAGAATCAGGGAGTGGGCTCTGAGGAAAGTGTAAACCAAAACCTCAAAGGTCTTGAAAGAGCTGTTACAAGAAGCCTCACAGTCTTTAATAAGGATGCAGGTGAGGATATGGAGGAAAGGGAGGTAGTGTACCAGAAACTGGCAAAGGAGAACCCTTTGCAGGTAAAGGCAGAAGTTTAGCAAGCGACGCTATTGACCAGTTACGTTTTCTACGGTCTGTGTATTCAACTGGGTGATGTAGCTAAGATTCCCAACAGTGCTGTGTCACCTTTTTTTTTTTCTGCTTATAATGTGAGAGAAGTGACAAAGTAAAGACCATTAGAAAGGAGCCAAGACTAGATGGTTTTAAAAATTCTCAGCCTAAGATGTAAAGCAGTGCTAAAATTCAGAAAGGACTTCTAAGCAAAGAGTAAATCCACGGCATTGCCAGGAAAGCACGTTCCAAAGATGAAATCAAGGATATGATTGCAAAATCTTAAGATTTTGGAAAAGCTTCGAAAAGATTAAAAGTACTATTCACTCACGTAAAAGGCACTATAAGGGTGTGCCTCACAAATTCAGTCACACAACTGAGTTTATTTTTCAAAGATTTTATTTAGAGAACACAAGTGGGGGGGGCAGAGAGAGGGAGAAGCAGACCCCCACTGGGCAGGGAGCCTGACGCGTTGCTCGATCCCAGGACTCTGGGGTCATGACCTGAGCCCAAGGCAGATGCTTAACTGAGCCACCCAGGTGCCCCATGCACAGCTGAATTTAATCAAGGTCACTATCAGCAAAAGCCCAAAGTACAAAACCCCTTATTTCGGAGATTTGTGAGTGGTGTGGCTATTCGCTAATGAAATGGAAACCAGCAAAATCCAATGAAGACCCACAATGTTTCTAAAGGAAATACATAGGCAGGAACATTGTAAGCCTGAACTGAAAGGGACAGAACAAAATGAAGTCTCAAACCACCAAAATTCCATTAACAAGTAACAGACTGAAAAAACTAATTCGATGTAAAGCACCTGCCTTCTTTCACCAAAATAATTAGGTCACTCAGCACAACCAAGAACCTAGAATACGACTAAAAGCCATGGATGATGATCCCAGGCCTTCAGTCCTACTAATCAAGAAGATCCAACAAGTGCCAGCTCAATTTCAGAACTGCCATGGACCGAGGGCTCCTCTGTGTTTCCCATTTTCCCTTTTGAAAAGGACTATGTATAGTTCTTACCCTACGCCTGTCTCACCACTGGATGGGGGTGGGGGGGCGATCACATGTCTCTCTTTAGTCTCTGAAACCAAGAGTAACTATTCAAGCAGCTGTACTTAAGGAACTACTACACCTAAAGAGCCTCATCCACACCTGGGCCCAATTCAGAGGAGATTCTGGATTTTGAGCTGTTGCTGTAATGGATGACACTTCTGGAATCCTTGGGAACGAGTGAGCAGATTTTCATGTGGGAGGAACAGAAGTCACTGGGGGCCAAGTACAGGCTGGTAGCCAGCCTCTAAAACTACCTGCCTCCAAAAAAAAATAAAAGTGAATAAAAAATAAAACTACCTGCCTCCTGGTATTCACTCCCCTGTGCAGGCCCCCTCCACCCTGTGCTTAATCAGTCTGTGTGACCTAAAGAACATTGGAAGGGATGGCATGTCACTTCTGAGACATCACTCTAACACTCAATTCCCTGCTCTCTTGGGACCTCTCACTCTGGGACAAATAAGCCATCCTAGGGAGACATCAAGGTGGGAGGCACTGAAGTCTCTGACCAAGAATGTGCAAGGAGCACAGGCCTGCCCACAAGTGCTCGAGTGAACGTGGAATTATATTCTCCAACCCCATTTAGGCCTCAAGAGGACCACAGACTTGGCACAGGTGGCTCTGGCAGTACTGTCAGCGATCACATCGAGGCAGAGCAGGACTGGAATTGAACAGTGATCACAAATCAGTTAACAAGAAAATAAGTGGCAAGAGGAAAACACCTGAGCAGAAAGGTGATTAAAAAGGTAGACTAAAAGGGATCCCTGGGTGGCGCAGCGGTTTGGCGCCTGCCTTTGGCCCAGGGCGCGATCCTGGAGACCCGGGATCGAATCCCACATCGGGCTCCCAGTGCATGGAGCCTGCTTCTCCCTCTGCCTATGTCTCTGCGCCTCTCTCTCTCTCTCTGTGTGACTATCATAAATAAATAAAAATTAAAAATTAAAAAAAAAAAAGGTAGACTAAAGAGATAAAACTGCCCCCAAAAAGCAAAATGACCAGAACAAAAGCACCTCAGAAATATCCCATGTAAGTAGATATGAAGGGGAAGCCAGTGACTGGTAGTAACAATGGAATTTAGGACAAAAAGCAAACCCCGGAGGGACTGAAGAAAAGGGGGGTACAAAAGAGTGAAATGAGGTATTATCTGAAGACCAAAAAAAAGAGGGCAAGCAGGGATCCCTGGGTGGCGCAGCCGTTTGGCGCCTGCCTTTGGCTCAGGGCGCGATCCTGGAGACCCGGGATCGAATCCCATATCGGGCTCCCGGTGCATGGAGCCTGCTTCTCTCTCTGCCTCTCTCTCTCTCTCTCTCTCTGTGACTATCATAAATAAATAAATTAAAAAAAAAAAAAAGAGGGCAAGCAGACCCATACTACTTGGAAACTAGATACTTGGCTAAACAGGCTTTTTCAACTTTAACCTTAACCCAATTAAATCAAAGGTTTCAAGAGAGAACACATGACATGTTAACTAAAGATTATTTCTGATCTGTCTTAAGTAAATCTCAGTATCAATCTTTCTGCCTGGAATTTTAAAGTCAGTAGCCGATGGATACTTGGAGGGGGGAGGAAAAAAAAAAAAATCAAGCTTGCCTGATGGTTCTCAATAAGAAAAAAAAAGGAGGGGGCAGCTGGAGAATATATCTAAAAACATCAGATGACAGAAAATAGATTGTCTTACCTTTTTTTTTTTTTTTAAAGATTTTATTTATTCATGAGAGACACACACACAGAGAGGCAGAGACACAGGCAGAGGGAGAAGCAGGCTCCATGCAGGGAGCCTGATGTGGGACTCGATCCTGGATCACGCCCTGGGCCAAAGGCAGACGCTCAACCGCTGAGCCAGGGATCCCCAAGTCTTACCATTTTAAAAAAACCTAGGGTAGGGATCCCTGGGTGGCCCAGCGGTTTGGCGCCTGCCTTTGGCCCAGGGCGCGATCCTGGAGACCCGGGATCGAATCCCACGTCAGGCTCCCGGTGCATGGAGCCTGCTTCTCCCTCTGCCTGTGTTTCTGCCTCTCTCTCTCTCTGTGACTATCATAAATCAAAAAAAAAAAAAAAATTAAAAAATAAATAAAAAAAAAACCTAGGGTATTTACTCTCCCAGAAATAGATACTTGGGTGGTAGCTGACCACGGCGGTCTTGAACGCGTATTTGCCACAAATGTCTTGTGCGACTCAGGCATACACCATTGGAGAGGAGAATGCGATTTACAGGAATGGGTTAAGAAATATAAATATGCACAATGATTAAGCATATCATAAGATGTGTAGGAAATTAGAGCTAAATTCAGAGGTCTAGAGTATTCAGGGACTCGCAGCAGAACCCTGCCAGGAATAATGCTTCAAGAATACGTAGCATCTAAATGCACACCTTCAGAAACGTTATAAAAGCTATTTGGGGCGCCCGGGCGCCCAGGGGTGGAGCGTCTGCCTGCGGCCCAGGGCGAGATCCTGGAGTCCCGGGATCGAGTCCCGCATCGGGCTCCCCGCAGGGAGCCTGCTTCTCCCTCTGCCTGTGTCTCTGCCTCTCTCTGGGTCATACACAAATACTATTTTCAGGTCACATGCTGAGAACCAGTACCTGTTAAACCGCCTGGGACTCCGCTACCATACTAAGCCCTAAAAGCCAAAAATGCCTGTCGGGCTCCAGCTGCCACGGCCCCTGCATAGGCCGAGGAAGGACCATGCGAAGCAGACCCGGCCTCCACGGCTGCATCCGCACGGTCCCCGATAACCGCACTTCCCATCTGCTCCCTTCTGAACTGGGGAGGTTTCCGGAACCCAAGGGGAGACCCCGCCCAGTAGAGCGCGCCGGTCGCTCGGCTCCGCCAGGTGCCCCTGCAGTGGTCCTGACGGCCTGTAACAGCCCAGAACCGTTTTACCAACGTGGTTAGTCCCCGTCGGCCGCCTCCTGGGTCACGGGCCGCGGGGTCCCCAAGCGCCCAGAGCAGGGCCGGGCACACGGCCGGGAGGGGGCAACAGGACAGCGGCGTCGCGGGCGGCTGCACCCCGCCCCCCCCCCCCGCCTCGTGGGCCGAGTTCCCGGGGCTGAGCGTCTGCCCCCAGCGCGGGCCCCGCATCAGGGGCCCCGCAGGGAGCCTGCCTCCCCCTCCGGGTCCCAGGAGGAAGGAAGATCCCTGACGAGACGCACGGAGCCTCTGCAGAGCCCTCCTCGCCGCACCGGGAACGCGCCCGGGGCTGCTCCTCCCCGCCCCCCCGCCCCGGGCACGGGCACAGGCACGCAGGTGCCCCGGGACGCGCCGCCGCACACCCCGCGGGCGTCCCGGCTCCCCGGGACACACAGAGCCGGGACCCGGGCCAGCACTTACTGTAGTTCCGGCCCAGGGCTTGGAAGAGCAGATCCCGCTTCACGCTGACAGTCGGCATGGCGAGTCAGGCCCCACTGCGCCTGCGCCCCGAACCCGCCGGGGCTCCTTCCCGGGGCGCCTAGGACCCCGGCGCCCGCTCGCACGGGCTGCCTTCAATATTGCCGGTCTTCTTCCAGTTGCTTCTGCCTCGTTTTTCATCTGGAGGCAAGTAAATTGTCACAATGAAACCCTGAAGATCCATCGGTGTTGTATGAATGACGTGCAGGCTCAGAAAGGAGACAGAATCGGATAGAATGTGCTACGATTCGACAGGCAGGAGAAAGGCCAGACTGCAAAGGCCCTCACGCTGCTCACCCGCTAAGGGCGGAGGACGCCACGCTAGTGGGCGGGGCACAAGGGGCGGCACGTCGGGGGCGGGGCCTGGGGGCGGAGCGTCCCCTCCGGGAGGCGGGCGGGTGGGCGTGGCCTGAGGCATCCCTCGGGAGAGCCTGCGCGCACCTGAGCTCCGGGAGCCGCAGGGACCCGCGCTCCGCAGCGGGGGCCTCATCCTCCGCGCTTACGTGCAGCCTCCCTGTGTCCTTGTAAGTCTTACACCTGGGTTTCAGCTTAGCGGCAGCCATTTGCAGGAGGCTTCCTTAGACACCTTTTTAGAAGAGGAAAAACTGACATTAGACAGTGCTGTCTGCTGGCAGATGCCGTGCTCCGCGCTCTGGCCGCCCTGAACGTCAGAGGCTCGGTGCCCCTTCCCCCCGCCCCAGGCCCCTGCAAATGTGGCCTCGCTTGGAAACAGTCTTTGCAGATTAAAGATCTGCACGTGGATTATCCTGGATTATCAGAACGGGCCCTCCGTGCAGCCACGTGCATCCTTTGAAAACGGAGGCAGATGGACATTTGACAGAAACAGAAGAGGGACAGTGTACCCAAGAGGGCAGAGATGATGATAATGATGATGTCGCTGCAAGTCAAGGAATGCCAGCAGCCCCGCGACACGGAAGAGGCAATAAAGGATTCTCCGCTGACCTCTGGAGCGGACCGATGGGATTTTGGGCTTCCGACCTCCCCAACCGCGAGAGAATAAACTTGTTTTAACCCGCCACGTTTGTGATTATTTGTTACAGGAAATACGCCAATGCAGGTGATCGTTATTCCCATTTTACCGCTGGTGAGACTGAGGCACAAGCACTGCGGTACCCGACCCTCGAGGCAGAGCCGAGGCAGTTTCATGGGGGAGACCTTCCCCTCTTTCTACCCTACAGGGAGGGAGGCCTCCGAAGCTATTCAGGTGAGGGCAGTAGGTGGGTGGCACTTAGGCTCTCTGACTACCATTCAGGCAGGCTTTCGCTATATCAGCTTCCCCCCATGACTGCAGGCAATCCCTTCCCAGTGCCCAACATAACAGATGGGCAGGGGCCCGGTCAGTGGCAAACATCCCCGCTGCCCAATAAAATCTGCCAAACTGGTACTCAGCTCTCCGCGAATACAGGCCCTCCTTCATTATTGCTCGCTGACCTGCTCTCCGCCGGGCAGGCCAAAGTGTTCTGTTACTGCTGAACCTCATTTGCCTTATTTATAAAGCAGGGATAGCCTACACCTTAGAGGATTATCCTAAGGATTACAAATACTCATAGGTGATTAACACAGTTCTTACCACGGAGGTCCTCGAAATCCGGCAGCTGTCCGTCATCTACCCTCCTGGCCTCACCAGGGCCTTCTCCTCTCCCCATAACGCCCATCACAGGCATCCTGCTTTTCATCTTTAACCTGCTCCAGGACTGAACATTTAGAGGATTCTAATGGAAAAGAGGAAACTGGACCACAAGTACTCCTCACAAGTGCTCAGCTGACTGATAGGAAAGATAGTTGGAAAACACTGAGCTAGTATATCACAAAATGCGTGGTAGGGCCAGCTGGAGAGCAGGAAGGAGATGGTGGCGTTTCCTAGAAATGAAACAGGCTGGCCAATCCGCATGAATAAAGTCCTCCTTGCATTAGAAATTAGGGAAAGGCAAGTTAAAATCATAATAAAATACATTTCCATACCTACCAGACCAGTAAAACCATAGAAGTCTGACCAAACCAGATGTTGGCAGGAATCGACAGTATAAATTGATGCAATCACTTTGGAAAATATGTGGAAAAGATGCCTTCCTTAGAAAGGCAGAACATGTGCGTACTTGACTACCGTTACACTCCCAGGAATATTCCCCAGAGAAACTCTTACCCATGTGCCCTAGGAGAGCGAATAAAAATGTTCAAGGTCACACTGTTCTTTATTTAAAAAAAAAAAAAAAACTGGAAACAACCCAACGTCCATCAATGCTAGTACACAAAATTAGGATAAATCCACACAACGAAACACCATGCAGCTGTGCAGATGAACTACAGCTGTATGTGTAAACTTGGATAAGTCATAAAAATAGAATTTTGAGAAAAGTGAATCACAGAAGCATGTAGACAGTATGGTGTCATGGATATAAAAATGAAAAACAGGCTAGCCTAGGGAGTATATTGTTAAGGCATGCATAAATAGATGGTAAAACTAAAAAAAATGGATGTAAATATGAGAGTAGTTTGGAGTGGAATAGAACAGATGTAGCCTGGGCATATTTCAAAAGCATTTCAAAACTATGGGTAATGTTCTAGGGGTGCCTGGGTGGTTTAGTCGGTTAGGTGTCTACCTTTGGCTCAGGTCATGATCCCAGGGGTCCTGGGATGGAGCCCCAGCTCTGCGGGGAAGGCTGCCTCTCCCTCTGCATTTCCCCCTCCCTGCTCAGGCTGGCTCTCTCCCACACTCACACTCTAGTTAGTAAAATCTTAAAAAAGAAAAAAAATACTGGAAAGGTTCTATTTTACCTAGCAGACCTTCATGGGCATATTTTAAGAAAGCTTTGTATGTTTTATTGGAGTTCAATTTGCCAGCATATAGTATATCACCTAGTGCTCATCCCGTCAAGTGTCCCCCCCGCCCCAGTGCCCATCACCCAGTCACCCCAACACCCCACCTACCTCCCTTCTACCACCCCTTGTTCGTTTCCCAGAGTTAGGTGTCTCTCATCTTCTGTCTCCCTCTCTGATATTTTCTACTCATTTTCTCTCCTTTCCCCTTTATCACCTGTCACTATTTTTTACATTTCCCAAATGAATGAGACCATATGATGTTTGTCCTTCTCCGACTGACTTACTTCACTCAGCAGCATACCCTCCAGTTCCATCCACGTGGAAGCAAATGGTGAGTATGGTGAAAATTAACAAGACAGGAAAGAAATTAAAAATGAAAGCAAGTGGGATCCCTGGGTGGCGCAGTGGTTTGGCGCCTGCCTTTGGCCCAGGGCGCGATCCTGGAGACCCGGGATCGAATCCCACGTCGGGCTCCCGGTGCATGGAGCCTGCTTCTCCCTCTGCCTGTGTCTCTGCCTCTCTCTCTCTCTCTCTCTCTGTGACTATCATAAATAAGTAAAAAATTAAAAAAAAAATAAAAAAAAAATGAAAGCAAGAAACAAGAATGTGGCACTTTTTTGAGGATGAAGGGGGACAAATGCATGGGGCCTTTAAACAATAGGAATGGTTGACATTTGATTTTATTTTTTTCAGAAAGACCTTTTTTGAAAAAACGTTTTAGTCTCCTAATTCTCTTGCTTTATAGATTCTGGGCTTTAGGTTACATTTTATACAGTCTTTCACCGCCTCAAGGATGTTTCATAAAAATCATGTGTGCTTCTTAAAGGGCTTGGATTTTTTTTTTCAAGGCTTTGTGAAATTTATTTACGTTTCAGAGCAAGTGAGTAACCAGCCTTGTTTTCAAACAGCAATCTCGTTAACCCAACACAATTTGCTAAGATTCTTTTTCCCCACAGATGTGAAATAACTTCTTTAGCCCATATTACGTTTCTTTTTTTAAAGATTTTAATTCAATTAGCCAACATATAGTACATCATTAGTTTCAGATGTCCGTCAGCTGCTCGTCAGTTGCATTTAACACCCAGTGCTCATCAGCATATATTACTTTTCTTTTTTTTTTTTTTAAAGATTTTATTTTTATTTAGTCATGAGAGACACACAGAGAGAGGGAGGGAGGCAGAGGGAGAAGCAGGCTCCATGCAGGGAGCCCGACACCAGGATCACACCCTGGGCTAAAGGCGGCGCTAAACCGCTGAGCCACCCAGGCTGCCCTATTACTTTTCTTTACACATTTAGGTGTTCTGCTGAATTTTCTCATTACCAGTACCTAAGTTCTAGTTATTACAGCTTTATAATGCATTTTAATATTTGGAAGGGTTAATGTATCATCAGTGTTAGAAGGTGAAGGAGGGTCAGTATTCCCCAGGCCAAGAAGGCACTTTAACAAATAACGAAGCTACCCATATCCATCAGGTTTTATTCAGGGTACCTTTCTGGGAACCAGGGCAGTCGAGCAAGCAATCCTAGTGGCAGCAGTCCTCCTCCTTTTAAATGATTAAAAGTTTGGAATCAAATGAATTACCCAACTCCTTATCAACAGTTTTCTAAACCATATTTGATATTTTCCAGAACTGTAGATTTATCGAAATGCTTTCTTCAACAACTTTTGACTTAAGGGATCCCTGGGTGGCTCAGTGGTTTGGCGCCTGCCTTTGGCCCAGGGCGCAATCCTGGAGTCCCAGGATTGAGTCCCATGTTGGGCTCCTGGCATGGGAGCCTGTTTCTCCCTCCGCCTGTGTCTCTGCCTCTCTCTCTCTCTGTGTCTATCATAAATAAATCTTAAAAAAAAAAAAAAAACTTTTGACTTAATAATTTAAAGTCAAAATGTTTTATTGTTGCCTCCGCTTTTTGGCAGGAAGGTTGTAAAAAGTGCACCGGCTCTCAGTTGATTCCGTAAAAATAATTTTAGAAAGAAAGCTTTTTCATCAGTGCTGTTAAAACATTACAAGGTTTATTTGCATAGCTAAAGTTGACTCCAGGATTTGTCTTCCCTTTATCTATCTTACAAAGGCAAACAGTGTAGTTGGGCTAATATTAACACCAGAGGCAGTAAGTTGAGAGCCGGATTGTATTGCACTTGCTATTCCTTTCCCGACTACACCTTTGCATTTTGTAGTGCTGCCCCCAGGGCCTGCAGCCTCAGCTTTTACAGAGCAAGGGACATGGTGGTGATGAGGTCAGAGGGCAGTTATCTAAAGTGCTGCCATCTGTGCACCAGGGACGCTCTCCTAGTCACCTCGAGTCATCTCCGCCCCTTCCGTCCAGCGGTGCCTCTGCACTTCAGGGAGGATCACGAGCCTTCCTGCATACTTGGCTCACGGCTCATGTCAACTTCCAAGGTGGCTCGAGGGAGGTCATTGGGCGGACATGAACAGAATGAAGGGCCAGAGATGGAGTCAGTGTTATCAACACCCATTGCTTTCTCTTGCAAAAATCCCTACCTCTCATGTTAATTTTTCTAGATACACTTCAGAATTTTGTCAGGTTTCAAAAAACTTTTGGGGCTATTTTATTAGGAATCAACTGTAATGTATGGATTAATTTAAGGAACTTTTTTTTTTTAAAGATTTTATGTCTTTATTCATGAGAGACCTAGGCAGAGGGAAAAGCAGGCTCCCTGTGACGAGCCCGATGTGGGACTTGATCCCAGGACTCTGATCACGACCTGAGCCTAAGGCAGACACTCAATTTTTCTAGATACACTTCCCCAGGACGTTGATCACGACCTGAGCCGAAGGCAGACACTCAACCACGGAGCCACCCAGGAGCCCCAGGAACTTTCTATCCAAGAACAGACTGCATGTGTTTTTGAACATGCCAGTCAGTGACCCACCTCAGAGCCCCTATCCAGCATTTCCCTCTGCCAGAATGTCCTTGTCCTCAGCCTCCTACAAGGAGAGCTCCCTCTGTTCATACAAGTCTTCTCAGATCTACCCCTGAATATGCAATTTATTATGCTTATTAGATATAAACATCTCTCCCTGCTAAAACAGAAGTTCCGTAGGGCAGAGATGCTCATGTTTTGTTCACTAATATACGCCAGGAGCCTCAAACAGTGACTGGCACAGAGCCGAGACTCAGTAAATATATGAAGTATTTTTTTCTTAAAGATTTTAAGTAATCTCTACACCCAACATGGGGTTCAACTCACAGCCCTGAGAGCAAGAGTTGCACACTCCACCAGCAGAGCCAGCCAGGTGTCCCTGAGGTTTGATAGAAATGCTTGGTGTATTTTGTTGTATGTTTTTATTTAAATTCCCGTTATTAAACAATGTATTATTAGTTTCAGGTGTACAATACAGTGATTCAGCACTTCCCTACCATACATATGCTCATCACAAGTTCACTCCTTCATCCCCGTTACCTGTTTCACCCATCCCTCCACCCACCTCCCCTCCAGTAACCATCTGTTTTTTTTTTTGTCTACAGTTAAGAGTCTGTTTCTTGGTTTGCCTCTTTTTCCCCCTTTGCTCATTTGTTTTTCTTAAATTCTACCTATGAGTGAAATCACATGGTACTTGTCTTTGACTTATTTTGCTTACCATCCTCTCTCTAGTTCCATCCACATCGTTACAAAATGGCAAAATTTCATTCTTTATGGCTAATATCCCCTTCTGTATATGTATGGATATGGATATGTGTGTATATACATATATATTCCATTGTGCATGTGTGTGTAGATAGGCTTCCCAATTGCCAATATATATATACACATACATATACGATGGAATATTATGTGTATACATTATATACACACACAGATACATATGTCACATCTGCCCTGTCCATTCATCAGCCAACAGATACCTGGGTTGTTTCCTTAAGGCATATTTTTTAAAACAGATACTTCAGTAGGAATAAATGGGCAAAGGAAATGAACAACCAATTTATTAATACAAACAAAAACAAAGTGTGGGGAGGGAGACAGAAATGCGAATAAAACCATAATGAAAGCAGAGAGATTTTCTCCAAAAACCCGGGCAGAGGTTAAAGAGATAAATGACACCACCTTGTGTTGGCAACAATGTAGGAAGCAGCCACCCTTACACACACCAGTCCGAAATATAAATAGTAGTTTGACAGTCTGAATCAAAATTTTAAATATGCATTCTCTTGGATCCTGAAATTCCACTCTTGGAAGTATTTTAAGGGAAGCAAGCAAATATTCTTCTGCTTGTAATATAAAAAAATCTTGAAATGACCTAAATGTCCAACAATATGGGCTGGATTAAATAAAGTCTGATACCGCTGTACAATAGAATAGTGTGTAAGCATTAAAAACGGTATTGGAGAACTACATTTTTTAACATGGAAAAAAGTCTACATTATCTGAAAACAAGTTATTAAACAATAGACTTAAAGTGATCAATTTATTTTTTTAAATGCACGTCATGTATGTGAGTGTGAAGAAACAAAACAGCTGGCGTGCTATATACCAAAGTGTTAATGGTGGTTATCTTAGTCCTTCAGTTTTTTTTCTTTAAATGTTTTCTTCCTATTAACATTTTTCTTAACAAGGGTTATCTTCAGATGGTGAGATTATTTCCTTTATTGTACCTTTTGTTTTTAACAGAATTATAATTAGCAAGAATACTTCTGTTATGAGGGGGAAAAAAACCAAGTTTATTATAAAACAATCATGGGCCATTCCCCTGCCTACTTACACACGTGTAGACAATCCAGCTAGTTTAGGACTGACTACGTGAGATGACATCCTGCATCCAGCTGTGCGACCACAATTGTTTTTTCCTGTAAAATGTGTTGCACATAGTGAAAGCTTCTGAAAGGATTGTACCACCTTCCTGGAATGCTTATGAGTCGGGCAGCAATTGGACGAGAGATGTTACGACGTCTGAAATCCTCTCAACATAGATCCTAAAGATGCAGTCCTGGGTCTAGCGGCCTTCCACTCTGGCAGCAGGCAGTGGTACGCCAAACACAAATATTGTCCATTCTCAGCCTCAGGTTCCTCATCCATAAAATGGAAACAGAACCTCAGCGGACGCCTGAGTGAGAGTAAAGTACCTGGAAACAATTTGAAACCGGCAAATTGTTAGATATTTATACCCAAGGTAACAACCCAGTGATCTGAGACCATAAATTTGCTCTGGTATTAAGCTTAGTAAAATTTGGGCTGATGATCCTCCAGGAGGATAAGACAGGGCTGTAAGCTCAGGCAATAGACGATACAATTCACCATGACCGCCCTTGTTTTATTTGCAGTATATCCGACACTGGTCCTGTTCTGGCTAAAAACTTGTATATCTTTCCTATAAATTTCCAGGACACTCGAACTCCTTTGTAGATTACCCTGAAACTTTTAGAAAGTGACCAAAGCCCATCATTCTTCTTGGGTTTCTATTGATGGATCTATCTGGAACCAGGAAGGTCTGCTAGACCTGCCAAGAGTCAGGTTGACCAGTACTGACTTCCCAATTGTCAAACCAATGGTTGTTTTAAATTGTATTTTAAAAATGAACTTGATAGACACTGGATATTATTAGCATCTCCTCATTCTCGAAATTAGTTTTCCTGACTCTGGACTCCTCTATTTAGCTCACTGGATTTTTCTATCATTGCTCTGTGAGAGAAAATACACGGTAGTGGTAAGAGTTCTTCTGTAAGTTAGTAACAGATTAAAACCTTGTATTAACTGCCGACTGAGACCTTGGACTAATTACTGATTACTGATAAGCCTCAGTTCCTTGTAAAATGAAGGTAATAATAACATGTACACCATAGAAATACCATAGAATGTCTATGCAAATTTTAAGAATAGTTCATGTAAGGTTCTATCACTTGATAAATATTAACTCCCAAAGCTTCTTCTAACTTTAACACTACCCTTCCCCCACCTTCACTGTAGGATACCCTCTGGAGTGATGTCTGGTGATCTTTTCCGCAGTCTCCGCTTCTGTTACTACCGAAACACAGATGGTGCCCATCCTAACCTCCAGCTCATCTCTTTCTTTTGTGCACATTTCTTACCAACTTCTGAACATCTGCACCTGGATGTCCAACAGGCTGGCATGTCATACTCAAACACTGAACTTTCTCCTTACCCCTAAACTTACTCTTCCTGGTGTGCTTCCTACCCTTCTCAAAGTCACCACCATCCACCAAGTCACCCAGGTCAGAAACACTTCACTTGACCTAACTCCTCCTTCACTTCTCTCTTCTAACTTGGGATAACCTGCCCAGCATGCACAAGGTAAACTTTTGAGTCACCATGCTACAGCAATGGAACCCTGCATCTCATGCAAGTGTAACAGGGGTAAACACTGATCCATCCTGGACCTGGGACCACTGGGAACTTGAGTTCCATATTATTCGATGGTGGAAACAGTAAGGGAGAAATCTGGAGCCGTTGGCGGCCGTGTTTCCCACCACTCAGAGAAACTCATCTGCTTGTGAGATAAAATGCTACTGACACCAAGAGAAGAAATAGTAGAGAGAAACCTAGAAGCTTGTAAAGGGCTACTCTTTTTTTTAATTTTTTAAAAGATTTTATTTATTTATTCATGAGAGGCAGAGACACAGGCAGAGGGAGAAGCAGGCTCCATGCAGGGAGCCCAATGTGGGACTTGAACCCAGGTCTCCAGGACCATGCCCTGGACTGAAGGTGGTGCTAAACCACTGAGCCACCAGGGCTGCCCTACAGGGCTATTCTTAAGACCCAGGTGTCTCCCTCCTCTTCCTGAAACTTGGTTGCTCAACTGAATGAAGTTCAGATGGATTAAGTGTGAGACGTGGAGGGTTATACCCAAGACTCAGGAGGTAAGCAGGTGCCCTGTAAGGCAGGACCCCAAACTATATTAAAGAGTTTGGACTTTATCTTAAGAACATTGAGAAGAAATTCAAAGATTTTAAGCAGACAAATAACATGACTGATGAATTTTTTTGGGAAGATCACTTTGAGTATATTATGGAGAAGGAATTAGGGGTCTTAGTTCAGAGGGCAAAACTCAAGGCAAGGAGCCCAGTTAGGAGGCTGCAATGACCCAAGGAAGCAATGATAGCAAGACTGGGGAAATGGCATGTGTCCAAAGAAAAAATAAATAACAGTAGACTAGAAGAATTAACAGGTCATATGCCAAGTAGCCATAAGTAACCAGAAAGATACAACCATGAGTGCAAGCCTACCCACTGGGTTGGATCTTCTTGGAAACTGGGAGTGGTGGAGCCTACTGTGCTATACCTCCAAGGACACTTCAGTCGAACACTGCTGACTGCCTCTTTCAAGAGCTGGCCCTTGCCCCAGTTGGTAGCAGTAGACCTTTCCAGTATCTTTCTCCTCATTCCTCCCTCACTTGGGTTGCTGGAATCTCAAGTAGGTTTCAAGACCAACTGAAAATAAAAGTGTGGGTGAGGATCACGAGAAGAGAAATCTGGGTGGCTACCAAGTCTCAATATCTTGGGAAGACTCCTGCAGCTCTGCCGTGTCAAATTGATAAAATAGAGAGGAAATAAGAAAACAGAAGGCCAGGGCAAGTTTCTTGAACTTAGTTCAAAAGAGTGTTAAGAACAGAACTTCTTGAAGGACATTCCATCGAAATGACCATTATGATGGCCTTCTATCGATGTTAGCCAGGGCTGGTCACTCTCAATGAATTACAGTAATCATGATGTTTGAGTTTCATGAATATGAGAGAGAGAGAGAGAGAGAGAGAGAGAGAGAGAGAGAGAATATTTACCTTTATGATGAATGTACCTTATGAAAACTGGAACAGTGACCTTTGTCCTAAACTATCCCCTCTCAGAACTCTCAATCCAGGAAGAATACGATTTCCTTTTCAATTTAAAAACAGGAACATATTAAGCTTAGGCTACAGTAAAATGTCATGTTGTGGCACAATATTCTCTTCCTGTTAGTAGAAATTACCTGTCTCGAAATGCACAGGAAAAAAAAAATTAAAACAAGGAAGTGACTTTAAAGTAGTCATTTCCATGGGTAGGTTTTGTAACCTGTGAGGCAATCTCAACCGTCATCCCCCTACTCCTTAACTAGAGCTGAAACCTAGAAAAAGGAACCTTGCCTAGTTGGAATCCCAGACCTCCAAGCGGGACAATGTTGACTTCCTATCCCCATGGTCTCCTGAGAAGTTGCCACAGCACAATTGTTTGATATATTTTTGTTGAATTTTTGAAAATGTATATGTTTTATTAACTCACATATACCCAATGCCAAACCCACAGTATGTGGTTGGTAAATATTTGATGACTGAATGAATAACTAGACCCCACCCAAACTATGACACACTGGTCCCCTGAATTCTTTTGCTCACTGTTCCATGCTTTCTCCTTTTCAATGCCATTCTCTCCCTTCCTCATTGCTATCATTTAAGAAACAGCACTGGTGCTCAGGCTCTGGGAATCGACAAACCTATTTTCAAAACGCAGGCACTTAGTTCTACTACTTACTAGGTGAACCATTCGTTTCACTTGTGGTTTCAAGTCCTTCACCAGTAAAGAAGAATAGTATCTAAACTGGAGAGCTCTTGTGGGGTTGACATTAGACGTAGCATCATAAAGCCTGAGCACAGTGCTTCCGAGGCAGTAAGCACTCAGCAACACTGACATATATGGTTTTTTAGCTGCAACCCCATTCAGATTTTGTACTTCTCCAAATATTAGCATCCCCCACACACACAAAAAAGGGCAAAATAAGCGGTGGCTTCCAACCTGGGTTTTGCCGAACCCTCAGAGCTGCTGAAACTGTTCGATGTCAATTCCATCTTGCTACAAAATACAGTCGCTCTGGGAAGGAGGGAGATGCTAGGAAGATGGGGAAACCCCACCTTCTTTTCCAATAAGAGAGGATCCACTTGGATTTCTTTAATCAGTTGGAGTTCTTTGAAGACTGAAAACAATTCGCCTGCTGGAGTAAAAGTTAGGAACCGTTATCGCATACCATGTTGCTTCCCCACATCTGTTTTAGTGTGGCTGTGAAGACAGCTAGTTCCATTTCCAGTAACTGGCTGGGTTTTCTTGGGCAAATCACTTCACTTCTCTCCTCTCAGCTCCCCATCCCTCGAAATGCGGACTTTGGAAAGATAATGTTGACGGTTCGTGTTTTCATGTTAGTTTTAGTTCTGGAAATCTGAGAAGAGTTATTCTGAAAGGCTTAATAAATTAGAGCTCACCATTTAACTCCAGTCATCATTTAGCTGTATTATCCTGGGGCACGATACATATGCAGACACGTGTTGAATATCAAATGAGCGAGTGATTTAATTGTTGCTGGAAACGGTGACAGGCTGTTGCACCGACTGCGCCCTGGTGGGGCCCGTGCTAGGGGACAGCAGCTGTCTTCTAACCAGCCGAGGGCCTGGGGAAGTGACAAGAGCATGACTCAGTAGAGTGGACTCCACAGTTTAGAAGTCTGGATGTCTTGCTTTCCCTATGACCCAAGAAATCGTAAATCCAATTAATCAACCAATCCTACTGATGATGTCACCCGTGCACATCCCAAGTCCACCTCTAGCCTCCTCAACTACCACAGGAGACCACCATCCCAGCGTCTGCCCAATTCCACCCTTACTACTTCCAATCTGTTCTAAAGGGGTGCTCGCTATTCCCTGTGACTGGAACGGGCACGCTTCTCTCAGGCACTGTCACCCATTTCATTCTATAGCTAGGTGTTATTTTCTGTTTCTCCTGGGAGGCTGTGAACCCCAGGAGGACAGAGACCTTTCTTACTGCTATAGCCCAAACCCGCTTCCCACCTCATGCCCACCCCAAGAAGCCTTTTCAAAAATAATCAACGAATGAATGCTCAAGGCTGAAACCACGTCTTAAATACTTAAATCTCATGTCATCAACACTGAGGGCAAGGCCGATGCAAAGCAAGCACGCAATAATGGATCGTCCCGTGTGAGACTCATTTAATGAAGGGATGGCTCTCCTCTCTGGGTTTTATTTTTAAAGACTGTTTATTTGACAAATCGAGAGAGCCAGAGAGGGAGAGGGAGAAGCAGGCTTCCTCCTGAGTGGGGAGCCCGATGTGGGGCTTGATCCCAGAACCCCGGGATCAGGAGCTGAGCCGAAGGCAGATGCTTAACCAACTGAGTCCCCCAGGTGCCTCTCCTCTCTGGGTTTTAGACAAAAGTAATTGAGTCTTTTCCACTCTTCCAGTTGTGTGACTTTGAGCCTGGATCTCATTAACTGTAAAATGAGCTAATGCTTATTTCACAGGGTTGCTCTAAGATGAGTGAAGGGTTCTGCAGAGCATCTTAGTGTGCCTTCCCAGTAACCCCACTAGCACTGGGGAAAGGTTCAGGGAAGAAGTCTAAAAAGAAGAAAGCAAATACTCAACTAGGAAAAAACAAAAAACAAAAAACCTCCAACCAGCAAGTCTTGTGTACAAGAAGTCACAAACAACTCCCTTGAAGTACCTTGTCTTGGTATAATCCAACTTGCTATTAAAATGTTGATGGAGGGATCCCTGGGTGGCGCAGCGGTTTGGCGCCTGCCTTTGGCCCAGGGCGCGATCCTGGAGACCCGGGATCGAATCCCACGTTGGGCTCCCGGTGCATGGAGCCTGCTTCTCCCTCTGCCTGTGTCTCTGCCTCTCTCTCTCTGTGACTATCATAAAAAAAAAATATATTAAAAAAAAATGTTGATGGAGAAAGGGGCATGGTGGTGGGGGTGGTAGTCAATTTTGTTTTGCCCTATTGCAGATCCCTTCTAGCAACGACTTGACAGCCGTCTGCCACTTGGAGTTGTTCAACTATGCGGTAAGTAGTATTCATAAGAGAAAATGCAGCAGGCGCTCACAACGACTGGGCAACTATTTGGAATCTCTTCAGAGCATCGTAACTGAAACCTCTCAGTGGCAAGTTTTAGGATAAAGAGTTGAATCCTAAACATGGCCCGCAAGGATCTGCCCTTTGACCACCATTTATGCCTCTTTCCAATCCTAATCTCCTCCTTGTTCCTGGAGCTCTCAGTCGGTTAGTTTTCTTTCCATTTCAGCCACAGGATCTTTACACAAGTGCTTCCCTTTGCCTAGACCCTCCCTCAGTTAACTAGATTCCCCTTGATAGCGCAAGGTCACTTCTTTAGAGAATGCCCTGACCTCCAGCCTAAGTCCCAGAATCTTCCTTCCATCATAGGGTTTCCCTTTGCAGTGATATGCCCAATCGTGTGGATATTTTTGCCTACGGCTCCTCTCCGCCCATAATTTGTACTCTAAGAACAGAATCAATGAGTGACTAGGCTCAGGGCCCGGAAAGTTCCCGGCAAGCGGTAGGTATTCAGTCAACAGCTGTTGAATAACCGAATAAATCAAGTTTCCAGGACTCGTGCGGGGATTGAGGACGCAAGCGGGAGGCCAGATCCCTGCCTCCCCTGTGCGCCCGCGGCAGAGGGCCCCGCGCCTCCTTGCAGCAGGTGGGCGCCTCCTCCACCTGCCCCTGCCCCAGCCGCAGCCGCAGAGTGTGCGGAGGAAGGGGTGGGTTTAAGGGCGGATGCTGGAGGCCATCCGTCCGCAGAACGGAGGGCAGGTCCCGGTGGGCGCCCCAGGCCCCCGCGAGGCCGCCCGCTGACCCCTCTCGCCACCCCCGCGGCCCAGAGCGGCGCGCCCACCTGCGCCGGCCCATGCGCCCAGGGCGCGCGCGATCCGCAGCTTCAGCCGCAGCCTCAGCCCCCGGCCGCAGCCGCAACCTCAGGCCCCAGCCCCCGCCCCCGCCCCCGCCCCCGCCGAAGTCCGGCCCCGCCGCCGCCTCCTCCCCGCCTCCCGGGTTTGTCCCGCCGGGGCCCAGGTCCCCGCGCCGCGGAGCCAGCAGGTGCCGGACGCCCGAGAGGGCGCCGTCCTCCCGCGGGCGGGACCATGAAGGTCGAGTTTGCGCCGCTCCACATCCCGCTGGCGCGGCGGCTGCAGACGGCCGCGGTGCTGCAGTGGGTCCTGTCCTTCCTGCTGCTCGGTAAGGACCGCGCTCGGCCGCCCCGGACCCAGCCCCACTCCGCGGGCTCCGTCCCGCCCTCGCCGACGGTCGCCGCGCGAGGACGCGCCGGGGTCCTCCAGGCCTCCCTCCGTGCACGCCGCGGCGGGCAGGTCGCGGGGAGCTCCCGCCCCCTCGGGGCTCCCCTTCTGGCTGCTCCCCCGCGTGCACGCGCTCACTCGGGGGCCCCCCTTCTGGTTGCTCCCCCGGGGCCCCCTTCTGGTTGCTCCCCCGCGTGCACGCGCTCACTCGGGGCCCCCCTTCTGGTTGCTCCCCCGGGGCCCCCTTCTGGTTGCTCCCCCGCGTGCACGAGCTCACTCGGGGGCCCCCTTCTGGTTGCTCCCCCGGGGCCTCCCTTCTGGTTGCTCCCCCGGGGCCTCCCTTCTGGTTGCTCCCCCGCGTGCACACGCTCACTCAGGGCCCCCCTTCTGGTTGCTCCCCCGAGGCCCCCTTCTGGTTGCTCCCCCGCGTGCACGAGCTCACTCGGGGGCCCCCTTCTGGTTGCTCCCCTGGGGCCCTCTTCTGGTTGCTCCCCCGCGTGCACGAGCTCACTCGGGGGCCCCCTTCTGGTTGCTCCCCCGGGGCCTCCCTTCTGGTTGCTCCCCCGCGTGCACGAGCTCACTCGGGGCCCCCTTCTGGTTGCTCCCCCGCGTGCACGAGCTCACTCGGGGGCCCCCTTCTGGTTGCTCCCCCGGGGCCCCCTTCTGGTTGCTCCCCCGCGTGCACGCGCTCACTCAGGGCCCCCCTTCTGGTTGCTCCCCCGAGGCCCCCTTCTGGTTGCTCCCCCGCGTGCACGAGCTCACTCGGGGGCCCCCTTCTGGTTGCTCCCCTGGGGCCCTCTTCTGGTTGCTCCCCCGCGTGCACGAGCTCACTCGGGGGCCCCCTTCTGGTTGCTCCCCCGGGGCCTCCCTTCTGGTTGCTCCCCCCGCGTGCACGAGCTCACTCAGGGCCCCCTTCTGGTTGCTCCCCCGCGTGCACCCGTGGCACACGACTGCTGGCCAGCTGCTCTGCGCTGAGCTGCTGCGGGCCTTACCTACAGCCACGGGCTCGGCTGGCAGTTACATAGCCTGGTGAGGCCTGGCGCGTGGGTGCACCCAGATGTAACCAGGACCCAGGTGAGGCCTGGCGTGTGGGTGCACCCAGATGTAACCAGGACCCGGCCCAGCCACGCAGCGCTGCTCTCTAGCCCCACAGAAGGCAGACATTGTCTATCCGCAACGCAAGTTACTACAGCTAACTTTTGCGTGTTCCGGAGCATCTCGGGGCAAAAAGGTACCTTTGTACAAGGAAGGGCTGCCCCAAATATCAGATGGGGTCGGGTGGCTTCTGTATGTAAAGAGCTGGACTGCAGGCTGTGTTCTAGCGGGTTCCAGAGTCAACTCCATCTAGAAGGAGGCAGTCACTAGATGGAGCCGGTGCTTGACCTGGGTGCTTTGTCCCCTGCATGTTTGTTCAGCTCTTGGAGTAAATGGGGGATGATATGAACGAGGGAGGAATTCTCAGGAACTTGCCCTCTTCTGAAGGCTAACGTCATTTGTGTGCCACAATGAGGTCATGGGTCGTCTGCCGTAGAGGCCACAGGGATAACAGTAATAAACTCATCGCACTGTAGACCTCTGCATTTTTGAAATGGTTTCAAATTTTTGTTTTGAAGATTTTATTTATTCCTGAGAGACATAGAGAGAAGCAGAGACATGGAAGGAGAAGCAAGCTCGTGACACGGAGCCCAATGCAGGACTCGATCTTAGGACCAGGATCATGCCCTGAGCCAAAGACAGATGCTCAACTGCTGAGCCCCCCTGGGGGGCGTCCCAGGTTTCACATTTTGAATGCCTAGGTCAAGTGGCTCTCCACCCTGCATTCACATTAGAATCACTGGAGGAGCTTCTAAAAATTTCAGATGCCTAGGCCCTGTCCATAGAAGGTCTTGTTCATCTGTTAGAGAATGGAGCCCATGCATCAATGTGGTTTTTTTAAAGATTTTATTTATTTATTTGAGGGGGAGATAGAGAGGGCAGGTGCGCACACAGGCGAGGGTGCAGGAGCAGGGGAGGGAGTAGCAGACTCCGTGCTGAACAGGGAGCCCCATGCAGGGCCCCATCTCAGGACCCCAGGGTCACGACCTAAGCTGAAGGCAGACACTTGCCTGAGCCACCCAGGTGTCCCTCAATATTTTGTGTATCTATGTAAATATATAAATATGTGTGTGTGCGTAAACACAGACTCTCCGAGTGACCCTAGTGTACGACTTACGACTCGGGTTTACTGAAAAAGGAACTTCGAACCGTTAACACATTAAGTCCTCCCAGGCCAGACTGTGGACACAAGTGTGCCAGCATCACACTCCATTTTGAACTAGAGCAGAGGAGCATTGACATAACACACTCACTGCGGGCCTGGTGTGTGCCGGGTCCCTCCGCGCCATACGCTCGTAACCCTGCAATCTTCACAACCACGCTCTGAGGCAACGGGTGTTGGTTCCTGCCCTCGTTGGACAGATGAAGGGACCGACAGGTGACATGGGCTGTTGGAGGTCACAGGGCTAGTGGGGGGCGGGGGCTGGATGCAAACCCAAGTGTTGCACCCGGGGTCCCTGCTTTCACCACTGTGCCACCTACTTGAATGGCTTGGACTCGGAGACTATCTTCCTCGCTGATCAGTCACAGCTCTGGTGGCCCACTGTCCTTTCTCTCGTGGCCTTCATCATGGCTTGTCATTACCGTCCTCGCCCGGAGGCAAGCTCTCTACCCCGTGTGTGTCTCGCTGTATTGACCAAGGGACCCTCACAGCCACCTGTAAGGTGGGTGCTACCCCTGTGGACCTTTTACAAGCGAGGGCGCTCGAGGTGGAGCGAGTTGCTCAAGGTCACAGGGCTCTAAGGTGGTGAAGCCACAGATGTCAAACGTGAATGAACTGGTGACTTAGGTTTATAACTAATGATTCTTAATTTGGGTCCGACTGGAGTGGCTTGCAGATCATTTAAGTGCTTTTATTGCATGAATCTGATATTTGTCTTACCAGGAGCATGTTATTTTGTACTCTATATTTTGGTAATTGTATTTTTGGAAACTTTCAAACACACGGGGGCGCCTGGGTGGCTCAGTCAGTGAAGTGTCTGCCTTCATCTCAGGTCATGACCTTGGGGTCCTGGGAACAGCCCCATGGGGGGGGGGCGTCCTGCCCAGCTGGGAATCTGCTTCTCCCTCTCCCTCTGTCCCTCCCCCTGCTCGTGCTCTTTTCTCACTCACTCTCAAATAAATTAATTAAATATTTTTTTAAAAAAACTTTCAAGCATACAAAAAGCACAGAGAAGTGTATGAAGTGTCCCATGCCCGTTACCTGGGTTTATAGTTATTTTAACAATTTGCCATATTAGTTTCAGCTGTGGTTTTTGCAGAACTATCTTAAAACAACTCCTTATATTTTAATCCCAAGTACTTTAGTAGGCGCTTGTAAAACTGGCTATTTTTTATGTAATCATATTACATGTGTAGTATAATCACTTAAAATCACTTGAGCTAAGTTCACATTTCCTACACTATGTCAAAAATACACTTTTATTGGTGATTTATTTGAACCAGGTTCCAAGCAAGACCCTTTGTGTTGCATTTGGTTTTTACCTGTCTTTTGGTTTGGAACTATGTTCCTGGTTTGTTTTCTTGTCAGAATAGCACCAGGGAAACCAGGTTGTCCTGCAAGATGTCTCTCCCCTTCAGGGTTTTCCCTGATCGTTTCTTTGTTGTGTTAACCTGTGCCTCAACCTCCTGTTTGTCTTCTATAGTGGAAGTTAGATCTGAGGCTTGATTAGATTTAGGGGAAGACCTTTGTGGCAAGGTCTCTTCCCACACCCTGCCGTGTGCTTCATGTCACATTATGTCAGGATGTACATCAAGTCTAGTTGTCCCATTAAGAGCGTCTAAGAGTAATCAGGGTGCAGGCAGGAAGTGATCTGAGGGCTGGTAATTGGCATGTGCAAACAAATTCTCCATTGACTGTTGTTGCCCTTTCACCTTGTGGTTTGAGTCTCCATCAGTGATCCTCGCTATTTGGACTCCAAAATTCATCCTATCCTTCATTCTTCACATACTAGCCAGAATTTATGCAAAGAATAATCCGCCCCCCCAATCATCTAGGGCCATTTGACTATACCCTACAATTCAATTCTTACTGGGAATGTAGGATAAGAACTTACTTACTTCCATTTAATTATCAATTTCAGAGGAAGGAGTCGATGTAGTAGCTACTTCCAATGGTGACAAGAGTCTTTATTAACGACGTTATTTTAAGATCTCTAAATCAGAATCTTGGCATGCATTTTCTTTCCAGGAAATGACTTTAAGCTCTTAGACATTGAAATACATTTTTGAAATCCCAAAATGTTTCATTTAGTCATGAAACCAAACACTCTTTCCTTGAGATAAATGTTAAATACCTGTCATCCAGCATTATAACATTGTATTCGTTTCAGGTGGATGACATAGGGATTTGATACGTGTGTGTATTATGAAATGATGGCCACCATAAGTTAAGTCTATCACCACACATAGTTATATTTTTCCTTGTGATAAGAGCTTTTAAGACTCACTCTCTTAGCTTTGAAATACAATACAGTATTGTCTCCTGTAGTGACCATGCTGTGTGTTACACCCCCAGGACTTATTTATCTTATAAATGGGAGTTGGTACCTTTTGACCACCTTCAGCCATTTTGCCCACCCCTCTGCCCCCTGCTTCAGGCAACCACCCATCTGTTCTCTGTATTTATGAATTAGTTTGTTTCTGTGTTTGTGTTTTTAGAGAGGGAGGGGAGCCTGATGTGGGGCTTGACCTCACCACCCTGAGATCATGCCCTGAGCTGAAGCCAAGTCTGATGCTTCACCAACTGAGCCACCCAGACACCTCTATGGATAAGTTTTTTTGTTGTCTTTTTAACATTTCACACACAAATGATATCATACAGTGTTCTCGGTCTCATCTATTCCACATAGCATAATATCCTCAAGGTCTCTCCAGTGGTATCACAAATGTCAGGATTTCCTTTTTTTTTTTTTAATGACTGAATAATATATATATATATATTATAGAAAATCACATTTTCTTAATCTATGGACACTTAAGTTGTTTCCGTGGCTTGGCCACAGTAGGCAATGCTGCAGTGAACACAGGGGGTGCAGATGTCTTTTTGAGACAGTGATTTTATTTCCTTTGGATAAATACTGAGAAGCGGGATTTCTAGATCAGCTGCCATCCAATCTTAATATTCAAGAACTGAAATGGTATATACTAGCTTGTGTGCTACCAGCCTGCTAGCTAAAAAGTGGGAAGCTACAAAAGAGGGAGCCAACATTTATTGACTATCTTCTACCTATAACAGGTTGTGGCAAAGATCACCAGGTTTCCTATTTATTTATTCATTTATGAAGATTTTACTTATTTATTCATGAGAGACGGGGAGAGAGGCAGAGATACAGGCAGAGGAAGAAGCAAGCTCCCCTCTGAGCAGGGAGCCCGATGCAGGACTCGATCCCAGGATCACACCCTGAGCCAAAGGCAGATGCTCAACCACTGAGCCCCCCAGACACCCCAGGTTTAACTTTTTAAGAAAGTGCCAGACTTTCTTCCCAAGTACTTGTACTATTTATATTCCCACCAGCAGCACATGAAGGTACCACTCTTCCAGATCCTAGCCATCACTTTATATAGCCATTTATTAAAAACTTTGTGAATAAGCACGCAGTAATGTTTCATCGTGGTTTTAGTTTGCATTTCCCTAATGGCTAATGATGATGAGCATCTTAGGCTTATTTGCTATCTGTATATCTTATCTTTGCAAGTGCCTGTTTAAATCTTTTGTCCATTTTTATTTTTTTTTTAATTTTTTTTATTTATTTATGATAATCACAGAGAGAGAGAGAGAGGCAGAGACACAGGCAGAGGGAGAAGCAGGCTCCATGCACCGGGAGCCCGACGTGGGATTCGATCCCGGGTCTCCAGGATCGCGCCCTGGGCCAAAGGCAGGCGCTAAACCGCTGCGCCACCCAGGGATCCCTCTTTTGTCCATTTTTAATTGAGTTGCTTGTCTATTGGGTTTAGACAGTTGGCTGTGTTCTTCTGGATCCGAGTCTTATCAGGTATATACTTTGTATAGAATTTTCTTTTTTTTTTTAATTTTTATTTATTCATGATAGTCACATAGAATGAGAGAGAGAGAGGCAGAGACACAGGCAGAGGGAGAAGCAGGCTCCATGCACCGGGAACCCGATGTGGGACTCGATCCTGGATCTCCAGGATCGCGCCCTGGGCCAAAGGCAGGCGCTAAACCGCTGCGCCACCCAGGGATCCCCTGTATAGAATTTTCTTACACTCTAGGGATTCTCGTTTCATTGTATAAACAGAGTCATTAGAAGAACAGAAATTTTTAATTTTGATGGAGTTCAATTTACCCATATTTTTTTTGTGAATGATAGGTTTGGTGTTTTATCTAGGAATTTTTGCTTCATCCAAAGTCAGAAAGATTTTTTTATATTTTCTTCTACGTGTTTTATAGTTTTAGGTTTTATATATAGGTTTGTGGTTCATTTGGAGTTAATTTTTGCATATGCTACAAGGCCTAAGTGCATTTTTTGCATATATATAATCCAGTTGTTCCAGCTCCATATGTTATTTTTTTTTATTTTTTTATTTTTATTTTTATTTTTTTAAATTTTTTTTTGTTTTGTTTTATTTATTTATGATAGGCGCACAGTGAGAGAGAGAGAGGCAGAGACACAGGCAGAGGGAGAAGCAGGCTCCATACACCGGGAGCCCGACGTGGGATTTGATCCCGGGTCTCCAGGATCGCGCCCTGGGCCAAAGGCAGGCGCTAAACCGCTGCACCACCCAGGGATCCCCAGCTCCATATGTTAAAAAAAAAAAACAAAATGTGTTCCTTCTCTGCTGTCACGCCCTTGTGTCTTTGACAAAAGTTAGTTATGCATACGTAGGTGGGTTTATTTCTGGACTCTCTGTTCTGTTCCATTCATCTGTCTGCCTATCTTGATGGCAGTACAATGCTGATGTGATTACTGTAGATTTATCATAACTTGTGGAATCAGCTCTTGTTAGCCCTCAAACCTTGACACATTTTTT
The DNA here is from genome assembly GCF_905146905.1 of Nyctereutes procyonoides. Taxonomy (NCBI): domain Eukaryota; kingdom Metazoa; phylum Chordata; class Mammalia; order Carnivora; family Canidae; genus Nyctereutes; species Nyctereutes procyonoides. Next base: position 28,841,893 of record NW_026575132.1, read on the forward strand.
TTCTTCCAGAGTTATTATCCTATAGATTCTTTGTGTTTCCGTTTGCACTTTAGAATCAACTTGTCAAGGTCCACACACAAGAAAATCTGCGATTTTCATTGGGATTGATTTTTGATTGAGATTAGCCTATAGATTAATTTGGAGAAAATTGAGATCTCAAAAATACTGAGTCTTCGCTGTGTGATTTTATTTATAGCAGAGCATGTTTAAGAATCACTTGGGGATTTTTGTTGAAATGCAAATTCCCCCAGAGACTTTGATTCTGCAGGTCTCAGGGCCATTACATTTTCTTAAACTTTATTTTGAAATAATTTCAGAAATACTCATTGTAGAAAATTAAAATTCTGGAAAATTACAAAAACTCTAATATTCCTTCATCAAATTCCCCAATTGTCAACATTTTACCATGTTTTCTTTTCTTTCTCCTTGCCTCTCTCTCCACAAACACAATTATTATTTTTTTAACTCTTTAAGGATAAGCCACAGACATGGTTTCTCTTTATTGTTAAGTACTTTATATTTCTTAAAACCAAGGGTACTCTCTTACATAACCACAGTATAAGTATCCAAATGAGAAAAATAACAGTGATACTGTTTAACAGTCTAATTCGTACATAGACCCTATTCACATTTCAGTAACTGCCCCACAAATGTCCTTTATAGCAAAGGAACCCACATGTTGTATTTAGTTGTCTCTTTTATTATAGTTTTCAGTTTGTAGCTATTCAAAGTAGTTGTGCTTTTTTTCAGATTGTAAACATTTCAGAAATAGCAAGAGCATGGAACTAGTTTCAGCAGGATCCTGTTAATTTATTTGCATTCATTAGGTGAAGAAGTAGGTCCAGTAATGGATTTGCTTTTAAGCAAGAAAAATGTAGTTCTGTCTCCCTAAAACTTTTTAAAAAGCGTGTGGAACAGACCCACATGTGAGGAATACTGAGCTGCACCATTCTGCAGAGAGGTCTGAGGTTTCTCTTTTAGCACCATCCTAAGAAACTCTGGGAGGTAAGTTCCCTTCAAGCAGGAATTTTAAAATCAGGGATCCCTGGGTGGCGCAGCGGTTTGGCGCCTGCCTTTGGCCCAGGGCACGATCCTGGAGACCCGGGATCGAATCCCACGTCGGGCTCCCGGTGCATGGAGCCTGCTTCTCCCTCTGCCTGTGTCTCTGCCTCTCTTTCTCTCTCTCTGTAGCTATCATAAATAAATTAAAAAAAAAAAGGAATTTTAAAAATCAGAAGAATGTTACCCATACATTCTTATAATTGATAGATGGCCCTGATTGTGTTTTGAAATATAATGCCTCAGGAACAGGAAAGAAAAGAGTGTGATGTGCTAAACTCTTGAGTTCCATTTTCTTCCTCCATCCCGTTACATGGTTAAAATATGTATAGGAAAAATTTGTCATAGAGGAAAAATGAAAACCTCTTGGATACAAGTGGGAAGGATACACATACAAATTACATGTTTTCAATTATGTAATTATTTAAATATTTAATTATTTCTTAATATTTAATCCAAGTAAAAAAACTTAAGTGGTTTTTGCAATATTTTTCTGATGCTGTTGCTCATGGAAATTTAATAGAATCATGTTCAAGATGAAAATATTCTTACATAAGTAGATTTGTTCTACAGTTTTTTCTTTTCTTTCTAGCGGAGCCATTTCTTTTTTAAAAAATAATCTTTTGAGTATAAGATAATTTGGACTAATTATTAGAAAAATTGAAAAGTGTAGAAGAGCTTTTAAAGACCCTAGGAAGGGGATCCCTGGGTGGCGCAGTGGTTTAGCGCCTGCCTTTGGCCCAGGGCGCGATCTTGGAGACCCGGGATCGAATCCCACGTCGGGCTCCCGGTGCATGGAGCCTGCTTCTCCCTCTGCCTGTGTCTCTGCCTCTCTCTCTCTCACTGTGTGCCTATCATAAATAAATAAAATTTAAAAAATAAAGACCCTAGGAAAATTCCATATTCTCATTCATAAGTAATTATTATTAATATTTTGGCATATTTTCCCCTCCTGTTTATTTTTTTAAAATTAATTTTTAATGGGAAGCCCAGGTGGCTCAGTGGTTTAGCTCCGCCTTCAGCCCAGGGCCTGATCCTGGAGACCTGATATTGAGTCTCACGTTGGGCTCCCTGCGTGGAGCCTGCTTCTCCCTCTGCCTGTGTCTCTGCCTCTCTCTCTCTCTGTCTCTCGTGAATAAATACATAAAATCTTTTTAAAAATTAATTAATTTTTACTGAAGTTATCTACATACTGGAGAATAAAACAAATAACGTTTTGGATTGAACTGTGTGCCATTGGTGTTTTTGTTTTTTAAGATTTTATTTATTTATTCATGAGAGGCACACAGAGAGAGGCAGAGACACAGGCAGAGGGAGAAGCAGGCTCCCTGCAGGGCCCCGATGCGGGACTCGATCTCAGGACCCTGGGGTCACAACCTGAGCTGAAGGCCGATGCTCAACCGCTGGGCCACCCAGGTGCCCCACCATTGGTGTTTTTGAAGGTCTCAGGCAGTCAGGGCTAATAACATTTATTGAGAGTTTCCCATATACCATCACTATTCTAGAAGCTTTCTGTGAATTAACTTTCTTTTTTTTTTTTAACTAAGTTTCTTTAACCAATTATTTTTCCATGGTATAAATATCACTGTCTTAAATTTTGAAAAACCGATAGATAGTTAAGCCTAGAACTTATAGGGACTTAACCAATTTATCTACATCAGGTCTTTGAAGAAGTGCCTATAAGGCAAAACACGTTATTAAGGATTCATCGACTTTTCAAATTCTGCCAACACTGACGAGCATCTGCCCCGGCTTAGACACTGCACGGTGCCCTTGCACGCGTACTTTCTGGCTCAGCGCCCTTGCACTGATTGTCGGCATCCAGGTGTGTGCACTGGGTCAGAATGGGTGGGAGCCGCAGGGGAAGAGCGGTAGTGCCTGCAGCAGAGGTGGCTTGTGGCCACCACCTGAGCCCCGAGGGGCCTCCCCCCACCCCAAAAAGTGTAGACCCTGCCCCGACTCCTTGCCAGAAGCCTTCAGTTCATGGAAAGAATATAATCTTCATCCCTGGTTGTGCTAGAACCCTTCTTTTCTATAAAGCTGGGGAAACCCCAAGGCAGCTTTGAAGCCAGAGGTGAGTGTTGAATCCATCATCCCGTCTGCACCACATGAGAGTTTGAAAGTCAAGACTGTTTCGAGGCTGCGGTGCAGGCTCCGTGAGGCTCCCACGCGGTCCCAGCCACGCAGCAGCGCTTCACCTGCTGTGATCACTTACATGTGTGGTTCATGCATTTCCTCCCATCTTTTAATTATGGAAAGTTTCAAACCTGCAGAAGAACTGAAAGAATAGTTCAGTAAGCATTTTTTTAAACCTGGATTCACCAGCTCTTAGAGTTTTTCTACATTTGCCACCGTCACGTTCTGTCCCTCTCCACACACTTTGTTATTGCTGCTGTTGAACCATTTGGAAGTGAGAAATTAAGCTGTAAACATCATGGTACTTCATGCTAAATACTATAGAATGTGCCTCTTGAAAACAAGGATTTTTTTTTCCTTTTTTAAAAAGATTTTTTATTTATTCATTCAAGAGAGAACAGAGAGAGGCAGAGACTCAGGCTCTCTGCAGGGGCCTGACGCGGGACTCGATCCCAGGCCTCGGGATCACGCCCTGAGTCAAAGGCAGACGCTGAACTGCTGAGCCAGCCAGGCGTCCCGAAAACAAGGATTTTCTTCATAATCACAATCCAGATATCATACCCAAGAAGTTTGTCAGTGATATAATAATCTTATTTAATATATGGTTCATATTCAGATTTCCTTAACGGTCTTCAAATTTTCCTTTAAAGACAGACCAGCTCCTACACCTTTGGTTTTTTTGTTTTTGTTTTTTTTTTAAGATTTTATTTGAGAGAATGAGCAAGGGGGACAAGCAGACTCCCCATTGAGCAGGGAGCCCGACAGGACACAGGCTCGATCCTAGCATCCTGGGATCAGGACCAGAGTTGAAGGCAGATGCTTAACCGATGGAGCCACCCGGGTGTCCCACCTCTTGTTTTTTAATCTCTTGTAACTCTGGTATTTTTCTGAAGAGCCCCAGCTGATTATCTTATAGAATGTCCCAGAGTCTGGACTTGCCTAATTATGTTGTCATGATTCGAGTCAGGTTAACCATTTTTGCAAAAAGATCACAAAGGTGAAGAGGCGTATTTCCCGTTAGGTCATATCAAGAGGCATCATGTCATTTTGTCCCTTTATTGGTGATGTTACATTTAACGACAATGCCCTACATTTTGGCCGAGCCTCATTTCTGACGTTTAGTACTGTTGAGGCAGGTGGGGCATGCGGCATTATTCACAGGAGCCAAAAGGTAGGAACTGCCCAAATGTTGAATGACGACTGTTGAACAGATGAATGGGTAAACGAATCGTCATATGGCCCATACAGGGGGACATCATTCAGCCCTAAAGGAGAACGAATACATACTCATACGATAGGTGCGCACTGATACATACTTCAAGATGGATGAGCCTCAAAAACCTGATGTTAAGTGAAAGTCTACACAAGCTTACATATTGGATCATTCCATTTCTATGAAATACCTAGAGCAGGTAAATCCTTAGAAACGTAATGCAGATTGGTGGTGGCTGGGGCATAAAAGAAGGGAATTGGAATAACTGCCTGATGGGTTCAGGGTTATATTTTTGAGTGATCTGAGTATTTTGCAACCAGGTACATGTGGTAGTTATACAGCATTGTGAATGTATTAAGTGTCACCAGATTGATTTCTTGAAAATTGTTAATTTATGTGAGTTTCACCCCAATAAAAAGTGAGGGGGAAGCAGCTTCCTGATGATGTAGAGGAAGTAGAATGTACGGGTGTGAGGTTATAATGGAGGATGAAAGATAGAGGCTGGCGAGGGGCTTTCCATTCAACATTAGCCTCAGTTGAAGCAACTGAAATGTCAGGCCTTCGGTGCAGCCTGGTTGGTGGATCAAGGCTGTTTTCGAAGGTATCAACCTCAGTTTTGAAAACTGCACATTGTGCTGGAGTAGACTTTTGTATCTTTTTGACCTCCAATTCAGGAGAGTCGTGTTACCTGGGATTGCTTAATGAGCTAAGAATAGAAAAGAGAGGTGATCTGGTCACCTGGTTTTTTTGATGTTTTCTTCTTTCCATCCGACTTAGGATCATGGGATTTCAAAAGCTATTTTGGTGCTGTTCATGATACGGAATATTAAAGAATGTATGCAATGTGTGGAGTGGGAGTTAAAATTAGAACAGCTCCTTTGGACTGCGAAGGATCAAAGTGTATCAAGTGACAGGTGTTGATGCTTGGTGATCCAGGGTTTTACTGACCGACTGTCCACTAGAAATAAATTGAAATGTGGGGAAATGTTATGCGAGATTATGTTTAGAGAGAAAATCTGCTAGAAGCCCATGTTTTCAAAAAGAAAAGAATGGTTGAATTGGTATTCCCAGTCAATGGAATGTCCATCAGCCATCAAAAACCATTTATGAAGAGGTTTTAATACCAGATTTATGATATGAAACAGTGTGAGGTCATCACGAGAGATACGATATGGAAATTTTTTTTAAAGATTTTATTTATTCACGAGAGACCCACAGAGAGAGGCAGAGACACAGGCAGAGGGAGAAGCAGGCTCCACGCAGGGAGCCTGATGTGGGATTCGATCCCAGGTCTCCAGGATCACACTCTGGGCTGCAGGCGGCACTAAACCCCTGGGCCACCGGGGCTGCCCCAGAAAATTTTTTTTTTAAGATTTTATGTATTTATTCATGAGAGACACACAGAGAGAGGCAGAGACACAGGCAGAGGGAGAACCAGGCTCCCTGTGGGGAGCCCATTAGGGACTCGATCCTGGGACCCCAGGGTCATGACCTGAGCCAAAGGCAGATGCTCAACCACTGAGCCACCAAGGCGTCCCCGCAATATGGAAAATTTTTTTCAAAATGTGATCAACCATGTTACGGAAACAACCTGTTCATAGGGGAAAAAAAAAAAAAGACCGCAAGGAAAATTTTAACAATACTTTTTTTTGTTGAGTGACAAGAAGGTGGGTGATATTTTACCTGCTTTTACTTTTTGCACTCTCTGCAGGTGTAATGGTGTAAAGGTGAACACGGTTGCTATAATGCTGGCGCCCGTTGGTCAGGTGCTTGCTGCGGGCCAGGCCCATGACGTCTCTACGTTTATTTCCCTGCAGTCCCTGGAGGCAGGTGATGTGCTGGGCTCAGGTCACAGGTGCAGGGATTAAGGTTCAAGGAGTAAAAGAACCCGCCGCAGGCCGGGCAGCTAGCTGCTCGGTGGCAGGTTCCAGCGTGAGCAGCCCAACTCCAGATCCTCGGCTGAACCGCCATCCAGGTGGCACGTTTAGTGGCTGCTGAAGAGACACGCGTTCAAGTAGTGCGTGTGGGGTTGGGTTCAGGGGAACGCTGACCCGGCAGCCGCGGACTCTCTTTCTGGATCTGCTCTTGCCTCTTCTTGGTTCAAATTAAGTTCGTGTGCTTTCGGTCTCAGTTTCTCTATCATAGTGAGGAAAACAGAAACCTCTCGTTTGCCTGATTTTTTTTTTTTTTTTTTTTTATGCCTCTGAGCCTGCTGCTGCGCTTGTGATAACAATTTGCTAGTTTACGGTGCTGTTGCCATGAGCTAAGACTAGTTTGGTTTGGTTTTAAAAAAAAAAAGCATATGGGTTTAAGAATTCGGCAGATCCAGGTTCAAGCCCTTTGGATCCTTAAAAAAAAAAAAAAATCGCTGAGCCTCAGTTTCCACATCTGCAGAATGGGAACAGGACTGTGCGCCGTGAGGGTTGGGAGGAGAGAAACAGACGCTGCTCGAGGGAGGCAGTCGCCGCCAGGAACTGTCCCCTTCGATCCCTCCTCCATCAAGCCTCCCCTGATATAGCGTAGAGCCCGGGGTGATGAGACCTTTCTGAGTTTCTTACACATTTTTTTTTTTTTTTACACATTTTAGTAAAATAAAGGGAACATTAACCAACAGTGGCGAATTGTCAGCCCTGGGCCCTGGGCAGAGGGAAGCAGGTGAAGCAAAATGAAATGATCCTGGTAGGAATGAGGGCAGAGGACACCGTGTTCGGCTGTGCTTCTGGGGCCGTGGAAACTTGGCCGACTGTTCCAGAATGCAACAGGACACCCGGGAGGGGAGAGGGCGCATCCTCCCTTAACCTTGCACGCGGCCAAAGTGCACAAACTTTGGCCTACCGTAGACAGAGCAGCCCGGTCCTCTCATGGGGGTCCACTCTGTATTTAGGTTAAACCGATACTGGGCTCTTTATTGATTTCTGTGTCTCCAGAAATATACGTGGGGTTATTTTTGGCAAAAAAAAAAAAAAAAATTCATTTCCCAAACTGTAATAATAGGTCAGGGTGCTGTTAATCAGGTACCATGATGGTTTGGAACAAAAGTCTCTGTAACACAGTTGACAGGCAGTAGGCAGGAGTTTGGGGGATGGAAGTCAGCTCCAAAACCAAGACTACAGCACGTACCGGAGGAGGAAGAGCCAAGGATACTCCTTACAGGAGCAGGTGGCATTTATTGAGAGCATGCTGTGTGCCAAGCTTTATGACTTTATGCTCCCCTTTCTCTCTCATTAATATAATTCTCTCTCCCTCTTTTTTTTTTTTTAAAGATTTATATATTCATGAGAGACACAGAGAGAGGCAGAGACACAGGCAGAGGGAGAAGTAGGTTCCCTACGGGGAGCCCGATATGGGACTCGATCCCAGATCCTGGGATCACACCCTGAGCCAAAGGCAGATGCTCAACCCCTGAGCCACCAAGGTGTCCCTCTCTTTTTCAAAGATTTATTTATTTATCTAAGAGACAGCATGCAAGTGGGGGTGGGTGGGGGAGAGGGAGAGGATGTTGAGCAGACCTCTGGCTGAGTGTTGAGCTGGAGACCTGGGATTCAATCTCAGGATCCTGACATCATGACCTGAGCCGAAATCAAGAGTCAGACGCTTCACTGACTAAGCCACCCAGGTGCCTCATATCTTTCTTTCTAGAAGTATTTTTTAGTGTCTAATAGCACAGACATAAGAGGAAAATGTCTAGCTTGGCTTACTGCATGCAGTACCTTAAGGCAAACATTCTCATGACGACTACCCAGGTCAGGTTTTGTCAATTCTTGCTTCATGTATTTGAAGTTATGTCAGTAGGTGCATAAACAATTTGGGTTTTGCTTTGTCATAATGAAATGTTGCAAGTCGTGATAGATGAGCTATGATATAAAGAGTTCCTCCTGGGGCAGCCCGGGTGGCTCAGCGGTTTAGCGCCGCCTTCAGCCCAGGGCCTGATCCTGGAGACCTGGGATCGAGTCCCACGTCGGGCTCCCTGCATGGAGCCTGCTTCTGCCTCTGCCTGTGTCTGCCTCTGTCTCTCTGTCTCTCATGAATAAATAAATAAAATCTTTAAAAAAAAAGGGGGGGGTTCCTCCTATGCTATTTCTGTCTCTGGCCATAGAGATCCTGAAAACAGAGTTTGTTGCTAGAATGTTCCTTCTGGGGGCACCTGGGTCGCTCAGTGATTGAGCATCTGCCTTTGGCTCAGGGTGTGACCCCGGGGTCCTGGTATCGGGTCCCACACTGGGCTCCCCGCAGGGACCCTGCTTCTCCCTCTGCCTGTGTCTTTGCCTCTCTCTGTGTGTCTCTCAGAATAAATAAATAAAATCTTTGGGGGAGAAAAAAAAGAATGTTCCCCCTTTGTGGGCACACAATTAACGGCTGCCCAGCAAGGTGAATACTTGTAGCAGGGACTCCTTTGCGTTCCTTGTTCAGCAATGATTCCTCCAAAAATTATGTCAGGGAGGTGGTATAGACCATGGGCTTGGAGAGTGGACTGTGGATTTAGAACAACCACTTCCTTTCCCTGGGGCTTGGGCAATTCATTCAACCTCTCTCTGCCATTTTTAATTCTTTGGAAAGGACTGTGGCTGCTCCATTGATACTGCAGCTGCATAAGGATTAAATGAAACTATTTCGGCAGAGCACACAATCCAATACTTGGCATGTAGGAAATATCCAATAAATGTTAAATGACCCTATATCATTGCTGTCTTGTTATATTACCTCCCTCGAACTGAGGCTCAGTTTAACACACTTTGTGAATTAAGTCCCCCTGCCGTGGACCCCTGATTATATAGTCCAGTGAGCAGATGCTAACTGACCTGACCCCTGAGGTCTTCCCTGTTCCTACAGCGCAGGTGTGCATCGGAATCATAGTGGTACTGATCGTGCACAACTATTGGTTCCTCTACGTCCCTTATCTAACATGGCTTTGCCTTGACTGGCGGACCCCAGAGCAGGGAGGCAGGAGATCCAACTGGGTCAGAAGCTGGACCGTTTGGAGGTATTTTAAGGACTATTTTCCAATTCACGTGAGTACATTGGTTTTCTGTAGTATTATTTGGAGCGGGGAGAAGAATGGAAATTTGTTTTCATCACAGATAGGTCAGGCTTTTCTCCTTCCAGAGGGAAAAAGCCTTTTTTCTTTGACCCAAGTGACTAAATGGGACCTAAGCTAAATTGACACCATTTCGAAGGCTTTGTGGAGAGAGAGAATTTTCCAAGGTCTTCCAGGTTTTCTATTTATTTCTATTAATTTCTCAAGTCTCTGGGCTCAGGAAACAGTTTGTAAATTTGGAAACAGCTCTAACCCAGAGAACAACACAAGTCGTATTTCCCGTTTCCTTTTGACATAAAAACTAATCATGAGATTGTTTTGTTTTGCTTTGTTTCTTACTGGAAACTAATCTGGGACTGTGTTTTTTTTTGTTTTGTTTTGTTTTGTTTTTAAACTCATTATATACTGTAGCTCATCAAAACTTGGGATCTGGATCCAAGTCACAACTATATATTTGGGTTTCACCCGCACGGAGTGCTTGTTGCTGGAGCCTTTGGAAATTTTTGTACGAATCATTCAGACTTCGAGGAGCTGTTTCCTGGCTTCACTGCGTATCTTCACGTGCTCCCATTTTGGTTCCGGTGTCCTCTCTTTCGAGAATATCTGATGACTAGCGGTAAGTGAAGGCAGGTCACTGTTCCTACAGCGTTGTCAGGTGGCAGGACTACACAGGGTGTTCCCTCCCAAACACAGGTTTACAGTTCCTTCGTCAAACCCTGTGTCTGCAGCCCTGTCTGGTGCCTCATATGCTGCTCAGATGATTCTAGGCTCCCCCGCTGGACTGGAAGCTCCAGGAGGACATAGACTGTGTCTTTCTTTTCCACCCCGGGTGTCTAGCATAGTGCCTGGACTCCACGAATGTCCAGTAGATGTTAATTCAATGAAAGCATATAAATTGATGAATGCATTTTGTGCATCCAGATGTGGGGAAAAAAGGATCCTGGGTCAAACAAGCGAGAGATTACACCTTTGGGGAGGCACTTTGCATGTGTTTATGAGCCTCAGAGGTGGGAAATGTCCTCCACATGCCTTGAAGCAATGGCTGTGTATAAACTAAGCAAACTTAACCTGTCTTTTTCTTCCCAGATTAACTATAACTTGGCTCAGAAATGAGTTCATTCTACTCTGCCCTCTCTGAACTAGTGGAAGACTCTTGATTAATGAAACCAGGACTCTACCAATTCCAGGAATAAAATTTAGCTGGGATGCTAAGAAGACACTCTCTGAGTGTCCCCAGAGGCTAAGCTTGAGTTAACGGCTCTCACTTCAATTTGAGGGGTTCAGGTTTATTTGGTTTTCCAACCTGACCACCTTCCTGACCCAGCGTGACCTGCAATACCTTACAGACCGCTTTATGTGTATGGTCATTGCGTGTGTTAATTATCATGGCCTCGCATTTCCAGAGTATAAAGAAAAGTTGATAGCCTCTTTTGGAAAATTTGTAATTTCAGGATGGCAAATTCAGAGATATTTCAGTGGCATATCCAGAGATAGAATTTTCCAGGGTCTTCCAGGTTTTGTTTCTTTCTATTTCTCAAGCCTCTGTTGTCATAACACACCTGATAGGAAATCACTAAGCCCCGGCAGACCGGGATCCCTGGCTGGGTTCTGTGGATGGACCTTCACCCACGTATGGCCCTGGGCTCTCTGTCCAGCCTGGCCGTCACTGCATCTGGCCTCTAGAGGGTGCACCGAACCTCCAAACTACCATAGGTGCCCACAAAAAAAAAAAATCCCTTCCGTGGTTTGTGGTCCTTGATTCGGTTATTTTTATAAAAGGAAAAAAAAAAAATTAAAGGGGAAGTTTTTTTTTTAATTTCAAAAAAGCACAGAAATATATCTACAGTATCCTGTTTGCGGATTCCAAGCCACAGATGAGCTGGGGGTAGTGGTAACAGAGAGCAGGTGTGGCAAATTTATGGCCCAAGAGATGTGGGTATGTGGGTACCCCCGCCCCGTGGCCATGTCACATGCATATGATCAGCCTTAAGAGTCTGCCTCCGTTTGGGGCCCCCACAGTCCCTGCCATTTGCCTGAGCTGCCATTTGGGATGAAACGTGCCTGTTCCCTCTGGCTTGTGACAACGTGCCATCTTCTCCTTTGTGCCATACTTGAGATACCCGAAGAGCTAAATAAAAACGTCCAGCCTTGTGGCTGGTAGAGCTTTAGGGAGGTCCTTATCTCAGCGTGTGCCGAGTCCTCCTTTATTTCCCTGGAGCCAGGTTGCTAGGACAGCCTGGGCCGCGGCGGCCCTTGACCCCCGCCCGTCTCGCTGCCGCCACGGCCTGAGAGCCCCCGTGTGTGCCGAGCCCGTGTGGCAAGGAGCCAACGGAGTCGCAGAGGTCCCTTGCGAGCAGCGCCTGCTTCGCTCTTACCCAAGAGATCTCTGCCCCTCGTAAGTCCGGCCCGTTCCTCTTGGTCCGTTTCGGTGACTCCGTCCTCGTCGGGGCCCACCAGGGCTTGCCGCGTGGTTGAAGGCCGTGGCCCTTGCCGCGTGCCTCGGGGTCGGCAGGGAGCAGAGCTCGGGCCCCACAGCCAAGCACGGCTCGGAGGAGCCGGTGTGAGCAACAGCTGGTAGATGAGACGAGCCTCGTGCTGGATGCTCCTCGGGAGGGTAGCAACTGTCTGTGTCACGTCATCACACCTGACACGGCGTCCGGCCTGTAGCAGGTGCTCAGTGAGTGTGTTGAACCAAGGAACAAGTGACGAGTTGACGTGGTTGCTGCGGGGGGGGGGGGGTCTATATGGGAGGAGCTGCACTTCTGACCTGGATGACAAGATAGGTGATGGTCCCGGTTTCTCCGAGAGGTGATGTTGCGAGAATGACATTGAGAAAGAGTGCAGCGCACCGGGTTTAGGAACATGGAGTTCGAGGTGTCTTTGAGTTACCAAGGTAGAAATGTCCTTGGAAGTATGGGAAGTGTGGAGGGGCGCCTGGGGGGCTCGGTGGTTGAGCGTCTGCCTTTGGCTTGGGTCATGATCCAGGGTCCTGGGATCAAGTCCCACATCGGGCTCCCCGCAGGGAACCTGCTTCTCCCTCTGCCTGTGTCTCTGCCTCTCTCTGTGACTCTCATGAATAAAATCTTTTTAAAAACTAAAAAAAATTTTAAATTTTTTATAAAAGGAATTATGGGAGGAAGACATCCCAGGAGATAGATTTAGGAGAGCTCGGCACACGTAAGTGTTAGTTGAGTCCACGTGTGTAGATAACATTAGAAGGATCACGGACCAAGAAGGAGCCTGTCTTAGTTCAGCCTGCTGTAACACAGAACTGTAGCCCGGGTGACGGGATATCCAAGATTAAGGCCCTGGCAGATCCAGGGTCCAGTTCGAGACCCTCTCTGGCTGAAGGGCAGCCATCCTGTTACATCCTCACATGACGGAGAGACAGCACCCTACCTCCCTCCCTCTTTTTATAAGAACACAGATCCCATTTGGGGGGCTATGTTCTCATGACCCCATTACTTCCTAAAGGCCCTATTTCTTAATACCATCCTATGGGGGATGAGGGTTCCAACATAGAGATTTTAGAGGAATGAATATATGCAGTTCTTAGAGCCCTAAGACCGAGCAGCCTTTAAGGATGGCCTATCAGCAGAGCCTAGAGAGGGACCGGAGGCGTGGCCAGAGGAGAGCCAGGGTCTGGTAGCCCCCAAGGCCCTCTTTCCAATGAAAGTAATGCCTCCAGCTCCCGCTCAGCGCACGCAGGGCAGAATGGTGATGCCTTGAACTCAGGGGAAGTTCAAACCCATTGAGACTCAGCTTCTCTGTCCTCACCCACCCCCGCCACCCTCTGCCTCCTTAGTAAGTGGTTGGTCACTCGGAATCCTGAATCATTTTCTATTCCCCCAGTAATAGGATCTCACAGTAAAATGAGCATATAGTTTTCCTTTGAGAAGTGAAGTGTGTTGTGTCTTAATAAAGCCTGTCTGACGCATTCTTGTATGACTCAAAGAAAATGGTTAAAGCCAAGAATGGGAGAAAATGATAAGACTTTAAAAAGCAATTATCTCTGAAATACAGGTCATGAGTGGCTTGTGTTTTCATTTTTACTCTTTTCCTTTAAGACTTCATGGTATTTTCCTCCAAGAGTACATAGTATGTTCAAAGTCTGAAAAGGAATCTTTAAGCGTTATTTTTCTGTAGGAAAATGCCTGGTACAAAGACTGAACAATTATATGACTGTCTTCAATAAACAATTCACTAAAATCAGACTAGACATTTTTGGAACTATGTAAAGATCTGGTTATTTGTCAAATGTCTGAATTTTTAAACACCATTTACACTATAAATCTAAGTTTGGGAAACAACCCGTATAGGATATCTGAAAACAGGCCCTTTTGTGTTCAGAAGATCCAGTGTAACCTCTTGGAAAGGATATGCTTTTTGATCCTGAGCCAAGATTCACCAGGGTGGTAGTGGTCAAGGTCACCATGTACAGCTATGCAGGTTGTACACTGAACAACTGCACAAGGCACCTTTTACTTATCATACAATATGAATAGAGTCCGTAGAGTTGAGCAAGTGTACAGCCCACCCAAATAGGTGGTGAATCTAATAACAAGTGACATTTTAACGACCTAACCCATCACCTGCCGAAATGTTAGATCTTACTAATGGAATATGTTACCAAAGATCTATCTGGCTGTGACAAAATTATAAATATAAGCTGTTCCAAATGTAAGCAGGCCCGGGAATTTTGTTAAATGTTCACTGACGTCAAAGAACATTATGGTGAAGAATATTTTCATTTTTAAGACACGCTAAATACTTAAGCCCTTTTATTTTCTTCATTAAGGGTCAGTCTCAGTTTCTAAGAAAAGTGTGTCCTATGTGCTGAGCAAGGAGGGAGGTGGAAACATTTCAGTCATTGTTCTTGGGGGTGCAGAAGAATCGCTGGATGCCCATCCTGGAAAATTCACTCTGTTCATCCGCCAGCGGAAAGGATTTGTTAAAGTGGCTTTGACCCATGGGTAAGTCGCTTCTCGTTTCCAGTACCTGGGGTAGAGAAGTTAAGGCATCATTAAATGAACACAAGAAATAAGGTAATTTTTCTCGTCCTTAAAGCAGACTTCCTCTTAGCTGACCCTACGGTAAAAGCAGATGTGGATGTTCGTGGAAAATGGGTACAACCGTCCCACTGAGGGAGCTCAGCCCCGTGGGAGCCAGAAGTTAAACTTACCTTTAAAGGCAAAGCAAACGGGGGGGGGGCCCAGGTGGCTCAGTCAGTTCGGCCTATACCTTCGGCTCCGGTCATGATCCCAGGTCCTGGGATCGAGCCCCACATGGGTCCCTGCTCCGCAGGGAGGCTGCTTCTCTCTTTCCCAGGGCTGCTCCCTGCCTCTCATTCATATTCATATTCTCTCTCTCTCTCTCTCTCTCTCTCTCTCTCTCTGTCAAATAAATAAATAGATCCGGACTGCCCGGGTGGCTTAGCGGTTTAACGCCACCTTCAGCCCAGGGTGTGATCCTGTAGTCCCGGGATCGAGTCCTGCGTCAGGCTCCCTGCATGGAGCTTGCTTCTCCCTCTGCCTGTGTCTCTGCCCCCCCTTCTCTCTCATGAATAAACAAATAAAATCTTTAAAATAATAAGTTAATAGAATCCTTTTTTAAAAAACAAAAATACAAAATTTTATATATACAGAGTATAAACGTCCAGCCCAATGAACAAACGAATCATGGCCCCAACGATAGGTAGAAAAGAAGCCTCCTGGGGCCTTGATTTTTCTATGGAATAAAATCCCACGAGACATTGACCTGCTAAAATACGTCCCCAAAGGGTTTCAAACAGAAGTCGGTTTCACTGTGTGGGATGTGAACTTAGTGGTACAGGGAGATGTGGGGACTTTGGAAAGTGGTTGGGATATGTTGCAGAAGTCTCTGAACAGAAGAAAATACTTAAATCTTTTTCCTTGAAAAAAAATGCATATTCTTCCCCCCTTTGTTATTTGTAGTGCCTCCTTGGTCCCGGTGTTTTCTTTTGGAGAAAACGAACTATTTAAGCAAGTTAACAACCCTGAAGGCTCATGGCTTCGAACTGTGCAGGAGAAGCTACAGAAGATCATGGGGTTTGCTTTGCCTCTGTTCCATGCCAGAGGGATTTTTCAATACAATTTTGGCCTGATGCCCTATAGGAAACCTATCCACACTGTGGGTATGTACATCGAAGACTAAAGGCTTGCTAGGATGAGTAGACGCATCACCTTAACCTTGAGCATCGTTATTGCTGCTGATTGCAGTGCTTATGCGAGAAAAATGGCTTTGGGTAAAGAACTTCCTGAAAAAGAATCCTGTAGATGGTAGTTGAGCCTCATTTACGGTATGCCTTTTAGCCAAGAAATGACTGCATTTTCCATTTGGGAATTGATCACTTTGAGGAATACTACTATTGAATTGCAGGGAGAATCCAATTTCGACATCGAGTTTCTAGTACTCTCCACGAGTCTGTTTCTCTGCCAGCAGATTGTAACATAGCAATTCTGTGATGAACACATTTACATCAGCCTATGAGTATCGGCAGATTTCTGTGTAACAGGTGTCGTCGTCATCTTTGTGTTCGGGTCACATGGGCACTGGCTTCTGTAGCAAGAGCACGTTGGGGGTCCACACGCTATTTTTATATGTATTCTCGTATGAGCTGAATTTATTTTAAAACGTGGTGCAGGGATCCCTGGGTGGCACAGCGGTTTGGTGCCTGCCTTTGGCCCAGGGCGTGATCCTGGACACCCAGGATCGAATCCCACGTCGGGCTCCCGGTGCATGGAGCCTGGTTCTCCCTCTGCCTATGTCTCTGCCTCTCTCTCTCTCTCTCTCTGTGTGACTATCATAAATAAATAAATAATTTTTTAAAAAAATAAATAAAACGTGGTGCATTGGGAGGGAATTGAGATGGAGGAGGAGGGTGATGGACTCTTGGTTAGGGCCGAGGGGCAGAGTCCTGAGCCCTTCCCATTACAAGTGACCTGGGGTGCGGAACAGGAGAAAGTCCCGAGCCGGGGGCTACGAGCACAGTTACCCGAGCTGTGTGCTTCATCTGAAACTGGAAGGAATAGTTTCACCACAGATGGGCCATTAAATGACATCCCAAAATTTTGTTTTCGGATCTGTTTCATTAGAATGGGATTTGACCCCCACCGTCAGGTTCTGAGAGCTTTGCATGGCACGTGTGGTCATGTGACACCGTTTATAAATGCCGCTATTTAACTCAAATGGAATGGTACCAGACTGTTCGATCAGTTCGTGTAGTGGGAACACAGAGATAAGTTTGCGATTGTGTTTTTCCAAGATAAGCTAGTTACGTTTCTTTGGTGTAAAATGCACTAACAAGGTAATCGACGTGGGTTAGGCCCTGATTTCTCTTTGCCGTAATATTAAATCGTCATTTCTGGTTCCTTATCTGCAAAGTCCTAGAGTTGACATTTTGGGAGATATAAGGGAAATTGAAAGACACAATTTTTGGGAACCTATAAGTTCAGTCAAGTGGAGCCCATGCACAGGCAATACATTGCAGGGTTGAAAGCCAAATGTATTTTGTGGATTTAAATGATGACAGTTATCCCCCTGGTGGGATTAAAGTTTAGTTTTAAGTTAAGTGGTTACCGTAGGATGCAGCCTGGTTATAACTCTACAGACAGATAATGAGCTGGTCGGGGAGTCAAATGGAAATGACTGAATCTGAATTCGTTGTTGAGACTAGAAAACCTAGAGCTCTGGTTTTCGTTCTTGCCTAACGTGCTTCTCTTCAAGATTTAGAATAAGGGAAAATTGGGACACCTGGGGGGCTCAGTGGTTGAGCATCTGCCTTTGGCCCAGCGTGTGATCCCCAGGTCCTGGGATTGAGTCCCACATCGGGCTCCCTTCAGGGAGCCTGCTTCTCCCTCTGACTTAGTCTCTGCCTCTCTGTGTGTGTGTCTCATGAATAAATAAATAAAATATTTAAAAAAAAAGAATAAGGGAAAATGACTTCAACGTGCCCTTCCACTTAGCTCCCAAATTACTTCATTGGAAATGCCATATCTAGTCTCTAGCATCCTCAGTCTCCTGCTATTATTTGAAGCCTTTTAAAAATGAAGCTGAGAATATGAATGTTTACATAAAATCTTAGCTGGCGTGCATGTGATCTCCTGGTGGTGAGTGGAAGTCAGATGCTTGAGAGCAGCCTGATGTGGGCCCCCCATGCACCGTCACACCCTGTGTGCATTTAAAGGCTTTTACTTGTGGGGAGCCTGGCTGGCTTAGTCAGTAGAGCACACGATGCTCCATCTCCAGGTTGTGAGTTCAAGCCCTACAGTGGGCTTGGAGCCGACTTAAAAAAAATAAAATGAAGACTTTTATTTGAAGTAACACAGAGGAGTATAGAGTATTGACAGTTCCATAAACAGAAACAAAGCTGGGATGCCTGGGTGGCTCAGCGGTTGAGCACCTGCCTTCAGCATAGGGCATGATCCCAGGGTCCTGGGATCGAGTCTCATGTTGAGCTTCCTTCTCTATGGGGAGCCTACTTTTCCCTCTGCCTGCTACTCCCCTTGCTTGTGCGCTCTTGTTCTCTCCCTCTCTTCTCTCTCTCTCTCTCTCTCTTTTTCTCTCTCTTTAATAAATAAAGTCTTTAAAAAAAAAAAAAGGGCAGAAGACATGAACAGAGGTTTCTCCAAAGAGGAAATACAGGTGGCCAACAGATACATGAAAAGATGCTCCACATCCCTCAGCATCAGGGAGATGCAAATCAAAACCACAATGAGATGTCACCTCACACCTGTCTGAGTGGCTAAACTAGAAAACACAAGAAAAATACGTGTTGGTGAGGATGTGAAGAAATGGGAACCCTCGTGCTCTGTTGGTAGGAATGTAAACAGTACAGCCACCGTAGAAGACAGTATAGAGGTTCCTCAAAAAGTTGAAAATGGACCTGCCCCATGATCCAGTAATTGCACAATTGGGAATTAAACCAAGACAATATGAAGACACAAATTGAAAGAGATACATGCACCCCTATGATTACTGCAGCATTATTTACAACCGCCAAGTCACCGAAGCAGCCCAGGCATCCATGGATTGATGAATTAAGAAGATGTGGCATATATATTCAGTGGAGGAGTATTCAGCTGTGAAGAGTGAAATCTTGCCGTTTGCAACAACATGGATGGAGGACAGTATAATGCTCAACATAATAAGCCAGAGAAAGAAAAGTGCCATATGATCTCACTCGTATGTGGAATTTAAGAAAAAAAAAAAAGAGAGAAACCAAGAAATAAATGCTTAACTGTAGAGAACAAACAGGTTACCAGAGGGTAATCGGTGGGGGGTGATGAGGGGAATAGGTGGTGGGGATGAAGAGAACGCTTATCATGATGAGCCCTGAGCAATGCATAGAATTGCTGACTCACTATGCTGTACACCTAGAACTAATATAATACTATGTATTAGCTATACTGGAATTAAAGTAAAAGCCTAACCCGGTGCATGGGGCCAGCTTCTCCCTCTGCCTATGTCTCTGCCTCTCTCTCTCATTCTGTGTGACTATCATAAATAAATAAAAAAAATTAAAAAAATAAATAAATAAAGTAAAAGCCTAAGTAAAAAAGTAAAAAAAAAAAAAGAAGAAGATACCATATATTTGGTTTACACATTATGCAAATAGCATACAATTTACATATTTTGTTATTGTCAGTTTATCAAAAGCTAGTAAGATGTTCCCATACCTTGTGGTTCATTACATAAATGATGGAAAGAAACTGATTTAAATATCACATCCATGGTGATAACCAGGAGGGATAACTGAAAGAAGTTTAGACTGTAAGAACCACGTGTAAAGAATTGCAGTTCCTTGGAATTGCTCTGTGTGTTTCTACAATATCGAGCTCCAGGAAAGCAGGGACTCTGCTTCATTCCTGGCACCCACAGGATAGAGGCTCAAGGCACATATGTAAACAAATCATTCTTCTCCTCCGTTTCCAGGTCTCCAACAAGTACACGTTAAACATTCTAAGGCAAGCTACCGTTCAATTCGCAGTGTAGAGCCAGTATGGGTGTGAGGATGCGAAGTTGCCTGTTTGGGGAAGAAAGTAAGAGAGGCAAGGAAACTTGCCATTTAAAGGGAGAAGATTTCATACATCCTAGTATATGTCAATTTTAATTTTTGAAAGTTCATGTTGGAAAATCTCAAGGGTCCAGAAAAGTCTCATGAGTAGGAAAATGAACCCCTGTGTACCTGCTCCCCCACTCACCAGCTGGTAACATTTACATTTACTACAGTTTTTCTCTCTCTAACGCTATAATAAATACCCTCTACTGTTGTTATTGCTCAACTGAGTATGTACAGACATCATGACGTTTGCTCCTGTGTATCTCCCCTAAGAGCAAGATGATTCTCTCCTATAATGTCAGTGCAGTTCAGGAAATCGGGCGTTGACAGATAGCTGTTAGCCAGTGTAGAGTGTGTATTTAAATTCCACCAACTGCCACAATAATTTCCTTCTTAGCTTTTGGGGGTTAGTGGGCAGGGAGGGTCAAGTGCTTCTTTTCCTAAACAGGATCATATGTTGCATCCAGTTTTTACACCTCTTCAACCTGCTTCCAGCTGGATTAGTCTTTCAACTTCCTTTGGTCTTCATGACACAAGCAGTGGGGAGGAATATAGGTCAGTGGTTTGTAGAACGTTCCCCAACTTGAGTTGGCGTGTTTCACTCATGATGACGCCCCACTTCTGTATACGTGGCAGGAATTCCACAGAAGTGGTGTTGTGTCTTCCTCAGTGCATCATATCAAGAGGCCCTTGGTGTCACTTTGTGCCATTGTGGGGGATATTCA
Source organism: Nyctereutes procyonoides (assembly GCF_905146905.1). NCBI lineage: Eukaryota > Metazoa > Chordata > Mammalia > Carnivora > Canidae > Nyctereutes > Nyctereutes procyonoides. The sequence goes on from NW_026575132.1 coordinate 28,862,142, forward strand.
TTTTGATCACTTGAGTGGAGTGCTTGCCAGGTTTCTCTGCTATAAAGTTAAATCATAAAGATTTACTACAGTTTATATATGTAAATATATAATCTGTATCATATATGTATTTATCGAGACTTTTTGCTTTTCATTGATGAGTAACCTGGGGATAGTGTTACTTAGATACTGTGTAACTATTCTGCTTATCAGCCTTTACTTGATGGCTTTAATATCCATTGATAATTCCTGCCTGAATCAATTAAGGCAGTTACGGTTGCAAACTGGTGGTGGTCTAACTCTTGCATTCCTTCCCTATTAATCAACTGGCTCTCCCTCCTCCCAGTGTTAGATTATTTGAATTCTGGATACCCAGAGAGGCTTGTCGGCTGGGTTGACAAGGAAGGGTCTCCATCCTGTCCAGTCTCACAACTTCCACTGGCTTCATAACTCCTTAGTCTGCCTTTTAATTATGGATGTGATGGGTGTGTTTGTTTCATTTTTAAGCTTACGGCAAAACGGAAAAATGTAACCACTGCCATTAAGAAATTGGTTCTTTCCATTGTAGGCCCAACATGGTGGTAGTGGCTGATGCTCAGACACCAGCCACACAAAGACCTCAATGTTGACATTAAGGAGCTGTTTATCGTGCATTAGCCAGGTGTACAAAAGGAAGTGATGTGGGTTTGGGATCTGATTCAGGGTGACTTAGGCGGCTTCATTTCTCCTCCCCGAGCCTCGGACTTTCCAACTCTGGAGAAGAGACTGTTATAATTTTCCTGTCTTTGCCCAGGGTTATTCTGGGCATCAAATGACATGGTAGGTAGGAAAGCACTCTGTACACCCCAGGTGCTAGGAGATTATGGGGTGGTATATACTGCAGGAAGCTTCCTGGCCTGATTGTTGAGAGCTCTTAAGTGTGTTTCCATCTTTGTAAGTATTCTTGCCTTAGTGTTTGTCTGAATCAAATCATGGGGAGATAGGCAAATTCAGATCGTGAGACATTGTATTGAACAACCGGTCTGGATTCTTCCAAAATATTGAGGTCATGAAAGACCAAAAGGAGAGAGCACCCAAAGACACAACAGCTGGCATGGGGAAAACGACTCTAAGGATATCATTGAGATCATTCATCGAGTTTGAATGTGGATTCAGTACAAAATAATATCATGTAGAAGTGTGATGATGGTGGTGTTAGAAAGGACAGTGTTCTTGTTCTTAGGTGCTTCATGCCACAATATTTGGGGACGATAACACGATTGAACCATTAATGTCTACAAGCTATTTTCAAATGGGTCGACAAAATAAAAATAACACGTATGTACATATGTGCATGCGTGTGGCGGGGGTGTGTGTGCACACAAACTATTCAAAACTCCAGAGTCTAGAGGAAGAGTATGCAAGTGCTTACTTCGTTATTCTTTCTATAATTTTGAATTTTTTAACATAAAGACAGGAAAAGGAATGTGCTTTAATAGAATACAACTGGTTTGAAACCACTTGAGGACAAAAGTAGTCCATTATATTTCAAGTCATTATTGTTTCCTGATGGGAAGAAAAGAGCAGGCTAAGGGATTCTCTGAAATGCAAAGAAAGGAAGGGGTGCCTAATTTAAATTTGAATGTAAAGTAGGGATTTAAGGAGATAAAAATGTTCCGGGAGATTAGCATAGTGCCCAGTACAACCCATTAAGTATTTAATAAATGTTTTTGAGTGAGTGTGTGAGTGCTTACACACACACACACACACACACACACTCACACACACACAGACACACACACACACTGTCTTACAATGAGCATATTTGAGCCTCTGCTGTAAGTCAGGGGTTCAGTGAGCCCAGGTCTCATGGGCACTCACACGTTGACTCTTCCTGACCCCCGGACCAGTAGCCTCGCTTTCTCTAGTGTACAGCTGTGCAGCATCCAGAGAAGGTCTGATTCCTGTGTGAGACCGTCAGAGCCATAAACTTGGTGGCATTTTCAATGCTTAAAGAAAAATAGAGCAAAGATTCCTTATTGCAGAGGATCTACTCTTTGCCTCGATGAGAAGAAAATAATGCCCATTTCCAAACTCCTCTCCAGCTGTGTGTACACTGGCTATGAAGCTGCTCATTCTTCTTCTCAGGTAAACACGACACAGCACCCTAGAGATGGGGCTGAGGCTGCTCCGCGAGGCCGTAAGTGCATAACTAATCTTGAATTGCTGGATGGAGTTGGAAAATGGAACAAACGCTACCACCAGCTATAAAAAGCACCGAAACATAAACAGGGCCGCTATGATTCCTGACTGCCACAAGGAGATGTTGGCTGATTTTTCCAGGGCCAGGAGTTCATTTCCAAAAGCAGGCTGAGGCAACTGGGGTTTTCCCTTTGTGTTGTAAAAAGAGAGTTACAGGGCAATTTGCAGCTAATTTAGTCTTTAGGTTTGTTTTCTTTTCCTTGGCAGTAAAAAATCTCCTTTTTTGTAGAGAGAGAATTCTGGTCTCCTAGGGCTCTGGAGACCCTTCATAGATTTGCAAGTCTTTGTTTTGTTACCTCTGTCTTTAACCCTAAAAAGTAATTGAGAAATATTTCTTAATTTCTAATCCAGTTTTGGGGTTAGTGGGGGGGGGCAGGAGTACTGGCTTTACCTCCTGAATTCTGTGTGTGTGTGTGTGTGTGTGTGTGTGTGTGTAGTTTGGGAATTTCCAGCATCTCAGTTTCTCTACGTGTAAATGAGAGAGAGGCAAGGATGAAGCAGTCCATTTCACACTTTAAAAAGAAAGGTCTTATGATAAATTGAGTATATATGGGCATGTTTGAGCTCTCTGGAAGAACCATCTAATATATAGTGAACCCATTAAAAAGAAAAGAACAGGATTGAGATTAGCTGTAGGAGGGACGCCTGGGTGGCTTGGCAGTTGAGCATCTGCCTTTTTGGCTCAGGGCGTGATCCCAGGGTCCTGGAATCGAGTCTCACATGGGGCTCCCAGCATGGAGCCTGCTTCTCCCTCTGCCTGTGTCTCTCATGAATAAATAAATAAAATCTTTTTTAAAAAGCTGTAGTAGAGCTCAGAGGAAGTAAGACTTAATAATTCACAAGTCTTAATTAAAGTAAGCTGGGAACAACATGCTTCACCTTCTCAGATCGCTTTGTCTCTCTAAGCCCCCTCCCAACTCCCGCCAGGAATAGTTGCCCTTCACCTTGAAGCTATTTTTCTATACAACTGCAAATTTGCTGGTAGAGTGGCATTGGCTGGTAGATTCTCAATTCACATGTAGATTTCTGAGTGTTTTTCTTGAAACAAAAAGATCAGAGTTGGAAAGAGGCTTCAAGATCATTGAGTTCTACTTGTGTATCCTAGACATGTAGAGATTAAGGCCAAAGAGGAGTTCCTAGCTTAGTAATGCATTTGTTGGTGAGGGACTAGACCTTGTCTCCAGTCTCGCGCCTGCACCAGCCCCCGTTCCACCCCGTCACCGCGTTAGCCTCTCTTCCTCTGTATTTCCAACCACAACTGACAGCAAGACGTTTCCAGTTCATTATGTTGAGTGACAAAAGACTGATGTGCACTCTTTGTAAATTTGACATCCAGGCTATCAAAGAGACCTGTCTGTGAGAATCTTGAGGCTTTATCTGGTTAAAGACTTAGCAATTTGAGAATACTAATACTGCAGTAAGGTGATATTTATTATGTGTATCTATATATATCTCTCCTTACTGCCTTAGATGGATGGATGGATGGTTGGATGGATGGATGGATGGATGGAGATATCTTCTTAATAATGCATTTTGTTATGTATGTGTGTGTGTGTGTATCACTCCCTTCTCTGTGCCCCCTTACCTCCCATACTGATGTCATTTATCACTTTCTCCTTTCTCTGTGACTTAACATTTGCTTGGTTTGCTCTTGAACTCTCCACTTTCTGTTACTGACATGGATGTGGACCTCGCATGGAGCACAGGACAACCTAGGCTAGGCCAAAGGACGCCACCTCTCACCCTCAGAGTTCTATTTCCTATGGCCCTACTTGACCTATTACCCAAGTTAATAGAGGGAAGGAAGGAGCTCTTTGCTGCCCAGCAAGTTGCTAAAACCTGTCACAGGTTTTCAACTCTTGGCATCAGTAAGCAGCAGAGGGCGCAGTGAACAGCAGGGAGGACCCAGGAGAGCAGATGCCAAAGCCACGTGTGTCTTGTAGTTCTGAAAAATCTGAGACACCTCTAAACACCTTTTTAAATATGTAAAGAAGTTGCCAGATTAAATAATAATTAGTTGATTTTTAATGACAGGCAAGTCACAAATGCATCCTCATTGTAAAAAATTCCTGCAATACAGATAGAGGGAAAACTTCCCCGTCTCTACCTTCCTTCCTTCCTAGAGGTAATGGTTATCCGTCTATTTCTAGACTTTTTAAACACACTAAAGCTTATAATACACCTAAGAATATAAATATTTTTTCCATAAATGGGATCATACCATACTATTTTACAACTCTTTTTCCTACTTCATATGTTCTAGACCTCGATGTGTGTGTGTGTGTATGCATATAATTTCATTTTTAAAAAAAAAAACCTGCTGCCTAAGATTCTGTTGAGTGAATGTTCTGTGGTTTATTTAGTGAATTTTCTACTGGGACTTCTGCTTGGTTTTGTTTTCTACTCTTACCAACAATAGGATTCTTGTGATTGTGTGTGTTTTCTAATGCAGATTCTTAGCTATGAAGATATACATTCTTGAAATTTTTTTAAATGACATGAAAAAGAGAGCAGAGGGCCAGTGCCTCATGACTCAAAGAGTTTGCAGTTGGCGACAATAGGGCACTGTGGCCTGGACACCAGCTGTACCAGAGGGACAGTACCAGTGACATGCCCACACAGCTATGTCCTCTTACTCACAGCTGTGGTCAGCCCAGTAGTTCATTTGACTCGAAGTCAAAACCACCAGGGTACTTCCACTGCAGCAACTGCTGAGGAAAGTTCTTTATTTGTTATCAAATGGGATGGCGTGATAGTTGGAGACAGCCAGGGAGATGAACAAGGGATTGGAGCAAGCAGGCCTGACAGATTCTGATTGGCAGATCTTTCCAGGGCCATCCAGTAGAGGCAGTAGTTTGTGGTGGAGTGATTTTGTCTTCTTACATCTGATGTATTCTGTATTTTTGCAGTTGGCCGCCCAATCCCTGTTCATCGGACTCCGCACCCAAGCCCGGAACAGATTGAGGAGTTGCATCAGACCTATATGGAGGAGCTAAGGAAATTATTTGAAGCACACAAAAGAAAGTACGGTATTCCCGAGCATGAAACTCTCATTTTTAAATAACCGTACTCTTAGAAGACATATAAGAGGATGAGAGAACATCCCATTGCAGGATACATGTTTTAAATAAGGTGTTTTTTTTTTCTTTGACTCTGGAATCAAATTTGCAACTCAATGCAACTGAAAAGTATTGTTTATGGTGATGGATGTTGATGTGCACCAGGTGCAAATAAATAAAAATATAGTGGGTCAACTGGAGGAGAAGGTTGGAGATGGCTATAATAACCCTTCTAATAAGACTCCTCATTTGGGAAAGTGCAGTCATTTCACAGGTTAAGAAAAGGGTTAGAATTATTCATGTGCTCAAAAAAAATGACAGCTTCAAAAAAATAATTAGACCCTTTTACCAGAATCACAATAATTTAAGGTGGTGTTTCCACAAAGCGTGACAGCTCTTGCTTAGCACAGCTGGAACAGTTAGGAGACAGTGTGTAGACTAATTTTCCATACAAAGCTAGAGGAGATCGTTTCTCTCTCTCTCTCTCTCTCTTTCTCTCTCTCTTTTTTCTGCATGAGCAGGCCATTTTTTGGTGAATAATGTTACTTTGCACAGTTAGATAATATGATCCTTCAGGTCATGTCAACCACCACGTTTTTATACAACGGTGCAGAATTTCTATGCAGTTTTTGAAATAGGATGAATCTACCATCTGGAAACCCATGTGGATGAGAGCATGTCTCCTCATTTCTATTCGTGCTTAGAAATATTCATGCTTGTCATTTGCTTAGAAGTATGTTCGTTTGCTACAGACAAGGAGGTCTTTCGGGAGACCTGCTTCAGAACATTAAAATTCCGAAAGGTTTTCACGGTACTAGAAATGGTTTTAATTTTCTTCCCAAATGGCCTCTTTGAGTAAGAGCAGCGATGAAAGAAAGTGCTCTCTGATTGTGATGGGTCCAGTTACAGCGGGCTGGTCCGCGAGAGTGGGAACACTGCTCCTTCTGTTCACTGACCTCTCCCTGGGCCCTGGGCTGGGCACGAGAGAAGTACTTGTTTCCTGAATGTATTTAGAGGTGAACCCACAAACAAACTTTGCCTTAAGGTGAAGAATTTTTGAAACTATATCAAAGGATGAACCTTGTATAAGAAAAGACACGCTTCCAGAAGGAGAAATTGTACCGTCCTGTTGTCTTATGACCATGATGGACAAGACCACAGGTGAGTCGCTGAGGCCTAAGTCAGAAGGTTTCTGATCATCAGGTACTAAGTGTTAAGTCATTTATAATCCAGTAAGGAGGAAGAATGTCTAGTTTCCAGATGATCTCCCCTGCTACTTCTTGCTTCTCTACCTCCTCCACTCTAGGTCTTTGGGGGCCACTTCTCTGAGTGGTTCTGACTTCCTAGTAATAGATCTTCAGGCCTCTGATTTTTAAAACCTCAAGCCCTGGACTAGAGCGTGGACTGAGTTCAGCATCAGCCAAACAAAATGTCTTGAGTAGGAAAGCTTTTCACATGGAAAAAGTGAACCTCCTCGATTGTTCTAGTCAAGGTCATCTTGGCCGGCATCACTTTGGCTTCACACTGGTTGAGCAATCCAGGAGTCCACTGACCCGTGGCCTTAAAATGACATTGATTTTTTAATTGAAGCAGGGAATAGGACACAACCTATTTTTTAATAGATGCAGAAAAATTGACTGTAAATCCTTTTCTATATTATTCAACCCAGATGAAGTGTAAAGGAACACGATTTACAGAAAATGACACCCCAGCTGGTAAGGGGTCAGTCTTTCAAAATAGAGCTGTGAGAGCCAGGATAACCACAGCAACGAAAGACCTTCAAGTCATTATAAAACCCATGAATTTCATAGCTCTGGAGATGTTTATTAAGAGCTCACGACACATAGTCTCTTGTGATTGCGTGAAGGTCTGACATTTAATCTCATACTTGGTAGTGGGGGCCAAGCTGACCCCCCCAAAATCAGTTGGATCATCTAGGAAGCAGTTGAAGCCTGTATGTAGTAACACAGAAGCCCTGAAAATAGAGAAAAGTTTTGCTCTGATAAATTTATCTAGAATTTTGCCATTTTGAAAATCTAGACATCAGCAACTTTAATTTCAGCATCCCTAAATATGACTTTGGGGTACATATTAGAGATGTTATCTCTTTCTTTCTTTGGGTCTCCTGCAGTCTTTTTTTTTTTTAAGATTTTATTAATTTATTCATGAGAGACACAGAGAGAGGGGCAGAGACACAGGCAGAGGGAGAAGCAGGCTCCCTGCAGGGAGCCCGATGTGGGACTCGATCCTGGGACTCGATCCTGGGACTCTGGGATCACATTGTGAGCCAAAGGCAGATGCTCAACTGCTGAGCCATCCAGGCGTCCCAGGTCCCCAGAGGTCTTAATCCAGCCAGAAGCCCTTTCATAAACTTGAAGCATAGTAGGAAGTTCCTTATAGTCCTACAGATTGCAGGTGAAGTTTTTGTCATGAATTTTTGCTATAGCACAAAATGTGGGCCATGTATTGTATTCACTAATATTGTGTGACCAAGATCGCCTCTGTTAAAGATTCTCACTGACTCTGCAATCGCACATAAAATTTAAACAGCAAAGCAAAACAATAATGACAACTAAAGGAACCCGAGGGCACAGTAAGAGAAACTCTGCTAATTGCCTTGAGAAAATATGCATTTATGTCACTTGATCAGGACATTTCTCTCTCCTGTTTCTCTTGCATACTGGGCACAGGCTGAGTCATTTCCTTTGTCTTGCAGCTGGAAGTATTGAAATTATCCATATCCAGCTTAAGTCTATTACGTTCACACTGAAGGTTGCAGCTTCAGTGCCTATGAAGGCCAGCCAGCTGTGCTCTGTCCCGGGGCTACCATGGCAGGGGATGCTGCATGACTTATGAAAACCTTTCATGAGGACTATGGAAACAATCACAGTCCATATACTTCAGGGATGATGGCTAAGCCTTTATTATATGTATAGCATTAAAAGCAAAAATCCCGGGACACCTGGGTGGCTCAGGGGTTAAGTATCTGCCTTTGGCTCAGGTCATGACCCTGGGATCCTGGGATTGAGTCCTGCATCGAGCTCCCTGCAGGGAGCCTGCTTCTCCCTCTACCTGTGTCTCTGCCTCTCTCTGTGTCTCTCATGAATAAATAAATAAAATCTTGGGGAAAAAAAGTAAAATCCCTACCTTCAATAGAAGAGATGCTTTGGTCATGGAAAGCACAGGAGGCAGCATCTAGATGCAGTGTCCCTCCCTCTGTAACTTCACATCTCTTCCAAACTGCCTCGCCCACAATGCAAATTACCAAGGTTTGTGTTAAATATGAAAATGAGTTTTGGGTGCATTTACTCTGTTTTCTTTTCCTCTGACCAGAAACAGTGTTGATGGGATTTATTGATTCGTTGATTGGTTTGGTCAGTTAGTTGTTTTTTTCCCCCCACTAGCCCAAGGTTGCCCAAGTTCTGATACTGTATTTGTGTTTTTAAACTAAGTGATAAAATGTCTATTTCTGGGGCTGGAAGAGTTACTCCAAATAGGATTTGTATATCTTTTTAAAGGAAAAAAAAAAAAGCAGCTTTTATGTAACCAACTAATTGTGCCAGTTTCTCTGCGATGGCAAGTACAGAAGCGATTTTTTTATATTTAAAACCAAGGGATTTATCTAATATCCTATATCTGTTATTTTAATTAATCCTTCACAAACACCCACAGCCTTGTGCCTTTTTTTTTTTTTTAAGATTTTAGTTATTTATTGCTGAGAGACACAGAGAGAGAGAGGCAGAGACACAGGCAGAGAGAGAAGCAGGCTCTGTGGGGGGGAACTCGATCCCAGGACCCTGGGGTCACGCCCTGAACTGAAGGCAGATGCTCAACCACTGAGCCCTGCAAGGGCCCCTCCTTGAGCCTTAATATCCTATATGGGAAGGCGAAGGTCTATCTCAATCCATAGGTTGCTGGTGGGGTGATGGGCTCCTCGGTGGCGGGATCTGGGGGTGTGCGCGTTTGCTTGTGGCCCCCAGGGCCGGGCCGTGGGACGATGTGTGCGGGAGGCAGGCTTTAGAGCTAGAGTCCGGCGGTTTGTCCTTCTGCAGCCGAAGCAGCTGGGCCCCCTGGCGGAGCAGGGCGGCTGCTCCCCACACTTGTTGATTAACCTGTGATCAGGTTTGTTGACCTGACCCTGCATAGAACACGAGGGTCAGAACACAGAGTGTGACTAACGACACTCCTAAAGCGAGGGATTCAGCACGTCCGGCGCCAGCTCTGTCTCGCTGGGACCTAGAACAGCTCTTCCCAGACCAGTACAGCGCCTGTTGCTTCTCCCTTCCGCGGGGGTGGTTTGGTGTGTGTGCCTGGGTGGCGTCCAGGACTCCAGAGCGGGTGGCCCCCCGCACGGGCAGGGGCAGGCGAGGGGCTGCAGGCCAGGCGGTGACAGCCCGCCAAGGGTCCTCCCGCTAACACGGGGCAGAGCAGTCAGGTTACACAGGCAAGTGGCAGCGGGGCCCCTGCCCCCCTGCCGACGGCCCAAGCCCGTTCTGGCTCGAGCTTCCTCCAGCTGGTTGCACAGCTGCCTTTTTTTTTTTTTTTTATAGCTCTTAGATTCTGGTTAAGAATTCTCGTAGCCTCTCTTGAGAATAAAGATAAATCTGACCTCCTTGTGTTCCCAAGGGCTGTATATTCCTCCCCTACTCCGTTTCCAGACCAACTTGGAGCCTTCAGCCTTTCTGGTTGGATTCCAGCTGTCCAGAGGGGGGACAGTCACACGGAGACACCCAGAAAACACAACAACCGTGCTTGCTTTTTTACCTGTCGGGCTCCTGTTTCAAATAACCCTTTAGCCTCTGGTCCTCCACTGGCTGCTGAGGAGGCTCACTCCTTCCTCTTGGGAGCGGATGATCTCTGAAGTCCCCCCTGGCGCGTCTCTGTGGTCTCTAGCCTGGCCTTTGTACTGTCATGGTCATACCATCCAGTGGGAGATGGACGTTTATCCGTGGACTGCTTTTGCCTCCACCATCCTCACTTGGATTCCTCTGGCCGTGCAGATAGTTCAAAGGACCATCTCCCCTTTCGTAGTATATGGAGAACAGAAACTGCTACGGAGATTTCTCCAGCATCACAGCGACCTTTAGTCTTGGTGTTTCTAAGAAACGATTGAATTCTCTAAATAAAAATGGGAGACATGTATGGAAGAGGTTTCCTTCTTTATATCGCTCAAAACTGTGAAGTAACAGTTTATTTCTTGTTAAAATCTTTATAGGAGATGGTGAATGTTTATATTTTCTACATTGTGCGTGTTGCTGTATGCTTTCTAAAAGCTCTTGGTTTACAAAGGTTTGACCAATAAATGGGTTTTAACATGCCCCGGTTGTAGATGTGTGCGCGTGGTGTTTTCTCTGAGTGGAATGGTTTTCCTTTCCAGGCCTTTGTCAAGGCTGAAGCCACTTGGACTTGGGGACTGATGCGGGCGAGGGGTGTCGTGAGCTTTGCAGATTCTCTGCTGAAGAGATCTGGATGGGAGAAATGCAAAACCCAGCAGGGGCAAAGTAGCAGGGAAGTGCAGGTGTGCCGGGTGGAACAGGCCGGGCCATGGTCGAGATGAGTGGAACTTACCAGATACAGAAATGTTCAAAGATTGGTAGAAAAATTGACACAGTCCAAGCGAATCACTGCTGAGGGGGTTTGGGGTTCCTTTTGGGTGATGAAAGTGCCCTAAAACTGGATTGTGGAGATGGCACGCACACTCTGTGAATATACCACAACCTCCCAAATTCCTCTCTTCAAATGGGTGAATTTACACTACATGAATTATACCTCAATAAAGCCGTTTTGTTTTTTGGGTTCTTTTAAAGATTTTATTTATTTATTCATGAGAGACACAGGCAGAGGGACAAGCAGGCTCCCTGTGTGGAGCCCGATGTGGGACTTGATCCCGGGACCTGGGGTCACGACCTGAGCTGAAGGCAGACGCTCAACCACTGAGCTCCCAAGTGCCGCTCAATAAAGCCGTTTTATACACTCGAGACACTCAGGCGCCTGGCAAAATAATGGAAGAAGCTAAAAACTAAATTTTTCTCTTGATGTGTCAAAAGTGCAATCGTCTCCTTTGGATGCGTGCATGTTGGATGACAAAGTTTATGCTTTGATTTTTGAGACCTGTTGGCATTTCTACTGTTTGTTGTCAAAATAGGTGTTTTTGATACTCTTTTAAAATATTTTATTGGCTAGAAAACATGTTGAATTGTTATGGTGTAAAAATACTGCTTCACTTTAATTTTTCCCAGTATTTTATTAATACTGTAGTTAGAATAAATACATAATTACATAAATAAATACATGCATAAGTAAGACTGTGGTTAATACTAAGTAAATATTATCCTATAAAAACCATTAATATTTATCGACCACCTACAGTGTGCCAGGCACAGGACTAGGGACTTTTTTCTTTTTCTTTTTTTTTTTTTTAATTTTATGATAGTCACAGAGAGAGAGAGAGGCAGAGACACAGGCAGAGGGAGAAGCAGGCTCCATGCGCCAGGAGCCCGACGTGGGATTCGATCCCAGGTCTCCAGAATCGTGCCCTGGGCCAAAGGCAGGCGCCAAACCGCTTGCGCCACCCAGGGATCCCAGGACTAGGGACTTTATGTACATAATGACATTTGGCTCTTAAAATAGCCCAGTGAGGTCAGTACTCTTCTGACCCCATAGAAAATTGGGGTTCAGAAAGGCTAAGAACTTTGCTCAAAGCAACCCTCATGGCGGTGGTGGAGCTCAGATATGATGCTGGGTCCTCCGGCCAGAGCCCACGTTTTTGGACATAAGGCTCAGGAGCCCTGAGGTATCCACCATCTCTGTCACTAACTTGGGTAAGTGACCTTGACCTGTGGAATGAGAAGGTGGGACGTGGCTGCAGAGGTTCTTTATGGGTCCATCTCCTGGTGATTCTGCTCTAACGCCATTTACGTTTCTGCGCACTGCTCCCCTGCCACCACCACCACATGGACCCAGTAGGCAAAGGAGCCATCCTGAACAACCCTGAGGGCTGGTCGCGAGATGGCAGGGTGTTGTGGATGCTCTTAGGACAGAGTAAGAAAGTTCCATAAGTGGGCTAATACTTGTCAAAGTTAAACATTTATTTTTTTTAAGATTTTATCTATTAGACGGAGAGGGAGAAGCTGACTCCCCACTGAGCAGGGAGCCCCATGTGGGACTCGATTCCAGGACTCCGGGATCATGACCTGAGCTGAAGACTGACCCCTATCTGACTGAGCCACCGAGGCGGCCCCAAAAGTTAAACATTTAAAGTGTTAGATTAAGAACACCGTTTAGCTAAAAGTTTTGACTTTTGATATATATGTGTATGTATATTTTTTTGGTAGCTGTTACTGCATGAAGCATCAGCTGGAGAAACATGGTTTCTCCAAACCATATTTTTTTATTCATTTTCTTTCTTACACGTGTACATGTATGTGCATGTTCCCACATACCTCTTAAAAGTCATCTTTATGAAACAATCACCGCATAATCTTCCAAATTTAGGAAGAACCGCCTTCGGTTTGACATCTCCTTGCCGGCCTTCTCCAGTTCATCAACATCTTTAAAACCTCTAGATGGGAAGGAAATTTGATGTTTCGTTTGACCTGGCATGACATTTAATGCATAACGCTGAAGTAAAGAAATGCCATGATCACGCCTAGATTGCTTGACTCCGTGAGAGCAGGATCATATGATTTGTCATTTGAAGTTCACTTAACTTTATTTTTATTTATTTTTTTAAAGATTTATTTACCCATGAGAGACACAGAGAGAGGGAGAGGCGGGCTCCCTGCAGGGAGCCTGACATGGGACTCAATCCCAGGACTCCAGGATCACCCCGTGGGCTGAAGGCAGGCACTTAACCGCTGAGCCACCCAGGGATCCCCAAATTCACTTAACTTTAAAATAACTTGAAATGTTAATGTTAAAATAACATTGAAACTGTAAATGTAGAATGTTAAGTCATATCAAATAACTTGAGTGGGACTTGCAGAAGCATTTATATAGTACACATACAGAGACGTTGATACATAGGTGCATCTGCATTGCTGTTATTGAAATAATACTCAAAGGAAAATTTAAATTCCTGGGGAGAAAAGCAAATGTGATTCATTTGGGAAATAGCTATACTTTTAAAGATGAATTAGATTTTATAATTTGAATAATGTACAGGGGATTGAACCTAGTGCCATTATTATTGCAAATAAGTGCAGGAGATGTGACATAGTGACACTGTGTGATGTGTCCACAGGAAGCAGCACAGTGTTTCAAACCAGGACACGAGCCTATCCAGGCCTTTTTTTTTTTTTTTTAAGATTTTATTCATTTATTCGTGAGAGACTCACAGAGAGAGGCAGAGACACAGGCAGAGGGTGAAGCAGGCTCCCTACGGGGAACCCGATGGGGGGCTCGATCCCGGGACCCCGGGGGCCACGCCCTGAGCCGAAGGCAGGCGCTCAACCACTGAGCCCCCCAGGCGTCCTGAGCCTATCCAAGCCTTAACCGCAGTTCCAGAGGGAGAGGTGACCGGCTCAAGCACGGATGACCTTGGTGAGACCTTCACCCACATGCCTCCTCCCTTTTCTACCTTCTTTTATAATTTAGCTTTGTCTCTCCCCAGTGGCTTCTGCTTTATTCACAATCCAGGAAAAAGGAAAATAAAAGGAAGTGAAGGGAGGAATTGAATTGCAGGGAGTAGTGAAGGAACTCTCGCTTTCCATCAGAGGGAAGATCAAGGACAACGAAAGGTGGGAAAAGTTGAAAGGAAGCGGGGACCCTGCAGGGAGGAGGCAGGACAGCAGAACAGAAGGGCCGACGTCTCCCCTTTGTACACTTGACGTTCAAGGACCTTTCTCGTTCCACCCCACCATGTGCCCCTGTCCCAGGGCGTCTTCTGCTCGGTAACCGATGAGAGGAGCACATCTGGTGCTGCCTGGGGGAGAGATTATCTCGGGAATGGTATTCTGCGGAAGGAAGGTTATGTCCTCTTGGGGGCCCCTTCTTGGTGATGCGAAGGAGTGGTTCCTGCAGTAGAATCCAGAACTTTTCAGGACGCCTGGGGGGGCTCAGAGGTTGAGCATCTGCCTTCAGCTCAGGACGTGACCCCGGGGTCCTGGGATCGAGTCCTGCATCGGGCTCCCCATAGGGAGCCTGCTTCTCTGTGTGTGTGTCTCTCATAAATAAATAAAAATCTAAAAAAAAAAAAAAAAAGTCTGACCTTTTCTGAGCCCATCAGGCCACCATGATTAGGGTCTTTGCTGTCACCTGATTACCGCCGTGACTCCACTGTCGCCTAGACAGCTAGACCGTTGACCATCTTGGCTGGAAACGGTGGGAGCCCCTGGGAGCCCCTCTGCCCCCACTACTGTGGCAGGTTGACAGGTGACACAGGCAGGATCCAAAGATCAAATAGGCAAATGGACACAGTGGTCGGGGCGTCGGGTCTGCCCAAGTCTGGGGGGGCATCATGACCTCGGGCTGTGTTTCCACTATTCCTGTTGAGGGTTCCGTGAACCAAACCACCAGGATGATTTGGCCACGAAGCTGCCCTTGGGTGTTAGATGACAGGATTTATGCAAAGCAGCCTGCCCTGCTGGTCAGCTGTGGCTGGAGGAAACCGTTTGCAGAAGGAGCTGGAGACTTGAACTTTGGATTCGCTCTGAAGCTCTTACCACATCCTTTTGGCCTGACTTCATGGCCGGGCGGTTTCCTTTGCTGCATCTTGATAGGCTTAGAGACTGCCCCGGGGCCGCTATTTCAAAGGAGAAACTTCTCTTCCATCCAGCCTGTGATTTCCCCTGCCTCGGGCACCCGCTCCGGAACCGGGGTGCGGGCCCTGCCCCGGGGTGGGGGGGTGTTTCTGTTCATTCGCAGGCCTCCGGCAGGGACGGTGTCCGCCAGGATTCCTTGGCAAGAGTCCACCGAAGAATCACTTTCAGCTTTGTTTGCGGTTCGCAGACTCAGTTGGCATTTCCCGCGCCTCCGGAGATTCGGGGATCCTGGGGGGGAGGAGGCCCGGGTGCGAGGCGGGTTCCTGCCGCTCAAGGCAAGAAGTCTGGGCGCTGGAGGGCGACACCCGGGCCTCAGCTGGCCCGTCCTGATCAAGCGCTGACTTGCTGAGAAGACCGAGGCTGCCCTCTCCGGGCCCAGAGTCAGAGAACTCACTGGAGGGGGGGGGGAACACGAGTGTCACAAGAGCAGCACCAGCCCGGAGCTTTGGCTCTGGGAAGAGATGCAGGAGCAGGGTGTCTGGGAGGAGCTGTGGGAGCACGAGCCTCAGCCTGGCTTGCAGAACAGGTAAGACTCAGGGGAGCACCGGCGGAAGGGGAGCACCGGCACAGGAGTCCGGACAAGGTGACCAACTGGGCACAGTGGGCCTCCGGACGTTCCTGCTTTTAAGTGACAGCTCCCGTCCTGGGAAGGACCCTCCATGTAAGCAAAGGGGGACCCCCTGGCAGGAAGGCAGAGTGCCACGTGGCCCCCGTGCTGAGGCCACAGCTAGCAGCTCTGTCTGCCTTTGGGAGGAATGACAGGAAGGCTTTTTTTTTTTTTTTAATGCTCCAGGGGATCCCTGGGTGGCTCAGCGGTTTAGCTCCTGGCTTCAGCCCAGAGCGTGATCCTGGAGACCCTGAATCGAGTCCCACTTCGGGCTCTCTGCATGGAGCTTGCTTCTCCCTCTGCCTGTGTCTCTGCCTCTCCCTCTTTGTGTCTCTCATGAATAAATAAAATCTTTTAAAAAATAAAAAAATAATAAATTTAAAAAATACTCCAGAGGGGTGCCTGGGTGGCTCTGTGGTTGAGCATCTGCCTTTGGCTCAGGTCGTGATCCCGGGGTCCTGGGATTGAGCCCCGCCTCAGGCTCTCTGCTCAATGTGGAGCCTGCTTCTCCTGCCCCCCTCCCCCACTCATGTGCTCTCTGTCTCTGAAATAAAACCTTTTTTTATATTCCCCAAATGAGGGATCCCTGGGTGGCGCAGCGGTTTAGCGCCTGCCTTTGGCTCAGGGCGCGATCCTGGAGACCCGGGATCGAATCCCACGTCGGGCTCCCGGTGCATGGAGCCTGCTTCTCCCTCTGCCTATGTCTCTGCCCCTCTCTCTCTCTCTCTCTCTCTCTCTCTCTCTCTGTGTGTGTGACTATCGTAAATAAAAAAATAAATAAAATAAAATAAAAAATAAAAAAAAATAAAAATATATTCCCCAAATGAATGAGACCATATGTTTGTCCTTCTCCGATTGACTTACTTCACTCAGCATAATCCCCTCCAGTTCCATCCACGTTGAAGCAAATGGTGGGTATTTGTCATTTCTAATGGCTGAGTAATATGTTGGCAATCAAACTCCAATAAAAAAAATATATACAAAACAAAAATAAATTAAAAAATAAAAATAAAATTCTGAGTATTCACTTATAAAAATAAAATTCTGAGTATTCACTTACAAGGATAAAAATCATCTTTCCTACACAGAACATCCATTGAGTAGTAGAAATGAGCCATGATGGATACTTTTGCATCTTTGCAAAAGTTAAATGAGCACATTTAACCTCAAAACACAGTTTTTAGGCTTGTTTTTGTATCTTCCCCACTCCAAGTACCTTGGCCGACTTAACTGAGGCTGAGACCCTCAGTTGGAGTCCGAGGTTACGTGACCGTGATCAAAGTCCTTAAGGAACAGAAAGTTTCCCATGAGAAGCATTTGTCTGAATTATTCTTTCCACAGTGACTATTCCTGAGAGTAGGTTTAGAAAAACTCTAGATTGCTTCAAATCAATTCCAACTGCAGAGACTCCAAAAAGCATTAGATCTTCAACCAACCTAGCCAGGAAGGTAGCAGGTAGAAATGTCAACTTCATGCTTGTGTGGAGGCCAAAAATACCACCACACCTCCAGATGCTACATGTATGTGTAAGGCAGGAAGGACAAAGGTGTCCACTCTCTACTGTATTAGAAACCTTGCTATCCTTCCTATAATCCCTCTGGCAAGCTTTGCTTGACATCTCATTGATCAGAAAGGGGTCCCCTGGATTCCCCCCATCTACAGATATGGCTCGTAAAGTACCTACTGACTTTCCATTCTCTCGGGGGTCAGCAAACTCTTTCAGTCAAGACTAGGATGGCAAGCATCTTACCCAATAACTACTCAGCTTCATTATAGTGCAAAAGTAGCCGTAGATAACTGTAGATGAATGAATGTGGCAGTGCTCCAGTAAAACTTTATTTATGGACATGGAGTTTTGAATTTCATGCAATTTTCATGAAATATTCTTCCTTTGATCCTTTTTTCTTTAGCCATTTAAACTCTTCAACCATGGAAAGCTAAAACCATTCCCAGTTCACAGGCTATATAAAAACAGAAGCCTGACCCGATTTGGTTTGCGGATCCCAGAGGAGGGTGAGGATGGTTTTGGGGGGCACACCATAGTGCTGCCACAAATACACTCTACCTGGAATGTAGAGTAGTGGAAAGTGATGAGAAGCTCAAACTACCAAGCCAAACCTCAATTTTCCTGAGGTCAGCAAGCAAACTTTACTTCCAAATGTTCTTTGTCATGAACACATTAAACCTACCAGATGCCTTTAACTCAGAAAATCTGTATTGCTGATACCCAGGAGATCTTTATATATTTCTACATATTTTGTTTTAAATTGCCCTCTAATGACTGTAAAACTGGATCAGACCTACATGAGCAAACTCTAGAATGGAGTCTAGAACTATAACCAGAAAGTCATGGACTCTGTTATGCAGACATTTGCATAATTGCTCAAAGATCTGTTTGTCTGAGCTTTGTGAAAATTCAGAGAGAATGCCACGCTACATACTAGTTAAAACAGAGTGATAGATAGGTTGACCTAATGATTGTTCTTTTTTGAAACTATTCCTAAAACATTACCTTTTCATTCCCTTAGAAACATTCTGTTTGCTTTTGAACTTTACTTTTAAAATTATTTATCATTAAATGTATAACTATGCTGAGTAAGCATGTGCGTAAATACAAAAGTATTATATACGTAGACCCGTCTACATAGAATACAGCCTAAGCATAATATATGGACTACATATATATGCATCTCATTACATATATACTGTATACATTTATGTGCATAATAGCACTGTCTCCTTCCTAATTAGAGAAATTTGAGTAACGTAGCTGAAGAGCCTAGGGATTCAACATGGATCCAGATGCTCCAATGATATCATCAGGACTCAATCTTGCTCCACTTCTCTCTTGTCTCCACTCTGTTGACTTCACTGTCAGACTCCCTTGCAGGCACACACCTAACCAGGTCAGCACTCCCAAGGGAAAAAGAACTGCTCTTTTTCCTAGAATTGGGTCTCATTGAATTGACTTGGATCATGTGTCCCTCCCTGAACACATCCTGTGGTTAAGAGATTGGAATATGCTGACTCGCCTGGGCTCCCCTAGAGACGGAGAGCTAGCAGGGCCTGCTGGCTGGCTGAACCACGGACAGAGAATAAAGGATAAGCGGTTCCCCAAGGGAATCAAGGTGAATGGATTCCAGGAAGACAAAAACAATCATCGACCACGATAACATTAACACTTGACTTTTCACAAAGGAGTCAGGAAGAGAATACAGAGATGCAGAGGGCATGAATAAGAAATGGGAAAAACCATGGGAAAGCAGGGAAAGTAGTTTTCTGGTAAACTGGGCAAGGTCAGTGGTTCATAGTCTTGACCATGTAGCAGAAAAATCTAGGTGGTTAACAACAACCACAAAACAGATTTCTGCACCTTACCCCAGACAAATGGAAGCAGAATCTGGGAAAGCCTGGTCTGGGATGCTGCTGCTTTTTCCACCACCACAGGCAGTAGATACGCGGCTTATTTATAGACGTGCCTTGGGAACTACTGTGCAGGGTCGCAGTCGAGTAGGGCTAAGCTGCCTTAGCAAACCCCCCCGCAAACCACCGAGGCAGGGAGAGATTAATTTATTTCTCACATGACAGTTTGGAGTGAACAGTCCGGGAGGGTGGCTGTGCTTATGCAAAAGTAAAAAGTTCCTCCCATTTGTGCCCTGCCCTCCCCTGGGGCGTTGTCCCTGTTTGTGCAGTGGAAGCTGCCAGCGGGGGCCCCCCCACGTCCCAGCCCGCGGGGAGAACAGATGAGGGCACGGGGGCGTTCAAGCCAAGGCTCCCAGCGCACAGTCACTGCCATTATCATTACATTGGCCTGAACTTGGTCATTCGGCACAGCGGCCGCAGGGGAAGCTAGGAGCGCAGGCCTTCCCTCCCTAAGGTGTACATACACAGCTCTAATTCTTGCTTCTAAAAACACAGCCTCACACGGACGCGTGAGTAGCTAGGTGGGCCAGTGCCCGGCTGTGATCGGATGCCCACGGGTGAAACGGTTATTACTTTCACTTAAAGGTGACAGATTGGATTGCATTCATCTTCACTTCTTCGCGAAACTCCTCTGAAGTGAGAATAAAGGAATCAAAGTGGTGAAGAGTCAAAGAGAACAGGGGAGGAGTCGGGGGACCAAGTGATGTCAAAACGATTTTGCAAAATGGAAAACAGATGGGCAAGCGGTAAGTGGCTTGGCTCAGCAGAAAAAGCAGAATCTTGGGGCCAGAGAGAGAGGAGGGCAGAGCCCGGTCCCGAGCAATGATTCCCGTTTGCAGGATCTCGGGAAGGCCGTGCCACGGAGGGCGCCAGCTGGCTGAAGCCAGGTGTGGAGGGGATCAAAACCAGAGTCGCCAAAAATCTCTTTAAGGAACAGACTCTCAGGTTCCCTGCCCTAAGTCCAGCAGCTTGTCCATCCCACTACCTGAGCAGAGCACAAGTTCTGTTCTTGGAAATTCTAGAGAAATGTTCAGCCCTGGAATACCAGGCCCAACAGAGAGGGGTGGGGTGGTGAGGTGAAGCACTAAAGCAGACTGAGCGACAGCCTCCATTCTGAATGGGAATGCCCACCCTCCTTCCCACACCGGGTTCCCACCATCCATAGCAGCCAGCTTCCTGTCACCCCAGTAGGGGAATGGATGATTCCTCTTTGGGGAAACCGACCAACCCAAGAAAGAAGACCAACGGATTCCAATATCTGTGGGTCTCCATCTGCCACAATATACTGAGGTCGTCCACCAGCGAATAAATAAACTATTTACACAGAGCTGCTGTCAAATCGTTTTGACATCACTTTCTCCTCTGACTCTTCCCCTGTTCTCTTTGATTCTTCACCACTTTGATTCCTTTATTCTCCCTTCAGAGGAGTTTCACGAAGAAGTAAAGATGAATGCGATCCAGTCTGTCACCTTTAAGTGAAAGTAATAAATGTTTCGTTTGTTACTGAACAAACGTTCAAGAATCAGGAAGGCATTTCAAGAAAGGCTTCAATGGGAGATTTCACAAATGAGGAACATGAGAGGAAACTGGTGGAAGAAAATTTCAGAAAAGGGTCATTTATGCCTTTGGAGAGATGAGAGGAAATCTTGTAATAATAAAACAAGAACAGAATGCTATGCAAAGAAGAGTATTAGGAAAAAGAAAGTGACCTAGCTATAGAGCGTGATGGGATGAGGATAAAAATAGGCACAGGAATTTATGAGGGAGCCAGATCCTCACACTACATAGAAGAGAGCCAGCAGATGAAGTCTCAAGTTAAAAAGTCAAGAAATATCAATTTAAGCATGTAATTTAGGGGCGCCTGGGTGGCTCAGTCAGTTACGCATCTGCCTTCGGCTCAGGTCATGATCCTGGGGCCCTGAGATTGAACCCAGGTCGGGCTCTCTGCTCAGTGGGGAGTCTGCTTCTCCCTCTCCCTCTCCCTCTGCCACTCCCCCTCGCTCATGCTCTCTCTCTCTCTCTCAAATAAATAAATCTTAAAACAATTTTTTTAAAGCATGTAATTTAAAATGTAGGTATAAATACACAAAGGAAAAGGTAACTGAGCTGAAAATGATTGACTCCGGAAGTGGGAATGGAGAGTGGGGTAGGTGAGGCAGAAGACTGCTGCTTTTCATTATGAGCCAGTACTTGGCATGCTGATTTGATTTGTGAATCCATGCATGTGATAACAGTAAAATACATTCTAAGACTTTTATTTGTTTTAATATTAAATAGTTTGTATATACCTTAAAATAATTAAAATATTAATATATCTCAATGACTATGTTTTCACAAGACATTGAGGTGGAAATGTATGAGAAGCTTCTATGTGAAGTATTTCATGAGAAGATACACAGATGGACTGGGGTGTAGTGGGGAAGGTAGTTTATGAGGAAACTTGCAGACTTAAGACATGAGGCATTTGAAAGAGTCCAGGGACTTTCAGGAGGGAAAGTGAGAATATATTTTAAGAAATCTGAGCAAACCATTGTAGACTAAACTGCCAAATACCTACAGAGAGTTGGCCAATGTTGTAGAAACCATAGATACTCCAGGTTTGTTTTTTTTTTTTTAACATTTGTTTATATATTTTAGTAATAGGAAGTCATTTTGTTTGGATAATATTAGGAAATGAAGACTTGTTTTTCCCTTTAATTCCTTCTTCTTTTTTTTTTTTTAGAATCATCTTACACTTGAGATCAAAGGGCACAGAGGATTTATAATATTGGTTATTTAATTTAATTTAATTTAATTTATAAAGATTATTTATTTATTTATTCATGAGACACACAGAGAGAGGCAGAGACACAGGCAGGGGGAGAAGCAGGCTCCCTGCAGGGACCCCGATGTGGGACTCAATCCTAGGACCCCTGGGTCATGCCCTGAGCCAAAGGCAGATGCTCAACCACTGAGACACCTGGGTGTCCCTCCTTTTAATCTATAACCAGAAATGCTTTGTGGAGCAATAAGTCAGCTACTGACTGGCTTCTCAAGACCCTGTCTCTACCTGACATCACTAAACAGGTCAGACACTTGCTTTCTCTGTGTTATTGTAAGCTAAGAATGCCCACGTGTTCCAGTTCTGGCCAATGAAATATAGGGGGGTCCAGTTAGGGGCCTCTGGGAAGTTCTTTTCTTCCTGATAAGGAGTTGATGCATTGAAAGAGAGATTCCATATGGTGCCTTTGGGCGACAGGATAATGTCATTTCAGGGCCCTCTGTGGCCATCTTGTAAGCCCAAGAGCAAGGCCAAAGGAAGTTCCGAAGGCTCCAATCCAATGCCCTCGCAGCAACAAATGTTAAACCAATACCAGTAACTAATTCCTTGTTACGCAAGAATAAAAAAGCCAAGGTGAACTGGTTATGCAAGAGCAAAAGAGCCAAGTTTTCTGTTTTGTGCAACAAAATTTTTCCTGTTTTCTTTATTGGTCCAAGTATGTTGGGTTTTTTTTTTTATAGATAATAATATAATCACAGTGATTAGACAGTGTCCCCTGTAGTAATTGAGTGAGGGAAGGCAAAATGACTCACACATCAATATGATCACTCTCTTACATTGGAACACGTGTATGAAAGTTAACAACAGCTTTTCAAGAGGTGTGCCGTGACACACAGGTATTGCAGGTGTGATGGCTCACTGAGTCCCCCATCCCTGGGGCTCGCGGAGAGGGGGCTGGGGTGGTAGGACTCTGACTGCTGGCATCCCCGGGGCAGTGTGGACTCCTGGGCTGCCTTGTGCATTTGCCCGCAATGTGCTCTATGGACACAATCCTGCACTGGGCGCCACGGAGTGTGATGCGCTTTGGGAACCAGCTGCAGCCTCTGCTCGCCGGATTGTAGGTGCTCCCGCTCCTGGTCGGGGCAGGACGTCGTGTAGTTACTCATCTTGTCTCCAAATCCTCATCCTTGGTAGAAACTGAGTCCCTGGATAAGTTAGATGTTGTGCCTCTGCAAAACGTTGAACTGCTACGAAACGAAATTTACCGTGTAAATTAAGCTTGATTTTTAGATGTTAATCACCCGCTCGATTTTTAGATGTTAATCACCCGCTCTGGGTCTGGGCCGTGTTCACTTTATCTGATGATAAATCTGTTGATTTCCTTGAGTGATCAGCAAGCATTTGCTGAGTACCTGCTATGGACTCAAAGGCCTAAGAGAAAGACATAGTAACTCAAACTCCTAAGAAATAGGCCCAAAGTAGCCAAAATGAGAAAAGGGTTAAGCTTATTAGGTGTTCCTCTAAATTCCAATCTGGACCCAAGTACATGGCATGATATCTTGTTGGTTTATTGGGTAAAAACCTGCTTTAAACGGTGAAAGGGCGGCACCTGGGGGGCTCCGTGGTAGAGCATCTGCCTTTGGCTCAGGCGTGACCCCGGGGTCCCGGGATCGAGTCCCGCGTCGGGCTCCCTGCAGGGAGCCTGCTTCTCCCTCTGCCTGGGTCTCTGCCTCTCTCTCTGCGTCTCTCATGAAAAAAAAAAAAATAAAATGCTTAAAAAATAGACAGTGAAAGAGAGTAAAGTGCGGGGGTGCTGAATGGCCAGACTGACCGCAGTCCCAAGAGAAAAAAATCAAAAGATAGGAGCGGGTCCCAACTCGCACGGCCGAGCCGCGGCAGAGTCGGAATCTGGGGGAAGAGGGGGGCGTATTACTCTACTCCCGGCTCTCCAGGCTTACTTCCCTCTTCGCCCCGAGGCTGTGGACAATGGGACTGGATTGCTGGGCGGTGGGGGACGCAGAGCTGCCCGCGTGGGCGCGAGGGCCGCCGGCCGCTCCGCTGTCGCCCCCCGCGGCGGGGTGGGGGGACCAGAGAGGGCAGAGCCCAGGGCGCCTGCACTGACAGCAGCAGGTGCAGCCCCGCCCCGCTTCGGGCCACGGGGAGGGGGGGGCGGGTGAGCCGGGCTCCGTCCACGCGGAGGGGGGGGGGGGAGCCGGGCTCCGTCCACGCGGAGGGGGTTGGGGGTGAGCCGGGCTCCGTCCACGCGGAGGGGGGTGGGGGCGAGCCGGGCTCCGTCCACGCGGAGGGTGGTGGGGGTGAGCCGGCTCCGTCCACGCGGAGGGGGTGGGGGGGAGCCGGCTCCGTCCACGCGGAGGGGGGGGGGGAGCCGGGCTCCGTCCACGCGGAGGGGGTTGGGGGTGAGCCGGGCTCCGTCCACGCGGAGGGGGGTGGGGCGAGCCGGGCTCCGTCCACGCGGAGGGTGGTGGGGGTGAGCCGGCTCCGTCCACGCGGAGGGGGTGGGGGGAGCCGGCTCCGTCCACGCGGAGGGGGGTGGGGGGGAGCCGGGCTCCGTCCACGCGGAGGGGGTTGGGGGTGAGCCGGGCTCCGTCCACGCGGAGGGGGGTGGGGGCGAGCCGGGCTCCGTCCACGCGGAGGGTGGTGGGGGTGAGCCGGCTCCGTCCACGCGGAGGATGGTGGGGGGGCGAGCCGGCTCCGTCCACGCGGAGGGGGGCGGGGGGCGAGCCGGGCTCCGTCCACGCGGAGGAGGGGTGGGGGCGAGCCGGGCTCCGTCCACGCGGAGGATGGTGGGGGGGCGAGCCGGCTCCGTCCACGCGGAGGGGGGCGGGGGGCGAGCCGGGCTCCGTCCACGCGGAGGGGGGTGGGGGCGAGCCGGGCTCCGTCCACGCGGAGGATGGTGGGGGGGCGAGCCGGCTCCGTCCACGCGGAGGGGGGCGGGGGGCGAGCCGGGCTCCGTCCACGCGGAGGGGGGGTGGGGGCGAGCCGGGCTCCGTCCACGCGGAGGGGGGGCGGGGGGGAGCCGGGCTCCGTCCACGCGGAGGGGGGGTGGGGGCGAGCCGGGCTCCGTCCACGCGGAGGGGGGGCGGGGGGGAGCCGGGCTCCGTCCACGCGGAGGGGGGGTGGGGGCGAGCCGGCTCCGTCCACGCGGAGGGGGGGTGGGGGCGAGCCGGGCTCCGTCCACGCGGAGGATGGTGGGGGGGCGAGCCGGCTCCGTCCACGCGGAGGGGGGCGGGGGGCGAGCCGGCTCCGTCCACGCGCGTGCCGCCTGCCTCCTCGTTTCTTCCACTTCTGGGGCGGCTCGTCCGAGACCCCCATTCCCGAGGCCGCTGGGGGTCAGACGGTTTCCTCCCGCGGGTGAACCCGGAGGCGGGGCTCTGCTGGGGGAGGAGAGGCGCTGGGGGACCGAAGGCGGGTCCACACTTCCCTCCACGCACCGGGGAAGCCAATTTCTCCGGATCCCTAAACCCCTGAATGACAGAGGCCGGAGCTTGGGGCCCGCTACCTGCTGGGCCTGCGGCCGGGCCAAGGCCTGGACTTCTCCAAGCTGCGGTCTTCCCATCTGAGATCCTGAAGGAGTCTTGTTTTCTTTTTTCTTTTCTTTTCTTTCTTTTCCTTTCTTTTCTTCTTTTCTTTTCTTTTCTTTTCTTTCTTTTCTTTCTTACTTTCTTTTTTTCTTTTCTTTTTCTTGTTTTTTTTCTTTTCCTTTCTTTTCTTTTCTTCTTTTCTTGTTTTTCTTTCTTTTCTTGTTTTCTTTTCTTGTTTTTCTTTCTTTTCTTGTTTTCTTTTCTTTTCTTTCTTTTTTTTAAGACTTTATTTCCTTATTCCTGCGAGACCCAGAGAGAGGGCCAGAGACACAGGTAGAGAGAGAAGCAGGCTCCATGCAGGGAGCCCCAGGCAGGACTCGATCCCGGGACCCGGGGTCACGCCCTGGGCGGAGGCGGCGCTAAGCCCTGGAGCCCCCAGGCTCGCAGGTGGTGGAGACCGTGCAGGTAGAGAGCGCGCTGGAGGTGTTTGCTTCCCGTGGACCCTGCTTCCGGGCCTGCTCCTCTCCATTCGGTTCTGCGCGTCTTTACTGTGCTAATCTAACGGTGAGAATCGCGGTCAAAAGCATCCCCTTTCTCAAAAATCATGGAACAATACGCCGAAAAAGTGTAATTTTTACTACACCTAAATTGTAACTTAATATGCCTGAAAGGTTTTTGTTGTTGTTTTTTAGAAAAAGGCATTTATTGCATTTCAGACTATCAAGTCTCATTAAAATCCTATAACGCCATCATCTAGAAAGGCCCCTGCAGGGTTACAGTGGACAGGTTAAAATACGAAGGGTTCTCAGTGTAGAGAGAACAGAATTAAAGTACTTTAATCTTACTGTAAGTATGGATACAACGAGGTCAGTGTGGCTGCAGTTATATTTATCTGCCCAGGGGATTGGTTAAGCATTCAGAAAGCCTCAGCAGCCAATAAATTAAAAAAAAAAAAAAAAAGTGTCCTGTGGTTAAAGACAGTTTGTTTAAGCGATTCTTAAGGAAACTGCTGATTTTCCGTTAGCGTTTATGTTTCTTTAGTAAACAGAAGACTTGCATTGGGGGACTTGAACGATTTCCACCAACTGCAGTTCTTTCTCCGAAGCTTTGTGAAGTCGGAATATATTTTCCTGCTTTCCCTTCTCCCAAGCAGACGTGACTTCAGTCATCTGGACCCTCATGACATCGCATCACCAAGCTCTACCCCCCATCATAATCATTTGCGACTCTTGTCTTATTTCCTTTGCTAGATTTTTTAGCTTTTTTTTTTAATTTTTATTTATTTATGATAGTCACAGAGAGAGAGAGAGAGAGAGGCAGAGACACAGGCAGAGGGAGAAGCAGGCTCCATGCACTGGGAGCCCGATGTGGGATTCGATCCCGGGTCTCCAGGATCGCGCCCTGGGCCAAAGGCAGGTGCCAAACCGCTGCGCCCCCCAGGGATCCCAGATTTTTAGCTTTTTGAGGTCAGGGCTATATCTGAATAATATCACCACTCCTCACGGTGCTGAATGAATGAAAAAAACCAGTCATTGTTAACTGATAAAGCAGAATTAAGAAGGGATCCATTGTTGCATGGAGAACTGAATGAACGAAAAAAACATCAACAAACAGAATGGTGTTTCCTCAGTGTTCACTGGTAGGGGCAGCTTTCAGAACAATACACCGTGTCACAGGGAACCACAGTCCTCGATTGAGTAAGGACACGATCTTCCATTAACGCACCTATTATTTTTAAGTGAATGCTCCTGACTGAACCTGGAATTAGGACATGGGGACTGTAATCCCAGCTCGGTGACTAGCAAACTGGGGACATGTGGCCAAGCTGTTTGAGCCTCTGAATATCAGTTTCCTCCTGCATACAATGAAGGGATTGAAGTCAATTTTAGGTCATCCCCCAAGTTCCTTCCAGTTTTCATGTCCACTAAGTGTGGGGCTCTCTGTGTCTGTCTCAATGTTGGGGACACAGTGGATGCTCAGGAAACACCTGTGACTGACTCCAAGGAGTTGGTTAAGAAGTTTGATTTTGGGGGCCCCTGGGTGGCTCCGTGGTTGAGTGTCTGCCTTCAGCTCAAGTCATGACCTCGGGGTCCTGGAATCGAGTCCCACGTCGGGCTCCCTGAAGGGAGCCTGCTTCTCCCTCTGCCTGTGTCTCTGCCTCTCTTTCTCTGTCTCTCAGGAATAAATAAAATAAAATAAAATAAAATAAAATAAAATAAAATAAATAAAATAAAATAAAATAAAATAAAATAAAATAAAATAAAATAAAAAAGAAACTCTCTGGTTGGTTTTTTACCTCTGGATTTTTTTTTTTTTTTTGCCATCAGCTAAGAAATTTCTAAATGCTTAGGGAGCATCAAGGTCAATACTTTGGCAAAAAGTTTTGTTCAGTTTAGTTAGTGATATTGTATCACTTAATTTGGGGGCATGGGTAGCAGTACTACGTTTATATACGATGTCAAGGGGATACAGGAATTGTCTACCTTTCCGGTAACTTTCCTGTACATCTAAAATTATCTTTAAAAGAAAAGCTAAAAAAAAGTTTTTTAAATCGGCGAGATTTTTTTTTGGCATTTCCAGAAATGTATATTTTATTTTATTTTATTTTATTTGAAATGTATATTTTAACAACACATTCTTTATGGGAACATAATGCAAAACAGTAACCAATAACTGAACATAGCAAATTTCATTAAATGAACATGTTCCTTTTATACTTTTTCATGTTTTGAGCAGGTGGGTTATTTCTAACAAGCAAAATTTTTAAACATTAAAGGATACTCAGTGAAAACTTCATCTCTATTGTCAGCCACCCACCTGGTGTGTGCCCTTCCAGAGAGGTTTCATATACATGTGCATATATATCAGGGTTCTCCGGAGAAACAGAGCCAGTAGGTCATACAGTAGTCCCCCCTCATTCTCAGGGCGTGGGTTCCAAAACCTGCAGTGGGTGCCCGACGCCACAGATGGTACCAAACCTTAAATAGACACTGTCCTTTCCTGAGCACAGACACCTACGATAGAGTTTAATTGATGACTCAGGCCTAGTAAGAGATGAACAATGTAACTGACAATAAAATAGAACAATTATAACATGTTGTAATAGAAGCCCCGTGATCCTGGTCTCTCTTTCTCTCAAAATGCCTTACCCTGCTGCCCTCCTGCTTCCTGTGATGATGTGAGGTGATAAAAGGCCCACCTGACAAGATAAAGTGATGTGACGGATGTAGGCACTTGGATGTACTTAGCTTCAGGCCACTATTGACTTTCTGCCAATATATACTTTCTGGAGCACTTCTGAAAGGACTTTATATCTACCGCATGGTCCCATCCCTTCCGGATCACCTTCACTGACTTCTCTCCATGAACTTGCTGAAACAAGTAACAACCCAGCCATCCATCACTTAACTGAGCGAATGTTTAGCTTTTTTTTTTTTTTAAGATTTTATTTATTTATTCATTAGAGACACACACAGAGAGAGGCAGAGACACAGGCAGAGGGAGAAGCAGGCTCCCTATAGGGAGCCCGATGCGGGACTCAATCCTGGGACCCCGGGGGTCACGACCTGAGCCGAAGGCGGACACTCAACCGCTGAGCCCCCCCCCCCCCCCCCCCCGGCATCCCAGAATGTTTCACTTTTATTTAAGGGGGAAAAAAAGATATTTGTGTTACAAGGGCAGGCATCTCCAGTATCCAAGTGCTCAGAATACATATTCTAGGCCTTTCTTTACTTACTGCTGTGGCTCCTGCAATGTCAGAGATCCTCCCATTCTCTTAAAAATCATTTTTATGCTCCCCTGCAGAAAAGAGCAGAATGATAAATAAACAAATACATAAGTATTGTTTTGTCAGTGACCCACTTTTCCATCTCTCATTTTGCTGACTTCTAAAACCTCTTAAATGGTTTATTTCCAGGATCGTCTGCTACTTGATTACACGACATTTTAAAACTTTTGTTGACCAGGAAAGCAGCGGTTGGTGACACGCCCTCAGCTTCCAAGGAACATGCTGCTTCCTTGGCTGCCTTGCCATCCTCTCATTTTCTGTCTTGTGCTCATCCATTTACCGTGGGGCAGGCACCTGGGGTCCCTCTTGCTCCTCCACTGTGTCCGGAACCCTAGAGGCAGCTTCCAGAAGCTTCTCTTTCTTTATCTGCAAACTGGAGATGCGAAGTTCTGCTTCCCAAGCCCCTTTCACAATTGAGACCATGTCTGGGAAAGCTCTTTATTCAGAACCTACCAACACTAAGGTTTAATAAATATTCACTCGACTCCAGATTCTTCTAGTTCTTTCTCTTCTTTATCTTTCTCCATCCCTCCTTTTCCCCTCTCGTCTTTCTCCCCCTCCATCCCCTCCCCACGTGCTGCCTTTCTTTCCTGCTGACTGGTCTCTCCGCAGGCTCCGCGGCACACTTTCCTTCACCTCCCTTGTGAAACGCAGTCGTAGATTCCTGATCAGGAAGGATGGTGGCAATGGGGCAGGACCCTACTTGACCATTTTATCAGCAAAGCCTAATAGGAAATAAGAATGAGGGCTGTTAAAAAAATATATAAAGAGCTCCGTGTCATCCAGTATGAGAACTTCGATATATCCACGTCATGAAAATATGCCTCCCTGTCTCAGATGATCCTCTCGTGTGCACACCAGCTGCACACTCAGGGTTGGGTCAGCAGGCAGGAGACCAGGAGTAGCAAACAGGTGGCCTCCATCTACACCTGCTCCCCAGACCAGGTCTATGTGGGCACAAGGGTTTTACACGGAAACTTTGTCCTATAAATCCCAGTTCCTAGCATCTCCCGAAAAATGAGAAAACCTGGCAATCCTGGGTGCCCAGTTCTGCATGCCCACAATCGTCAGGAGATGGGTTGTAGGTGTGCCCACTAGAAAGGGCTCTAGCAAGGGTTCTATATTTCACCCGCATCCCAAGTACTTCCCAGTGTAAGGACTGGGCTGATGTCACTTATCTGTTGTCTGCCTAGAGCTCTGAAAGCATTTGGGTTCAGGAGATCTGTGTTCTCCTTCCCCTACAGCCTGTCCTGTGGGACTATGAAGGTAGGGGACTAGAGAAAAGTAGGACAAGAGAGAAGACACTCTAGGTTTCTTGTTGTTTGGGTTTTTTTTTTTTTAAGGTTTTATATATTTATTTGAGAGACAGGGAATGTGTGAGAGTGCATGGAGGGCAGGGCATGCAGGGAGGCAGAGGGAGGGGGAGAAACAGACGCCCCGCTGAGCAGGGAGCCCGAGGTGGGCTCAATCCCAGGACCCCAGGATCATGATCTGAGCTGAAGGCAGAGGTTTATCAACCAACAGAGCCGCCCATGCACCCCCCGAGGCTCCTTTTTAATTGTGGTAAAATAAACAACACAAAAACTGTTACTTAGCCATTTTTAAGTGTACGATTCAGTGGCATTAATGACATTCTCAGTGTTGTGGACGCATCACCACTATATTCCCAAAACTCTTCACTACCCCAAAGAGAAACTCTGTACCTATTAAGAAGAACCCCCCCCCCAATTCCTTCCCACTCGCTCAGCATCTGGAAAGCTCTAGACTACTTCCCATCCCATCAATTGGCTTACCCTAGGTACCTCATCCAAGTGTAATCATACAATGTCTGTCCTTGTGTGTCTGGCTTATTTCGCTTAGCATGACGTTTTCCGGGTTTCTCCACATTGCAGCAGGTGTCTATTCTTTTTTTAAAAAAATTTTTAAAATGATTTTATTTATTCATTCATGAGAGACACACACACAGAGAGAGGCAGAGACACAGGAGGAGGGAGAAGCAGGCTCCATGCAGGGAGCCCGACGTGGGACTCCATCCCAGGTCTCCAGGATCACGCCCCGGGTGGAAGGCAGCGCTAAACCGCTGAGCCACCCGGGCTGCCTGCAGGTGTCTATTCTTCATTCCTTTTGATGGCTGAACAAAATGCCATCGTGTGGATATAGCACATTTCGATTATCCATTCACCCCTTCATTGACACTTGGGTGGCTTCCACCTTTTGGCTCCTGTGACTAGCGTGGCTTTGAACATGGGTGCGCAAATATCCTTTCGAGTCTCTTTCAATCCCTTGGCGTATATAGATCTAGGAATGGACCCGTACATGACATGGCAATTCTAAGTTTAGCTTCTTAAAGGAACCACAAACTGTTTCCCACGGTGACCACATCATTTTATCTTCCCACCTCTGAACTTGAAACAACCAATCATATTCAAGTGGAAGAGAGTCATGTTTATATCCTTGTTCTTCCCCATTTTTCCTAAAAGTACATGTTAACTGTTGGCTTTTCAAAAGACCACCAGAGAGATCTGTTGACCAATCAAAACCATTTTATTAAGCCAATTACAGGAAGTTGTATTACTATATCTTTAAAGGTGTTAGCATAGTCCCAGAAAGGGAAAGGCAGTGGGGGGTGTCTGGTCTCAGCGACTTTAGGGCAGGTCTTGGAAGCTGAGTCACTGGTGGGCACTGATGGCTTTGGGTTGGTGGGCACCAGGAAGTGAGCATCTTGAGGCCAATCTTCATTAAAAAAGAAAAAAAAAGCTGTTGGTCTTGATAAGAAAGCTCTTCTAGTTAGCTCACAGTCTTATCTTCCAGAAGCAAATATGTATTTACTGGACCAAGTAGATAAAGTAGTTTCTGATGTGGGGACAGCATGCCCCGTCCCACTATTGTGTAGCACAGGCACAGCAAATGCTGTTGGTCTCCATCCTCACGGGTAAGGAGGGAAGACTCCGTCCTTTCATATCATGGATCCACTGAGTGAAAGGCACAGCAGGAAAAGCAGCGATGGAGGGACCATCGGCGAGAGAGCTGGGATGAGCTGTCAGGTGGCCATCGTGACCCTTCAGGCCAGGTCTCTAACCCTAGATCAAGAAGAACCTCTGGGCTCTCTGGAATCCAAACTTGTGAATGTTTTGCTTTAATATTATAGAAACCACATGCCCAGTGTTCTCAGTCTGGTCAGCCGTGGGGGTCATGGGTCTCCCCTCCTTTCCTCGGTCAGAAAACTGACACACACACAGTCCCTCTCCTGCCCACACCCTCCGAACCTCCACTTAGTCAAAACCTGGCAAAGAACGATGAGAAAAACTGGGCCAGCTTCACAAGACTCTGCATTGTTTAGAGACACAGGGAAAAAAGGAGCATGTTTGTTCACTTTAATCTGATGGGCAGTTGTGTGAGTTGTTGTTTCGATCCTTACGAGCTGTTGTATGGATTGCAATTCCTACATTTTTAAAAATAATAAAATCAGAATTTCACAACAGGTTTTTTGTTTGTTTGGTTCTTTTTTGTTTTTTTTGCCAAAGGGCCACAATGATGGGCTAGATTTTGTGTTAAATATAACTTTGAGTTTCCGACCGCCCAGTGAAACCACCAGCGAGAAGTCAAAGAAAACTGTGTCGGTCAGAACTCGTCTTGGGAAAGTACTTTGTTTATTGGAAAGAGATAGTTCCAGAAGCACCTTGGGCTGAGAGGGTGGGGTCCCAAGAAGACTACTAAATAGCCCTAATGAAGTAAGTCAGCCGCTTTTCACGGAGCCTCAGTTGCGTTAACGGGAGGCCAGCTGTGCAGCGGAGCTATGAATCGGTTTTGTGTGTGTCAGTTTGAGAGCGGAAGCGAGAGGAAAGCAGACTCGCTCCGTGTAAGGGAAGGAGGAGACCAGGCGAGGTTGGGCCTTGGAAGGAGAGAGAGGGAGACAGCCATCAGCCACGGAACATCAAAGCACAGATGGAAACGAAATAGCTCGTGTTTGCTGTAACATATGTGATTGTGAATTCGAGGCTAACGTGTCAAAGGCGCTACTGACATTTGGGGCCACATACTTGTTCCCTGAGGGGGCTGCCCCGCGCTGGGGCTGCTGAGCTGCATCCCCCGCTGCTGACCACCAACCAGTGGCATCTGCCTCCTTCCGTCAGCTCTGAGGACCTAAAATGTGTCTGGGCATCACCACGTGCCACCCTGGGAAGCAAAAGCATCACTGGCTGAGAAGCACTGTCGTATCCGCAGCAAAGCTGGAGAGGCCAACAAGATGAAGATTCTAACGGGGAGGGACGGTAGGCTAATTTCACTGGGACGCTTCACTCCTGTCCCAACGTTGTAGATCTGAGCCTCGGCCTCCAAGTTTCTGATCAACAGTCTGACACCTGTTGCAAAGGCACGATGAAACAGGGGCACCTGGGTGGCTCAGCGGTTGGGCATCTGCCTTTGGCTCAGGTCGTGACCTCGGGGTCCTGGGATCGAGTCCTGCATCGGGCTCCCCGCAGGGAGCCTGCTTCTCCCTCTGCTTGTGTCTCTGCCTCTCTCTGTGTGTCTCTCATGAATAAATAAACGAAATCTTTATAAAAAAAAAAAACAAAAAAAGAAATGGATCCCATGGGGGTTCCTAATTCCTCTTTCTTCAAATATTCCTTTCTTACAGCATTTACTTTATTCCTTCACACCTGCGTATCTGTTGCCTGTGCAGGCTGTAGGCTCTTCTGTTACAACAACCGTCCAACACGACGTCTGAAATGTCCGAAGGCTAAAGTCACGAACTGCCAGGCCCGCTGCCTTGCTTGGCCTGTGGCTGTGTCTTATTTGGCTCTTTGACACATCCAGAACGTTGACATTAACGTAGAGATTTACCACTTTCCTGAAAGGGTCACAAGATGGTTCAACAGCGGACCTGCGCTGCCGCATAAGCAGGGATCCGTAGTTCCCGGAGCTGACCATCAGCTTCCTCCTGAGGAGAGGTGCCCACTCAGCAGTTGGCAGAGCTCCCTGTATCGTCTTGACATTGCTCTTCTTGCTCCTTGTCTTGCCACGTTACTGGCCCGGCCCCTGAAGGTATGTGAATTTTCAACCACTAGTGTAAGTGCCCCTGGACTGTTGATGATCACTGGTCTCGGATTTCACATTGGGTGTCCTGATATTGTGTGGGGGGGACACAAGGAAACAGAGGTCTCCATAGAGCAATGTGACGTGAAGCTGGGTTTATTCCTTTGACCAAGGAGAACTGCCTTACTCAAGTGCAAAATCAGCTGGTCTTTCTGAACAAAAACTGAAAGGGCTAGCCATGAGTTGCAGAGAAAGTACATCAAATACGTACTGAGTATAAGCCCGAGGCAGGTTGCAAATTCCTCTTTGCCATTGGCCATGGCCCAAAAGCAGGATGAACGTTCTGGAAGAGAACCACCGCAGACGCTGTGGGGCACAAGCCAGCTTAGCGCCGTGTAAATCTGGATGTGCACGCTGAGGACTGGTAGGAAATTGTTCAACAATGACGAATAATAGTCACGATTTTTGTTTAAAGATGTATTTATTTATGTGTGAGAGAGAGGGAGTGGGATGTGGGGAGGGACACAGGGAGAATCTCAAGCCGAATCTGCACTGACTGGGCTCGATCCCCGGACCCCGAGATCAGGACCCGAGTTGAAATCAACTCAGATGCTTAGCTGCCTAAGCCACCCAGGCGCCCCAGTGGAACTATGATTCAGAGTCAGGTGGCTCTCGGCATGACTGAGACAAGAGGTCGCCCGGGGTCTTGTTTGATCCTTGACACTAGATCTCTCCGGATCGCTCGGTGGTGGTAGGCAGAGGCCATCCAGTGCGCTGGAGTTGGGCTCCTCCAGTCCTGCAGCCCACTCTTTCCTCGTACCTCTGGGGAGTTTCCTGGGCCCTGGAACTTCCCTAGCACGACACTAGAGCATTGTACCGCGCAGATGCTCCCGGCTCCCAGCTCCACGGGGAAATAACAGTATTTCCCCAAACAGGACTTTCATTCTCTCCAGACAATGTGATAAATCAGTCAATCTCATGCCCATGGATTTGGAACATGAAAGTACATTATTGCTTTATCAGTGGACCTGCTTTTAGGCAAACACATCGAAACAGGCTTCATGCCCCTTGATCTGTAGTTGACAGGATGATTAATAACCATTTGACATTTTAAAAGTGAATTCTCAAGGCATGACAAGTAGATGGAAATACTAACCAGTCAGCGTGTTTACAAAGTACTTGTCTCCCATGAATCCAGTAACGTGATGGTCCTTTTGATTTGGGTCACAAGATTATTAGAACATCTTGTCCTGAGGAAAGAGAGAAAAGGAACCCCTCGAAGATGTTGTAAGTACAATAGCACTTAAGGAGATGAGATTTTGATATATTTGGATAGTTTATGGCTTCTAGTGACTTGTCCTTAAAATTTCTGTCCTTAATGTCACCTTCCTTTACATTTTTTAAATTGCGGTAAAGTATATATCATAATACTTCCCAGTACATAATATTTCCCATTTTCACTATTTTTAAGTGTATAGTTCAGTACCCTAATTTACTTCTTTTTAAAATTGCTTTTTTGCTGATAAAAAATTGTAGAAGACAAATTCGTTTAGGTCTAGTTTCATATATCTAAACAGGGGCCCAGTCTATGCCAGGGAAAACCCTGGGCCCCCATTCTTTCCCCCCAAAAAGCCTCTGAAATTAAAGACGGAAGACCATGGCTAGGGATAGATTCCAGTGTTTATAAAGAATAGAACTCCAGGGGCGCCTGGGAGGCGCAGTCTGTGGAGTGTCTGACTCTTGGTTTCTGCTCAGGTCACGATCTCAGGGTCATGAGATCGAGTCCCCACATTGAAGCCCTGCATCGGGCTCCATGCTCTCTCCATCTCCCTCTGCTTCTCTCTAAAATAAATAAATCAATCTTACAAAAAAAAAACAAACAAACAAAACTTCAGTTACTCTTCTCTTTTCATATCCAATATGGAGTGAATAGATCATGTAGAAACAATA
The DNA here is from genome assembly GCF_905146905.1 of Nyctereutes procyonoides. NCBI lineage: Eukaryota > Metazoa > Chordata > Mammalia > Carnivora > Canidae > Nyctereutes > Nyctereutes procyonoides. The sequence continues at coordinate 28,898,286 of NW_026575132.1, forward strand.
AGATATTATATTAAGATTTGGTGAGATGAAAAACGCTGACCTCGAGCGAAGAAGCCATGGTCCGACAGTTTATCAACTATTGGTTGATAAGTTTCAACCTATTTATCTTATTTTTATGGTCTCTAAAAATCATAATGACAAAATACACAAAGCAACAGTAAAATTTGAGTAATCAAGTGTTGTTTATTTACCTTAATAATGATTAGTCTTTTAAAATATAAGCAGAAATAGGATTGCCTGGCTGTCTCCATCAGTAGAGCTCACAACATTTGATTTCACAATCGTTAAGTTTGAGCCTCAGGCGGCAGCAGGTAGAGCTTACTTTAAAAATATATATATATGTAAACATATTTATATATAAATGTATACATATATATGCAGAAATAAGATTGGATGCATATTTTGAACTTTTTTGTCTTCACATAAAGCAAAGAAACTATTTGCTTCAAATGTATTTCAGGCCTTACATAGGCCAGATATTCCCAGACAGTGACCGCCGGTAAGGAGTTGTTGGCTGGCCCCACCGTCGATCCTTGGAAACCTGCGAACCAAATCCTCTCCCTGCAAGTTCCCAGCATATCTCCCAGCCCCATAATAAAAGACAAGGTTTTTTCTATTTTCTCAGTGGGAGTGCTGCTCTGGCATTTTCTCTGGATTTATAAAATACTTCACTTCACCCTATCTCTTCGTGGTCCTCAAAATTAATCTTGATCAATGTAGGATTGTTTTTTATGATGCTGCACTCTTTCACCTTCCTGTGTAGTGTCATTTCACAAATTCGGACATGGGAACTATTAAAAGGACAGAGAAATTCCTATAGCTACACAAAGTATCGTCCCATAACAAAAGCCATTATTTTCATCTTATATTTCAGTGGCCTTTTTCTCCAGGGCAAAATAAATCCGATTTATTGGATATAAAATCCGATTTAAATGGATTGCACCTCGGCTATTAGTTCGCAGACCTCTGCCTGCAATCCCAGAAGCTGCCACCAGGTGGTGGTGAGTGAGCCGTTTTGGATGCGAAGGCTAGTGGGGGGGAAGGGGAGGGGAGGCTGGTGGGGGAGGGGGAGGGGAGGAGGAGGGAGAAGGCAGGGGGAGGGGAGGAGGGAGGAGGAAGGGGAAGAGAAGAGGAAAGGGAAGGGGGAGGGGAGGAGAAAGGGAAGAGGAAGGGGAAGAGGAGGGGGAGGAGAAGAGGTAGAGGAAGAGAAGAGAAGAGAGGAAATCAAATCACAACAAAAAAATGTCAGGTCATCATAAGTCAACAAACTGCATCAGGACCCGGGGGGCTCAGTAGTTGAGCGTCAGCCTCCGGCCCAGGGCGTGACCCCGGGGTCCCGGATCGAGTCCTGCGTCGGGTCCCACAGGGAGCCTGCTTCTCCCTCCGCCTAGGTCTCTGCCTCTCTCTCTGGGTCTTGTGAATAAATGAATAAGTCGTTTTATTACAGCATGTACTGGCAGGTGTTCAGTAAACAGAGCTGGGGGGCCAAGCCCCGTCCTCCCCATCCCGTCTGGCTCCAGCGCACATCATCTCCGCATCTCCCCCTCCTCCCCCTCCTCCCCCTCCATCCCGTCCACCTCCTCCTCCACCCCCTCCCCCTCCTCCACCTCCCCCTCCTCCCCCTCCCTCCTCCCCCTCCTCCCCCTCCTCCCCCTCCATCCCGTCCACCCCCTCCCCCTCCTCCACCTCCTCCCCCTCCCCCACCTCCTCCACCTCCTCCTCCTCCCCCTCCCCCTCCTCCCCCTCCTCCCCCTCCATCCCGTCCACCTCCTCCTCCACCCCCTCCCCCTCCTCCACCTCCCCCTCCTCCCCCTCCCCCACCTCCTCCACCTCCTCCTCCTCCTCCACCTCCTCCTTCGGGGTGGGGGGCGGAGGGGCGCCCTCCGTCTCCGGCAGGAGGTTCTCTGGCACTAGAGGGCTGCGGGGTCCATCATGCTCGCGCTCGTGTGTGTGTGTGTGTGTGTGTGTGCGCGCGCGCGTGAGCCGGACACCCCGGAAGGCAGCCCGAGGGCCGGCCCTCAACCAGCACAGCAAGGAGCCGCGTGGCCGCCGCCGCCTCCCGGGCAGGGCCAAGAAGCTTCCAGGCGCGTCGGAGCGGGTCGGAGAGGGTCGGGGTCCGGGTCCGGGTCCGGAGCCGGTGGGGAAGCTGCGCCTTTGCACGTGTCGACTCGGGGCCTGTCCTGCCTGCTCGGTCACCCGCGCCCCTGAGCCCCCGGCTCTTGCCCAGGTGGGCTCGCAGCCGTCCTGGCGCCGGTGGCCCTCACATACCCGCACGCACCCACATACACACCTGCACATACACCCGCACACACACCCGCACACACTCCCGCACACACTCCCGCACACACACCCACACATACCTGCACACATACCCACACACACACCCGCACACACACCCACATATACCTGCACACATACCCACACACACACCCGCACACACACCCGCACACACACCCACACATACCTGCACACATACCTGCACACATACCCGCACACACGCCCCTACGCAGGCCCGCACATCCCCACACACGCCCGCACACACTCCCGCACACACACCCACACACACGCCCACATACACCCCTGCACTCCCTTTCTTGCTAAGTCTCATTATGGCTAAAAACAAGGAAACAGTGAATTACGCGTATGACACTGTGGCCATTGTATTTATCTATATAATTTGGCTTTTACCTATGATTTTATCTACTGGGTTTTTTTTTTCCTCTTACATAAACTTTCCTTTTGTTAAAGATTTTATTTATTTACTTACTTATGAAAGAGACAGCACATGAGCAGGGGCAGAGGCAGAGGGAGCATCAAACTCTACTGGGGAGCAGGGAGCCCAATGTGGGACTCGATCCCAGGACCTGGAGATCATGACCTGAGCCAAAGGCGGATGCTAACCGCTGAGCCCCTCAGGTGCCCCAAACAGACTTTATTTTTTAGAGCAGTTTCAGGTCCACAGCAAAATTGAGCATAAAGGCCAGGGATTCCCGTGCACCCCCATCCCCCTGTAGGCGGGGCCTCCCCCACTGTCAGCGCTGTTTTTAAATTAGATTTTTTTTTTTGTCTTTTTGAAGCTTAAAAACATTTTAACATCAAATAGATTTTAAGAGTAGTAATATGGTGACTTGCTAACACCGATTCTTTGATCTTTTTCTTCACGTTTTCCCGTTCACTCCCAGGCTGCACTCCTCTGAAGGAGGCAGGCGGGGGATCCCCGCTGCCAGGTGGGAGCCGGGGCTGGGAAGGATGGGGAGGTCAGGGGAGTGCGGGAGGGGGGAAGGCTGGTCCTCACCCAGCCTCAGACATATGAGAACAACAGCCTTCCGGGTTAGTAAACACAAATCACCTGAAAGCACACCTGCAGTAAAATTTTAAAGAAAAATTCAAGTTTGGGGGCGCCTGGGTGGCTCAGTCGGCTAAGCGTCTGCCTTCAGCTGGAATCATGATCCAGGGTCCTGGATCCTTGCCGGTGACCTGCTGGAGGCCAGGCCACGGGGACACACACTCTAGGGGAGGGTGGCCCACGTGTCCTCAGTGACACACTTGTGAGAGGTGCGCTGCTGGATGTTGTCACGGCTTCTCCTCTGCTTCCCATGGGAGGGGAGGAATCACCTCATTTCACAGTGGAGGAAACCGAGGGCCGCACGGGAAAATAGTGGCCTGAAATCATGACGTCAAGGGCAGAATTTGAACCTAGATCCATTTGACGCCAAAGCTTTTTTTTCCCCCCATCCCAGCTCACCACACCACGTCCGTAACGAAGAAATGTTACCACCATGCTTTTCTCGGCAGGATCAGATGCCTCATATTTATTTAAAGAAATGCTTGGGGCGGTGGCAGGTGCTGGCGGGGGACGGGATGAGCGCCAGACTGCTCAGTGGGAAGAGCGTGCGACTCTTGATCTCAGGGTCATGAATTCAAGCTCCCGCTTCGGTGTGGAGCCTACTAAAAAAAAAAAAAAAGTTTATTGGGCTCCTGCCTCCAACCCATCCTTCCCACTACCCCCTGCTGCAGACACTGCAGAAGCACACAGGCTCCGTGGGCCCCCACTGTCCCTCATCACATACGGCCTACTGACTGACACTTAAAATCTACCTAGTTTGAATTGAGATACACCGTAAAATACACATGGGGTTTTCTTTTTTATTTATTTATTCACGAGAGACACAAAGACACAGGCAGAGGGAGAAGCAGGCTGTCTGCAGGGAGCCCGATGCGGGACTTGATCCCGAGACCCCAGGATCATGCCCTGTGCCCAAGGAGGATGCTCAACCACTGAGACACCCAGTGCCCCTACATATGGGATTTTGAAAAAACCTGGTTAAGAAAAAAAAAAAGATAATGTCTCATTAATAAAGTTTTCATATCAATCATATGTTGAAATGATATTATGGCCACGGGAGGTAAAATTGAAGATTGATCAAGACTGATTCCATCTCTTTCTTCGTATGTGTTCAGTGCGGCTCCTGGAGCACTTAGTGACCCACAGGGCTCACATTCTGTTTGTAAAGGACACCTCCGCAGCAAGCTGTCCTGAGAGCTCTGCTTTGTTGCCCTCTCCGCAGATTAAGCTGCTATTACTGGGAGTTTAAGGAGGATTTGTGGAAGGAGGACCGACACCCTTGCGGCGGGGGCCCGGGGTGTTAGGGGGACCCTAATGCCGCACACTTAATGCAGCTAATCTGCTTTAGCTGCACATTAGCGGCCTTGGCCATTAACAGACTTAAGCCCTTTCTTCAGTGAGCTTTGCCCTTCGAAGACACGGCCTTTTTGGATTATATTTTATGGAATTAAAAAAAAAGAAGAAAAAAAAAAAAGCCAGGGACGAAAGAGTCAAGGAAGGGCGCAGACCTCTCCTCACTGTTTTGTCAAGCGATGGTCCAGCTTTGAGGTTCCTACGTTTGTCCCGAGTTTACGTTGCCCAGCGGGCCAAGAGCTCGCACATTGTTTGCGTCCGCCTGTAAAGAAAATGAAGAAAATGCCCATGAGGACTGTAGTCCCCTTTCTGCGCTAGAGCTGAAAGGGATGGAAAAATACGTGTGCTTTGGAGAGGAGAGGCGGAGAGACAGAAAGAAACCCTGCAGGGAGTATCACTTTACCTCCTCCAGCTGGGAGAAAGCCGGCCTGGCCCGAGATGGGATTTCAGCCCTGTGGTTAAGTAAGCAAACAATCTAACCATGTCCTAGAATAATAATAACACGAAAGGGGATAGATAAATCCAGGTCAACCGCCCCCAGCAGAGGCCCAGGGAGCCCGGGCTGGGGGAGGTCACTAACGTCACCACGGGACCAGCCCTACATCCGCAGGTGGTAGGGGAGGGATTAAACTTCACCTGTAATTCAACAACTGCCGACGTTGACAGTCCCTGCGCCCAAGGCCCCTTCTCTTCCGCCTCTTGACTTCGCACTTTGCTCATCCTGCATTCCCAGGCCGCTGTCCTTAGGTTCTGCGTTTTGCCTTCCTCCCAAATGTCCGCTTTCCAGATCTCTGCGGGGCCGTGTCCCTCTCCTGTGAATCTCCTCTTCCGTGCAGCACTTTCTGAGGGAGGCCTGCCTGAGCGCTGGCACCCCCCCCCCCCCCGTGTCACCATCGCATCACGGTTTTTCTTCCAAGGGTGTGAACCACTGAAGCACTGAACAAGTCCCCACCCCCAGCTCCTGCCGTCGTCCCTGGTCCACAGAAGGGGTTGGGTGTGTAGTGATCTGCGGACTGAAAGGGGATGAACAGACTGGCAGCAGCGGCAGCCTCCCGGACATGGTCTTCTAATTTCAGGGGAAATACACTTCCAATTATGTCCATTGGTGAAAATATTATTTAATTTTGAGAAATGTATTTTCCAGTTCAACTCTTCTGAATCACATCTATGCCATCATGCGAGGCTCATCTCAGTGGACGATTTGCAGATATGTTGGCTCAAAGACTCCTAGGCTCAAAGAGAGACTCCCGGGCCCTAAGATAGACTCCCGGGCCCTAAGAGAGACTCTCAGGCTCTGAGAGAGAATCCTAGGCCCTAAGATAGAGTTCCAGGCCCTAAGATGGACTCCCGGGCTCAAAGATAGACTCCCAGGCCCTAAGATAGACCCCCGGGTTCAAAGATAGACTCCCAGCCTCTAAGAGAGAGTCCTGAGCCCTAAGATAGAGTCCTGAGCCCTAAGAGAGAGTCCCAGGCCCTAAGAGTCTCAGGCCCTACGAGAGACTCCCAGGCTCTAAGAGAGACTCCCGGGCTCTAAGAGAGAGTCCTAGGCCCTAAGATAGACTCCCAGGCTCTATGATAGACTCCTAGGCTATTTAAAGAGACATTCTACCGGTGATCCAAAAAGGGACTTTGATTGGATAATGGAGTGTGATCGGCATAAGAGTATCACGTGACTGAAGGGAAACATTGGCTTCCAATGAAGATCAGATTACGACGGCACTTCCAGCAACTGAGAGGATTAACGTGGCAATTAAAGAAAAAGCTTTCCAGGTGAATAACAGTAGGGAGTAAGGTAACACAGGTGGCAGGGTACAAGCTTGTGGCTTTTGATATATTTGTGTGTCCCCGTATTCGTGGATTCTATAAAATGGTGTAAAGTCATCCTGTAAATACTCCCGAGGTCATAGCCCATTCTCAGAGACGTCAAGGGAAAGCTTTTTTTCTCAAAAGCTTTGTGCCCAGAGCAGCAGCAACACTACCAAACTTGTTACATATGCAGAATATGAGGCTCTGTACCCCAGTCCCACAGAACCCCAGCCTGCACTTTAACAAGATTCCCAGGGAATTCATATGCGTCTCTCTCTCTCTCTCTCTCTCTCCCTCTCTCTCTCTCTCTCTCTCTCACACACACACACACAGAGTTTGAGAAGAATTGGTCTAGAATCAGACTCTAGACTAGTGGTTAGCACCTGGGGGTGGGTTGTGCGGTGCAACTTAACTTCTCGAGGGACATTTGGCAAAGACTAGAGACATTTTCGATTGTCACACCTGGGGATGACGAGGAGGCAGGGAGGTTCGCGGCATCTGGTGGGTAGAGGCTGGGATGCTGCTCAGCAGGCCTTAACAATTCCTAGGGCCATCCTCCACACCCAGAAAGAATGATCCAGCACGGAAAGTCAACAGTGCCGACGTGGAGAAACTGCTCTAGCCCAACAGACTCTAGAGTTTAAAATGGTAACGTTATTATGTGCAGTAAAGCGAACTGTAGCTTACAAACATTGGCCAGTTAGGACTCACCACCAGACTCCACAGATGGGAAACTTGAGAGATGAGGTTACTTAAAAATCCATCATTCGATGTTCATGCACGTAACAGGTGAGTTGGTGGCCCAAACAAATCACAACCTATCACATAAGAGGCCAAGGGTTTCGTGGGGAAATGTCTTAAGATAAACCCCCCCCAAATAAATAAATATATAAATAAATAAACAAACAAACAAACAAATAAATAAAGTTAAACCCACCATCATTGCGCCCTCACCATTCCCGTCTCCCTCCAGCACCTTGTTCTAATCACAAGTCTGCTTCCCCCAAATGCCCCTTGCTCTCAGGTGATGCTCTTCCTCTCTCCTCCGTCTGCCCCTAAACGAGACCCCCCCCCAGTCCCCCCCTGCTCTCCCAGCCTCCAGGATCTCCATTCATTCTAGAGCGTAGGTCTGGCCCACCTCCCCCAGGGTGGGGGGGTGGGGGGGAGGATGGGAGTCCTGCCCATAGACATGTTCCGTGCGTTGCTCCGGCGTGGCCCGGGTCTTGATCATTTCCAAGCTCCTCAGCCAGGGTTGAGAACCAGCCACCGGCCCATCTCCTTAACGCAGGGGGAGTGTGAGGCCATCCTGCCCAAGCGCCCTTTTCAGGCTCATTGCCCCTCCCCTGCATTTTGACCTCTTCACTTTTCAACTGTGTTTCCCAACATGCCACGCACTTCTTAAAAAGTGATTTTTTCCTTGTTAAAAAATGGAACAGTCTATTTGTACAGCTTGGAAAAGATGGTGCACCACGAAGGTGAAATTGCTGTGCCTCTAATTCCAGAGCTCAGAGGTCAGCGGTGTCATATTTGTGTGTTTCCTACAGCAGGACCGTGGACACGGGCACACGGAAGGCCAGCCCCAGCCGCACCTTGCCAGGGCCTCAGCTCATACGGGTGCCTCTGCCTGGAAGCCCTCCCTCCCCTGCCGAGCCTGAGCCTCCTCGCAAACTAACAAAACCCCTCGGTGCCCGTCACATGCAAGTGCTTCTCTCCTACAAAATCTTTCCTGACCAATCTCAGGCGGATGTAATGTCTTGTCCCCTGTGTGCGTCCCCACAGATCATACCTGCTTTATGGCAGTTATCGCCTGGGCTGGGTCATGGTCTGCGGGCCACTTTCCCCTGCGAGACTGAGCTCCTTGCGTGTAGGAAGTCGTGACTTTCTTTTATGTATTACTTTTGCTTGTTTGTACTTTACCCTCCTATGCATGACACTGAGGAAGGGGGATTTACTAAATGGCCATTGAATTGCTGACTTTGCTTCCATAACTGGAGACCGAGGTCTAGATACAGATACAGATATAGATCTCCCTGGGTGGAGCCATTCTGGACCGTCCCATCTTAGCAATCCGTGATGACCTTTGTTTTGTTTTTACAATTTGGCTTCATTCCTTTCTCTGCTTAACACGATTCTCTGTTCTTCGCTCCTGGGTGACTAAACAATTCTATTTCAATTTTGAAGTCAAAACGATGCAGAACCACCATAATAACTTTTTCTCTTTTATTCATGTTTTGTGGGAAAGGTGGCACAAAAGTAGCTGCTTTGACCACTTCCACAAGGAGAACACATAGCTGTGGCCTTTCCACGCCCCAAAGGTGACCTTGGAACTGAAAGTGCTGTGATAAATGTAGTTGGTTTTACCTGGGAGTGATACTGGACTATGCTTTAGCGTTAAAGATGCTCCAAAATTCACAGCAGGAGCACCGGGGAGGAGAGAGGAAGGCAGCCGAGCATTCGAGCATTCGAGCATTCGTATCAGTAGTTAACTTTGGTCAAGAGAACTACAGCTACATGCACTTCCCCATTTATTATCTGGAGCATAAGGATGCTGAATAGCGATAGCAAAAATCAGCGATTCTACATATAAAATGTTTAATGTTTTAAATAAAATATTTAACCTACTGAAATTGTATTCTTTTTTTTAAGTAAATGGTAAAATACTAGGGAAGTAAAATAGGTTATTGAAAGCTTCAGAAGAGAGAATGGTAAATTCTGAGCAAGGCATGTCCTTATAGGAACTCATTATCATTGACAATTAAATTGCAAGACTGCCCTCTAAAGCCCTCCTACCAGCTACCATTTCATCTTATTATCACACAAACTCTTCAGTCTTTGCATTAGTACTGCTTTTCAATTGTCTACTAGCAATTTGTTGGCTCCTAGGGGACTCGGGTGTAAAAAAAAAAAACAAAACAAAAAAAACAATGAGCTATTTCAATTACATTTCAACAAAAATGGGACAAATTGCTGTTTGTTTCTCCTTCCCAGACAAATTCCAAGGGGCAATTTGAGGATGGGATTTGCATTTGGGCTAAAGCTGATTTAGTTGTCCTACTTGGCCAGGCCTTTTGATTCTATGCTAGGTGAGGGATGCCCCTAGGCCAAGGATGCTTTTAGAACTTTTTAGGAACACAGCTTTGGAGGCAGATTCCTTTAGTATGACCCTGAGTAAGTTATTCACTTACCTGAGTCTCAGGGTTTGTTTGTTTGTTTGTTTGTTTTTCCCAATAAAATAAGACAGAATTATATAAGTACGAGCCCATTCCCAAGGATATTTTGGGATTAAATGAGGTATTACATAAAAACCATTTAGCACAATGTTTGTACATAATATGGTCTCAATGAGTGGTAGCAACTTGATAATTCCATGTCACATCTACCATAATATATTTGTAAAAGTCCTGGATATCTGAGTCAGCTCTGAATCTTTCCAGAGTTCCTTGGATCCCCTGGAGGAGCCACCAGCTTGCCCATAGGAGACCTGGATGACCATCCTCGTGTCTGGACTCGGGGTTCTAGAGAAACTCAATAACAGAAAACAGAAGATTAAAGGACTCTTTTTATCAGATCTCTGGAACTAATAGATGTTGCTCTCTATGAATGATAACCTACCTTAAGAATCTAGATGATAGGGGATCCCTGGGTGGCTCAGCAGTTTAGCGCCTGCCTTCGGCCCAGGGCGTGATCCTGGGGTCCCGGGATCGAGTCCCGCATCGAGCTCCCTGCATGGAGCCTGCTTCTCCCTCTGCCTGTGTCCCTGCCCCCTCTCTCTCTGTGTCTCATGAATAAACAAATTTAAATGTCTTAAGAAAAACAACAACAACAAAGGAACTTCAGTTAATAAATTTCTGTGCTTTCAATCGAGGCTGATGGACTGAACGTCTGGTTGCGAATACTAGTTCTCATGCTGTCCAGAGATTCTCAAAACAGTCGTGATTAATTAAGATGAAATTTCATTTCTCTCTCACATAAAGGCAGGGTATATAGTCCATGACTGGTATGGTGGCTCCACAGTCATCAGGACCCGGATTCCTTCTACCCTGGGGCTCTGCTGTTTGTAAGGGGAGGCCCGGGCCGCGGTCCACGAGGGCTGCTGCGGCTCCCGCAAGGCCCAGGGGGTAGACACGGGAAGCCCAGCAACAAGGCTCCCCTCCACAGAGAACCCCGAAGCTTCCAGCCACTCACTGTATCGCCTCGTTCTGAAACGAGTCACACAGCCACGCATACGACAAGGAATAAATACCCTGGGTGATTCATGTGGTTGGGGACGACCGTGTGGTCGAGTGAAAAGTGGAGATGCAGTTCGTATGTGAGAAAAGAGGACGAGCGTGGGGAGATAACCAATAATCCTGGTCACAGTCACTGTCCACACCACCTGCTGCTTTCCGAGACAGTGGGGATCATCTCAGCTGAAGGAGACGCAGAACTGGCTCAAGGGCCTTCGGCTGCTCTTTCCTGATTGTATTTCCCATGTTCAGAAAATTTTCTTCTGGTTGAAACCAGAGACCACACCAGGTACTAAGCTTTCTGTCTGTGATACTAAGGGAGTTTTTCAAGTTTTTTGCACTGAACTTTCAAAAAGAAATGACTGGGGGCACCTGGGTGGCTTAGTTGGTTAAGCATCTGGCTTCAGCTCAGGTCATGATCCCAGGGTCCTGGGATCCAGCCCCAGATCGGGCTCCCTGCTCACTGGGGGAGTCTGCTTCTCCCTCTCTCTCTCTGCCCTTCCCCCTACTCGTGCTCTCTGTCTCTCTCAAATCAATTAATAAAATCTTTAAAAAAATAAAATAAAACAGAAATGATCATAGAAAAAATTAAGATAATAAAGAAAACTCTTCTGTAGTTTCATCCATCTAGTAATCATAACCATTAGCATCTTGGTGGACACTTTTCACATTAATTAATATTATTTCTCTTTACATATGAGAATCAATATAAAAAGTGAAATTGTGTTGTACACACTGGTTTGAAACCTAATTTTTCAGACTTAATAGGTCACTAATTATATCTTTTCTTTCCATTAGCTATTCTTTGGCATCATTTTTCCTTTGCTTTATTTTTTTAAGGTATTATCCACGTAAAATAAAATCGGTTCATCTTAGGTGTGAAGTTCGGTAACTTTCAGTAATTGTGCACAGTCTTGTAACTACCACCATGCACGAGAACTAGAACAGTTCCTCACCTTAGAAAAGGTCTCTGCTGGGACGCTTGGGGGCTCAGTGGCTGAGCGGCTGCCTTCGGCCCAGGACGTGACCCCGGGTCCGGGATCGAGTCCCGCATCGGGCTCCCCCCATGGGGCCTGCTTCTCCCTCTGCCTGGGTCTCTGCCTCCCTCTGAGTGTCTCATGAATAAATACATAAAATCTTAAAAAAAAGAAGCGGGGGGCTCCTGTGATTAGCTAAGGCGGCGAGGCGGGAAGTGGCCTGAGGCCCTGGGGAGGGGGAGAGGAGCTGGGGGCACCTGCCGGCCGCCCGGGGCCAGGCAAGCTGCAGCTGGGGGGAGCACCAGGTCCCGGGGGCTTTAGGCCAGGCTCGCCTGCCCGGTGGAGCTCTCGCTGACGGGGCAGAAAAGGGCGGGGAACCGCGCACCAGGCACCTGCAAGGCACCTGCTCGGCACCTGCTCACAGATGGTCCAGCTCGTGCTCCGCGTCTCGGCGAGGAGGCTCCCTAATGCCTTCTGCAAGCTCTGCCGCGTGTCTTCGCCGCCCCGGGGCCCCAGGCCGGGCCCGCGGCAGTCCGAGGCCCCAGGAGTCCAGCAGCTGGAAAGCCGACCCGCAGCCCATGGGGGGGCCCGGGGTAACCGCGGCGACCGCCCCCCACCCCCGCCTGCGCCCATCCCGCCTCCCCGGCGGAGCACCTTGACCCCCACAAGCCTCTGCTGCGATCCCAACGCCCAGCACCTCAGGGTGGGGCCACCTTCCAAGAGGTGGTCCCCTGGAAATGAAGCCTGGGGGTGGGGGGTGCCCTTCAAGGGATGCTCCGAGCCTTGGCTCTCTCAAGAGAGACTTGGTTTTCTTTGGCCTTTAGTCTGAGGGTCCGCGCCACAAAGGGTCACACTAAGCACACTGGGAGCGCTGGAAGCATCCGGCGGAGCAGGCCCGGCCAGGCCAGCCCCAGGCAGGCTGCTGATGCCAGCAGAGCAGTGACTGCGCTCGGCCGGGGGCCCTTGCAGGTGCCTGTCCAAAGATATGAGGGAGGAGAGAAGAAGTGACCCCTACGTTAATATGTTCTGGAAATCATTACATAGGAAGATAAGGATAAACCAGCAAATAATTTAACTATGGGGGGGGGGGGATTGCGACTTGAGCACAGTCTCTTCACTCAGGAGACTTTCCTGGCTCGCAGCTGCACACCTGTCTGTGAGCCCCGCTTCCCACATACTTCAGTTTGATGTCCCGGACTGATGACGGACATTTCTTTCCATGCCGTCCTATTAATAATATCTCCTAACTCCCAGGACTTACACGGTCTGCAGCAAACCTCGACAAGCAGATGAGAAATACGGTGGCTTTGGGGCCAATATGCTGAGCTTTTAAGAAATGCTTCTTGGAAGGTTCTGTGCTCTGAGGTCTGTTTGTAGTTACGGAGACGGTTCTTCCCCATTCTGAAATTCTCCCATCTCTTACCTTTGTTCTCTTTTGTGATTAACGGCGTTTATAATGAAAAACTGGTGTTATGGCTGTAATGAGAGTCCTATGGCCTGCCCAGCCGCGACCACGAGGTGCTCAGCACCGTGTCTGGGCCACATGTTTGCACCTCTTCTACTAGGCCCATAGTTATGTCTGTGGTCTTTCTAACACAAAAAGGGGCAATTTCTCTCCCCTCCTGAAAATAGTTCTTGAAACAACACTGAACCTGAATGGTTCAATTAAGCACCTGCCTTTGGCTCGGGTCACGGTTCTGGGGTCCTGGAATAGAGCCCCACGCTGGGCTCCCCCATCAGCTGGGGAGTCTTCTTCTCCCCCTCCCTCCACCTCTCCTCCCTCCTGTCCCCCAACTCGTGGTCTCTCTCTCTCTCAAATAAATAAATAAATAAATAAATAAATAAATAAATAAATAAAATCTTAAAAAAAGAAAGAATTCCTATCATTTTGCTCCTTAAAACTCATCGGGTTTAAATTCCACTAATACCATAGCTTAGGGGTATGGAACTTAGGGCCACCTTGCAGGTGCCTGTCCAAAGATATGAGGGAGGAGAGAAGAAGTGACCCCTATGTTAATATGTTCTAGAAATCATTACATAGGAAAATAAGGATAAACCAGTAAATAATTTAACTATTTGCTTCAGGGGATTCCTACAAACTGATTTATCTAAGAAAATAGTTTGCTTATCTGGGGAAACAGCTCTCCTATCAGGAAACAGATTGCTCACCTATGGAAAAAAAGCTTACTGGTCAGGCAACAACTTGCTCATCAAAACCCTGACCTTGCTGTGTCCACCGATCCTGAACTATTATGGCATAGACTCCGCCCACCGTAAATTGGTTCCCTGTATTGAAAACCACCCCTCTACCATTTGAACCCCAAACCCAACCCAAATCCTATAAACAGCCTTCCTTGGTATCCTCCTTCTGAGACGCTAGGTATTCTGTTAAGGTAGTGTTTTTTCTTTGCCATACTAAATCTGATAGAATTAGCTTTTAAGGAGTTGACAATCAACAGAAGGAAGAAAAATAAGATTCACTGAGTGTTGGTGTAGGTGCTCATTATGTGTCAAACCCTTTATGTGTTACCGTATACTTCCTTTGTTGATTTGTGTAGAGCACATATCAATCAGTGCTTTGTTATGCTATGACTCGGGCCAGAAAAGGTGTCACAAGCCTTATTTCTTGTTATTTATTGTAAATACTGAGATTCCTAATAAAAAGCAGTGTATGCCTGAAGCCTTCTTTATTATGGAAGGGGTGAAGCATGGTGAGACCATAAGGTTTTAAACAAGCCGCCACTCCTCAGCCCCCATGAGCATCTCCATGTTCCCCTGCAAATGTCCTGTGAGCCGAAGTGGGCCTGGAAAATTCCTCCTTTCCACCCTCCCCTTCTGCCCAGCACCCACTTCCTGAGGGCAGCTTCCGTGGCCACTACCTGTGTTCGTGCAGCCAATATAATGCCGCAATTCTTCACTCAGGTCCGGTGCTATGGGTTGAAATTTGTCGCCCCTAAAAAGATGTGCTGAATGTCTAGCCACCACCACTGCCACCCCCCTCCCCATACCTCTGAATATGACCTTAATGGAAATAGGATCTTTACAGGGCTAATTAATTATGAGGATAACAAATCCAATAGGATCAGGGTCCTTATAAGAATGGGGAGTTTGGATACCAGAGGCAGACACACAGTGGGGAAGAGAGGCAAAGAGACACAGAGAGAAGAAGGCCGTGTACCGGGAGTGACATGTCTATAGGGGGATGCCAAAGATCACTGACAGACACCAGAATCCAGAAAAGGTAAAGAAGGATCCTCTTCTAGAGGTGGCGGGGCGGGTGGTGGCCCCACTCACTTTGTGATTTCAGACTTCTAATCTCCAGACTTCAACACATTTCTGTTGTTTCCAGCCACGCACTTTTTGGGACTTTGTTACTGCAGCCCTAGGAAAGGATGCACCCCAAGTGAGCTTTTTTAAAGGAAAGGATGATTACACAATACATGTCATTACTCTTTATCGTATGTGCAATTCACCTAAAACTGTTGCTTGTTTTAACTGTTACTTCGGGGGCAACGTTGATGGATAAAAGGAACTAAATGCTGGGTTTCTAGTTACCTAGATGGACTTTTTACATTAATTCTTGTAGAAGGAATTTCCGCTTGTAACTCTTTGAAATAGACTATCTCTTCCTGAAACATGACTTGGAGGTCTAACATAGACACCTGGGTACTTTTCGCATGGGAATTATATTGTTGAACTGCTTATCAATAAATTTTTCTGAAGATAGGCAAGTAAGCCCACGAGGTCACTTAACTAATAAATGATGATGTCAGTCGTGCCAACTAACTGTCATTTTATTTTATTTTTTATTTATTGATTTTTTTTAGAGATGGGGGAGAGAAGATCTTACGCGGGCTGAATCTCACCACCCTGAGATCATGAGCTAAGCTGAAATCAAGAGTGAGATGCTTAACTGACTGAGCCACTCGGGGGGGGGGGGGCTCACATTTTTTTTTAGAGAGTGGGGGACCTAACTGCCATTTTAAAACAAAGTCCACCTTTCGGCTCCACAAATTCATTATTATAGGAATTAATTAATCACATGGGTCAACTCACAGTAAGGGGTCATCCCGAGATCAATGCCCAAGGTGACGAAAGAGAAGGGCTGCTTTGGAAAAATAAATGTTGGGATCCCTGGGTGGCGCAGCAGTTTAGTGCCTGCCTTTGGCCCAGGGCACGATCCTGGAGACCCGGATCAAATCCCACGTCGGGCTCCCTGCATGGAGCCTGCTTCTCCCTCTGCCTGTGTCTCTGCCTCTCTCTCTCTCTCTCTGTGACTATCATGAATAAATAAATAAAATCTTTAAAAAAAAAAAAGAAAAATAAATGTCAAGTGGTCAAAATCTTTTTTCCAACCTTTCAAAGATAGTGCATTTAATATTTAATCTAGAAAGATTTAGATTCCAATCTTAGGTGTCAGACCCTGTAGTGGCCCATTTCATAGATAATGACTTTAGGTAATTTCATAATTACTTTAATCCTCATACCAACCAAAAAAATGTATCACTATGCATTAAGATTATAAGGGGTTTATGTGAAAACAACACAAATTAAACCTTGCTGATAAGCAGGGCCCTTCAGTTTCCTCTACTGTTCCTTCATTCACTGCTAGAGATGGATTTGCCAAGATGGTCGTTGATGGGAGTTTCCTTTAGCACCTTTCATTGATCTAACTCAGTGGTGCTCCAGCTTTGATGCAGGGGAAGAATTGCCATACAGGGCCCCCCACGCACACTGGTCTTTGTGAGTCATGGAAAAGATTTTCAAAGATTAATTACATGTACTTATTGCCCTTGTGCTAACTCCTGGTTTAATAGGAAATTCCATAGCTGGTGCTATGATTCAGCTCCAGATTTTGCATTGAACTTCCCGTACCCAGTATAACAAAGGCAGTGTGACCACAACGCATTCTAGACTAGCGTCTCTAAAGGTTGCCCTGAGGAGGTCAGAAGGGGAGCTAGTACGGACTCATTGGTAGAAGTCCTTGTTTATACACTTCACTAAGTTTCTAAACCATTTGATCAGGAGACTGCTTTTGTTGATCAGAATTTTTGCAGTCGTTGAAAGAGGCTCTCACGATATCTTTATTTTTTATTTTTATTTTTTTAGTCAAATATTTTATTAAAGGTCTTCACAGAGTAAAATCCAGCCTCCAGATCCAACTGCCAATGAGACCCTATTTATGTTTAAAACCAAAGGTGGTGTGTGGGCTGTATGATCATGAGGTGAATTCATCGTGGACTGGAGGGCCCCAGCTAACTGGCAATCAGCTCCACTTTATAAAGAGTTCAGGGGCAGCAAGTTGAAAGAGTCTATCCTGACTTTCTTTCTTTCTTTCTTTTTTTTTTTTTTAAGATTTTATGTATTTATTCATGAGGCACACAAGGAGAGACAGAGACACAGGCAGAGGGAGAAGCAGGCTCCCTGCAAGGGGCCTAATGTGGGTGGGACTTGATCCCAGGACCCTGGGATCACGACCTGAGCCCAAGGGAGGTGATCAACTCCTGAGCACCCCCAGGCATCCCTATCCTGACTTTCATGTGAAAATACTTAATGGAGATTTATATGGACTTAAGAACAGCATACATTTGTCTCATCCACATGCAGATAGTGTGATTCTTGGAGGGATAACTGATGCCCTGGATGATAGAATTGAGATCTGAAAAGGACCCAATACACTAGAAATACAAATCAGATCAAATGCCATAAGATACTATTAATAAAAATAGATCCTGCTCTGTGATCCCTAGAGCAAATGTATAAGGAAAGGAGGAAGAAAGAAAAGATTTGTGGTCTTTAGTGGGGTGAATCAGGAGCAGGAAGTGCACAGGACAGATCGCAAACTTGAGCTGCCCTCAGTAATAACCCAGAACAATGGAGATAATCATGTGACTTATCTGGCTTGGCTCAGGCCACCCCTTTACTAGTCATGACATTTGCGGCAACAAAGACTAATAAGCAACACTGATCAACTGAAGCAGGTCCAGAGAAGCAAGCCGAAAGGTGAGAACTTGAAATCAGGCCCCACGATGGCGATACTTCATGTGGGTGAGAGGAGACTCTGAGGAGATATGACAGCTGTCTTCAAGTATTTGTATGGCTGTCACCAAGAAGCAGCTAAATGTGCATAGTTCCACGGGGCAGAACCAGAGGCCATAGGGACGAGTTATGAGGAAGCAGATTCTGGCTCAAAACAAAAAAGAGCATTCTAGAGCCACCAAAATGAGAACAAAGATGTTCAAGGAAGGACGAGCAGCTCCTGGTTGAAGAAATCTGGCCATTACTTCCTTTTTTAGTTTTTTTAAAGATTTTATTTATTTATCTATGAGAGACACAAAGAGAGAGGCAGAGACACAGGCAGAGGGAGAAGCAGGCTCCCTGCAGGGAGCCCGACGTGGGGCTCGATCCCGGATCCTGGGATCATGACCTGAGCCACCCAGGTGCCCCAAATTTTTCTGTATTGAACCAGTAAGTATCCTTCTGAGTACTCACTGTGTAGACAGTAATGTGTTAAAACTAAATACACTATGTGGGGCACCTGGGGGGGCTCAGTCAGTTAAGCATCTGCCTTCAGCTCAGGGCATGAGCCTGGGGTTTTGGGATCGAGCCCTGCATCGGGCTCCCTGCTCAACAGGGAGTCTCCCTCTCCCTCTGCCCCTCCCCTCCTGCTCTCTCTCTCTCTCAAATGAATAAATAAAATCTTAAAAAACAAAAACAACAAAACAAGATAAAAACCGAAGCACGCTGTGTATATGTATACACCATGCAAACTCTACATGTGTGTCAAGAGTTCAACAGCACAGCGGAATCTCACTACGATGCTGTTGTAAGGAAAGGTGATCTCTTTTGTGAAGGAATTTTATGTGGCAATTCTAATACAACTTTGCAACTTATAGCCTTTTGTACCTGGATCCATATTTGTTCCAAATGCTCACTGCTCGTGACCTACCAGGGTGCATGTTCCTTGGTCCGGGACCAGGCCCAGAGGGTTTTGGGCATTTCCAACAGATCTCACACATTTAAGTCAACACATGGAGAGAGAGGGAACACCACACAGAAGCCACCAGGCAGGGTGTCCCAGGGAAGCAGGGGGCCCCAAGCTGGGGGACATCTGTGGTCATTGCCCCTGCTTTGGTATGCGAGGAAGACTTCTGAGAGGACAAATCTCAACCCCAGCTCTTTAGATGGAAACTGCCCCCTGCCCTGTGCTGAAGAGCTTCCTCCAAGGACAGCGTCTGTATTTCCGTTCAGTTGGACTAGCACGATCCTGGGCAGCTGGGGATCAAGAACCCCTCCTCAGAGGTCTCCAGCATAACCTCGGGGACATGGGCCCAGGAGCCAGTGTTTGCAGTAGCATCTCCATGAGATCACAGAGGAACCCCACAGGGATGCCAGGGTCAGCAGTGGAACCAGGAGGGAGCAGGTCTGATAGAATGGAACCAAGGCCAAGGCCAAGTGCAACCACAAGTGGAGGCAGACACCACGCGGGCCCCAGGGGAGCTCCCAGGGCAGCACCGCAAGAGGAAGGTGGGTGAAGTCGTCCCGGGGCTTCGGGCTTGCAGTGCCAGGAGCACTGCTCAGCGGGAGTGCGCTTCCCAGGCACCATTTGGAGGAGGCACAAGAGCCACAACCCGCTGAGATGGGAGACAACCGCTGGAAACACGGCTGGGGAGCCTGGTGCACATTCCAGGGGCGCTGCCGGTGGGTCCGAGCTGGGAGAAGCCGCCTTGTAAGGCGGGGCTGAGATCCCCCGGCGGCAGCAACACCAGGTCGTCCCTGGAAACTAGGACATTGCGATCAGGCCCCTTGGTGAGTCCTTTTCAGACTGTGAGCTGCAACCCATGAAGTACACTTAGTGGGCCTCTGACGGCATCCTCAAGATGAGAAACAGAATAAAATAAAGTCGACTAGAAGGAAAATATCAGAGCACGTTGCCTATAGTACAGATCATGTGCAGCTTGAGAGACAGAGAGGGAGGGAGGGAGCCTTTGATGTAGAATACATGTCTTACTGAGGGTCAGAAATGCTTGAAAGCCACTGATGAAGAGGCTCACTGCCCAGATAAATACTTCATTTGAATAATAGAGTCTTCAGAACATTTCGTATCCTGTTTCATTTCTATGATTAAACTAACAGGAAGCGAAGTGACTCAGGGCATCGACCAATATTAATTAAACAAATGTGTCCTGATTTTGGAATGACATGTTCTGGTTTCCCATTGCTCTTTTGGCTCACACAAGCGTTCATACTTTATCCAGTGAAAGAATTGTTTGTTCTTTTGCTGCTCTTATTTCCTTCTTTCTCATCGATAGTAATTTATATTCTGGAACATTCTTTAGTTCCACTTCCATAGTTCTGATCATTGGTTCCAACATTCTCCCTTTCAATCTGATACAAATTATCTGGGCTTTTTTTAAAATCTATTTATTTTTAAGATTATTTATATATTTTAGGAAGACAGAGAGAGGGTAAGCAGGAGGAGGGGCAGAGGGAGAGGGAGAAGGAAGGGAAAAGAATCTCAAGCAGAGCATAGAGTCTGATGTGAGGCTTGATCCCAAGGCCCTGAGATAGTGACATGAGCCGAAATCAAGAGCTCAACCGATTGAGCCACCAGGAACCCCTTGTTTTATGTTTTAATTAGACTATCTCTTTTCTTGAAACATTCAAGAGCCATGGTAGTGCTCCTCCTCTTTTTCACTTGGGCAGGGTAAGGACCTTGCCTTATTTTTCTCGGTTTTACCAAGTGCTTGTTGAAGATATCAAGCAGGAACATAGATTCCGAAACCCACCGACCGATGCTGGTTGTAGAGGGGGATCAATGCGGCTGAAGAGGCAAATGGAAAGTTCTGATTGAATACACATGGCTTTTAGAGAATTATCCACATGCATTGAAATGATCAGAGCACTGATTATTTATAATCAGAGTCATGCTACAAAACGAAGAGATCTCAAGGATTCTCCTAGTTGACCTGTCTCTGATTTGCAAGCAGCTCTGGGTATCCCTGGTTGGGTGATGCCACCAACCCCAACATAGTCTCAGGTCTTTGCAGCCTTACTGTGACCAATAAATGAGGCTCTTAATAAGAACTGAAATTATTTCTTTTTTTTTTAATTTATTTATTTATGATAGTCACACACAGAGAGAGAGAGGCAGAGACACAGGCAGAGGGAGAAGCAGGCTCCATGCACCGGGAGCCCGATATGGGATTCGATCCTGGGTCTCCAGGATCGCGCCCTGAGCCAAAGGCAGGCGCCAAACCGCTGCGCCACCCAGGGATCCCAGAACTGAAATTATTTCTGATTAAAATATATATATATATTTCGGGTACCTGGATGGCTCAGTGGTTGAGCATCTGCCTTCGTCTCAGGTCGTGACCTTGGAGTCCTGGGATGGAGTTCTCCATTGGGCTCCCTGCAGGGACCCTGCTTCTCCCTCTGTCTGTGTCTCTTATGAAAAAATAAATAAAATCTTAAAAAGAAAAAAAATATATCAGCCCCGGACTGTGAACTTTTATTGGAACACAAGACTCACCGGTCTCTAACCTTCCTGTGGTGTCAGCCTCTGAACCCCACTAATGCTTTCATCTGCTGCTTTGGCTCCTGCTACGGATGGAAGATTCATGTCCCCTCAAAACTTAGCTGTTGAAAACTAATCCCCAATGTGATGACATCTGGAAATGGGTGCTTAGGAGGTGACGAGGACATAAGGGTAGAGCCCTCGTGAATGGGATGACCGCCCTTGTAAAGAGACCTTAGAGCGTTTGCTGAACCCTTGAGCCATATGAGGACGCAAGCAGGAGACACAGCCATCTGCAATCAGGAAGTGCCCCCCCCCCCCCCGCCCAGACTTCCAGCCTCCAGAGCAGTGAGAAATAAATCTCTGTTGTTTATAAGCCACCCAGTGTGTGGCATTCCGCTATGGCAGCCTGAACCGAGGGGGCCAGCCCTCGTCCCCACTCACTGAGCTTCAGCTTATCTTGCCCGAACCCGGCTCTGACCCTCTATGGTTCTTCTGTTGTTAGCGTCAGCGTCGCCAGGGATTGTGGCAGGTCCCCATCTCTGCCACCTTGTAGGTAAATTTTGTCTCTGCCGTGCGCCTCCTTCCTACCACCCAGTGGATTTTGTCTTTGGCTTCTCTTGGCTCTGTCCCAGCCCATCACTGGGAGATCTGCTCAGTGACTTGTCTTGCCTGCTCCCCGCCACGATCAGCGCTGGTCAACGGGCATTTGGTATTATGAGGTAAGAAAATTCTGGTAATAGTAATTGCAAGGTTGGCTGTTCTCATTCTGCAAGTCAGTTTGGGATTTTGTTTTGTTTTGTTTTTCCTGGCATTTGGAACCAAAAGCATCTTGACTGACAACATGTTGATTCCCACTCTGCCACCCATTAGCTGTGGAACGCATGGCTTAATCCTTCTCGTCCTCAGTTTCTCACTCTGAAGAGTGAGGGAGTCGTATTCAGTTGTTTCCAAAGTCTTCCTCCATATCAGAGTTTTCCAAGCATGTTTTTTTTTTATTGGAGTTAAGAGGAAGCCCGGCCTCTGGGTGGAGCAGCTGGTTATTAGTGTCTGCTCTTGGTTTTGGCTCAGGTTGTGATCTCACGGTCATGAGATCAAGCCCCACATTGGGCTCCACGCTCAGCAAGGAGTCTACTTAAGACTTTCTCTCCCTCTGCCCCTCCCCACAGCGCACCTGTGCTCTCTCTCTAAAAAAAAAAAAAAAAAAATAGAATCTTGGGGATCCCTGGGTGGCTCAGCAGTTTAGCGCCTGCCTTTGGCCCAGGGTATGATCCTGGAGTCCTGGGATCAAGTCCCACGTCAGGCTCCCTGCCTGGAGCCTGCTTCTCCCTCCTCCTGTGTCTCTGCCTCTCTCTCTCTCTCTCTCCCTCTCTCTCTCTCTCTCTATCATAAATAAATCTTTAAAAAAATAAAATAAAAAATAAAAATAAATAGAATCTTTAAAAAAATAAAGAAGCAAAGCAACCAAAATATTTTAAAGATGTTATTTATTATTTGAGTGAGAGAGAGAAAAAAAGAGAGAGCACGAGTGGGGCAGGGAGGGAGTGACAGAGGGAGAAGGAATAGCAGCCCCGACGTGGGGCTCTCTTCCAGGACCCTGAGATCATGACTGGAGCTGAAGGCAGATGCTTCACTGACTGAGCCCCCCAAGTCCCCCAAAGCAACCAGAAGACTAAAAGTCCAGAATCAGAGACCATCAAAAAGATAAAAATCCATGAACGGGCAACATTTTTTTTGCAAATTATATATCTAATAAAGGGCTTATATATCTAGAACACATAAAGAGCTCTTACAACCCAATAATAAAAAGATAAACAACCCAATTAAAAAAATTGTCAAAGGATCCGAAGAGACATTTCTCCAAACAAGACACACAAATGGTTAAGAAGCAGATGAAAAGATTCTCAACATTATCAGCCATCGAGGAAATTCAAATCAAAACCACAATGAGATACACCACACATCCATTAGGAGGCCTAGCATCAAAAAGGCAGATGATAAAAAGGACAGCAAGGACGTGGGGGGTCTTGGAAGCCTCCTATACTGCTGATGGGAATGCAAAATAGTGCTGCTCTTACGAAAAATAGTCTGTCCAGGGGTACCCAGGTGGCTCAGCAGTTGAGCGTCTGCCTTCGGCTCAGGGCGTGACCCCGGGGTCCCGGGATCGAGTCCCACATCGGGCTCCCCGAATGGAGCCTGCTTCTCCCTCTGCCTGTGTCTCTGCCTCTCTCTGTGTGTCTCTCATGAATAAATAAATAACATCTTTTTTTAAAAAAAAAAGGAAAAGAAAAATCATCTGTCTGTTCTTCAGACAGAAAGCTTCAGAAAAGCTTCAGAAAAGCTCCAGAAGAGCTTCAACATAGACTTACCATATGACCCAGCGATTCCACTCCTAAGTATATATACTCAGGGGAAGTGAACACATGTGCCCCCACAAAAACTTGTACACAAATGTTCATAACAGCTTGAGGGTGGAAATAATCCAAGTGGCCATCGACTGATGAACAAAGTGTAGCGTGTCCATGTCATGGAATATTATTCAGCTATGAAAAGGAATGAAGTACTGACAATATGGATGGATCTGGAAAACATTATGCTAAGTGAAGTAGCAGCCGAGGGCTTGGCTTGACTCAGGTACCTCAGCCCTCGATGTCACATCCTCCTGACACATGTCCTTATTCCGTGCCCACAGGTTTGCATCTTGGTGGTTTAGGATTGGCCTTCACAGTGCTGTCTCCCCTTCCATTCCTTGCTCAGATTACTTCCTCAGTTTGCTCGTGTGGTGCCCTCCATCAGCAGAGACAAGCTTTCCACGAGGAACCAAGATTTCCACCCTGTGAGCTCTGAGAGGACAGCTGGCCATCCTCGGGGCAGATG
Organism: Nyctereutes procyonoides; assembly: GCF_905146905.1. Lineage (NCBI taxonomy): Eukaryota > Metazoa > Chordata > Mammalia > Carnivora > Canidae > Nyctereutes > Nyctereutes procyonoides. The sequence goes on from NW_026575132.1 coordinate 28,922,388, forward strand.
CTTCAAGGAGCCACCAATCAAGGCTCCATTTCCTGAACTTTCCTAGGAAGTTGAGCCCTGAGTAGCTGTTCTCGGTAATAATAATAATAATTCATAGCCCATAGGAATCTGGGCCATACAAGCATTATTCCACGGGGTCTTTACAATGTTCCTCTTGGTATATCGTGGTGCTTAGTCTACAGGTGAGACTGAAGGCCCAGGATGTTGGAGTACCTGCCCGAGATGAGCTGGGCGGAGCGCGTCAGGGCAGTGCCCGAGCACAGAATCCTGCTCCGACCAGGGACGTGCATGCAAACTTCGTAAACATGTGCAAGGTGGGTGGTGGTTCAAATCGCCTGTGGGTATCACCTCGTAGCCTATACACCGTATGCCCTTGTTGGCTGAAAAATTCGTTAGCATGGTTTGTTCCAGGTGACGCTCGTACACTTAGGCTTCCATTTTCAAAGTCAATCTTACAGAATTCTGTTTTTATTCTCTCTCCTGCTCGGTAAAAAATGAAAGCTGATCTTTTCCCAGGAAAAAAAAAAAGTCACCTGAAATTCACTCTAGAAATATTTGCCTACAGTTGGTAGTTGAGGGTCTGTCGTTCTCTCGTTCTCTGCGGCCCCTACTTCTATTTTCTTGTGTTGAAGTTCCCAGTAAAGACCAGGAGTTTCCTCCTGAATATTTCTGCCCAGGGACATGACTGGGACGGAAATGGGACGAGAGTGGCCAGTCCGTGGGTAGGCCCGCCCTGTCTCTTTGTTCGGGCCCAGGCCATCCCCCTCGTCATTGTAAGTAGGACAGTGGGTGCCTTCGCCTGTCGCCTCATTCATGCTGAACTGGGCAGAACAAAACCGCTGCCTTTGACGGGGACGCGGTGCCTGGACACTGTGTGCTCCCGACTGTGCACATTTCCATTTGTTGTGCGTGGAAGTTCCTGCCAAGTCTTTCACACTCGCGGCCAATTAAACACAAATTCCTAATGTTTGCGGCTTCCACTTGCAATAATCTGATTTATCACAGGCCTCTCCTGACAAGTATTAGAATCAAGTCCAAACTGTGTCTTGCCGTCTGACAAGAGGAGTTCCTAAGCCCTTGCTCCTTCTCCACAGACCACACTGCCCACCTCTCCCTTCTAGAAGGCTGGGCTGTGGCCTCGACCAGGGCTTTCTCTGCTCAGTTACAGTTTCTCCTCCTTTCCTCCATGCAGCTCGTCTGTCGAGGGTGGAGAATGTGTGGATTCAGCACGAGGTTCCCCTGGAGACACGTGCATGTAAAAAAAGAATGACTATTTGGATGGAACGAGTCAAGCCGGTGAAGGTGGCGTGAGGATGCTTGACGGGTTGGTGGGGAGGTGGAGACCCGTGGAGTCTGAGCAGGGGCAGGAAGGCCGGTCGTCCATGGGACAGCCAGCCAGCTGTGTTCCTCTTCTTTTAAAATCTGTTGCTTTTCCAAAAGATCTCCTAATAAGGGGTAAGAATCCCAAATGTGAAAAATGTGAACCCATAGCAAAAAATGACCTTTCTTAAAATTTCCAAAATAAAGCTTTCCTTCCTCCGCCCTCCTCCTCTCTCTTCTTCTCCCCGTCCTCCTCTTCCTTTCCTTTTCTTCTTCCTCCTCCTCTTCCTCCTCCCCCTCCTCTTTTTCTTCAATAAAATGTTATTTCTGGATATGGTCAACATTTGAGGTATAAAGATAAATACTGTAAAATAGTATGCTAACGAGATGTTAACTAGATTTATCGTCATGATGGCTTTGCAATAAATCAAAATATCAGGTCATGATGTTATACACATGACACTAATACAACATTCTATGACAATTAGGCTTTAATATAAAAAAAAGTCTCACTGAGATTAAAATGCTAAACTACTTTTCTTAAAGCAGAAAGTACAAAAATATCATTTTTTTTAGAAGTCTTCATTTATTCATTCATTAGAGACACACAGAGAGAGGCAAAGACCCAGAGAGAGAAGCTGGCTCCATGCGGGGAGCCCAATGCAGGACTCGATCCCTGGTCTCCAGGACCACGCCCTGGGCTGAAGGCGGCGCTAAACCACCGAGCCACCCAGGGATCTCAAGAAATATCATTAAAAAATAATTTCACATTTGTCTTCAATTCACCTCTGAAGAAAGTTAAGATGAGTGTCTTGTGGGTGCTTCCAGAGCTATCCTACCTATGAACGTATTCTGACACGTTGGTTGGAGCCCCACAAAAATCAAACAAGATTTACAACCCAGGAAAAGGCCATCCTCATCGTGCCCAAGGAGAAAGAAGTGGTGGTTACGTAGATTGTGGGAGATGGTGAGGCTCCTGCCTAGATTTCCTGATCCACCTAGAATTCTCTCCGGAAGGACAGTCCTTATGATCTGTAGATCAAAAGACACAGTCCATCTCTGCTGAGATAGGACACAATAAAATAAAATCTATTCAGAATATTTCCTGTCTTAAATTGTGGGAAACAGACCAGTTGTGGATTTTCCGAGCAGCTTGTACGTGGGGTTCATCTTTGGTCCACAAACCTACATGGGTCAGTGAGTGTATGAGTCAGCGTCAGTCACCATAACAAAATAGCACAGGCCCGGTGACTTGAACAACAGACATTTATTTCCTACTTTTTCTTTAGGGAGTGGCAGGGTCGGTTTCCAGGGAGGCCTCTGTTTCCGGCTTGTAGATATCTGCCTTCTCCTTGTGGCCTTTCCCCAGTGTGCGGGCAGCAGAGAGAGAGAGAGCACGCGCGCGCGCGCACACTCTGACGTCTCTTCCTCTTCTTGTAAGGGCACGGTTCCTATCAGGTTTGGGCCCTACCCTTAAGATCTCATTTAATCTTAATTACTTCTTTAAAGGCTCTGTCTCCAAATATAGTCACATTGGAGGTCAGGGCTTCAGCAGATGAGTTTGGGTCCACAACAGTTCGTGGTGGTGATAACTATTTTAATGAGATAACAGCAGCGACTATTTACTTAGGTACCTGCTATGTGTTGGCCAATGTACAGCTTGCTCCATGCATATTATCTAGAGTTCTCAAAATAACTCCACCAAGTAGGTATTATTTGTTTTTTAAAGATTTTATTTATTTATTCATGAGAGACACAGAAAGAGGCAGAGACACAGACAGAGAAGCAGGTTCCCTGCAGGGAGCCTGATGCGGGACTCGATCCCAGGACCCTGGGCCCAAGGCTCAATGGCTGAGCCACCCAGGCGCCCCCCAAGTAGGCATTATTGCTCCCAGTGTGAGCCTCAAAATACTTAATGACTGATACAGTTTGGGTGCTGACCAATCAGAATGAACACTGCCTGCAGACGGGGTGCCAGAGGGCCGAGGAGGAGCCCCAGCTATTCCATTGAGCAGGTGACAAGGGGAAGATTTGGAGGGATTAGGCTAGTTGTCTAGACGCTCATGCAGCTGGCAAACGGGGGATCAGGGTGACTCAGCACTATGCTGGCTGTGGCCACTCCCGGGGAGCTCTCCGCAGAGGGTGCCCGCATTTCTCTGTGTCCGTGAGCCTTCGAGGGTGCCCCATCATAACCCACCCACCTCCAGGCCTGCCGCGCACGGGGCTGCCCGCGTCTCGAGGTCCCTGTGCCCGCTGGCTGCTCTCAAGGCTGCCCCAGACCTTGGTGCAAGGGCCTCGCACACCGGCCCCTCTGGCTCCCATCCCACAGTATTGCAGAGTTTCTGAATCGGGACCTTGCCCCAGGCCCCGAGCTGTCTTTCCCAAAGGATTTATCTGGATCTTTGGGGTCCTTTGCCGCCATCCACGAATTTGACCTGCCCTGGTTGTCTAGGTCAGGTGTGTGCTCCTTCCTCTATTTGATCTCATCTTGAGTCTTGGACTTGAGCCTGATTATCCATCATGAAGCACCTAATACCAAACAGTGTTTTCTAGGCTCCGCTCCTAGGCCCAGTCCATTCTTGGAATTACTTCCCACTGACCTCCTCTTCCCATTCCAAGCGCACCTCAGTCTCAGGGCGCCCCACATTCTTTGGCCCCATACCCTGCTGCGCTCACTGGGACTAGAACCAATGTTTGTAGTATAAGCAGAACATTCGTTGCTCTGGGGGAAAATTTGAAGGATAATTAGTGCTCTGTTGACAAACGATAAGCTATTTTTTACGTGCCTTTTGTTTGATATGCACCAAATGTTGTATTTCCGTTTCTGGGTTTTGCTGAGTGTGCACATTTCAGGCCCTCCTTGACCTTGGAATACGGGGCGCCTCCCCTCCGTGGCTCCAAGGTTTCCAATCCGAGGGGAGGTCCTGACCACTCCCCTTTTGCACCGTAAATGAAATGACAGCGAGCACATCAGCTCTGCCCTTTAGAAAAACTGCCTAGGGACACAAAGGTGTCATAGTCACCTGTAAAACACCCGGGCCGAGCTGTGGGTTCCAGGTCGGCGTGAGGGCTGCTCTGTGGAAGGACAGCTTTCCCACCCGGTGCTGCTCTCCTTGACACCCAGACAGTAAGAAGCATCTGGAAACGGCAGTGTGGGTCCTGAACCGGGTGCTCAAAAGTGGGTCAAGGCTGCCCAACGCCAGACTTGCAGTCCTTGGTCCCCCGGCAAATATTTACAGAGCACAACGTCGGCGATGGGCCCTCGCCTGGACGTGAGAGCCGGCATCGGGGAACAGGCTTGGCTGCCGGCCGCAGGGACCCCCGGGAGCCAGCCTTCGGCCCCCACCCCTGAGTGTCATCCGGGACCAACAGGCAGTGGCATGAGCTGCCGGCCTGGAAACGTGCAGCCCTGATGCTGACGCGCCCGGGAATCAGACCCAGGGAGCCCCCGGAAACAGTGCAGGTGAACCTCAGCTGCCGGAACCTGCTCTGCACGTGTCAAAGGCCTTGGTCTCTTCTGGCCGGGAAAATGTTGAGAAAAATTCATTAAAACAGGAACCAGACCGACACACAGTCCTGTACTTAACATTAAACCTAGGATCCGGGCGCCCTGGGGGCTCAGTGGTCGCGTGCCTGCCTTCGGCCCAGGGCGTGACCCCAGGGTCCTGGGATCGAGTCCCACATCGGGCTCCCCGCAGGGAGCCTGCTTCTCCCTCTGCCTGGGTCTCTGCCTCTCTCCCTGTGTCTCTCAGGAATAAATAAATAAAATATTTAAAAATAAAATAAACTAAAATAAATAAATAAATAAATAAATAAATACATAAACAAACCTAGGATCTGTGCTTCAGAGACCATTTTCGAGAAGGCTTGATCTCGCTGGGATGGATCCCTGGGACCACCGCTAAGATCTCTGAATGCTCAGCAAGTAAATGCAATGTTTGCTCAAGTTAGTGCTACCTCAGAGTATAAGATGCTCCTCTTTCCCCTACACTCCTTCTTCCCACAAGGTAATCTATTCCAAAGCTTATTGTCTTTGGTTCCAGGAGGCAAAGTTTCCCACTGAACTCTTTCAACCTTTTGAACTTACTGCCATCTGCCTTCTGCGAAGAATTATCTGAATATTGCTCTTGAAAGGGATTATTTGAACATTCTAAAAGTTGGCTGTCTGGGGCCTTGTTAAAACACACACACACACACACACCTTTAAATTCTAGTTCTTCCATGAAATGACTGCCTATTTATCACTGTCATTTATTTACTTTAAAATAACTATAATTTCTTGAAGACAAGGAGGCTTATGTTAGAAACAGGATGATTAATGGCTTATTTTAGTTCTGCTGACTGAAACACTGTCAATTCCTGTTTCTGAGGGGCACATGGACAGAGATGGAAGCCTTCCTTTTCTTTTGCATTCTGCCCATTTCGTAGCCCAGAGTCAGAGAATGGAGGTGGATTGATTTCTATCCGGTCCCATGAAAATCCCAGCCTGTCTACTGTCCAGCCAGTCGTTTTGAGTTCCTGCGCTGGGAGGTGACTCAACATGTTGCCAGGGGATTTAGTGTTCCATCTGCCTCCCTTTACACCTGGCTCACAAGGAGCTTCGGTATCCACAGCGAGCCTGGAAGCGTAGGTTGGCCCGGGGCGCAGCTCACTGGACCAGAGTCCCTGTCACTGATGTAGCTGCTCCTCTCAGAACTGGTTTACCAGGCGCCCTGGGTGGCTCAGCGGCGGAGCATCTGCCTTCGTTCGGCTCAGGGCGTGACCCCGGGGTCCAAGATCGAGTCCCACATCGGGCTCCCTGCAGGGCCCTTGCTTCTCCCTCTGCCTGTGTCTCTGCCTCTCTGTATCTCTCATGAATAAATAAATAAAATCTTTTTTAACAATTGTGGAAAAAAAAAAAAAAGAACTGGTCTACCACTTGGTTGAAGAACATACTTCAGCAGGAAGGTACTTGGTTCTATAGCGGGAACCTCTCAGAGGCGCACAACTGCGTCTAATCTGAATCTCAAACCCAGGAGCCTCTGGTGTGCGGTGGGATCTGGATGTGGGGCAGTGTGGGCCCAGGGCCTCATGAAGCCTGCTGGCATTCCTTCTAGAGTCAAGGGCTCACAAAAGCCTCACGTTCAACTGTAGCAAGCACCGTAGAGGAAGCCCTGTTCCCATGTTCTAGAAATGAAAGCTATGCACACCCTTTTAAAGTTATTGGCAAATTGCTGTCCATAGAAAAATTATTTTCACCACATAATTCAAGGTTTCCCATTTCTAAACTCAGATCATCGTCTTGCTGTACATTCAAGTGATTTAAGGATCAATTTATTAAAATGTGACTTGATTTTATTGCCTGACAATGTGATTGTAGTTTTGGAAATCATATCACTGTATCAGATGATTGCATTCCTAATAGGGAGGACATTTCTTACAGATCTTACAGGTTGTTACCCATGTGCACTTTCGTGATTACTTTCTCAGGGTCTTTGTTGTATTAACAAAGAGAAACTGGTTATTTTTATCACTTGAGAAAGGCTTAAGAAGTTTATTTAAGGGAGAATAAATATTTTCTCAAATATTTTTATCTTTAAGAGTACAATAAGCTGGTTATAAAGGATCTAAAATGGAAATTTGGCCTAGTACTGTTCTCTTCGTCCTGAGAACGGTGTGTGTGTGTGCCCGTATTGGTGGGAGGGGGTGGGGGTGGAGGGTAGTTGTGACAGAGGTGTGCGGAGGAGGTCAAGTACCATTCAGTGTTCAGGCAGTCAACTCCAGTAGGATGAAATGTAAGTCTCTTTAGACTTACCTGCATGACTCTGACCCTTACCTCCCATAGTTGGCTGATCTTGTTTGACGTGTGGCTTTTATCTTTCTGAAAGGAGGCAAATCAAACATAGACAAACATTTATTGTACCCTTGCTATGTGAGGAATACAAGGCACACTCTTTGCCCTCCTAAAGCTTCTGATTCAACTGGAGCGAAGTTAAACACCATTAAAGACAGTGATGAAGATATGGTCCGTAGCATGTTGGTGGGGGTGGGGGGGTGGGGTGAGGTTTATCCAAAGATAACCTCAAGCCTGTCCCCTCCAAAACTCGTCCCAGGGCTTCCTACATGCCCTTGAATGAATTGGAATCAAATGGCTAGTCAGTTGCAATAGACGAAGGGCCTCTTCTCAGCAGTGCAAAGCTCTTCCCATAGGCAGTGCTTGGGTTCCAGAAGCCTCTGAGGATTCTCTCACCTGACTCATCACCCTTGACTGCAAGGCTGGACTGGCCAACTCAGGGTTCATGTCCCAGCCAGTTGCAGAAAAAGGAGTTGGATCAGAAAGTCCACAGGGATGGCCTACTTCAAAGACAAGGGATGGGAAGAATTTGGTTCCCCACTCTATCTCCAAGGCCAGGCATTGAGCAGGGGCTCAGCGGCCAACTGGGTGAGTGCATAATCGAACGGTACATTATGAACTGATAGATTCTTACTCTTTGTCAAACATAGTGTGGTATTGTTCTTTCTTAGGCCCAACATAAATGATTAGACACATATTCTCACTGCATTTAAATCACAGCCACTCAAAAACTAATTTCAACTTTAGTAAGCATTTTCCCCTTAAGCCATAAAAAATTCTTCCTTTTAAAAATAGATTCTTCTAGGACCCTAGGAGGTTAATGTACCTAATGCACAATCACCAAGGAGATGAAACAAAGGTTATCTTTGGATAAATTCTATTTTCTTTTACCAAAGAAAACAATTAAGTGTTTCCAACGGAGGGCTCGTAGTCTGGAATACAAAGTACTAAGGTTTTAATGCAACTAGGAAATTTAAACCATTAAGAAATTTTGTGGCATTATGCAAATGTTGAGAAAAAAGTCCTAGGAAATGCTCTCAGATATTTTCACTTAATTATTTTTTATTCTGAGAATTGGCCAACTGTCAGTTATCTTCTCTGCATATTGGAATGCAAATCAATTGATTTCTTGAAACTGCTCTTTAGAAATAATGACAAGAAGTCAGTCATCAGCATGTCATGCCTAGCTGTTTACTTCACTCATGCATGACTACCCATTTTGATGGAAAGATCTAGAAAGAGAAATTCAGTTTTGTATTAAGACCATTTGTATTAGAAATCATGACTTTTTCTCAAGGCTGCCCTCTGATTTATGGACATCTATATTCATCAGTCTACTTTTTAAAACTATTTCTAATCTGTTTTCTAAAATAAAATATGATTTAAGACTATAGAAAGAATTATATACTAACTGCCAAAATGCAAATAAGTGAAATAAAAGTCAAATGATCCTATCCCCAAAGGTAATCATTGTTAAGACTTTGATATGCATGTTCCTTCTAGTCTTTTTTCCAAACATAACAAAAATCATGATTTTTAAAAATAACAGAATGCTTTTTCATTTGATATTTTTCCATGTCGATTTTTTCTGGAATAAATGTATCACTCTAAATTATTCTGCAACACTCAGGTGAGATGATGGGCAATATTTGGAACTTCGGGGGGAACATAGGCAGGACAGGAAAATGTTTTGGACACTGTAACATAAAAAACATAAAGGCAAAATTAATGCTAATTTTTCCCTAGTCTAAAAATGATGTGTTTTTCTCAGACCCTGTGGTATAGTTTGAATAAAACTGAATGAATAAATTAAACCTCACAACAGTGTCTTTGTCCTAGGGCTTCTTTTCTTTCCCCTAATAGAAGTTGGGTACAAGTGAGATTTTATATGAGGGTTGATTTTATATGTTTAGTTTTCTGGCATTATGATGTGTTTTTTAAAATATAAAAGGTGTTATTGGGGCACCTGGCCGGCTTAGTCAGTAGAACCTGTGACTCTTGATCTCAGGGTCATGAGTTCGACCATGTTGGGCATGGAGCCTACCTTAAAAAAAGAGAGAGAGAGAGAGAGAGAAGGAAACAAACAACAGATGTATCACTATTAAAATTTTTTTGCGTTTGTTTATGTCTGATCCCAACCTAGCGGAGTAACTGAACAATTTACTCAGTGTAGCCAAAGAGAAACGACACGTTTTGGCATTTAAAGTCAGTGTTTTTGAAAACAGAGAACCCAATGGAACACTTAGCGAGATATCCACCAAAAAATAAATCTCGGGTCATAGTTCCAGAATAACTAGGCCACCTCAACTATGGAAGTGCCCCCTCGCTGGCGTGTTTGAGGTGCTCCCATGCCTCTCACCAGCTAGTGGCTTGTAAGAGTACGCAGTGTCAGGTTCTCGTCACCTCCGTGGTGGTGATGGATTAGCATCAGTCGAAAGAGCTGAGATTGTTTTCATATTTTGAAATCCGTGAATTATAACTCTTTCGGAAGCATGGCAGGAAGCAGAATTCAGAGCTGTTGCTTCTTGGAGGCACTGTCTGTCGGGAGGGCTGTCCCTGCGTCATGGCCCTTGTCTTCTCTCCAGACCACATGAGCAGACACGTGGGTGACAATCTGTGGGGGCTGAGGACCCTCACCGGGCTCTGGTGAGGGGCTCCTTGCACACAGCCCAGGGACCACCGTGGATGCTGAGTGCGACCCTCTTTAGAGGTCCTGAATCCAGGTCATCAGTTAATTCACATCCAGCACATCGCTTATGTTTTTGGGCTGTGACATTCACCACCATCCTGATGAACCCCAGGGCAAAGTGATTTCCTAATAGAATAAACAGGCACACAATCGGGGAAGTTTGATGCAACAAGCTGTCTAGGAAGAATAACGTGTTATATATCTGCATAATTTAAAATACGGTCCCAAGATTATAATGTACTGGTGAATTGGGGCTCCTTGGCTGGCACAGTCGGTAGAGCAAGTGACGCTTGATCTCCGGGTTGTGAGTTCAAGCCCCATGTTGGGTACAGACCTTCATTAAAACAAACACAAAAAGTAAGGGGCTTCTGGGTGGCTCAGGTGGTTAAGCTGCTGCCTTTGGCTTGGGTCACGATCTCAGGGCCGTGGAACTGGGAGAGCCCTGCATTGGGCTCCCTGCTCAGAGGGGAGTCTGCTTCTCCCTTTCCCTTTGTCCCTCCCCCTAGCTTACGCGCTCTCTCTCCCTCAATAAATAAAATCTTTTTAAACAAAGTAAAAAAAAAAAAAAAGCAGTGAACGTGCTTGTTGGCTAAACAAATTATATCAAGTTAATATCCTCAGCCAAGAAATTCAAAGAACAAACATAGGGACACGTTGGCTCTTCTAGATCCTCAGGACAGCCTCTCTCCGCAGTGAGAACTTTTATTAATTTCATGCAAAACCTCTCAGCATTTTTATACAGAAGAAACAAGGAGACATTTTTATTTTCCCCCTTTCCTACTCGAAATATTGTATAAGTTGAGTGCTCTGCACTTTGCTCTTTTATTTAATACATCCTGAAAACCCTCCTCTATCAGTGTACAGAGGAAATCCTTGTTCTTGTCTTTAAATTCGCTTTTTTGAGATTTGATTCACATTCCGTATGATTCATATATTTGAAGTGTACAACTCAATGGCTTTTAGTATATTCACAGAGTTGTGCATCCATCACCACAACCAGTTTTATAACATTTTTATTGCCCACCCACCCCAAGAAATCTTATACCTCTCAGCTGTCACCCGCCAAACTTCCCACCCCGTCCGTCACCCACGGCAGCCCCTCATCTACCCCCGTGTGTCTCGATGTGCCTCTTCCGGGCATCTCCTCCACACGGACTCATAGGTAGGCTACGTGGTCCTTCGTGACGGGCTCCTTCCACGTAACCTAACATTTTCGAGGTTCACCCATGATGTCGCATTGCTCGTCTTACAGCTGCACACTAGTCTCCCGTGTGGAGGTACCACTCTTTGTCCCCCTATCAGAAGCATGGGTTCCTCCCACTTGGCTTTTTTCAAGAAACGGCACAGCGAGGAAGCTTGTCATTTCCCAGGTGTGCTAGCACATCTGGAAAACAGCTTCCCAGAGGTGGGCATCCTGGAGCAGATGGTGAACGGCCTGTGGCTTCTTCGGATGCTGCGGCCTCTGTCGCAGCCCCCAGCAGGTGCGAGGAGCCCCGCCCATGGAGCCCACTGTCCAACTGGGTGTTTGGGCCAACTTGGTGGGTTTTTAAAAAACAGTTAACCTCTGTCTGGTTTCCCTTTGCAGATCTCTTACCATGGTTAGGGGTACCGCCCACATATACCGACGACTCTCGTGATTTCCTGGTTTGAACTAGTTCTCTTGGCTTCGTCGGAGGGGTGGTTCGAGTGGCTCCCTACAAAGGTTTGATTTTCACCTCTCTTGCATTTTGCCGCAGGGATCTGGTCATGTTAGTACTGAGGGTTATCACAAAGATAAATATCTTTACGCGTAAGTAATTATCTTTATGATGCGAGTATCAAGAGGACTATAATTTATTTCCAAATTAGTTTTTTTTTAAGATTAATTGAATAAGAAATCATCTTTCACTAGCCATGGCTATTTTGGCTGACAACATAACTGTCCTTATCATGAAACTGCAACTCACGTGAAATAAAAACAAAACATCTATTACTTCATTATATGTTAGATGCCCATCACCAGTCCCATTTGGAAAAATCTCTGAAAAAAATAGATGCTAGTCTTTCCTGGAGGGAATGAAAAGCTGTTTCTCTGATATTCTTCCCCTTTCATTAGACATTTTATAAAGTGAATTTTTCCATTTGAAATGAAGGTTTCTTTAAAGGAAAGCAAAACATAGATGTTTTAATTTATTTATGTGTGATGTACTGAAGTTCTGAGACTTGTGCATAAGATTTATGTATTTTTTCCTTTCTTAAAATTTAAAGTTAATTTAATTAACATATACTGTATTATTAGTTTTGGGGGTAGAATTTAGTGATTTATCAGTTGCATACAACACCCAGTGCTCATTCCTTCAAGTGCCCTCCTTAATGCCCATCACCCAGTGACCCCACCCCTCCACCCACCTCCCTTGCAGCAACCCTCAGAGTTTGTTTATTTCCTACAGTTAGGAGTCTCCTATGGTTTGTCTCCCTCTCTGTTTTTGTCTTATTTTATTTTTCTTTCCCTTCCCCTACGTTCAACTGTTTGTTTGCGTATTTGTTTCCTAGAGTTGAGAGTTTCTTATGGTTTCTCTCTCTCTCTGTTTTTCTTATTTTATTTTTCCTTCCCTTCCCCTATAGTTCACCTGTTTTGTTTCTTAAATCCCAGTTGTGAGTGAAATCATATGGTATTTGTCTTTCTCTGACTTAGTTCGCTTAGCATAATACTCTCTAGTTCCATCTGCGATGTTGGCAGTGGGTCATCTGTCCCTCAAAGAACAATGTTGGCCTGAGGTCTAATCTGCATCTCTGCTTAGGGACTCTTGTGTGGGTGACCCTAGGTCTCCTGAGAGGAGCAGTGATGAAAGTAGGATTGATGGCCAGGCCCTCAGTGCTCTGACATCAATGCTCTCAAAGCAAAATCAGAAGCAAGCCTGCCTTAACTTGTAAGAGGGCTGTCCTGGTGCTTCTGGAAGGCCAGGCATGAGACAGGAGTGCTTCAGTTAACAGGGGTCAGGGTTTGGAACCATGATTAATTGCTAGCAGGGGCCAGAAGTCCTCTTGAGGGTGCTAAGAGTGGGATGGTAGCTCCCCAACACCCATGGCAGGAAGAACTATAAACTGAAGGTCAGACCCTCTTGCGTAAGGCTCAGGAGTAAGCTGGGATTCTCTGAGAGGCCACATCATTTACTATTAGGCAATAACAGCAGTAGCCGCAGTAATCATACAGCTGTTTCTACTTATTCATGGTCGATCCACAAACTACTATAAACTTCAAATTAGCAAATCCTGAACCATCGAGCCTACATACCTGGTTACATTCCTAGAGCTTCTGGTAACATTTTTATCAACCAACCAATACATAACTTGTACTGAACTGATAGTCGGCAGCTCCATCCCTCATGGCTGAAGGAAGCACATCCAATGCAGGAGTCTCCTCTGTGTTGGGAACACTTGGGAGCTTCCTAGCACCACACTTGGTGGCCATTTTAAGCAGCAAAAGTGGGACACCTGGGTGGCTCAGCGGTTGGGCATCGGCCTTGGCTCAGGATGTGACCCCGGACTCCTGGGATCGAGTCCTGCGTCGGGCTCCCCGCAGGGAGCCTGCTTCTCCCTCTTCCCGTGTCTCAGCCTCTGTGTGTCTCTCATGAATAAATAAATAAAACCTTAAAGGAGAAGAAGAGCAAGATTACCTGCAAAATCACAAAACTTCAAATGACGTGGCACTAAATAGACCACGAAAAGGGCCCTTGTTTCCCACCCGGGAGCTGAAACGAGAAAGCGGAGTGTGCCCTGGTTCGAGCTCAGCTGAGCACGTGTGCACAGTGACTCGGTCTTTGCTGCCTGTCTGAGCTCGGCCCGGGAAGTACTGATTTGGGGGTGAGAATGAATTTTAGCCAGTAGGCGAATCTACAAGTAGGGAACCTGTGAATAATGGGGAGTGAGTGTAATCCTAATCATTGAGGGGGGAAAACAGTCCTGTCTCCTCTGAGGAAGGCGGTGCTGGCCGCAGAAGCAAGGGAGCAGCTAAGGTGCCCTGTGAGGGACAGCAGCCTGAGGCCCTTGGGGGTCCCCTCGGGGCCAGCCTGGGGCCGCCGGCCAGGTCAGGGATTTCCCCGGCCTCAGTTTCCTTATCAGTGACACTGGCGATTCCTCACCTTGTAGGGCCTTTGGAGGGGATGTTTTGGAGTTAAACTGCGGGAAACCCTTACTTAAGTCAGAATCAACCAGAAAGGGGGAAAAACAGACCCGAGGGCCTCCAACGGCTAATTGTGTGTGAGAACAGTGAAGGCAGTCTTCATTTTCTTCTGTGCCCCTCTCTGAATTATTTTACCCTGATTTTTACCGCATCTGTGGGTTTCTGGCCCAACACAGGCAGAAAGGCAGGAAGTGCCCCGGGAACATCGCCGATCCTAGGAACCTCTGTTTTTGAAGAACCCGGTTGCAGGTAAGAAGGTGGTGTTTTTGGTGAAATAAGTCAACCCACAGGATGGATCAGTGACGCCCCAGGGAAAGCCCGGCCTGTCGCCCCGGGAGCCACCTGGCTTGGGCATCACCTGCCCCCCTCCCCCACCTCCTGCCCCCCCCCCCCCCCCCCCCCCGACCCGGCAGGAGCGCCGCTCCTTCAGGGCACCTTAGCCAGGCCTCAAGGGACACAAACCAAAGGACACACAAACAAACAAAAAAGAACACCTCACAGAAATAATAAAAAATGGTTGCAAGGCTATTACCCAATAAGAAGAAATATAATTACTGTTTCCCGAAGTGAACATCGTTTTAATGTTAATACTGTTTACATAACTAATGTACCGTGTTAGGCGGATTTAGAACATTAACTACGTGTGTCCTGCGCAGAAATCCCTACAGATTGCACATAAAAGTCTGTAGCTTCGCAATAATCCTTCAAAGGGCCACTGGAAAGGAACCAGAAATGCTGGCCCACTCGGTGAGACAGTAGAGAGCCGCAGGAGTGTGGGATAATTAATAGGCTGGACAGAATCCTATGTACCCCTACAAATTATTTAGAGCAATCTAGATGAGATCTGTTGCTACATCTCTCCACATGCACTAGATTTTGGTTAAGCCATTCATGTATTTTTTTAAGATTTTATTTATTTATTCATGAGAGACACAGAGAGAGGCACCGAGACACAGGCAGAGGGAGAAGCAGGCTCCCTGCAGGGAGCCCGATGTGGGACTCCAGGCACTCCAGGGTCACACCCTGAGCCAAAGGCAGACAGTCAACTGCTGAGCCACCCTTGTGCCCCAAGCCATTCGTAATTTTATCATGGATTAATGATAAAGATGTTGCTTTTTCTATAATTCTCTTATATATATGTATGTGTATACACACATGTATATATATGTATATGTATGCCATGATACATACATATATGTATGTGTGTGTATATGTGTATATATATGTATATATGCCGTGATTGTGCTGCTATTTGTGAATCACTAGAAAGCACTTAGATGAGGGAGGTGCTTAATCCCAATGTGAGAGAAGGAAATGTGGCTGTGGCACATGTTAGAACACTCTTGGAGGGAAACTGAGTCCAGAACACGACAAAATCGATGATGATAGCCCTGGGGGAGGCCGGTCGATCTTGACCTCCCTATGATTTCACAGAAAAAAGCCCCATTTGAATATATCTCATATAATATAGGTCCAACACAGGCATCTGAGAAGAGTCTTGATTGTTGGATTCTTAGACTATTGGAATTCCACAATAAGGGGAAGAAAGAGAAAGAGATAAACAAGTGAAAATAAAATCATGGGCCATCGGACAAAGTTTTGGTTTCAAGGGAACATTTGAATAAATATACAGGCAAAGTATCTTCACTGACATGTATAAAACACATGCCATTATTTATTTATTTATTTATTTCAATTTTATTTATTTATTCATGAGAGAGACACAGAGACACAGGCAGAGGGAGAAGCAGACTTCCTGAGGGCAGCCGGATGCGGGACTCGATCCCAGGACCCCAGGGTCACACCCTGAGCCGAAGGCAGACGCCCAACCCCTGAGCCCCCCAGGTGCCCTGGCAAGTACTTTTCTTATAAGGTTGCTTAGTACCACACTTTCCAAACTGGGAGGTATATGCATGGGAGGCAGGGAGTACATTTAAATTAAAAATATGTTTTTTAGAAAAATATGGTAAAATGGAAAATATCAGAAAATAAGCATTGTTCTGCGAAACCTTTGTACATATGTATGTGTACAGATGCGCTGGGTTGCACACGTTTCTTTCTGTGGGTTATGGTTCGATGTTTGCGAGTCGCCACTATGTCCTTGGGGAAGCCCCAGCATATGAAAGAGGTTTATATTATACAATTATTCCCTTGTTCCCCAAAAGACCATCGGCACAACTCGACCACTGGTGCTGTCTTTTTTTCCTTCTCTTCCTTCTTTTTTTTTTTCCCTTCAGTTTTCGCAAGTGTCATTTGCTGATGAGTTAACAGACTTACACCTTCTTTTATAAGAACGTGGGTTTTGTTTTGTTTTTTTTCTGGAGATCTCATTATTATTTATTATTTTATTGTTTTATTTTTTAAAAGAAAGCTACCAGTTTTATTTTTTAAATTTTTTTTATTTTTATTTTTTAAAGATTTTATTTATTTATTCATGAGAGACACAGAGAGAGAGAGGCAGACACACACACACATACAGAGAGAGAGGCAGAGACACAGGCAGAGGGAGAAGCAGGCTCCATGCAGGGAGCTCGATGTGGGACTCGATCCCAGGACTCCAGGACCACGCCCTGGGCCGAAGGCAGGCACTAAACCGCTGAGCCACCCAGGGATCCCCAGAAAGCTACCGTTTTTTTTTTTTTTTTTTTAATTTTTTTTTATTTATTTATGATAGTCACACACAGAGAGAAAGGCAGAGACACAGGCAGAGGGAGAAGCAGGCTCCATGCACCGGGAGCCCGACGTGGGATTCGATCCCGGGTCTCCAGGATCACACCCTGGGCCAAAGGCAGGCGCCAAACCGCTGCGCCACCCAGGGATCCCCCCTACCGGTTTTAAATGAAGGATGTAAACGATGTAAACAAAAGGTGAAAATGTATTATATCCTGGAAGGCTAACACCACATAGCACTGCAAGTTTATTGCAAATTGGATTTTCATTCCCTCATAGATGTACTTCGCTTTCTAGTCCTGTTTATTCAATTCTTTTGCTAATACTTCTCTTTTACACTTAAAATTTCCAAGATATGTAGTTATTCTTTTTCCCCATGATATCCTCCCAACACTTTCTGAGAATGTTAATCTTTAGAAAATTTTTGCCTGCCGAATTAACAGTATCTCTTGAGGTCTTTATTCTATTTTTATCCAATTTGGTGTCTTTTTATGGTAGTGTTTCTTCCCAACAAACTTGGTGATCCATGGTTTCTGTTGATCTCTGTATTGGAATTTTCTGGCCACCTGGCAATCATATCTCATGTTCTGGGGAGACATGAGAGTGGACAAGAGAAGCCACATTGGCAAGAGGATCTACCTTTAGCTTCTCCTCCGAGTACAGACACTTCTAGGGCCCACGGGGATGTAGAAGTTCCCAGATCTTACCTTTCCCGCACTAGTGTCTGCACGCAGGGCTGTGTCCCTGGGCAAATCCCCCAGTTCTCCCAAATCACCACCGCTTCCTGTCGTCTTCCCATCTATCACCCTCTGTGTCTGCTACTCCTTAGATGCCTTGCCTCTGAGCTGGGTGCTCTTCTGGGATTGCTCCCAACAGGAAGCTTTGTTGTCCTTTGTTGATTAACCCATAGTGCTGACCCTTAGGGCTTTCTGTCAGTAATTCTTCAACTTTTCTGGTTCGTTGAGGACACTCTTGTTTTCCAAGATGATGTTAATTTATTGCTGATATTGATCAGGCTTCAAGTTTGCTTTCAAAACACAAAGTATGACTTCAGGTATAGCTCCTGATCCAGTCTTTTAACTGTCCCTTTGATGTTTGAGATGAACTCCTCTCTTGAATCATTACCTCTCCTAAAGTGGGTAAATAGTATCTCCATTATGGGAAATACTAATTTTAGCAAAGCAATATAGGTGTTCTTGTACTCTCCTTTTAGCAGTTTAGGTTTTTTGCTTAGAAAAAGTAAGAGGAAGAAGTTCCGAGCATATACAATTGTTTTTTTGTGTGGAATTACTTGTATTATTAATATAGGCTGGGTCACAGTTAATGCTTAATATACGTGTGTGTGTGATCCCTCTGTTCTTCTTCTTCTTTTTTTTAAAGATTTTATTTATTTATTCATAAGAGACACAGAGACACAGAGAGAGAAGCAGGCTCCACACAGGGGAGACCAATGTGGGACTTGATCCTGGAGTCCCAGGGCCGAAGGCAGGCGCTAAACTGCTGAGCCACCCAGGGATCCCCTCCTCTGTTCTTCTTTAAGTAATTTCCATATCACCAAGTGAATTTTGAATCCAGAGCATTGGTTTTATCTACATGGTAGATGGAGACCAGAGAAACCATCTAGAAATCACCGTAGTGACTATATAGGAATCATCACAGGAAGAATTTGGGGACATCTGCCTTCGTGTGGTCTGGCATGGGAGATGCCCGACCTGCTTTTCTCGGCCGCCTTATATAACAGTCTGACCCTTTCAGGTTGTGTGGAGCTCATGGTGGTTCTTAACCTCATTCTCTTCTAGCTAAAATGAGCACTTATCTTAGATATCTAATTGCCTTACTCTGATTTGTCAGTGGAGCTAAGGGGAAAGAGGAAGGAGATGAAGAGGAGAGGGGAAGGCAGGCCCTTAAGGGGAAGCCCGAAAGATTGGATGGAAGATACTAACGCTGGCAAAGAAGTGCAGGCTTCTGCTTGCTTGGGATTCTGGGGCTGGATGCTCCTCTGCTTGGAATGTTGCCTCCTTTCTCTCTTGGCTTGGAAGTCCCCTCCTCTGGGGGGGCTGCCCTGCCCCCACGCCACCCAGGCTAAACCCACTGCTTTCTCTCCTTATCCTTGTGTCTATACTCCTGTGATTATGTCCCCTACAGACCTTAAGGTCACAAAGATAATGTCTCTGCTTTGCTAATAAGCGGTGCGGCCACGAGATCAGAGAGCCTGTTGGCCAAAGGAGAGAATGGCTTCTTTCCCCACCACCTAAACTGATGTCCTGATTAGGGGTGTGGGCCTCCCTCCCAGGCGAGGGGGAAAGTTAGCCTGGCGCCCAGCAGGACATTCTCCTTTTTCATCCTGTGTTCCTTGAGTTTCCATTTTCTCTCACCTACTCCTCTGCCCAGCTCTGCCTCAAAGTGCTAAAGTAGGACTTTGGGATTTTGCTGAAGGACTTCTGTCTTTTTGCTATTTGTCTAGACACCTCCCTAACCCAACACTGATTTTTCTTGGTAAAATACAATAAGAACTCAGTTATAAAGCCCCCTGGGTAAACTGGCTATACTTTTTTCTGAATTGGAAATGAAATATTCATGACGTGTGAGTTCAGACAGTTGTATGCAGGAAGTCATCTCTTCAGAGAACAAATTTGTGACTGAACCATTTCAAGAAAAGTAATATTTTGACTGCTAAAAGTAATCAGGAGGAAAAAAGTTTTAAATTATCACAAAAAAGTCCAATTATTTCAAAGAAGAATTTGTCACCCTGTAAACAATAATTTTCAGTTTTGTCCCCGTGCCAATATTGGATCAAAATATACTTTTGAGGGCAGCCCTGGTGGCTCAGTGGTTTAGCGCTGCCTTTAGCCCAGGGCATGATCCTGGAGACCTGGGATCGAGTCCCACGTTGGGCTCCTTGCATGGAATGGAGGGAGCTTCTCCTTCTGCCTGTGTCTCTGCCTCTCCTCTCCCTCTCTCTGTGTCCCATGAATAAATAAATAAAATCTTAAAATATATATATATATATACTTTTGATTTTTCATGGATAAAATTATTTAACTGTGTTCAAAATAAATAAATAGAACTGTGTTCATTTTGTTAGAACAACAACAAAAAAGAATTTGTCACCTTGATAATCTGATGTTATCAAGTGAGGCATCATTTTCACAAAAGTTTAAAATTGAGGGGAAATAAAAATTGTGTGAAGCAATTTTAGCTGAAGAATTAACTAAATGTACAAATTTAATATGAAAGAGCATTTAAGGGTACCTGGCTCAGTCGGTGGAGCGTGTGACTCTTAAATATTGCGGGTGTGAGCTTGAGCCCCATGTTGGTATAGAGATTCCTTAAAAATAAAACCTAAAAAAAAAAAAAAAGAGAGAGCACCTAAGCATTTTAAAAGTTTACTCCAAATGCTGGTAAACATTAGCAATGTTAACAACTTACAGAATAATAGCAATAGGAGACTACAGGGAAAATTTATTAAAACTATTAAATAAACTAATTTTTGACTCCATAAGGATGCTGCTATATAGTTACATGAATTTGTTCCATTAATATATCACATTAATAAAGTTTAACTTATCTTTTCTTTATACTTTTAACTCATTATGATTAAAAATACATTAGCAGTACCTTTTAAAAAAATTGAAGGGGCACTTGATGGGATGAGCGCTGAGTGTTGTACTATATGTTGGCAAATTGAATTTAAATAAAAAATCTAAAGAAAGAGAATTGATATATAATTTCATACTGCAGGAACAAAGTTATAGAAGCTTTTATCCAAAAGGGAGATTTCTTATGTAAATGGATAAGAGGTTAAATAAGTCAATTTAAAGAAATAGGACATGAAGTGGTTTTATTTTTAGAATTTGTTTTAGCAGGGGTTCTCTGGGTGGTTCAGCGGTTTAGCGCCTGCCTTTGGCCCAGAGCGTGATCCTGGAGCTCTGGATGGAGTCCCACGTTGGGCTCCCGGCATGGAGCCTGCTTCTTCCTCTGCCTATGTCTCTGCCTCTCTCTCTCTCTGTGTCTCTCATGAATAAATAAATAAAATATTAAAAAAAAAGAATTTGTTTTAGCAAAAACTTCAAACTTACTTAGCTGAAATACTAAAACATTAAGGAGAGAAATATTAAGGTATTTAAGTAGTAATATAAAGACAGCACATATGTCTTTATTAGAGTTAAAAAGAAACAAATAGAAGTATACTAACTTGGACAAGTCTTTTCTTTCTTTCTTTCTTTCTTTCTTTCTTTCTTTCTTTCTTTCTTTCTTTCTTTCTTTCTGACAAGTCTATATGCATTTAAAGGTTAGCTGCCATCTATTGTAGGCTGGCCATAAATACAGAGGGGACAGTTGTGTTGCAGCAAACGTACACGTTTAGTCATTTATGAATCTAGCAAAAAAACAGCTGAACAGTATCCAGCATCTGCTGAGATCGTGGCATTGTATTATTTTAATTCATATGACCTGCTCTATCATGTTCAAGGTTCAAATAAGGTCATATCACCCTTTAATTAATGGGGCCCTACTTACTGGGTTGTGCAAAGACAACCGCTTTCTCCCTTGGGGGCCTCTTTTGAAAACACCAACAGGTTACTTAGCCCACCCAGGCCAGTCCTGCTTCCAAACATCTTGCCAACAGAATCTGAAGAATGTGATTAGTCCACCGATGGGTGGAGGTTGTTGCTTCTGCAAATGCCCCTGGCTTATGCTAATATGTTTGGCCACAATTCCCAAAACATGGCTTTCTTGCCATGCATTCTTGTGGAATCAGTTCTCAATAATCTGGCCCCTGATGGTGGGGCTAGGAGTCTAAGGAGGTTTGCTCATTCCTTGGAAGGATTCCCCTTGCATACCATTTCAATCCCTTAGGGAGAAGAAGAACCCCCCACAAAGGGTAGGAACTGTCAGCCTGTCCATGTTCCCAAAAGCCCCTGTTCATGCTAATTGCCCGCCTTCCCCTCAAAATACCATGGAGTTTTGGAGGAGCATACTTTGGTAGGCCAGAAACAAAACAACTTCAACCAAAAATAAAAACAAAAATAAAAAGGCAATCCTTCCTTAAACCAAGAAAACATGCTTTGGATTTATTTTCTACTACCATCTAGGATGAGAGGGAGCCAGCATTATTTGAATGGCAATCTTTCTAGGTAAATTTAAATTCAGCACTAAGCAGTAAAACAATATACAAAGTACACCAGAGCTCAAGACCAGTTTATTACACTGCCCTTTCTTGTACTACCATTACTTTCTTCCAAGCTTGTGGGTTTATTATCTGTCTCTGGATGAAGGAACTTTTATTTTTTTATTTTTTTAAAAAATTTTTATTATTTATGATAGTCACACACACACACACACACACAGAGAGAGAGAGAGAGAGAGAGAGAGAGAGAGGCAGAGACATAGGCAGAGGGAGAAACAGGCTCCATGCACTGGGAGCCTGATGTGGGATTCGATCCCGGGTCTCCAGGATCGCGCCCTGGGCCAAAGGCAGGCGCCAAACCGCTGCGCCACCCAGGGGTCCCTGAAGGAACTTTTAAATATCACTCATTAACTCATTAACGAAGAGTGGGGCTACCTTTATGGCTTTAAAAAATATATATTTCACGGTACATATGGCCAAGAAATAGCTCTTAACTTTCTACTTCTCATAATTTAACTTCCTGTATTTTTGAAATCTTTATTCAGTTTGAATTTTTTTTTTTTGATTTATGATAGTCACACACAGAGAGAGAGAGAGAGAGGGAGGCAGAGACACAGGCAGAGGGAGAAGCAGGCTCCATGCACCGGGAGCCCGACGTGGGATTCGATCCCGGGTCTCCAGGATCGCGCCCCGGGCCAAAGGCAGGCGCCAAACCGCTGCACCACCCAGGGATCCCAAATCTTTATTGTTTGAAAGGCTCTCTTCTTGGAAGAAAATTATGAATCAAATCTAAGCTATCTGACTACAATTCTGTAAGAAATAACATGAATTTGTTGCAGATGGGTTACAATTTGATTATTTTCCTTGGTAGTTTGACCATAATCAGATGTAGACTTAATCAAATAAAATCAGATAAACCAAAAAACCTCTTTAGTTATCTTCCCACTGAATATGATGTTTTCAGATTCCACATCTTCATGATAGGGGCTTTTAAATATACTTTATTTAAAAAGCATATCTGGTTTTTATTCTCCTCCTATATTTAGGCTTTCACTCTATAATCATCAGGGCTGGAAGTTATTTTCTCCTGTTACTTTTAACTTAAAATCTTATTTATGGGAACAAAGACGTTCTGTTTCTAGGCACTTATGGAGTCTCCTTTTGGGTTTCAAGAATTTAACAGTTGTTTGCAATGGACATATTGTTTTTATGTACACGTCTCTAGATCTTGATGTAGTATAAAACACTGAGAAATACCACGTGTACAGTTCCAAATACTTTATATACAATTTCTAGTGATTTATTAAGTAGTATTTATTGAGTAATGAACCCATCAAACTAAAAAAATTCCACAGGATTTTGCAGGAAACCCACTTCGGGTAAAGTGACAGCACCAGTATGTAAACCCAGATCTGTCCAATGCCAAAGCCAGTGCTTATTCCACAGGCTTCTCTCTTCCACAGGCACACTGCGCGCTGTTAGTAAATATCGTCTTATTTTCGTTATTAGATCACACTTAACCATTCATCATACTAGTATCTATTCAGTTCACTTAGTAATTATTCTGAAACTGAAATCTGGACCTGGAGTAGGTCTACAAGATGGAATCGTGTTTTACTGGGGCCCCGATGTAGAACTTGGGTTTACTTGATTTCCATCCCAGAGTTCTTTTCTGGATCCCACAAAAGAAAGCATTGCATAGACCCTTCCTGAGTTCACATTATAGCCGGGGAACAAGACTCGTAGAAGACAACTCTGCCCTCGGTCATCAAAGCAAATTGTACAAAATACAGTCGAACATCAAATGGAAGGCTATCAACAGTGAGAACTACAGGAGGGACCCGGAGTGTACACTGTTCCAGAGACTCCTCTTTCTTTCCACAATCGTTGGAAGAAATCTTTTCTTTGCCTTACCTCACTGTTCCACGTGGGGGAATTCCCATCAGCGTAATGTGCCCGCTTTAGAAGTGAGTTACTGATTGGTGAGTGACAAGGATCCCACAGTAAATGGTGTGCATTCCTTGATGGGATGAAACTCATCTATTTAAAATCTGCAAGGCTGCCCAGCATCAAAGATTCACTCTCTTCCCTCTCTGCCAGACCAGAGCAAGGCAGTGACCGGGGGAGGTGGATCGGCTCAGGTGCATGGTTCCCTAGTTCATACTGTGCTGCGGGCACAGAACATCAGCCAGCCCTGCTCTTTGGGCCACAGGTGTAAATCCCTATTTAGCTGCCACTTTCACCCCCATCTTTTGGTCTCCTGTGTCTCATTTCTCAGATGCCTCAGAGCACCATAGGAGAAGAAGAAGGTGTTATTTATTGACCTCTTAAAACTCCCCAAATACAAACCATCCATTTCCTTCTTTAATTTAAAATTCAGCAACCATCATGGCTTATTACTGAGTCAAAGAAACTCAGCATAAAACATCTTTATTGTATTTCAATTTGCATTATAAGTGCTCAGCAATGATTTACCAGGATGTCCTTTTTTAAAACATGTGAGCGCTTTTCCTAGGGCCCTTGGCAGTTTATGGCTGTGGGGTAGAGGTGTGCAGCAGCCTACATCACTGCCCTCCACCCCCCCTGATTTCAGCCACAGCCCAGATGGATAGTTCTCTGTGAGCCCCACTGCACCACCGCTGGCAGGTACCCTGTGGTGGTCATTTTCAGCCCCACAGCTGATTCCCCAGCTGGGAGGCTGCTCACTCAGCCTGCAAGCGGAGCTTGCCGTTGTGGGGGAGTCAGTGCCCACAGGGGCAACCCTCAGGCCGTGAAGAAGAGCCTGTAAATAAATGCTCTGGATGTCTGTCCTTTGGGTGGGCAATTCTTTTTTTTTTTTTTTTTTTAAGATTTTATTTATTTATTTGAGAGCAAGAGAGTGCAGGAACTGGTGGGGGTAGGGGAGGTAAATGGAGAGGGAGAGGGAGAAGCAGAGTCCCTGCTGAGCTGGGAGCCCAATGGGGCTAGATCCCAGGACCCTGGGATCATGACCTGAGCCAAAGACAAGATGCTTAACTGACTAGGTTCAGGTGGGTGCCCCTGGGTGGGAAGTTCTGGGAGGCCTTTAGAACACTGCTCAAGAGGTCCAAGGGGAACTGACCCTCTGTATCCCACAGAAGTGATAGCGAGTATACACTTTTACCAGCATCTCCTCCTTTCCTGTCTCTGCCCTTCACTCCTGCTTCTAGGGATCACCTCGCAATCAAACTACCTGCCCTCAAACCCTGCTTCTGCCTTCGGAGAGACCCAAACAAGGTAATGACACAAGAGGATGTACTCTATCCAGAAGGAGCAGACTACTCCGCCTTGTGGTGGGCGATCCCCTCCCAACCTCGGCCCATACACAGGACATATCACACCCCACACACGCGTGTGTGCACAGGCAGAGACGTCGCTTGCACAGACAAGTACAGAGAGACACGTATGCACGTTCACACCCAGGCTTCCGGTCATTGCCTCTGACCAGGTTTCACTGTCACTGCCCAAGGGTGTAAGGAAAGACCACCATTTGGTCAAAGCCATGTCCCTGAAAGCTGGCCTTTTCTCACCACCTGGGCTTATCCAGCTGTATTCTGGACTCGTCTTGTTTACCACACTCCAGCAACCGGTTCAAGCGCAAGACGACATCTAACCCGGTGAGAAAATGTGAAGGTCCTTGTCGAGGTGAATTACACCTAGGGCTCCACGTTCCTCCTTGGTGTATCCCAACCTTGAGTGGTTAAAACATACTTTGTGACACTTACTGCTTTCCTTTTCCCATTTTAGCCAATAGCTTTATTTTTGCATCCTGACCGCTAAGTGTTTTCTGGATCACCTTTGTCGTCATTCTTTTGTTCAGGACATTGCTATCAAGTTCCTCTTCTGTTTTTTTTTTTTCTTCTTCTTCTTTATTTATTTATTCATGAGAGACACAGAGAGAGGCAGAGACACAGGCAGAGGGAGAAGCAGGCTCCCTGTGGGGAGCCCGATGCGGGACTCGATCCCAGGACCCCGGGGTCACGACCTGAACCAAAGGCAGATGCTCAACCACTGAACCACCCAGGTGTCCCTTAATACAAATTGTACATACTCTAGAAACTTCCTTTGTGTGATTTTTATTTTTTTATTTTAAATATTTTATTTATTTATTCATGAGAGACAGAGAGTGAGGCAGAGAGGCAGGCAGAGGGAGAAGCAGGCTCCCTGCGGGGAGCCCGATGCTGGCGGGACTCGATCCCGGGTCTCCAGGATCATGCCCTGGGCTGAAGGCAGATGCTCAACTGCTGAGCCACCCAGGTGTCCGTCCCCTTGTGGTTTTGGAGGAATTTTTTTTTTCTATTTAGTTTCCAGGACTATTCCTTGCGGTGCTGGTTGAGACAATTCCTTTGGAAGCGGCCTTTCCCACGCAGCCTTTCCTTAGTCTCACTGAAGCCACGGCCTGGAATCCAGCTCCCTTCTCATTCCCACGGTTGCCTCTTTTTCTCTGTCTGGACATCCGGGCCCTGTCGCAGCCTGGGTTCTCCAGAAGCAGACCCCGAGGTTACCACACAGTAGACTTTAGGGAACGTCCTTGAGACCAACGCCTGGGGAGAGGAATGGGAGCAGGCGGAGGGAGGCGGTGGGCTGTCTCCCAGACGCAGCTAGGCCCCAGCCCACGGGGAGTCTGGAAGCGGACAAGGCTCTTGGGAGCCTCCTGAGCTGAGCCGACTTAGCCCTGACTATCTCCTCGTGGCCATCCTCGGCCGGCTCTGTCTACCGGCATCTTCCAGGTGGAAAATCAAAGACTCGGCCACCTCTTTAAAAACTAGCACAAGAACTGATAAAAAATTGTAGCACGAGGTAGTCCTGTTCTCTCTCCAAACAAAAAGGGAACTGAAAAAAAATCTTTTTTGTTTTGGGGTAAATGAAAGAAAAGTCTGTTTCCAAAATATGTTTCTGAAACCAAAGGCATTCTTTCCTAGATACTTGAGACTTTGTGAATTCCTTAGGAGTTAGAAACTTTTTTTTCCCTAAAATCAACCTTGAAGCAATTTGAAAGTAAAGAGGCCCTTCCTTTTGAACCGATGCTAAAAGTGAAGCAGGCCCACGGGCACTGTGAACCAAACTTCTTAAGTTCAGAATTTGAAAAGATTGTAACAACAGATGTCCTAGAGTATGGGGCTGGGTTTTTAAGTCACTAAGGGGATACTATGCAGGCTCCCAGCTAGAAACTCATACATTTTTTTTTTCTGAACTTAAAATACATTCATTCATTTTATAACTTAAAATACATTAGCATGTCCTGCAGACGTTATAAACTTACGTGAAGACAGGAGTACAAGCTCATTTGGAGATACGACCAACTCAGTATTAAGTCATTGTTAAGGATGAGTTGTGTAACCCACCCAACCCCTCAAAGAAGATGTACTGAAGTCCTAACCCCCAGGCCCCAGAGTGTGATTGTATTTGGAGACAGAATCTTTCCAGAAGTAATGAAATAAAAATGAGGTCATTAGGGTGGGCCCTAATTCAGTATGTCTGGTGTTCTCATAAAAAGGAGAGTTTGGGTCATAGAGAAAAGCACACATAAAGGAAATCCATGTGAAGACACAAGGAGAACGCCAGCTACAAGCCAAGGGATGCCCAAGACCATGAGAAGCTAAGGAGAGAAGAGGCCAAACAGATTCTCCCTTTATAGCCCTTGAGACAACCGACCAGGCTGACACCTTGATTTTGTACTTCGAGCCTCCAGAACTGAGAGGTAGTGAATTTCTGTTGTTTTAGCCATGTAATTGGGGGTACCTTATTAGTCAACCCCAGGAAACCAGCACAGCTACTGTGACAGCACCTCCTCCACTCAGCTCATGTTTTCTTCTTCCATGAAGGCAGTTCAGAAGTCAAATGGACTTGATCTTGGTTCAATCACTGGGGCAAGATACTTATTTTCTCCAAGACTAATTTTTCATCATGTAAAATAAGAACTTTAATAATACCTACTGTAGAGTTCTTTCGACTATTTAGCTAAAAGAAATAAGATCCTTCCTTTCTAGGTGTTATAAATTCAAGAGCATCACATAAGTCCAATCGACTATCTTCCCTAAAAAAATGCTTGTAGATCTACTGACGGTCAGTCTGATCTGATAATTTTTATACACCTTAGAGGTTCAGGTTCAGCATCACTTCCTCTGTCTGTTATTGTGCATTATTAATATTGCTATTACTTTTCAACTCTCAATGATCGACATTGTTAAGTCTCTTGAAACAAAATAATTATCATATGTATTGAAGACTTCAACAGCCTTAGACCAGCACCCAACCTTTCTTGACATGCCATAGTTGATCAGTCCGGGGCCACCATAGATTCATTAGCAGTGTGGGTCACAGTCAGGAACCAACTTCCAGCCTCTTTTAAGCCAGATCCATACATGGGGCTTTATTATTTTAAATGTATTTTTAAAATCAGATAATTATCCTTGGCTTGTGAGACACAGACTCTTTCAAATAATACCCAAATGTTACAACACTTTATATAGATGATCTTTGGACCATTGGTTCAGTTTGATTACTTGAACTCTTTTCATTCATTGACAGAGATAATTATTTTTTTAAAGACTTTATTTATTTATTCATGAGAGACAGAGACAGAGAGAGAGGCAGAGACACAGGCAGAGGGAGAAGCAGGCTCCATGCAGGGAGCCTGATGTGGGGCTTGATCCCGGGACTCCAGGATCACACCCCAGGCTGAAGGCAAGTGCTAAACCGCAGAACCACCCAGGGATCCCAGATAGAGATAATTAAACACTGATTAAACCACAGTGAGATACCACTTCATACCTACTAGGATGGCTATTATTTAAAAAAAAAAAAAGGGAAAAGAGCCAAGTGTTGGTGAGGATATGGAGAAACTGGAAAACTTGTACATTGTTGTGGAAATGTAAAGGTGCAGTGCTATGAAAAAACAGTTTGGTGGTTCCTCAAAAAAGTTTAACAAAATTATTATACTACCCAGCAACTCTAGTCCAAGTATATACCCCAAAGAACTGGAAACAAGGACTCAGAGATACTTGTGCACCAGTGTTCATAGTGGCCTCATTCACAATAGCCATGACATGGAAACAACCCCTGTGTCCATCAAGAGATGAATGGATGGACAAAATGCTCTGTGTGAACACAATGAAATACTACTCAGCCATAAAAGGAACAAAGTTCTGATACATGTCATAATGTGGATCAACTTTGAAAACACTATACTGGCTGAAATAAGCCAGACACAAAAGGACACATGTGTATGATTCCACTTACATGAAATACATAGAATAGGCAAATTTATAGGCTCACAAAGTCGATTTGAGATTGCCAGGGGCTGGGAGTAGAGGAGAATGAGAGTGAATTGCTTGATGGGTATAGAGTTTCTATTTGGGGTAATGGAAAATTCTGGAAACGGACAGTGGGGATAGTTGCACAACACTGTGTGTAATTAACACCACTGAATTGTACACGTAACAGTGGCAAGTCTTACATTATCTATATTTTACTGAAATAAGATAGGAAGAAAGAAAAAGTGATCTTATAATTATTCTATTCTTTACACATGGAACCTAGGGCCTGAAACAAGGAGCTCTACACACATTGGATGATCTCATGTCATCTTTATCTTCACGTAGCATTATGAGGTAAAAAATATTATCTCTGTTTGACAACTAAGGCAACTAAGTCTTAGAGAGGTGCTCATGACCAACAGCTATTAACTGACAGAATTGGGGATAAGATTCAAGTCCTAGTCCTTCCCCAGAGCTAAGCAGACAATGCATAGATTTCTCTATGATCTACCAAGACAACCCAAACATCAATATCCATTCTTTCTTTACAACAACAGATCCAGGTTGGTAGGCAAGAAGGGCCCCATGGGTCCCATAAAGAAGAATTTCCTGGTTCTGAAGGGAAGCTGAGCAGAGTCCAGTTGATTATTTGTAAAGATAAGTTGTGCCTTGAAAATGCCACTGGAATGTTTTGTGTATTTGCAACCTTAGTTGTCTGGAAAACAGCCAAAAATCCTGAAGTGAGCAAAAATTACCTGTTAACACATGGGAGAACAGAAACGAGTAAAATGATGTCACAATACTAAGCTGGCTATAACGTTGAGGCTGCAGATTTTCTGCATATGCTTCAAACTCTTTTTTTTTTTTAAGATTTTATTTTGAAGTAATCTCTACGCTCAGTGTGGGGCTTGAACTCTCACAACCCCATGATCAAGAGTTGTCTGTTCACCAACTGAACCAGTCGGGTACCCTAAAGGCTTTTGTTATCCTGAGGACCAATCTATAGCATTAGCAGCAAAGGGGTGAAGTGGGGAGGAGATGTTTCCATGTTTTCCTAAAGAGAATTGCAAATGGCTATGAAGAAGGGAATCTGCCCCTCCTGGTGAGCAGCATCCTTACTGCACCCTCTGTGTCCAGTCCCTTCCCGTTTGTCTTCTTTTTGACTCCTCTTTCCTATTGGACTTTTAAACATTGGTGATACCTGAGGTTTTGTCCTTCCCCCTTCCCCTTTCATAATATCCACACCCTTGACTGACCCATCCACAAACATGGCTTCAGCTACCCCCAGTCCCTGATGACATCCACATGTCCCGTCCTGACAGCTCTTGGATCCATCATACATCTCCAACTGGATGTCCCCAGCTGTATCCATCATCTTCTGAACACTTCATTTCTGCAGGAACGACAGCATCGACCAGCTGAATCATCCAAGCCAGAAATCTTGGGAACCCTCCTGGCCTCTAATTGTCTCCTCTCTCTTCTTCTCCCCCACTCCCCTAGTTTTTCTGTCAATTCTATCTCCTAAATGTTGCTAATCATTCCCTTTTCTTTATCCCACTGTGCTTTGTTTACTTTCTCCTTATCAAAACCTACCAGGACCCACTGAAAAAGACTGTATTTGTCTCCCTGCCTCCAGGCTTATTCCTCTGCAATCTGTTCTCCAGAAAGTGGACAAGCAAAACCACACTTGGTCATATTTTACTTCTGTCTTAAAGTCTTCAGTAGCTAATGCTTGCTTGCAAGGTAACTTTCAAACATCCAGGCTCAACGTGGGTGACAAGTTCTCTTGTGCTCTTTACATACAGCCTTGTCTCGGGCCACTTTCCTACACATACCCTGAGTTGCAGTTATCCTGGCCAGCTTATAATTCCAAAAATGCACCATGGCCCGACTTGCCTTCGTGCTTTCACATGTACTATTCTATGCGGAATGTCCACGTATCCCCTCATCCTCCACCCCTCTGCCGAACCCCTACGGGTCCTTAGGGACATAGCTGGAATATCCTCTTTTAGAATCATGTCCTGATGGCCGTGGGCTGATTCTGAAGCTTCTCCTTCATAACCTTCCTCTATCAGCCTTATCAGTAGTGTGCTGAACTCTGCTCCTTATCACGCTGTCTTAATACCGATCTTCTTGGATAGCACCTTCACGAGGCTACTTATTATAGGTAGGAACTGGGTCAAGCAATTTGATATGTAGAAGGAATGAAAGACATGTTGAATGGATGCTTCTTGCCTGGAAAATTATTTTCAGTGCCAGATCATAGGGGGTTGGCAGGCAATCCTTCCCGGTATTCACAGCAATGCCCTAGAGTTCCTTAAGACTCCAAGGTTGGAAAGAAAAGACGAATTGGTTGGGAACCAAAAGTCAGAGCACGTTAGACAGACATTAGAGACGCAAAAAAGAGAGTAATGATAATGAAACTGGATTATTCGGTGTGATTACTTGTCAGGGGAACTGGTAGACATTTCTTGTTTTTGCTTTCTAGCAATGTTTTCCATTTGTACTTTTTGGGACACCAACCTTTCTCCATCAACTCTATTGCTGTGGTTCAGGCGGGGATGAGCCAAGCTTCCACACCATTGGTAGACACACGCCCTCGGCCTGTCCAATCAGAGCGTTTCATCATTTCCTTTCCCTTGCCAATTGGTTCAGACAAAGGCTCCTGAGCCAAGTCAGATCAATGACACTAAACACCAGAACCTTCTCTGGAGCTAAACTGAGAGTTTTCTGTGTTCACTGAGGTTACTTTGTGGAAATATAAGGCAGAATTATAAACCTACAGTGGCTGGTTGCCAGCTTGGTCTTGGTGTGGGAAAAGACTTGAGAATGCAGCTCATGCAAAAGAAGGAAGAGCTGCAAAGCAGAAAAACAAATCGCTGATGATAACATTTGAGTGCCAAATCCAACTTTGCGAGAAGCCGAGTCTGTGTGGTTTTGTTTCTCGCGATAAAATAAATTCTCCTTTTTAAATAAGGTAATTCAGTTTGGGTCTCTGGCACTTGCAACCCAAAGAGGCTTTATTAGTACTGAAATCAGGGTGGTCAGCAAATCCAGAGGGGGAACAAGTGAGGAGACAGGCCCCTGGTTCTGTGGTTCTGTGACAAGGATGGGTTTCCCTCCATCAGAATCATCATCATTTCAGCCAATGACCCTCTGGGCATGTAGCAGAGGAAAGAGTACCCTAGAGGGAGGGGCGGGATCTCAAACCACGGCCCACTGAGATGGGGTACATCCAGCCCATTCTCACGCACCACAGTTTCAAAACTGACTTTGGTTTATATTATTTTTAATTACTAATACATTACTCTTGTAGGAATTGAAATATTACAGAAAAGGCAAAAATTCTCCTGACTTCAACTTGACCCTTCCCTTCCAGAGGCTACCCCATAGTCTGCTTGCTTTCTTTAAACACGCATGACTCAGTATGGACACGCAGAGGAACAGAGGTTTGTTTTTCGCGATGGCTCTTTGGTGGGTAGTGGCTGTGATTACAGAGGGTCTGTCCACATCCACGCTAAAGGTCAAGTTCCAGCGGCAGAAACACGTCCCCTATCCCTCGGTCACCCAACCCCAGAGACATCTGAAACTGCCCCTGCCTTCAAATCCCTGCTGTGTGTGTAGCAATCTTCTCGAAAAGGTCACTATTGATGGGGTTCCTGGGTGGCTCAGTCGGTTAGGCATCAGACTCTTGATTTCAGCTCAGGTCATGATCTCAAGGTTGTGGGATCCAGACTCACGTGGAGCCCAGGTCGGGCTCTCCTGCTCAGTGCAGAGTCAGCTTGTCCCTCTCCCTCTGCTTCTCTGCTCCACTCACCCCCTCGATCATGTGCACTTTCTCTCAAACAAATAAATATGATCTAAAAGAAAAAAAAAAGTTGCTTTGAACAGCACCCTGGGAAAAGAAGGCTGAGCTAAATTATGGCTTCTCTCATTTTTTCCTCACTCATTTTTTTAAAGTTATGTAACTGTTATAGAAATATTTGCTTCATGTAAAAGATTTTAAAAATATGGAAATACACAAACCAGAGGTGAAAATCTGCCCTCATCCTGCCATCTCTCCTCCTCAACCCCTCCCCTTTCATTACCTTGTATACATTCCCAGTCCTTTTCTCTTCATTTTCACTATGTATCTTGCAAAACAGCAATATATTTTAGAAACTTTTCCTTGTCCATGCCGTAAGATTAGAGGAATAAGTTAAAACAAAAACAAAGAACATGCCGCTAGGTAATGAGATACAGGATAGGCAAGTTTCAAAGGGCGGGCGAGGAGGGGCAGGAAATCTTTGTGTAGGAGCCTGAATAGGGAGGGTGGGGCTGCTTTGTGTGGGGCAAAGCACTCAGTGGGGCCACGGAACCAGCACCCCTCACTGACTTCCTGGTTTTTCCATTCCTGCTTCTCCGATTCTGAGGCTGGGAGGATGGTGGTGGTAGTGTCACGGGGGTATTTCTTTTAATAATTAAAATAACATGTACATGAAACGCCGCTTCAGTACATAAATGCTATTTTTCCAACTTAACATTTTGATTTAGAGAATAGTCGGTGGAAATGTCAGAGCACTCCCCCAGCTGCTTAACCAGGCTAGAGGAGGAGGGGGCCGTTCAGGCAGATCTGTCTAGGAGGAAACACGGCTTTACATTTCTTTTTTGCTGTGTTTATGCAGAAAGCTGAGCTGGCCTGACCTAGTGCAGGAAGAAAAGGAAGCCCTGGAAATAGGATCCCTGCTTTACGGAGATGGGGAGATAGAAGGTACCAGACTCCTGGTAAAGGCTAAATGATTCTGTTGACGCAAGATAGAACCTCATTTCACAACAGTAACAAGCCACCTGCTTGAGCTTCAGTGAAATTCATTTTGAAGTCCTCCTTTCCCTTTGTCTGTAAACTAGGGTGTGCGAGCTCTGAACGACCTGAGGCTGGCTTAAGCGACACACACACACACACACACACACACACACACTCATTTCACCAGTCAAAATAGTGGTGGGTGGGCACTGACTTCAAGAACCACCAGATTTGGGGCGGCCCGAGTGGCTCAGTGGTTTAGCGACGCCTTCAGCCCAGGGCCTGATCCTGGAGACCAGGGATCGAGTCCCATGTCGGGCTCCCTGCATGGAGCCTGCTTCTCCCTCTGCCTGGGTCTCTGCCTCTCTCTCTGTCTCTCATGAATAAATAAATAAAATCTTAAAAAAAAAAAAAGAATTACCAGATTTGGGGTTTCTCACCCCCATCTCTTCCCAGAAGCTGTGGTGGCCTGATGGCTTCTGACAGAGGCTTGACTGGGACATGGTAAACTTTAGACTTAAACCATCCCAGTTCAGCCTCTTTCCTTGGACAAAGATGTAAAGATGCCAGGGATGCACTCTGATTGGGCGTCCCTGGGTCACGTGACTGCCCTTGAACCAACACCTCTGGCTTGAGGGACAGTTTTTTTTTTTTTTTTAAGATTTATTTATTTATCTGAGAGACAGATAACGAGCACAAGCAGGGGGAGCAGCAGAGGCAGAGGAAGAAGCAGACTCCCCATTGAGCAGGGAGCCCATGTGGGGCTCGATCCCAGGGCCCTGAGATTGTGACCTGACCCGAAGGCAGATGCTCAACCGACTGAGCCCCCCAGGTGCCCCTAGGGACAGGTTGTTCTGATTGGCAGGTTGGTTCCCGAGCCCAGTGAGGAAGGCTTGGTGACAAGCCCTGTGGCCAGAAACACACAGAGTGGGGAGGGGCCCTTTCCCAAAGGGAAGGCTTTTCATAGAAA
Organism: Nyctereutes procyonoides; assembly: GCF_905146905.1. NCBI lineage: Eukaryota > Metazoa > Chordata > Mammalia > Carnivora > Canidae > Nyctereutes > Nyctereutes procyonoides. The sequence continues at coordinate 28,957,220 of NW_026575132.1, forward strand.
GGAAGAGCTCCTGGGAGGACAACATGATGTGTACGCGAGAGGTGATCTTTTATAGACAATCTAGCTGGAATTTTACTGTGATCGCGTGGGTTAACCCAGAGCTCTGACATTTCATGTACAAGGACTTTATCCCCCGTGAGAGTGTGCTTGTCACATCATTACCTGTAGTAAACATATCCTAAAGTATTAAGGGAAACTATTATTTTTCAGAGCCACTTGGCTAGTGGCAGTTAGAAGAGCCAGACTGGACGCAGCACCTGGCTGGCTCAGTCAGTAGGGCAGGTGGCTCCTGATCTTGCAGTCATGAGTTCAAGCCCCATACTAGGCATGGAGATTAAAAAAAAAGAAAAGAAAAGAAGGAAAGGAAGGCTCATCAAAAGCCACAATTTCTCGTTAATTGCCCACGTGGTGGTTTACCTCCTTCTGTCCTTGCTAGAAGTAGCTGATTGGAAAGCGAGGAAATGACAATTTGTAACTTTTGTAGTGAAGACACGGTGTGGTAGGTGACTTTGAATCTTCGAGTTAATAACGCTGGTATAAAATGAGGCTGGGGAATGAATGAATGAATGAATGAATGAATGAATAAATAAATAAATAAATAAAATGAGGCTGGGAAAACGCTGTGCCATCATGGGTATTCGCTAGCATCACTCAGGCCCTCAAGGACATGGCAATCAGGGAGCCTGTCCAAGAAAACTGTGGGTCACTTTTGGAGAACCGTGGTTCTTTAATACATTTACACACAATTTTTTTTTTTTTTTTTTTTTTTTTTTTTAGTGCAGCTCGGCCGGGGCGTTGGGAGCTTCTGCTTCTGGATGAATATCAAACAGTCATGATCAACTTCAGGTCTGTCCTTCCATGCCCTTTATCTCAGCTTTCTCTCCATCGGTGGAAAGCTCCACTGTGTCCCTGTTTGGTGTACCAAGGCACCGGAAATCAGAGTTGCTCTCTCTGTTCCCCTGGCCAGCGGTTTCCTTCTCTCGGGGCCTGGCTCTCTTCTCGTGGCGAGCATATCTGCAACTGGTGGTAGATGATCTGACACCAGTGGTGAATCAGTGCTTCTCAAACTGGGGAACCACCGGCGGCTCCTGTTAAAAATGCAGATTCTGATTCAGTAGAGCCGGATGGGGCCGGACAGTCTGTGCCTCTACTAAAATTCCAGCTGAAGTGGATGCTGCTGGTCCGTGGAAACACATTTTAAGTAGCAAGGTATTAAAGTCACAGGTAGGCGTCCCTAAATAGACGAGGGACTCCCACTATACTGTTAGTTAACCTTCAAGACTTTCACAAATTATATTAGTTTAAGAAACATGCTTTTAAGCAAGGTATGATGCTATCATCGATACTAGAGTGTTACGGCTTAGAAATAATATGGAAAGTATATAAAACAGATAAAGTATAAAACACAGAAAATGTTTTCGTATTTGTTTACAGAGCCTAGACAAGTGTAGGTTCTTAGAGATCTGGTATAAGCTGGCATAAGGTAGTAAGATGCAGATAAACAATCTCCATGTGTAGTTTTTTTTTTTTTTTTTAAGCCAGATGTGTGGCATAGTCTTACTTCATGGAACATTTCTGGACTAAAACTGTATCATAGTAAGAGAAAAACAAATTAAAAAGGTGGGTTTTTTTGTTTTGTTTTAAAGATGTTATTTATTTATTCATGAGAGACACAGAGAGAGAGGCAGAGACACAGGCAGAGGGGGAAGCTGGCCCCTATGGGGAGCCTGATGCAGAACTCGGGACTTGATCCCAGGACCCCGGGGTCACGCCCTGAGCTGGAGGCAGACACTCCACCCCTGAGCCGCCCAGGCATCCCTCAAATAAAAAAGGTTTTAAGCCAAGATCTGAAGGAGCAAAAGAGGAACACTAAAATAACATCTCTGGTTTGATTTTGACCATACTTCTCAGTTCTGCCTGCTGGTGTTTCTACCTTTAGGAGGATGAAAATGGGGCGCCTGGGTGGCTCAGCTGGGTAAGTGTCTGCCTCTTGATCTCAGGGTTGTGATCTCAGGGTCGTGAGATCTGACCCTGTGTGGGGCCCCACGCTGGGCACGGAGTCGCTTGAAAGTCTCTCCTTCTCCCTCTGCCCCCCCGCCCCCCACTGTCCTTCTCTCTCTCAACAAATAAGTAAATAAGTAGAATATTTAGAAAACAGAGAAAGAGGGAATCCCTGGGTGGCTCAGCGGTTTAGCGCCTGCCTTTGGCCAGGGTGTGATGCTGAAGTCCTGGGATCGAGTCCCACGTCGGGCTCCCTGCACGGGGTCTGCTTCTCCCTCTGCCTGTGTCTCTGCCTCTCTCTCTGTCTCTCATGAATAAATGGATAAAATCTTAAAAAAAAAAAAAAAGAGAAAACAGAGAAAGAGAGAATGAAAGAAAAAAGGAAAGAAAGACGGAAAGGAGAGAGAGAAGAGACATTCAGACTGGCTTCCACCTTTTCAAAGGCTGGGTAATTACCCTGAACACCAGGTTCTGGAGCAGGCCCTGCTGTGTCTTGCACATCAGCGGCATCTACGGCGTGCGAGCTAAGTTTAGTCCAAAATCTTCCTCACTGCAGGCCTACGTGCTGCCCCCGACCCCCACCCCTGGGGACCCCGCACTGAGCCCTGGGGATGGACCCAGCCTAACTGGACCAGGTATATGTTATCTCCCTGCACACAGAGCCGGTTTTGAGATCACCACAGCAGACTGGTTGTGATCAAGGGCATGCAACGCAAGGAGAGGTTTCCCAGGATTTCTGAAAAAGATAGCTCTTCCTTGTTGCGCTTAATGTGGCGATTTGAGGAAGGGTGGTTTAGAGCCTGGTGAACCATGGCTGGTGAAGTCAGCCCACGGAGGAAGACAGCCCTGGAGGGGGCAGGAAAGCTGAGGAGCCCGCTGACAAGTGAGCCTGAATGAAGCTGCACCAGAAGGAAACTCTATCTCCAGGGTTTCAGTTACAGGACTGAATGGATGCCTTTTTTTATTTAAATCACCTTGAGTTGAGATTTCTGGTCCACTGAAAATGAAAATGATCTTAATTGGCCGGGGTGTTCTTGGAAGCACATGAATATCATTCTTCTTTATGTTTCTTCCCCCACCAGCCCAACGTGGTGCTTTTTCACACAGTAGGTGCTCACTAATGAATGAATATCACAGAAGCCTTTCTGGGTGGGAAGTTGAGAGCTGTTTGTCTAATCCCAGTTCTTGCAATAAGGAATGTGTGACCATGCATACATCGCTTAACCTGTTTGGACTCCGTGTTCTCATTTGAGGTATGAAGGGTTTCGACCAGGTCACATGCTCTTGGCTAATAGTATTTTAGTTCTCACCAGTGTAGCAGTACTGGCTGCTGACATCTCGTGTCATGTCAGCTTTGTTTGGCACAGGGACCTATACTGTTCGGTCAGTGCTTTTGCTGTGCTGTTAAATATTTTAATTATCTCTCTTGTAAATTTATTTTTATTTTTACATTTTAAAGATTTTATTTATTCATGAGAGACACACAGAGAGAGGCAGAGACACAGGCAGAGGGAGAAGGAGGGTCTCTGCAGGGAGCTCAATATGGAACTCGATCTCAGGACCCCAGTGTCACAACCTGAGACGAAGGCAGATGCTCAACCGCTGAGCCACCCAGGCATCCCCTCTCTTGTCGATTTATTAAGTCAACAAACGTTGAGTGCCTCCTGCCCGTCAGGCACAGGGTTAGGCCCTGGGATATAGTAGAGAGTGAAACACACGTGGTCTGGTCTATTGTTTTCCTGCATCTCACGACCCAGAGCTGTGCTGATCAGTATAGCAGGCACTAACCATCTATGGCTGTTGAGCACGTGAAAGGTGGCCAATCCAAATTGAGGTATACTCTCAGTATAAAATAAACACCTGATTTAAAAGAGTAGCTCCCAAAGTATTTCATTAGTCATTTTTTTATATTGATTATAAGTTGAAATGATGACATTGTAAGAACAGTTGAGTTATATAAAATATATTACTATGATTCACTTGGGTGTTTTCTTGGCACTTTTTGAGTGTGGTTGCCAGAAAATATAAAACCACATATGGGGCTCCCATGAGATCTCCAGTGGATGGCACTAGTTAGAGCAGGAGACCAGTGATTCTCAATTTTTAATGTGTCTATGAATCTCCTGAAAAGTCTTGTTAAAATGCGGATCTGGTTTGAGTTGGTCTGGGCTGGGGCTCGAGATGCTGCATTTCTTACAAGCTCCCAGGTAATGGCGCTGCCATTGCATGCAGTAAACCTTGAGCAGATGGGAAGGGCTTAAAAGGCTTATGAAATGGTCAAACGTGGATTGGAATGTATGATTGGGAAAAAAAATGTATAGGTATGACTTCATTATAGAAAGAATGAATATTAAGATAGCTAAAGCAGTCGCAGAGGAAGTCATGGAAGTAAATGTATTGTAAGGTCAGTCAAACTAAGAAACAGTTCGGTGTCTTGTGAGGAATTTAAATGTCCTGTGACTACTAGCATTCGGGTATGGAGCCCCTTAAACCTATGCACGTGTGCACAGTATTCAACAGTTGATTTTGACAAATATTTAGTGAGCTGACGTGGTGCAAGTAGTATATCTACCAGCACACTGAATAGATTTTTAGGGATGAAAAGCCAAAGATGTGCTTCTTCTCCAATAGCTCATCATGGAGTCAGAGAAAGAGGAAGACACGACTGACCATCATACGGCACAAGAGGCGTGAAGCTGTGGCGGTTTCTTTCATCTGGACTAGTAACTGAACTGATTTCTCTGTAGAAAATCTGCATCTATCACCCCATCACGTTGCCTCGGTGCTTTTGAGGTGTGGACTCCTGAACTTCACTGAAGGATCCCACGGTGGAGCAAGTCAGGCAGGTCAGGCCAGAGCAGAATGTTCCTGGCATGCAGACTGGGCAGGGAGGGGGGACACGCAGTACCTCAAGAGGAAATGAGATTTTTGAGAAGCACTGAATTTCCAGGGGGATGGGAGTTGGCAAGGGCCTCTAGCCATCTCGCTGGTCCCAAGGTCCTCAGAGACCGAGGAAGCCGACTTTTGGGAATGGAGCAACTCAAAATTGCTCTGATTTCTTTGGAGCTCCTTATCAAGCTGTCCCTGAGGGCAGATAAACTCCTCTTAATTTTGTGAGCCAATAAATTCCATTTGCTTAAGCAAGGTTAATTTTCATTTCCTATTCTTTGGAACCGAAAGAGGCCTATCCAACCAACCAATTGCACAAACACAGCCCGGAGAATGGGACCAGTAGTTTTGCTTGGGAGCCTCACAGAGCCCTTGACATTTAAGTTAAATGCCTTAAATGATAAAGCAAGATCTAATGAACCTTTATAGGATAGGACTGTGCTCCCTGTTATGTTGATTGATTCTGCAAACCGGACAGGATTTCTAAAAAGGCCAGGTCAAGTTCACATGACACAAGAATACGTTCCTAGTCTCTGGTCGAAGCACTCTAGAGTGAGAAGATGATTTTCTGGCCAAAAGAATCAGCTGATTCCTCATTAGGGCTTAAGGGTCACCTCCTCGGGCCGTCTTCCCTGACCTCTCTATCCAAAAGTGCCTCGCTCTGTTCCTCCTTTCTTCCAGTTATCCCACAAAGACAACTGAAGAAGCACCTTTGACTCTGTGATTATTGTGTTTACTATTTTCACTCATTTGTGATAATGATCTATCTTAGGAGACAAGCTCCTTAAGGGTCAGGACCTTTCCTGTCTTGCTAAGTGTTGTATTTGCGGCATCTGGCACACGACCTGTCATCCGGGCGCTTGTACACATCTGTTGAACTAAGGTGCAGTTAATTAGGGCATGGAATCCCAGCCTTACTTCCAGCCAGTTTATAATGGTATAAAGATTCTATAGCAGGTCCAGAGAAGAGAAGCAGAAGGGATGAAAGGAATGAGAAGTAAGTTCAATAAGGAATTGTGAAAAAAATTAAGACAGAAGGGAAGGCTTGGGGATCATTTGTTCACTTCACAACTCAACTCCTTATCAGGAAAAATGTGGAACGATTGCTCTCGATTGTCACAAACTTCTAAATCAGAGGCGGAAACAAACAGGAGTACTTCTGTTGGTACCAGGTAGAACTTTAGCAACATCAGGTTAAAGGTCTGTAGTTCAGGGCTCAGCATACTGTGCTTTCCGCGGGTTGCTCCACCTTTACCAAGGGGTGGACTGTGGGTGGCTTACCGGATAACTCTTCTTCCCTTCATGGTTAGCAAAAGAATCATGATTTCATTTAAGGTGGTAATGTGTGTGCTTCTGGGAAATTTTCTATCCCAGTCTTTCTGGTCAATGGGATGTAAGGTGAGATGTGTGGGAAAAACAATACCACAATTTAATCGCCTAAAGAGAATTACTGGGAGTTGCATCCTTTTGTATTCTTCTTTTCTTCTTTCCTGATGCTTGGAAGGTAGATGTGATGCCAGAAGCTGCAGATCCAGCAGTTATTTTGTATTTTATGGCCTTGAGCACGGAAGTCACACATGAGGAATAGCAGAGAGAGAGAGAAACATCTTGGGTCTCTGATGATTTCATGGAGTTGCCATACTCCTTTTATGTGGAATTAAAGTCCTTGAATGCTTCAGCCATTATTATTTTGCATTCTGATCTTACGTGTAGCCAAACTTAATTCTAACTGCTATTTCTCACTTTTTAATCAAGTATATCAAGTCTCTATTCCAGACTATCTATTCCAGACTATCTATCAGGACTATAACTGCCTGAATTCAGAGTTCTTTACATTCATAAGATGGAAAGGAGATTCAAGCCAATTGACAAATTACAGAAAACGTTTAATAAAGATAAAAGACGATATATGCAGAATCTCCCACATAGAGTGGCAAACAGGCCCGGCAATGTATTTGAAGAGACTTTTAGGCATATACAAATGGTGGCTAACAAATGTTCATTGCCTTAACTGGAAATTATCATTAATCAAAATGAACTAGGAATAAGAAAGTAGGTGCTGTTCCTTTAAAAAGATCATTAATTTTAGCCCATTTTCATGGAATTCTGGTGGGTAAGAGCTGGGAATAGAGTCTCTCAATATATTTTACAATCATCAGGCCCTTGTTAAACTTTAGGTATTATGTTTTGTCCCCTGAGTAATGAAGAATGGAGAAGAACAATAAAAATGATAAAAGGGATAGATGATAGGGCATTTGAAAAAAAAAATAAAATAAAAAAGACTGTTCAGCCTGGAAAAGAAAAGTAAAAGAGGACTTTTAAAGTATCTCATGAATATTAATGGTTATTACAAGGAAAGTGGTAGGTTCTTAATCACTAAAGTGAAACAGCATTAAATCCCTTTATACTGAAGAATGTGCTGATTGTCATGAGGACACATTGAAAAGCCTCAGTCCCTAGAGATCTTTCCAGTCTCGAGTGGGTATGAGGTATCCAGGTATCCCACTGTGATTTCTCACCCCACAATCGCCACCCACAGTCCTCCTGAACCTGATGTCTGTGTGGCAAAGAAGGGCTTTTCCCAGAAACGCAGGACCACAGGGTTTGGTCTGGACACGCAGGACCTCTTAGAATTGTCCTGATTCTTTCTCTGAAACTCAGTGACTGGAAAATTCCTGGAAATACATTCCATTTCTTTTTCTTTCTTTTTTTTTTTTTAACCAAAGAATAAATGGCAGACACCATCGATTGCCCACCTCCAGCGGATGCTGTGTCTCATGAAAAGATAAAATCTTAAAAAAAAAAAAAAAAAAAAGTCTGGTGGCTTATTAAAAAAAAAAAAAAAAAGATCCCTGGGTCCTCTCCTACTCCACTCCCTATAAATAACCGCCTGACAGAGAGGACCCCCCCCCCCCCGCCCTGTAAGCTTTAGGCCAACCGTGGGGCTTGAGCTGGCGACCTGAGGTCAAGAGGTCAAGGGTCGCTCCCCCCGGGCCGCCGGCCCACAGAGTCTGAGGGGGGCTCGGAGGCGCTGCCGCAGCGCGGCCTGGGGATGAGGTGGAAGGCGGCCGGGCCCAGCCGCCGGTGCCCTCTCGCCGCCCTCGGGGGTTCGTGGCGGCATCGCCTCCCGCTCCCGGCGCTTCGCGGCGGCGAGGCCTGAGGCCCGGCAGCGTGGCGGCCGCCGTGTGACCGCGCGGGGCGACGACGCCCTGGCAGCCGCGGGCTCCCACAGACCCCCGCGGGCGGCGTTGGCGGCGGCGGAGGGGCCTCCCCGGCGCGCTGAGGCACCGCGCGGCCGCCTCGAGGCGCTTTCCCACAGGCCGCCCTTCCCGCGCCCACACTCCCGGGTGCCTTGCAGCCAGGCCGTGGCCCCGTGACCCGATAACGACCCGGGCGCTTCCGGTCAGCGGGGGCGCGCTTCCGGGCCGCGGGCGCTGGGGGGCGAGTGGGGGGGCCGCGCCCCGGCCCCGCAGTCGCAGCACGCGAGGCCGAGAGACGCCGTCGGGCCGCGGGCGTGTCCTGCTCCCTGAAGTCGGAGCCCCTGGGCCCCGACCGAGAGGCCCCGGCGACCGCGGCTGCCCGCCCTGCTCAGGCCCCGGAAGTGACCCCGCGAGGAGGTTTCGGGGCCGCGCCCCGCCAGGCGGCCCTGGCCTCGCCGGCACTCGCCTCGGGAGGGTTGGCGGCGTCCGGCCCTGCGGCCCAGCCCCGCGAGGCTTCACCCAGAGCACGGGGCCAGCGTTCCCGGGATCCCCCGGGCCCCCCCCCCCGCCCCCCGAGGCCCCTGCAACCCGGAGAAGGACCGAGGCCCTGAAGGGTATCGGGGCTGTTCTCCTGCAGTGGCCGTTACCGTTTCGGAGTGGAGTTTTTCTAAAAAGAAGGAAAGTGAAGGCAAATTGCGTGACTTCAAAAGCTCTAGATAAAAATAAAAAATATACGGAAAACCCTTCAAAAAGAAAAGCGCCTGTGCGCGTATTCTACTTAAAAAGCGGGACTTCTAGAGACTAGAACAACCATATTTCCCTTTAGCCTAATGTACCGAAAACCTTTCCAAAAGGAAGGCATCTGTGTCCATAGGACATTTAAAAAGTAGGACCTTTAGGGGCAGCCCGGGTGGCTCAGCGGTTTAGCGCCGCCTTCAGCCCAGGGCGTGATCCTGGAGACCCGCCAGGGTTCCCTGCATGGGGCCTGCTTCTCCCTCTGCCCCTGTCTCTGTGTCTCTCTCATGAATAAATAAATCCTTAAAAAAAAAAAAAGTATGACTTTTAAATAAAAAGTAGAACTTTTTAGAGACTAGAAAAATCAAGTTTCTGTTTAGCCAAAGCTAACGAGATGAGAACCTAGAATTTTAATTCCAAGGAATATTTTCTCATAGAAATAGGTAATATATGTGTATGTAGATACACACATTTTATAAGATGTAGAGAGATAATGAAGAATAGACGTTAAGATGTTGATGAATTCCACTAGTCTACTTTGTGCTTATTGATGGAAAAAAGGTCTAATACTGGTCTTCCTAAAATATGTATGTACATGGGATCCCTGGGGGGGCCCGGCGGTTGAGCGGCTGCCTTCAGCCCAGGTCGTGACCCCCCGGGGTCCCCGATTGAGTCCCGCTTCCGGTTCCCTGCACGGGGCCTGCTTCTCCCTCTGCCTGTGTCTCTGCCTCTCTCCCTGTGTGTCTCTCACGAGGAAATAAAATCTTTTTAAAAAAAAATATGTTCATACATATATATTTATATTTGCTTTTCTCGGTTGGAAATCACCTATTTTCCTAGAGACTTTTCCTGGTTTTGGAACTACCACTTCTACTCTACTTCCCTCTGCATGCAGAAGACTGGGGCTCTTTTTAGATGATTCTGCATTCCATTCACCTTAAGAGTCTACCCTTTGATAGCATTTCTATAGACCAGCAGCCACTGAATATCTTTTCTAGTGGAAGAACAGGTTGGCTGAGTCAGGCATCCACTCCTTTAGGTGGATGAATTGGCCTGGGGCCCAAGGTAAGGTGAGCTTTCTTTGCTCGGTGCATCATCACTCCACCTAGTTCAAGTTCAGACGCCTTCTGTGATTTTAGAAATTCTCTGGGGAAGTGCGCCCTTGCTTTTAGCCTGAGGCTGGCTCAGAAACGTCACCTTTCACCTACTTAAAAGTTCTGCACGGTAGAGAGATTTACTATTCAAGTAGCTATTTCTAGCTCCTTCACTGCTTAAAAACAACAAAAGAAGAAAAACCCGAACCCTCCAAATCAGTTTTATTTCCCGTGGTTTCAAATCTGACTTAATGCTATAACTTTGTTCACAGACCAACTAAATATTTTGTTGGGTTAAAAAAAAAAAAAAAAAAAGAAAAAGCCCAACTCTCCTCCCACTAGGGCAATAAAAGTCATCTTTTCACAACGGAGCCCTGCAGTTGTTTTAGCCATTTCTGTTTTGGTTTGCATGTGTTTGCTTTGGGGAGGCGGTGTACGTGCACTCGTGTCTTTTTTTTTTTTTTTCCTTTTGTGGTATTTAAAATGGATAAACTCTTCAAAAACACACAAACACTTTCAGATTCAGAAGAAGAATGTCCAAAGACAAGAGTTTGGAGTAAACTTCAGCCTTTGAAAGCAAACGTCGGTCTTGCATAAACGGTGCGTGCCGTTAGAGAAGATGGCTCTTTGCTGGGTTAGGGGAAGCCAAAGCCTGAGGAACAGTAGAGGAATTTGCTTTGGATCTTCGAGGCCCTCTCGCTTCAGACATCCCCGAAGATCGTTTCGTCTTACAAAATTCGACGAGGTGTGCGAGAACCGGGGAAGGATGACAATGCCGCGCATGTTGTTTCACGATCTCCGCAGTTTACTGCGTTTCTAGTTATTTTTTTTTTGGGGGGGGGGAAGGGCGGTCCTGCCCGCCCCGGTCCCGCCCTCCCGGGGGGGGGGGACCCGTCGCGGCCGCAGAGCCCGCGCCCCCCGCCCCGCGCCCGTGGCGGCTGCGTCCCGGCGGCGGCGGCGGCTCCGCGCACGACCCGTAGTAACCCCGCCCCGCCCCCGCCGGCCGCGCCGCGCTCCCGGCCGGGCTTGGATAGGCCCAGCCCCGCACGCGCCACCGCCCGCGGGCCAATGGGCGGCGGCCTCCCTGCATATGCAACGAGCGCCGGCCGGGGGAGCGCGTCCCGGGCGGGTCGGCTCAACAGACGCTGGGCGGCCGGCGCCGGGCTCGACGCTGCGGTGGTGGCGGCGCGGCTGGGGCGGCGGCTGGGGCTGGGGCTGGCTGGGGCTGGGGCGGAGCGGCGGGGCGGGGCGCCCCCGGGAGGGCGCGGGCGCTCGCGGGGCGCAGCCGGGCCTGCGTGGGCCCGACGCTGGAGGACGCGGTGAGTGCGGCGGGGGCGGCGCGGCCTGGGCGCGGGGGGGGCGGGGGGCGCCCGTGACCCGGGGCGGGGGGGGGGGCGCTCGCAGCCCCGCGCGGCGCGGCCCGCGGGAGGAAGGTGCGCGGCGGCGGCGGGGGCGGCGGGGGCGGCGGGGGCGGGCGGGGGCGCCCGAGTGGGCTGTGCGCGGCGGCCTGCGGGGAGGCGGCGGCCCGCGTGCCGGGCGAGCATCCTCGACACGCGCGTACCTGGCCCGTCCCCCCGCGGAGGAAATGCGCCCGAGCTGTCTGGCCCACGCGGCCCCTCAGCGACGGAGGGGGACGACGGCGTCCCCAGAAATCGTATGGACGCCGCGGCAGGAGTGGGCCTCGCGAAAGCGGTCACGGCCGAGCACAATGGCAAACGGTCGACGTTTATTAGGGCTCTGCCCGGCGCCTTCCCCGTTAGCAGCTCCAGCCCTCGCTGCGGAAGCTGCGGTTGGGACGCGTGAGCCCGCCCCGGACCCCAGCGAGGGAGAGAAGCCGCACCTCTATGTCCTGCCGCCTCTCGGTGGTGGCCGGCTGAAGCCTTGCCGCCGCGAGTCGTGGTTTTTGTTTTTGTTTGTTTTTTTTTTTTGCCCTTCCCTCGGGTGGGCCGGGAGAGCCGTAGTTTGACCTTCCTTCATGGTGACCTTCTTTGGTGCTTATCCCCACCTTTCTTTGGTTTCCCCAGGTTAGTCCTGGGAGCCGAAGGTTGTGGCCGAGTGGCCCCAGGACTGCGTTAGGAGGTGATGGGAGGGAAGCGGTGTTGGGAGGTGTTGGGAGACGGCGGGGGTCATTTGCTCAGACTTTATTCTTTTGTTTTCTGGCATCTTCCTCCGCAGTTCGTACCCTTAGGGATGACTAAGACTTGTGTAGTCACCGTGGCAGGTTCTTCACGCTTCCCGTGCTCCTGTAGGAAAGGGTCAAGGTGACAAGTCACCTGATGTTTTTGGGTCTCCGATGCTGGATTTGTTCAGGCGTTTGGACGGGATTTAAAGCTGAAATAGTCTTTGAGTCTGAAATGCCCTTCTTTTTTTTTTAGATTTTTATTTATTTATGATAGTCACACACACACAGGCAGAGGGAGAAGCAGGCTCCACGCAGGGAGCCCGACGTGGGACTCGATCCCGGGTCTCCAGGATCGCGCCCCGGGCCAAAGGCAGGCACCAAACCGCTGCGCCACCCAGGGATCCCTGCAATGTCCTTCTTGAAGGAAAGAAGGAAGGAAAAGGGTTGGAAGAAATGAAGGATGGATGAATTAGGAGCAAAAATCATGCCGTGTCTGGTGTTTCGGGGAGGGGGCTGGGTCGTGGAGAGTCAGATCTTAAAGCCTCAGGATCTTTCTCATTGCTTATGTGCCTCCCTGCTGTCTGGTTCTGCTTAAATGACTATTTCCATTCCTCATTCAATTAATTGCTCAGCTAGAGCCTTTTAGCTCATGTTGTATTTTAGGTACCATGTAAGGTGCTGGGAGTAGAGTGGTGAACGGGATTGGTGTGATCCTTGCCCTCACGGAGGAAACAGATAGGAAGCAAATCATGATACAGACAAATATATAATTACAAATTACGAGAAATGCAATGAAGGAAAAGTGTATGAGTAAAGATTATAATGAGGGTTGTGGAAGGTAGGGAGTTTTTGAGTTGATACGGTGCGATTTTACAGCCTTGCATTATGAGTCTGTAATTAAATGTACCTAATGCAAGAGTTTGAGAACTTTTGAACAGTAATGTTCTGTTCGTTTCATGGTGTCTGCTCCTACCCAGAATATCACTGTAGCTCACATTACAAGATACAAAAATGAGATAGAACTTTTGAAGCAGTCATTCTGCCTTACAGCCTAACTGTTCTGTGACACTTAAATTTTCCCTTTGGAACACGAACATTTGGGAATCCGGAATCTTTACGTAAGCTTTGGACTTGGTAAGATTTGGGTGTTTTCAGGAAAGCCAGGCCAAAAAAGGTGATAGGTTTTCCTAACTTAAACAGCATCATAATTATCAAAGGTATCCAGGGTGGTTTACACTTAAAATTCTTGCCTCTTAGGAGACAAAGTGATTATGTGGTTTGGGAAATACAAGCCGTTGAGTATATGAATATTTCAGTCGAATGTGTATTAAGTCAATACAAATAATTCATTGCCGTACTTTTACTGAATGCCATCTGCATGCAAAGCACTGCTAGGTGTACCATGTGGAATAAATAAAAAGGTGAATTTGACAAAGTCCTTGTTTTCAAGGAGATTTAAATGTAATGAATATTAATACTCAGACTGAAGTCATGCCCCGTCCCCCCTACTTTTTCAAAGTAATACCATGTTAGCCCATTTGATCCTCTTAAGAGCCTTATATCACCAGCAGAAATATTGAGAAGGAAATTTGGAGGTAAAATTGTCAGACATGGTGATTAATGGTTGGGAGAAGACATCCAGTGATTGGAGCCACCAGTATAGAGGTGGTGTAGACCCCTGGGCTTGCTGTGGGATTACCCGGGAATGAGAAGTGGAGGAGGCCTGGAATGGAGCTGGGAAGAGGGGGGCTGAGAGGCCTGGGGAAGTGGGGGCATAGCCCCCTGGGAGCTGTATCCCTGTAGCCAATGAGGAAGCTCCTGTGGGAGGGAAGTTGAGTAACATCCTAAGGATTTAGCTACTCCGGGTCACGGATTCCCTTTCACACCCACATTGCTGGTAGGGATGAGGTGGAGAGCAGAAGCGACCAGAAGGTGAAGGAAATGGAGATGGCAAGACAGGACATTTTCTAAGGGTTTTGATTTTATCATTTAAGTTTAAATGCTGATGGGGATGTGGGTGTTCTTTGAAATGGAGAAGTTGGATACAGATGAGAAAAGTGTTCGCTTATTTGTGCAAAGTTCCTGAAAAGATAGATGGGAGGGGGTGGGATCCCAGTGAGGCCTGTGCCTTAGCTGGAAGGTGGGCCCCTCTTCTGTAGTGACCCTAGACAGGTCTGTAACTGATCTGATACTAATCATTACTTTATCCTCGAACCCTGGCATTTCCAAAAAAATTGCCAAGAAAAATCAAGTCCAGTTTTAGCTCACTGATACGGTCTTTACAAAACCTCCCTATGGAGGCATTGTGTGAAATTGATTTAATATGTGATTTAGCGTTGATTTCATCTACCTTAATAGGGTATATACTTTCATTTGTCTTGTGATTATTGTTTTTCTCCTGAAAAAGGAGACATTATAAACATTAAATCTTGTGATTTCTTCTACATGCTATTTTTAGTTTCATAAGAAAGTTTTTAGACTACTTCCCTGACATTTTAAACGACTTAGTTCTTTTTATTTAAAAGTTTAGCTTCTGTTTTTACTGGACTATGTTTACTTCTACTAAGGTTTCCCACTCTGAGGGATAAAGAATTGGTGGATGATTCAGTGGGTTCAACTGATCTGCTAATTCTTTTTTTTTTAATTTTTTATCTTTTTAAGATATTTTATTTATTTATTCGTGAGACACACACACACACACACACACACACACACACACACACAGAAAGAGAGAGAGGCAGAGACACAGGCAGAGGGAGAAGCAGGCCCCGTGCAGGGAGCCCGACCTGGGATTCGATCCCCCGTCTTCAGGATCACACCGTGGGCTGAAGGCGGTGCTAAACCGCTGAGCCACCCGGGCTGCCCATGATCTGCTAATTCTTAAATAGCACTGAAGATACCTGAATAACCTTTTGGATAAACCACCTCCAATTACAGGTTTCCACTTGTTTGTGAAGATATTTGTTGTAAGATATACAGGGACAATGCTTTATTCATTCATAGATTTATTTGGTGCCTGTCTTGCAAGACACTGGGAATTTGAAAATGATTGGTAGTCTGTTCTCAGACTTCCTCATGGTTCATGGAAGGAAAAGTGTACGGACGTTATATGGTGTAGGCAGAGAAGGTCTGAGAGCAGGTGTATTGCAGTGTGGAGTAATCAGTACAGACAGAGCAGAGGAGGGAAAAGGGGAGACCTGGTGGCGAGGATAGCCCGGTTTCCCAGAATGCGTTGGGCTGACAGCAACAAGGGAGCCAAGGAATAGAGTGTTTGACTTTGAATTTGGTCTGGGTGTGTATGTCTACAAATATGTATACATTGGTGATGTTATAATAATATCAAAGAATATTAGAAAAATTAAAAACGCTTCTCTTGCTATCCTAATGTTGTTCAAGAGGGGAAAAGCTGTTCATTTTTCTGTCCCCTACGTAGGAAGAAATCACAGTTACACTCTTCTGGTACAAAGCCTAGTTTTTCTTCTTCTAAACTAATGGTCTTTGGAATAAGGCTGATAGCCAACACCTATACAGTACTTCCTCTGGTCAGGTGCTGCTGCAATTTTCTTGTCACTTTTAATATATATATATTTATTTTTTTCCCAACCATTCTTATTTCACAGATGAGAAATTGAGGCACAGGAGATCTAAAGCGACTTGCCTAAGCGTGTGCTGGATCTCAGCTCAGGCAGTTGGGTTCCAGAGTCCATGTCCTTAGCGCAGGCCGTGCACCTCCTGTCTGGGGCGACAGTTTGGCTTGAGATCTTACTGAGCGCTGAAGACAGGATTATACCAGGAAAGGAGCAGGGACAATGTTTATCTCTTTTAATTACACGTAGTTTACTGCCCCCCAAAGCCCTCCTTTACAGGGGGACATAGAGAGTAACAACCTAAGTGGAGGTAGTTTAGAGTTTTCTTCTTGTACTTGAATGTGAATACTTAAGGTCACATCTTCCTTTAACATTCCTTCAGGGCTCAGTATCATTGCCATGTTAGAATTTTTTGCATCGGGGATATAAAGCAATTTGGGATGCTATAATCTACTAATATCATTTTCTTCATTTTCTTTCTGTTAAAATAATAGATATGCTTTCTGTATGTCTTTCTGTATGAAAAATATTTTATAATATTTAATCCAGTTAAACCCACTCCCTGCCCCCAAATCGTCCAGTTAACCACTACTGTGAATTCGTTGATCTGAATTTTATTACTTGTAGGCATTTCTCTACAATTTTACTGTCCGCAGTTTTACTGTTCACTTTATGTGATTTTAAACTTGCAGATATGGGATCCCTGGGTGGCGCAGCGGTTTGGTGCCTGCCTTTGGCCCAGGGCGCGATCCTGGAGACCCGGGATTGAATCCTACATCGGGTTCCCAGTGCATGGAGCCTGCTTCTCCCTCTGCCTGTGTCTCTGCCTCTCTCTCTCTCTCTCTGTGTGTGACTATCATAAAAAACAAAAACAAAAAAAAAACTTGCAGATAGATAGTATTGTAGGATTGTGCAGCATACAGTTTTTCACTCCTTATCACTTAATCATTGTGGTTTCCTCAATGAGTTTCATCAAAGTGGGTATGTACATGTCTGTTTAGCTCATTTATTTTCACTGTGACATGGTATTGCATTTTAGGACTAGACCACATTTTATTTGCCCTTTGCTCTGGTGGTAGGCCTTTAGGCTGTTTACTGTTGTTGGCATTATGAGTATTAGCATAAGTGTTCCTGAACACCATTCTTCGTCTAATTCCATTTTTTTTTTTTTTTTTTAGGGATCCCTGGGTGGCGCAGCGGTTTAGCACCTGCCTTTGGCCCAGGGCGCGATCCTGGAGACCCAGGATCGAATCCCACGTCGGGCTCCCGGTTCATGGAGCCTGCTTCTCCCTCTGCCTGTGTCTCTGCCTCTCTCGCTCTCTCTGTGTGACTATCATAAATAAATAAAAAAAATTAAAAAAAAAGATTTTATTTATCTATTCATGAAAGACTGAGAGAGAAGCAGAGATACGGGCAGAGGGAGAAGCAGGCTCCCTGCCAGGGAGCTTGATGCAGGCAGGACTCGATCCCAGGACCCCGGGATCACTCCCTGAGCCCAAGGCAGATGCTCAACCACGGAGCCAGCCAGCCCCCCACCCCCCCGCGTCCCTTTAATCCCATTTTTTACCCTGGAGTCCTCCCTGTGCTCCTTTTTCTTTGTACATTCCTAGTTCAGGTGTCCTCTAATCTTGTCCTTATTTGACTTAAGGTACTTCTCCTTCCGTCTTAGTTGTACAAACCACAGTGGGTGCTTTTCCTCTAAAGTTCTTTTTAGTAACTTTTAATTAATCTTGTTTGACTTTCTTCGTTTTTATTTCTGTTTTTGTTCTCAGGCAATTCTGCAGATATATACCTAATATCATTTCATTTTAAATTCCAATAATGACTGTAGGGATAATTCCTCGTGCCCTTCCTCTTGAGAGATTTTTATCAGTTCTACTTTTGATTAAGCCAGTTCTGTATTTTAGTACTTGTTTCATAATTTTTCTCTAAAATGTACCTATTGCCACTGTAATTTGGTGACTAGGGAATATGGACTTGGAGTGAAGATGGCTTGAATTTGAGTTCTGGGTTTACTTTTTTTTTTTTTTTTTTAAGGTCTTATTTATTTATTCATGAGAGAAAGAGAGAGAAAGAAAAGCAGGCCCCATACAGGGAGCCCGACATGGGACCCGATCCCGGGTCTCCAGGATAAGGCCCTGGACTGAAGGTGGCGCTAAACCGCTGTTCCGGGTTTACTTAATCGCTATTGGCCTTCGCCTGTTTAGCACCTCTGTTGATTCAGTTTCTTTTATAAAATAGAGATCGTAATGGAGTATACCGGTAGATCCTTATAAAGGATTATGTGAGGTAAGTGTCTGCATGTAGTCAATAATCAATAAATATTAACTATTTTATTTATTTCAGAGTATGGAATGTATTCTAAGTCTAGTTTTCTTGTTGCCTTCTGAAGCACCATTATTATGGTGCTTTACAAATACACTTCAAAGAAATGTCTGATGTGTTGTATTGGCTTATTAGGAGATGGGGAAGGGATAGTGTGAATTGTGGAAAATTGAGAGACATTTGCCAGTTTGTTATATTTTGACATCAGCAATTTAGGATTTATCTTGTGCTTTAATTAACTGGAAATGTATATAAAAGACATTGAAAGTAGTTTGACATGGTATACTTCTCATTCAAGTAACTTCCTCTCATTCAAGAAACTCTCATTCAAGAGTTTCCTCTTGTTATACATACCTTTTGTAATAAGACCTTGATAATGATTCAGGTAGCATTCCTACACACACTAATTATCCTGTATCATCAGCTCTCTGCTGTTGAGTGGAGAAGGAATCATGCCAACCATGTGTATAAAGCTTGCTGTGTGTAAATTTGAGCTGGTTCTTTAACTTTTCTAAGCCTTTCATTTCAGTTTCTTTAACATAAATATTTTAATTCTCTTCTCATGAAGTTATCATGAGCATTGAGGGAGACAGCAGATGGTAGTTTAGGGTACACAGGTGACCTTCTGTGTTGGTTGCTTGCGTCATTTCTCTGCCTCCTCTATCCACCCCCCCATTTTCTTCTTTGTTCTACCTTTCTTCCTCCTTCCTTTCTCTGCTCTTTAATGAAAGAATCTGCACATATTTAATGTAGACAGTTGAGTTTGTTCCTGCATACACCTGTGCAGCGTCATCACAACCAAGGTAATTGACATGTTTGTCACTCCCACGGGCTTCCTTGTGTCTTTTTGTGTTTTGTTTTGTTTTTCTCCGTCCTCCAGAAGCCGTTTTTTGCTGAGCAGTAATGAGGTATTCTGAATCTGATGTGTGAGGGAACTCATCCTATAATAAAAGTGTACATTATTTAAGGGGGAGTAGGAAGTCTTAGTTTCTTAAGGACAAGAATGTTCAATCTATGGGAAGATACTTACAAGATGTGGTTAATGTTGAGTGAGCGATACAGAGGACAGAATGGTCATGTTTGGCCAGGGTGACCAGGAGCAAAAGGAGACAGGAGTTGGATTTGAAGACGGAGTTGTGTTTGAGAAATGTACTCAAATGGGATGTCCAGAGCAGTTGCCAAGAGCAGGCCCGACAGATAAAATTGAGGCATTCCCCACAGGAGTTAGGGGGTCTAGGGAAGCAGGGAGGACAAATCACCTCCCAGAGGGCAAGCAAATAACAGAGGCCTGGAGAACAGAGACTGTTAAGGACTTGTATAAACTCATTTGATTCCTTCAATTCAGAAGGTAATTTTTGAATGAATGGAAGTTTCTAGGAGTAGAAAGGGACTGAGCAGCCAGCAAGTGGAGAGAACCATGTGAGTTCTGAGTTGTTAGAGGAAGAGTATTTGGGATCCAGCCCAAGTTGTTTCCAGCCTGCCTTGGTGACTTGGGGTGGCCCTGCCCCTGCCGAGCCTGGCGCTGGGGCAGTCTCCACACCATCTAGCCTTTCTGGAGTTGTTTCCTTGTCTAGAATCCTTTCTTGCTCAGTAGTGTTACCATCTGCTGCTCCACCAGTGTTTTTTCTTTTACCTTCCTTTCTGCTTCCTTTTACTTGCCTCAGGATTTTTGTTATCTATGCTGTATTTCTTCAGTTCCTTTGAAACTTTATTAGCTTTGTGCATTTCATTCTGTGTGTTCATTTTATGTGTTTACTACTTGGGATTCACAATTGGGGTGTTTGCATGAGTTTTATTAGATACTAACTGCACTGCTGAAATAGTTCTTAACTTTTTGAATATTATTTTAGTTCTAAATTGATTTTGTAGATATGTTTTAGGTCGTTTTTCTGCATTGATGTTTCTGGGTTGTAAAATTTCAATAACACCCTGGCCAACATTATTAAAAAGTTCTCCTTCAACCACAGAAGTTCTTTCTTTCTTTCTTTCTTTCTTTCTTTCTTTCTTTCTTTCTTTCTTTCTTTCTTTCTTTCTTTTTCTTTTATCAGGATTTGCAGTATTCCTCATTCTGATTCTTGACTTTAGGTTTTTTACTGTAACACTAAAATAACCAGAAATTCCTCTCTTCCCATTTGAGACTGATTTGATCTCTGGGCTTGATACCTCATGTTGACTTCTAAGATGAAATACGGAGTTTTAGTTCCACAGAAGACTAGAATGAACTACAATTAATTAATATTAGAACTGTGTATGATATAATTTTAACATAAATAGAATTCACATTAATTGAAATTATACCACATGGACCACAACCACATTGGTCATTATTATTATTTTTACATATCTACATATTTTACATACTATTTTTACATATCCTGAGTCATTTTCCTTTTGTATTATAATTTTCCATATTGCTAGTGTGCTAGAGTCTGAGAATTTGTATTCATTGTTTACCCTGAAATAGGCCAGTCTTTGTAGACTGATCCTTATTTTGACAGAACAGCACTCTTCTTAGAAATTCAAAGTGTTTAGTTTGTATATCACTTTTCTAAGGCATAAAAGGCATACCTGTTCTATCCAGTAGCATCTTGAGGTGGGAAGGTGGTGGGAGGTCATAGTTGGCTGGGAGTGGGGTGATGTCAAGGAGGGAGCTTATGGGACCCCACGTGTGAGGAAGGAGTAGAGAGGAGTGACGAAGGACTTGGGCTTTGTGACCACTCTGTTACTTGAATCCCCAAATCTAGTTCCACTGTTTTAGTTTTGTGACCAGAGCAAATTCCTTAACCTCTGAGCTTTGGTTTCTTTAGGATAAGGGTGAGGTTGGCCTCGTAGGGTACTTATACTCCCAAGTGTGTATGCAGCCCATCTCTAGGGTACGGGAAGGAATGTTAGAAACTTTATTTCTTTCTAAAATTTCCATATTTTCTGCATGATTCGTAGTGTTTGCAGTATGCTAGGATCACAGTACATATAGACAATATTAAGGGTAGACATGTTTGGAATACCAGTAGTTTTTGCCACAAGGGGCTTGTTATAATTCTTAAAGTTTAGAGACTGGGCTCCTAGATAAAAAGCTAGGCCCTCCTTGGAGGCTTATTAGTTTGGGGGAAACTTTAGAGATGAATGGAGTATGGAATGAGTTTGAAGAGCTTGGGTTAGTTGGTTCTGGGAAATGGATTCAGAGGTGTTAGATGTAGGGAGCATGTCTACAAGTTCATTTGAAAAATGGGGGACATAGTGAAACTGGCATGTGTGATGACTTGGGTTAGTTTGTAAAAGTCTTAAACCGTGTATTTTTACACTATATCATGTATTAGAAGATTACATGTTAGAAATTTGGTTGATATATAACCCAGAAACCTGAGTCAGTATTAGAGAATTGCTCTTGATGCATGGATAGTTAGCCTCCAGATAACTGAGAGCTGACTGTATGTATGTTTAAGTTACTAATGTTTGTTTATATTGTGTGATGCCAGCAGACAGACATGTTAACTATAGGTGATTAATTATAGCTTTGTGTTTCTTACTATTAATTTTAAATTGGCTTTATGAGATAATGTGTTACCTTGTTAGATGTGTTTCTTTTGGGCTCCTCAAGGGGTATGTTTAATGTATTCCTCCCCTGGAAAAGAGCTCTGTGAGGACAAGTATATTTGTATTTTATTTATACCCAGTATATAGAAGATAACTCCTATTTTGTTGAATGAATCGGTCCTTGCATCCCTGCACAGTAAAGGACACGAGATAGTGTTCATTAAATCAAGGGGAAAGATTTGAACATAGCACTGAAAAAATTTTGGAAGGCCAATAACCTGACACAAAATGACCATTGTGTGCTTATTAGTGTGAGCTCAGGAATGCTGAAAGTGTAGACTTCCTGCTGGTAAAATATGCATTTGAATAGCTGGCTGAGTGATATATACAGATATAATTTAGAAATTTCCTGATAAAGAAGATAGGAAGGTGTGATAGGTTGTCTCAGGCCAGGCCAGGTTCTTGAACTTTAATATCATGACTACTTGTTGCCTTTTTAAAGCCTTTAACACTCCTGACAGTGTCCTCATCGACCTTCATTATCTGTTGGTTTCTAGGGCACAGTTCTTGGTTTCCTTACCTTTCTAACTGGCTTTTGTAGTGTCTGTCCTTAATCTTTTTGAAGTGAATATACTGTTTTTGAAGGATTCCATGGTTTTGACTCTTAATAGGAATAGGGTCAGTGATGGTTCTAAAATCTGCATCCACAGCTCTGTTGGGAGGCCCAGTGCTGTATTTCTGACAATATCTTGAGTATCTCTTCTGGTTATTCCCACAAACTTAATATCCATCCCTATCCGTATACACCCCCCCCCCATGTTTCTATTCTTCCTCTTACATTCTTCATATCTATAACAAGATACCCAACCGTCTAGAAATGTTGATACTGATTTTCATAGATTAGTCTTAACATTTCCCTGTGTCCTATTGGTTTTACCTTGAAGTCTCTACAGTTGGTCCTGCTTCTTCTGTAAGTAGTGCCCTAACCTCTGGATCTCTTCATCGTTCATTTGAGTTATTTTAATAACTACATGCCTGGAATCCTTTCTGGTTTCTTTTCTGGGATAACCCAAGTAAACGTTAGGAAAAAACAAATTTGGTCAACTGCTTTGCTTAAAAAGCAATCTCATTCTGTCTGCTACATGTTTCTGTTTTTCATTTTCACTTCTAACTTCCCTCCTATTTTCCTGTGCTGTATCTGTCAGGCTCCTTGAGATTCCTCATTCTTGGCTTGTTCTTGCCTCTGCCTTAGATGGGAGTGGAGGGAGGAGTCAGCACTGAGGGGTTGATTCAGCTCTGTGGCACCAGGCAGGACCTTCCATAGAGGCTTCAACTGAATCTCCAAGGACCAATTTGCGTTGGTAGTCTTTGTAGCTTCTTTTAATTCTCCTAGATTCTTCTAATTCAAGCCCAGGTCTAAGTTCGGGAGAGGATATTATTGGATCATCATGTCTATATTTTTGGTACAGGCCTCCTACGTCATAGGCTGCTGGATCCCTGTGGGTGTCACATTTGCCGTAGTCTCTGGGGGTAGAGGTGGGAGGGAAGCAGCATCACATAGACAGGAGCAGTGCTTCTCTCCCCAGATGTTGCAGGCCAGGCGATGTGGGCTGTGCAGGCTACCATGATCGTGCTGGAGGTTGTTTTATAATCAGAAAAAGACTTGGGAACAAATCCTCTTTGGGACATGGGAGCTGTGGAAGAGAGGTTATTACCACGCTGATTGTTGGCTTCACTGATGTGCTCCTCGTCCTTCTTGGACTTCAATCCGGCCTTTGGCTTAGCTGAGTTTTCTTTAATGCTGCTTAATGTATTGAATAATCTTTTGACCACTGATCTGAAGTGCTCCTGTTGTCAAATATAAAAATCTCGTGACTGTTTTTCTGGTTTTAAAATTCTGTACCACAACAGTTAGAGATCAGTTAGAGATAAAAAACAGTGTTAGTTTTGATCTCTGATAGGGCAGGTATGTACTAAGTATTCTTGTTCTCAAGTTTCATTAGCAAATCTTAAAAAAAAATATTTTCCTCTAGATAAACTTCGGAATTAGTATCAAGTAATCACAAGAAGGGTGAGTATAGTACAGTGAAATGTTTTGAGAGACTACATTCACATTTCTAAATCAAGTTTTTAATTTTAGTTCTAGTACAGTTAACATAGCTTTTATTATAGTATATTGTTATAATTGTTCTATTTTATTAGTTATTGCAGTTAAAAAACAAAATTTTACCAGTAAATTTGAAGACCTAATCGGTTTTATTAAACTATTCATGACTCAGGCAGCATCCCATTTAGTAAGTAGGGGGAGCGGATATGGGGGGGGGGTGTAGAAAATGGAAGAGGGTGGGTGAGAAAGTTCTTAACAAAAGAAAAGGATTGTTTCAAGATCATGGGGTGGGAACGGCAGGGGTTCTTTTTTTTTTAATTTTTATTTATTTATGATAGTCCACAGAGAGAGAGAGAGAGAGAGAGAGAGAGGGCAGAGACACAGGCAGAGGGAGAAGCAGGCTCCATGCACCGGGAGCCCGGCGTGGAATTCGATCCCGGGTCTTCAGGATCGCGCCCTGGGCCAAAGGCAGGCGCCAAACCGCTGCGCCACCCAGGGATCCCGGCAGGGGTGGCAGGGGTTCTTAATATGGAAATTAACTCATCTTCTTTTGGGGCTGTGTGGACAAAGCCCATGTGACCTGTTACCTCATTGATGCTGATCAGAAAATTCCTGACTGACCCATTGAGGCTACATTTCTTGGAGAGGTAGAAACTGTAAGATTAGGTATTAAGTCCTTAAATGGTGGTTTGGCTTCAGTGATGCTGTTTGGGCCTGTGTTTTTCTTTTTAACCTTGTGACATTTTTAATATCTTACTGTGCCTAGTTTATAAACAAAGCTTTGTCATAGGTATGCATGAATAGGAGAAAACTGTGTGGACGGGGATCAGTACTATCTATGGTATTAGGCCCACTGGGGATAAGGGTGGGGAGACTGCTTGTATCTAAGATATTATTTCAACATATAATCAATATAAAAATTTTTAATTACATGTTTTATACTTTTTTCCATACTAAGTCTTTGTAATTCTATGTATATTTTACATTTAGAGCACAATTTGGGCAAGCCATACTTAACTACATGTGGCTAGAGCCTTCTTAACAATGTACAGTGATGGTGGTTACAACTGGCCTCCTTGCCTTTAATACTGAAAGTACCTTTTTTTTTTTTAATTTTTATTTATTTATGATAGTCAGAGAGAGAGAGAGAGAGAGAGAGGCAGGGACACAGGCAGAGGGAGAAGCAGGCTCCATGCACCGGGAGCCCGACGTGGGATTCGATCCCGAGTCTCCAGGATCGCGCCCTGGGCCAAAGGCAGGTGCCAAACTGCTGCGCCACCCAGGGATCCCATACTGAAAGTACCTTTAAGTATGATATTTGGTGTTGGTTTCGGATATATTTTATTAAGTTAAAGAAGTTTTCTTTTGTTGCTCAGTAAGGCGTTCCTTTTAAAGTTAATAATTGACATTTATTTTCCTTAAATACTTCTTCTTTTTAAACATATACTGACATGATCACACCTTTCCCTCCCACTTAAACTGCCAATATAGAGAATGGCAATAGAATCCTGTGGTATAATACAAAAATACGGTTGGTCTTGGTCCCCACTACAGACATAGAGCTCCTGAGACCCTTGGAAGTTCCTGAACCTTGAGTCTTTTGTTACTTGTAAATGCTTCCGCCTGAGTTGATGCTAATGAAGCAGTTTAGGGTGGGGGTCTCAAGATAGCCTCAGGATGGGACTTGTCACTAGAAAGACCCAGCGATTAGAGAGATTAGAGTCGATTAGAGTCTATAGCCTCACCCCTCAACCTCCTATGTGGAGTGCAGGGGGCCAAGAGATAGAAACTCCTGGACAATGTGAAGCTTCCACAATGGTGAACTGCGCAGGTGCTGGGAAGGTGGAGCCCTGGGAGAGGATTTGGAAGTTGTGTTGTCCTTCATCACTTGCCTGTGTGTCTCTTCCATCCTGCTATTCCCGTTCTGCACTGTTTATAATAAACCGCTAGACAGCAGTAATGTGTGTTCCTGAGCTCTGTGAGCCATTCTAGCAAATTATCGAACCTGAGGAGGGGATTGTAGGAATCCTTGATTTGTACCCGACTGGTGAGTCGAGACTAGCAAGTGAGTGATAGTCTAAGCCCTTAACCTGTGGACTTGTAAAATCTTGTAAAATAGTACAAAACTGTAGGTCAGTTCTAGTTTTAATAAAATTGCCTTTAAAATTACTATCAAAGGAATATCTGCACCTCGTGAAGGACTTTTTATTTTATTTTATTTTTTAAAGATTTTATTTATTCATGAGAGACACAGGCAGAGGGAGAAGCAGGCTCCATGCAGGGAGCCCGATGCGGGACCCCAGGATCACGCCCTGGGCCGAAGATGGCACTAAACCCCTGAGCCACCCCCGCTGCCCGATGGAGGACTTTTTTTTTTTTTTTCTTCGATGGAGGACTTTTTAAAGTGATTTCTTAGCAGAGTATGTTTGCAGAGTATAAATTCCTGAATCCTTACATCTCTGAAAATTTCTTTGTTCTACTTGCAGTTGATCAGGAATTTGGCTAGCAGTAGAATTCTAGTTTAAAATTCATTTCCCTCAAAACTTTGAAGGCATTGTTGATGGCCTTCTAGGGTTACCAAGACATCTGAGGCCAGTGGGATTTCTTACTCCTTTATAGGAAGGGCGACTATACGTCCTGGTTTGTCTGGAGCACTTTCAAATTATATCTTATAGCACGTGCTTTTACTCTGTAAAGTATCCTTATTTATTGGTCAATTATACAGTTATTTGTAGGTGACCTGGTTTTTGTTTTTTGGAAGCTTTTGGGATATTCTTAAACCTAGTGCTCTGCGAATTCACAAGGCTGTGTGTCTAGAAGTCAGTTATTCTCCGCCCCGCCTTCACCTGTGCCGTGCTTCGTGGGCCCTTGCCCTCTGAAGACCAGCATCCATCAGCTCAAGGATATTTTATCGTTGAGTTCTTCAGTAATTTCCGCCTCTTCATTTTCTTAGTTCTTTCTAGAGCCCCTTTTAGTGGAACTTGGTCTTTGGGTTAATTTGATACCTTGCAAGAGGACCTCGACTACCTCAGTCTTAACCTCAAACTTTATTTTTTTTTTCCAGCTCATCTCTTTAACTCAGGCCTAAGACCTTGCACAAAACATCTTGTGATGGGAACCAAAACTTCCCCTTCAAGCAGTGCCCTGAGCCAGCAAGGCCCTGCCTGGTTGATCCCAAGGCAGTGACCCAGCGACCTTTAGCCCACCTGCATGTACCCACCCACCTTTGTCCCACATTTTCCTTGCATAAACCTTCAAGTATTTTCAGCACTTTGGAGGCATGAGTCCGCTGTGTTCCTGGTGTGGGCTTCTCTGAAATATGTTTCCTTTCTTGTTTCCCCACCGCTTCTCTCTGTCTTTGGTGAGTGGCTGAACCTGGACTGTTGGAACCTTGAGTCCCTTTGCCCCAGTATTCCTATGCACTGGCTACAACCTTACTTTTAAAAAATCTTTTTGACTTCAGTTTTCTATTTCTTTGATTTTGCTTTCCTTTCTGGGAAAATATTCTCAACTTTTTTTTCCTACTGTATCTTTTTTTTTTTTTTTTTAAAGATTTTATTTATTTGAGGTGAGGGAAGAGGGAGCATGAGCAGGGGGAGGGGCACAGGGAGAAGCAGACCACCCCCCCCCAGCAGGGAGCCCGATGATGAGATGATTGGAGATGATGGGAGATGATGAGAGATGATGAGAGATGATGAGATCCCAGGACCCTGAGATCATGATGTGAGCCCAAGGCAGACAGCTGAGCACCCAGGCGCCCCTATCTGTGACTTAAATTTAATTTCAGGTGCTATTCTTATTTAACAAGAGCTTTTTATTATTATCAGTCCTGTATGGTGCCCTTTTCTTGTTTCAGCAATATAATAGCCTCTCAAATCTTTTTGAAAGATTAGTTGCATATATTTAAAGTATTCCCTCTATTTCCTACATCGTCTGTTCCATTGAGTCATTTTCCTTGCTGCTTCAGTTTTCATCTGTGACTTTCATTGTGAGTTCTTATCAAATATCTGGTGATCTGCAACTTCATATTTATTCTGGATTTTTTATTTTGGTCTTTCTGTTTCTAGTCCTCCCCCCTTCCCCCTTACCAGTAAATCCCCCACATTGGCATGAGATTTGGCAATATGAGAGAGCTGATAGACTATTCTCCTGCATACAAATCTGGATGGCTCTTCAGAGATCTGGGTATTAGCTAAGCCATTTGCACTTAGCATGGCATACAGGGCAGTGGCAGGAAGATCCTGCCTTTGTTTCTTAGAGCTGCTGTAACACCACACATTTGGTGGCTGAGCACAACAAATTTATTATCCTACAGTTCAAAGAGGCCAGAAGTTTACTGAGCTGAAATAAGGGGTTGGCAGAGCGGTGCCTCCCCCCCACCCCGGGAAGAATCTGTTCTTGCCTCTTCAGTTTCTGTGCCTGCTCCAGCCTTCCAAGGCCAGTGCTTTACATCTCTTCTCAGTCCTCACATTGCCATCTCTGAGTGTCAGATCTCCTTTCTTCTAAGGACGCTTGTGATGGCATTTAGGGCCCAGCTGATCACGCCAGACTGCTCCCTCATTCCCAGATCCTGCAAAGACCCTTTTCCCAAGTAAGGTAACATTTACAGGTTCCAGGGATTAGGGCCCAATACCTCTGGGGTCATCAATCAGCCTGCTTACAGGTACTTCAGAGTTCTCAAATGCTTCTGTGCTTTTGCAGATGCTATTATTACTGCCTGTGGTTTCCTCTCTTATGTCCTTTGCCAAAAATCTGTGGATCCACTCAGTTCTTAGCCTTCCTTGACCTTCTTTACCCCTCCTAGACAGAAGACTGCGTTTTCTGTCTGTTTTCTAAATACAGCCTGTCTCCTTATGCAGTAGTTTTTGTCATGTCAGGACTATTTGCCTTGTCTCTGCCACTGGAGTAGAGCTTTTTGAGTATCATGGGCCCATTTCCAGAATAGGAAGCATTGGGTATGGAGCCGAGTAGGCATTCACTAACTAGTTGTTGAGGAGATTCAACATTTATTAAGGGCCAATTAAATACTGGGACCTGTCATCATGTTGGACCATTTAATTAACAAAACAAAATACGGTAAAGTAAGTATGCACATGTGCCAAAATTTCTCCAGGGCAAATTTTTTTTAGGAGGCATTTGCTAGGTCATAGGAATTTACATTTTCAGCTTTTGCTAGATGGCTGCCAAATTGTTCTCCAAAGTGGCTGCACTTCCCCCAACAAAGCCAAGAGCACTCTTGTTTCCTATATCCTTGCCAATGTTTGATTTTTTTTTAATTAAAAAAATTCGATAGGGGGAAATGATGTTTTTATTTGTGTTCTTTGATAGTGAGGCTGTTTCAGTTAATAGGCATTTAGATTTTTTCCCGTGGACATAATGTAGGCTATTTTTTCTACTGAGTTTTCTTTATAGAAATTGAACAAATATTCTGGATATGAATTGTTTATATATGTTGTTGTCACTATTTATGTATGAGGAAACTAGCATCAGAAATAGGTACATTTATGAGTCCCCCCTCCCTGATGGATGGATAAATAAGTGAATGAATCTGTTTGGAGTAATAGCTCCTGAGAAACACTGTGGGTTTGGGGTCCAGGAATATCTCTGGCTTTAAGCTTTAAGGCCTGTTTTTTTTTTTTTTTTTTTTTTTTTTTTTTTTAGTGAATCTGGCTGCTTTACAGGGAACTTAATAATGCGTAGTGATATGCTAGATTTTGTCAAAGTACTTACCTGTTCCACTCATAGGCTCTGTGAGTTTGGGATGATGTTAAATTATTTTTTTAATGACTATAATGACCGCAAACCTGTCTGCTTCATAAGCGATTGAGAAAATCATTGAGACAATGGATGAAAGTGTTGTATGCACAGTGAAATACTGTTTATAAATCTTATTAATTATTCTTGACCATTACCATCATGAGAGAATAAACTCAAGCATATGCTTTAACAGTTTGGATGGACCTTTTTTTAAAAATAAACTTTATTATTTAGTGAGTTTCAGGTTGAAAGCAAAATTGAGCGGAAGGTACAGAGTTTTCCTATATACCCTCGACCTCATACATGCCAGCTTCCCCCATTATCAATAATTTCACACCAGAATGGTACATTCATTACAGTCAGTGAACCTACACTGACATGTCATCATTTAAAGTCCTTATTTTACATTAGGACTCACTCTTGGTGTTGTATGTTCTGTGGGTTTTGAGAAATATGCAGTGATGTCTGTCTACCATAAATAGTATCCGGAGTGGTTTTACCTTCCAGAAAATCCTCTGTGCTTTACCTGTTTATCCCACCTTCCTCCTTAACCCTTGGCAACCTTTTACTGTCTCAGTAGCTTTTCATTTCCCAGAGTGTCGTAGAGTCAGAATCGTACAGTCTATGTTGGCCTTTTCAGGTTGACTTCATTCCCTTAGTGATGTGCATTTGAGTTTCTTCCATGTCTTTTCGAGGCTTGATAGCTCGTTTCTTTTTAGTGCTGAATAATATTCCCTTGTCTGGATGCACCACAGTTTATCCTTTCACCTACTGAAGGACAGCTTGGTTCCTTCCAAGTTTTGGCGGTTAAGAATAAAGCTGTTGTAAATATTTGTATGTAGTTTTTTTTTTTTTCCATTAGTCGTAAGCTTTCTACTCATTTGAGTAAATACCAAGGAGGCTCATTTGCTGAATCATCTTGTAAAGAATATGTTTAGTTTTCTAAGAAACTGCCAATCTTCCAAAGTGGCCATGCATTTTGCATTCCCACCAGCAATGAATAGTTCTTCTTGCGCTGTATTCTTGCTAGCATTTGGTGATGCGGTATTCTGGATTTTGGGCATTCTAATAGGTGTGTAGTGATATGTAATACACTTTTTTGGTGAAATATTACTTGATAAAATGTCATTTGCTAATGTGATAGATGGTGTTTTCAGCAAAAGCAGGTATTTTCCTAAGAGTTTTTGGAAGTAAAAGTGTTTCCAGAAAAAGGCTGATATTTGGTTCTGACTAACTAGACTACAAGTAGTAATATTTGTCTTTTTATGATTGTTTTGACAGGTATTGAAACAAAAGGAGCATATCTTGAAGGCACTAGCACCTCCTACCATTGTCAACTGGTAAAATGTTTATATATTTTTTTTAACAACAAAAGACTTCTGTTAAGCATAACATGTATTAAGTTAAAATTAAGTGTGTCTAAATTGTCAAGAGATTTTAAAAAATTCTTTCCATTTTGTGATTGTAGAATTATGAAAGTTAGGAGAAGATAGCTTTCCTAGTAATTTTAATTCAGTACAAACCCATTGGAACAGTATCACTGATCTTCCTTTTCTTGAATTGAATTTCATATCTATGTGAGAGTTTGAACTCAGTAGCATTTCTATTTTATGGAGTTTAGCGCAAATACTACTACCATTTCATTATGTGCTGGTCATTTTAAATTTGTGTTAGTGTTATTTTAAATTCCTAACTGGACATTTTAACAGAAGTTGTAGGTTCTAGGCCAGGAAAACAGCAGTGGGCTTTTTTGTTAACTTGCAGCAAGTTCTGCATGTTACTCATAGTTGTTGTGGGGTGGAGTGTGGTAAGATTTATTCTTCCCATACTGTGGCTCCTGGGGTGAATTAGTTTCTTGAAATTTTGGTACAAGAACTTGAGGATCAAGTGAATTGAAACTTTGTAGCATCTGAGAAGTATAAGTAAAATTGGATAGAACTGTTAGAAGGAATAGTCCATGTTGGTAAAATGCTTTGGGAATATAAAAGCAGTAAACATTTTTGTCAGTTAGAATCATGAATGTTGACATTTATGTTCTGTTTTAGAAGATGATATTTCAGAATCTTTGCACCCCCCCACAAAAGTCTTTGCCCACATCAAATTTATTATTCTTTGTTTTCTATGGATTTTAAAAAGAATGCAAATACATATTATATTTATTGTTAAAAACTAAACAGTATAGAATTCATAAGTAAAAGGGTAACTTCATTGTTTCCATGATTCTACTGGGAGGGAACTATACCTTACCAGTTTGGAATGTGTCCTTTTGACCTTTTTTTTAATGTGCATTTCCAAGATGACCATCTTGTAATGAAGCAGGTGTGATGGGAAGAGGAATATTCTTTGCCCCTTGATGTGCTTTCACTTTGTTTTAGATATTTCTTTGCCTACATTTTCTTGAGTCACATACTTGGCCACATGAGGAGTACTTTGAAATTACTAAGTAAATACATTAGAACATAGTACTTTCTCTACAAATTTCTTTTGGTGGGTAGTGGGTTTTGGAAACTCCAAACATTGAATTTCTAACTAAGAATTTAGATTTATAAATAAAAATTGAAATTGCAAAGATAATTTACTATGTAGTGGCTAGGCTAGTTGGTAGAGCATGCGACTCTCAATTTCTGGGTTGTGAGTTCAGGCCCCACATTGGGCATGGAGCCTACTTAAAACAAATAATTTACTATGTATTAAACAATGGGTATTAAATAGTAAGGTGTTTGTATACATGACTGCAGCTGGTATTGCCTTTGTAGAGGCTTGGCTGGTTTGGGGTAGACAGGGAAGTGATTTTGGAGTTTTAGTACATCTACTTAGGGGGTAGGGAAGTAGTGCATGGGGAAACAAGGGCTATGGCAAAGTGACTGAAGTAACTTTGTCTTTCATCATTTTGCTTAGACTGGATCAGGTATCCAAAAAGGAAGAGGACCTTTGTCACTGTATACAGGTGCAGTATATTGTGAAGTAAAGGGAATCTCAGACCGTTTGAGGAACCCAGGGTCTTGTTTTCTAAATTATGAGAACCCTGCCATGTCACATGTAGGAACTGTGCATCTTCACAAGGCCTATGACTTCAGAAATGATGGAAGAATTGAACTGATTTGCATGTGGACATGTCCTTTGTCTGATAGTGTTGTGAACACCTTAAAAAATATGGAGAAGCAGATTTTGATTAGTTTTATATTAATGCTGATGGTGTTAGTAGTCCATCGAGAAGGGGCGTGTAGTATTTAAAGGAGAACATTAACAGAATTGTACATGAATAAATGTAGATCCAGTACCATAGGTATTGTCTGGTGTCTTAACTCTTAGAGATGCACAGCTGTCTGTTATTCTTATGTTTTTCTTGGTGTTCAGTTATATTGATTTTAAAAAGTATGTTCTGTCTGATTCTGATGATTTATATATTAAATGTTTCCTAGAGTGGCCAAGTTCTGATGGCCCTCGGGACTTCATCAGTCATCTTGATGATCCAGTGTTCCATATTCAGATGGTAGCAGAAAGGGTTATCTGTGCATATAGCCATGCAGTGAAGAGATTATTCAGAGTATTGCCATTTGTATGTGAACGTGATCTAGAGTTGAAGTTTGGAAGGGATGGGGACAGCAGCAGGTTTGCTGTTTTTTGGAATAACAAGAAAAGATTTCCTAGAGTTCAGCCAAATATTTCTCATAGCTGTTGAATAGCCTTCTATTTTTAAGACACAGTCTAGGTTTTAAACACTTAATGGAAAAGCAGCAGAGGCCAGAAAGCTAGGCATGCTGGAGAATGGAAGAGAGGGAAGATCATATCTTCATAGCTTTATTTTTGAAAAGCTTTATTAGTGGTAAAATAGTTTATTGGAAAGAGAAAATTTATGTAAGGAATTAAAAAAAATAGAATATGATTATATGGATAAAGTTAAATATAGTAAAAGACAAGGTTTGACTAAAGGAAGTATTGCATATTAAACCTTATTCTTAACTATTTAATGTTTAATCAAATAATTAAGTTGATAAACTGTTGGTTGTGATGCAGGTTATTTATCTTGTAGTTACATACTTCTACAACATACTTACAAATTCTTACTATATATTATATTCTGCTTTTCTTAAGTTTTTTTTTTTTTTTTTTTTTTTTTGAGAGAGAGAGAGAGAGATAGGGGGAGAGACAGAATCTTAAGCAGGCTTCATGCCCAGCGCAGAGTCTGACCTGGGGCTTGATCTTACAACTCCTGAGATCATGACCTGAGCTGAAATCAAGGGGTGGAAGCTTAACCAGCTGAGCCACCCGGGTGCCCCTTAAGTTTGTTTTTAACTGATATGCAAGATACAGATAAAGGGCTTTTGGGGTGAGGAGGGATATGGAGGAAAAGATAAGGAAATATCTCAGAAATCTTACTAAATGAACAATTTACAAATTCTTTTTTTTTTTTTTTAAGATTTTATTTATTTATTCATGACAGACACACGGAGAGGCAGAGACACAACACAGGCAGAGGGAGAAACAGGCTCCCTGCAGGGTCTCCAGGATCCACCCTGGGCTGAAGGTGGCGCCAAACCTCTCGGCCATTGGGGTTGCCCACAATTTACAAATACTTAAAATTGAAAGGTATAGATTTAGATTGGATAGATTTAGATGGTGTAAACTAAAATTATCATAAAAATCTTAATTTTGACACATTAATCTCTTTACATTCTCAAAGGCTAAATTTACCTGAATTCTCTCTTCTCAAACATGTTTTATTTTGCTCATTTTAATCACGTTACTTTTGCTGACGTGTTTCATATGTTTGCAACTATTTAGCTTCTGGCCTTTGAATTTTCTTTAATTTTATTTTCTATTTTTACTGTAGGGAAGAAAATAGTTAAGTTCAAAAGTGAAATTGTTAGTTGAACCAACATCTGATCCACTCTTACGTTTAGGTTCATGTAATACTAAATAAAGTACTTACCTGGATTGAGTTGAAATTACTAAGACGCTCAAGTATCAGCCAGCCAGGCTGATGTCCTTATGTAATTAAACAGTTCCTGGTCTCCTGAAATATTTATATAGGTGGCTCTCATTAAGCATTTTGGAGATAATTGGAATAAGTAAAGAATTAGTACTGCAGGAGTAAATAGTCCTATTCAGTATTATTATAATACAATCAGGGCATTTAATTCTTGGCTGGTTAGTACACACTGAATTTGTCAAAACCGTGCTATGAAGTAGGGCTCCTAGATTTGGTTTCCCTGCCCTGCCGTTTGGATAATATGATGACTAAAAATGCCATTCCCGCCATTTCCCTCCAATGGATTAACCTTAAACAAAATTCTAGGGTAAGAAGCTGCACTTCTTTATAGAGAATTTCATGTCACTTCTTTTGGATATGATAAGACAAGGGGAGTTAATGTGACTTGGAAGGTGAGTAGAAAGGAGCATAGGAATAGGTTTTCCCTTAGATGAGGAAGTTGACGCAAAATGATTCAGAACCCTGAGCCTGTGTATGTGTGTGTGAGTTGTCTGAGGGGGAGTGTTTGGGGATCTACCACACGATAGGGTTGATCAATGGACAACAGAGCCACCTCTGGGGACTCCCCCTATGTGTCACTGGGTCTTGGCATGCGGTTATGAATGATAGACGCAAGACTGTAAAAACCCTGAGAGGGAATTTTGTTGAGGATCATCTTTAGTGGTATGGAGGCCAGGTAAAATTGAGTTGGTTACACAGAGTGGGTCCCAAATTACATTCCATGTGTATTCTTTACCTTTGGGATTGGAGTGGGGTCCACAGAGTGGGATCCAATAGTTCCATGTCATAAAATCCAAGGATATTTAAACTTTAGCATGGAGTACAAGCCATGAGAAAAAAAAAATCTTCATATATGTATTTTCTTAAAAATAAATTTGTCATCATCTAACGGAAGCTCCTGGAGAGAAATCCCGTAAATTGGCTGGTGAACTAGAGATGCTTATACGAGATGTGTTAAGTATCCTTATTCTCTTTACTTATTTTATAAGGAATTTTATGGATGGAGCTATGATTCCAGCTGCTTCTAACATTTAGAATCTTAAATGTGTGAAACCTGAAATGGTAGTAATCCACAGCGGAGGCTGGAGTGCTTCTGGTGAGGCAAACATACCAGCCCTTCACACGTGCTAGCTGCTGAATCCTCCTAGTGGTCTTTGAATTTTATAGGTGAGGACACTGAGGCTTAGGAAAGTAAGTGACATTTTATTAAGTAGTATTGCTAAGTGTCAGACTCCCTCTTTTTGGTTCCAGGGCTTGGGCTCTCAGTAAGCAAGCAGGTGACTTCAGCGTCTTCAGTATCAGTGGGGGTATAAATAGGAAATAGTTATGGTGAAAGTAAAATATTGGTTTACATAGTTTGGCATTAATGAATTTCAAGTGCTACGAAAACATGCATTGTATTTTGTGGTTTATGTAGGGTGTTTTCACCTACTTTCTTCATAAAGGGACTTTTGTGAGGTATTAATTATTATCACTCCAGTTCTACAGTGAACCTGAAGCTCTGGAATGTTACAGGACTTGTCCCCTTTTATACAATGAATAAACGCGAAGGCCAGCATCAGACTGAGAGCTTATTGCCATAGTTCTAAAAGGAGCAAGTCTATTGAACATTTTTTATATGCAGTCAAACCAGTGTTGCAAGTTAATAGTACCCTCCGTAGATGATGTAAAGTATGTAAATAAAACCAAGTACCCATCTGCTTTGAAACCTTGCATAAACAGTACTTTGTACCCAAACCAACTAGACTTATAACTAGCATTTATAATGCTTTTGCATTTTTCCAGAATCCTTTATTATTTGCTGCATTCCATTTTATCCTCACTTTAAATTTTGTGCGTGAGATAAATGAGGACAGATGGGAAAATAAGATACAGAAAAGTTGTTTCATAAACAAAAGACCAAAATTAAGTAGTGGTAGATTCCAGGCTACAATTTGTGGGCTTATTCCATGAGAGGGTGAATTGTAGGGAGAGCGGCTTACTCAGGTTTGCCTAAAACTTTCCTGCTATTAGAATTGAAAGTCCTGAGTCTGGGGAAACCCCAGAGCGAGGCACCCCAGAGTGGTTGGTCATCCTAATGAATTGTCCTACTTTGTGGCAGACTGGGGATGGGACTAGGGTTGCCATATGAAACGTAAGGCACTCCGTTAAATCTGAATTTTGGGTAAAAATTGAATAATTTTTTTGCTTCATGTTCCAGACATTGCATGGGACATATGTACACTAAAATTTGTTCATTGTTATTCTGAAATTTAAATTTAACTGGGTACCTTCTGTTTTTTTATCAAGCCTGGCTGCACCAAAGTAAGAGTGAAGGGAAATTCTCATGATAGAAAGATCACGTAGCTGCTTTTTTGTGTAGACTTTAGGCTTTATACATTTATCTGCTTAATCTAGCAGTACTTGACTCTTACTGTTTGAGTTATGTAGATTGAGACACAAGAGGTGAGGATGAATATATGAAGCCATATTTTGCTCAGTGCATTAAAACTGGTATGTGCGTGCGTGCGTGCGTGTGTGTGTGTGTGTGTGTGTGTTGGTTGGTTTGAAGCAAATTTACGTGGCAGGAAATTTAACCCAGACAGAGGTGAGCCATTTCTATGTTTGTTGGATCAGTCCGTTAAGCACGGGCATATACTCACAGGCCGTCCATATTGTCTTTTGATGATATTTTAAGTATTTTTTGCTGTGAAGATGGTGTATTCACGTGAATGAAAATGAAAAGGAGGGCAGCCCCGGTGGCGCAGTGGTTTAGCGTCACCTGCAGCCCGGGGTGTGATCCTGGAGACCCGGGATCGAGTCCCGTGTCGGGCTTCCTGCATAGAGCCTGCTTCTCTCTCTGCCTGTGTCTCTGCCTCTCTCTCGCTCTCTCTCTGAATGAATAAATAAATAAATCTTTAAAAAAAAAAAAGAAAATGAAAAGGAAGTAGATTTTCCTTACTCCCTTCTTGTACCTGTTCATTTGACTGCTATGAAGACAGTCTGATCTGATTAGAAAGTGTTAGAATTTTGGAAGAGGACCTTAGAAATCTTCCTGAGTGTGTGTGTGTCTGTGTGTGTGTGTGTTTAAAGATTTTATTTATTCATGAGAGACACAGAGAGAGGCACAGAAACGGGCAGAGGGAGAAGCAGGCTCCCTGTGGGGGAGCCCAATGCGGGACTCGATCCCAGGACCCAGGATCACGCCCTGAGCTGAAGGCAAATGTTCAAACTGCTGAGCCACCCAGGCACCCTGCCTCTTGAGTGTTTTTTGCTTGTCTTTTTAAGAAGCATAAGAACTCTTGCTCTACTTCCCAGCCCCAGGCCCCTCTCCCATCAAGGAAGAGTGCCTTGTATAGAAGATGATGGATAGAAAGAGATTCTTTGGTCATTTACTTTTTCAGTGTTTGATACTTGTCCGTACTCCAAAATTGATTTGGGAGCCCTTGGCATCAGTATAGTTTAGCTCCCCCTTTTAAGATTTTATTTATTTATTTGATGGAGAGCACAAGCAGAGGGAGTGGGAGAGGAAGAAGCAGGCTCCCCGATGAGCAGGGAACCGAATGCGAGGTGAGGCTTGATCCCAGGACTCCTAGATCAAAACTGGAGCTGAAAGCAGATGCCCAACCAACTGGGCCACCCAGGCACCTCAGTTTAATCTTAAAATAGATTTACTTGAATTCCATCAACATTAATGAGAAAATACAATTTATGGATTTAGACAGGATCTCATAGTATCTATCGTGGGGATGGGCCAGATGGGTGCTGGGCATTCAGGAGGGCACTTGTGATGGCACTGGGTGTTGTATGTAAGTGCAGAATCACTGAATTCACCTCCTGAGACCAGTACTACATTGTATTTTAACTCACGACAACAATTTAGGAAACCCCCTCCCACCATCACCAAAACCCCTTGTTCTGTATCAAGCTAAGAAACATATAAATTACCTTTCTTAGTTTTCTGTTTGATTTCCTTCAAGACTCATCCCTTTTGGTCAGCCCCGGTGGCTCAGTGGTTTAGCGCCGCCTTTAGCCCAGGGCGTGATCCTGGAGACCAGGGATTGAGCCCCATGTCGGGCTCCCTGCATGGAGCCTGCTTCTCCCTCTGCCTGTGTCTGCTTTTCTCTCTCTGTCTCTCTCATGAACAAATAAATAAGATAAAAAAAAAAAGACTCAACCCTTTTTTGGAAAGAACATCTGGTTTGGACACTAGAGAAGGAAAGCAGGATGAAAGAAATTTAAAAAAATGTGTCTCGATCAGCATTAGGGAAGTCAGGGGAGTGTATTTGTGGTTCAAAGAGAATATTCGAGCCCTACTGTTATTTCAACTATTATAATAAAAGGATTGAAAAAGTTTAAAAATTACAGTGAATAACCGAAAGTTATGTAAAGTGAGTTGGCACTGTTCAGCTGCTTTTCAATTTTTGATGTAAATATGATTCTGGCAAAGACTTGCCAAGCTTCCCTCTTCCCTCCCTCCCTCCCTCCTTCCTTCCTTCCTTCCTTCCTTCCCTCCCTCCCTTTTTCTCCCCTTCCCCCCTTCCTTCCTTCTCTTTCCTTCCTCCCTCCCAGTACGTCTTCAGGGCCAAAATTTCATTTCCTGTGGTTAGAATAAACACAAGCTCAGTCAGTGTTCTTAAAAAGAAAAGGGCATAACTATTATTTCCTCATAAAATTTCTTAGTTGTGAATTTGGAAGGTAATCTAATTCAGATGATAATAATGACTCAAGCCTCTGGTAATGCTTTTTGTAGACTTTCCAGTGTAGAATTTTATAACCATTTTATTTGTTGTATTAGGGAAGTACTTGTATGGGTAAGTGGCATTGATTTTCAGCCATACAATCTAATAAATTCGTAGAGCTGTAACAACTGTGGGGTCAGAGTTGAAATTTTCAGAGTTGCTAAGCACCGTGTTAATATTAAGAGTTTTAGGAAGGAGAAGTTCTTTGTGTTTCCGTCAGTAAAGAGTGAGAACCACCATATTGTGTAGTGCTGAGGCAACTAAAAAGCTTTATGTTGATATTTGTAAGAAGTAGGAAAAACTCTGATGGTGGAATCTGCCTTTAAAAAAATTTTAGTTTAATTTTTTTATTTTTTGGCAGGAAATTTAGTGAATGTTTTAAAACCATTCTCCTGAGCCAGCTATGTATTCATATTATTTCTATTATGGTTTTAGTTGTGGGGAGCAGAGAAGTGAGCATCTTCATCAGAGCCAGGGTCCCGCCTCCAGAGAAACTTTGTCCTGAGAGCCAATTCTGGTTGCATTTCTCATTACAACTCATTAGGGCCCTGTCTGGGAAGGACATCTTTCTTTCTGCCTTTCTTGACCCAGTTTCAAGTAATTTAGATAATGTTTCAGGGAATTTTTGATTTCTGTAGAATGTGACTTTTGAAAAGGAGTGTCTCCAAAGTAGTGAAGGACTCCCCCCCCCCCTTTTTGTTTTGTTTTAACGATAAAGTATTAACCCTGGAGTTTAGGGAGTGTGGAGAAATTAAAAATCTTGGGTGGCAGTGACGAAAACGTGAAGGTTAGCATCCCATCTCATCTGTTAGCTGTAAGTGTCTTTGAGCACCATCTGTTTGAAATGTTTTTTTTTTTTTTTTTTGTAACAGAGATGATATAAAGCTCCCTACGCAGTGCTTGTATTATTGGTACTCCAAATTGCTCCCCATTTACTGCAAGTTTTTGGTAAAAACTTCCAGGCACATCTCATCTAGCAAATACGGATTCCTTGATGCCCATCCTTCTGCAATCCACTTATTCGTGCTTCCTCAGAGATAAGATGCTAAACTGTATTTTTCCCAGATATGAATAGTGTTGATGTGTGTTTGGGTGTTGTAGCTGTAAGGAACACAGAGGAAATAAGAATCTGGGGGTAGGGGCACCTGGGTGGCTCAGCGGTTGAGCGTCTGTCTTCGGCTCAGGCCGTGACCCCAGGGTCCCGGGATCGAGTCCCACATAGGGCTCCCTGCATGGAGCCTGCTTCTCCCTCTGCCTGGGTCTCTCTGCCTCTCTCTGTGTGTCTCTCATGAATAAATAAATAAAATCTTTAAAAAAAAAAAAAAGATTCCAGGAGTATTGTCTTTTCTCCCAGCAGATTTGCAGAAGAGTTTCCAAGTGATGGGCTCTGCCCTGCTCTGAAAGGAGAGGTTTACAGGTGGCAATTTGGATGGGGTGGGGGTGGGAGGGGCAGCAGGACCTGCTTTTGTAGCCAGGTAATGGGATAATGTAGTGTGTCTGCTGGCCTCCCTCCTATGAGCGCTGCAGAGGTCTCCAGGCCTGAGCCAAACTGGATTTCCATCGTTGAGTCCTCCAGCTCGGGGAAGTGAGTGGATGGAGATACTGCTGTGTTGTATCTCTCCTGAGCCTGTGAGGTTCTTGGAGTTGTTTAGAGGGCTGCAACTAGATCTAAGCAGATAAAACCATTTATTAGTATGAACAGGATGCCTGTGGCCACCTGCTGGTCTCCCGCTCCCCTACAATACAGGCATTTATAGTTTTTTTTTTATAGTTTTTTTTCCTGTTACTAAAATACATGTCTATGGAAGCTTTTTATATGATTTGTATTGTAGCTTTTTTTTTTTTACATTTACATGGGAGTTAATATAGTTAATATTAACTATAGTTAATATAGTTAAATATTTAAATGAAGCTATAATGGATCAAAGTACATTAATTTTCCACCATGAAGAATATAGTAATTTCCATCTTTACTATACTCTCAGAACTGCTAATTAAAACAAGTTTAAACATTAAAAGAAAATGACCCATCACTATTTACACAATGACTGATGAGCAAATATAATCTCTATGATAATACTCCTTTGTTTTTTCCTTATTTTAATTTTTTAAAAATATTTTTATTATTTAAGAGAGAAAATGAGCAGTGGGTGGGGGGGGGGGGTGGAGAGAAAAGCAGACTCCTGTGGAGCGGGAAGCCCAACCAGGGCCTCGATCCCTGGACCTGGACCCAGAGATCTGACCTGAGCCGAAGGCAGACACTTAACCAACTGAGTCCCCAGGAACCCAATAATACTCCTTTAGTAACCATCAAAAACATAAAATTTTATCTTAACATCAGAATTTCATGTATCCCCTAAGTGTACTAATTGAGGGTGATTTGTAGGTGGGCATTAATCTGAATTACTTTACACAAAGTTAATTTTTTAACCTGAACTCCTGCCCTCAGTTTTCTCACGATTACACAAAATCCTATCTGCCCTTCCTCCTCCTCCTCATACCCAGGTCTCCTGTGTTCTTCCTCTTAAGTAGTAGAGGCCATTCAGGGAAAGATTTTCCTTAAACTTGGTCATTATGGTTTAAAACACCTTATTAAAATGATGCAAGATGTAAATAACGTCTTTTGACATAACACAATGGACCATTTATATAGAATTTCAAAAACACATTTCAAGTGTTTGAATCTTGCTAGTTAAAATCACACAATTTCACATTTGAGATTATATTTGCTCATTGGTCATTGTGTAAATAGTGATGGGTCATTTTCCTTTAATGTTTAAACTTGTTTTAATTAGCAGTTCTGAGAGTATAGTAAAGATGGAAATTACTATATTCTTCACGGTGGAAAATTAATGTACTTTGACCCATTATAGCTTCATTTAAATATTTAGAAATAATTGCTTAAAAACCTTGTCCATATTGTTGTCAGACATAAAATCACGCAGGCCTGTATCTCTCTCTCTCTCTCTCTTTTTTTTTTTTTTGAAAAAGAATTAGCAAGGTACATGGGAGTTTCCCCCAGGTAATTGCATGTACGTATAACTAGTTTTTAATGGTTGCATTATTGTCCATAATGTGGATGTGTATATTCTTCAGCTGTTCTTTGATTGATTTAGATCATTTTTAGTTGTTAAAAGGATATTTTCCAAGGACAGTTTACTGAGGTAGTAGGTTTATTCAGCGCTTCAGCGTCCAATCTAGTGGGTAGAAAGGAACCCCGAAGAGCTCTCAAAGGCGAGGTTTATTTATTTATTTATTTATTT
This sequence comes from Nyctereutes procyonoides, assembly GCF_905146905.1. Taxonomy (NCBI): domain Eukaryota; kingdom Metazoa; phylum Chordata; class Mammalia; order Carnivora; family Canidae; genus Nyctereutes; species Nyctereutes procyonoides. The sequence continues at coordinate 28,999,548 of NW_026575132.1, forward strand.
ATTTATTTATTTATTTATTTATTTATTTATTTATTTATTTATTTATGATAGTCACACACACACAGAGAGAGAGAGAGGCAGAGACACAGGCAGAGGGAGAAGCAGGCTCCATGCACCGGGAGCCCGACGTGGGATTCGATCCTGGGTCTCCAGGATCGCGCCCTGGGCCAAAGGCAGGCGCCAAACCACTGCGCCACTCAGGGATCCCGCGAGGTTTTTATAGATCAGAGTGAGGAGGGATGAGGGAGTTAGACTGGGCATTTGCTTATTGGTAAAAGCAGGGTTCCTTTCCTTAGATGGAGCAAAGGGCTGACTTGGAGTCCGTGCAGGTAACTTCTGCTCAGCGGGCAAGTGCCGATTGGTTGCCCTGGTTCTTCCTTTTCTCTGCGAACCATGGAAATTTCAGTTTTGGTTTGCCCACTGGAGGCTTGGTATGAGTGACTGCACCTTGGACATAATCTGGTTACTTTTAACAGCTTTTTTTGCCTCTGAAACAGTACTGGCATGTCCTCCAAGCTTTGCCTTTAGATTGTACTGCTTACTCTCCCTTCCCGGTGCAGTCATCTGTCTACTATTCCTGACATATTTGAACATCAGGCTTCCTGTGACTCTGCTTCTGTCCTGTCAAGATTCTTACTGGCTTCAGTATCTTTCCGATACTGTGGTCTTTGCATTTCTCACCTCCTGTCCTTAGATGATCCCATACCCCAGTCTGCCTTTGCCACCCCTCTCCCCGAGATTACAACCTGGGCCTCTCTGTGAACAGTGATGGGCTGCCTTCTGCTGGAAGAGCTCCGAGCATCCTACTCAGACCACCGCCTCCTGCGGTTCATTTTACTCCCTTCGTACCTCAGCTCCAACAGTTCTATCACCAGACCCAGGATCTGATGTCCTGGTTTGTCTTTTTCACAAACCCTTCCCCTCCGTATGGGCCTAAATCTCCCTGATGAGTCATGGAAATAGTCTCCGTTCCCTCGTCTTCCCTCCACTGTGTTTTGTTCAGGGACTTGTCAGGTAAAACCCTCTCCTTGGCTAATCCGCTCCCTGCCTGGTTCACCTTTGCGCTCCACCGGTTGAACTTGGCTGGGAACCAGCTTGATGGGTCTCCTGCTACATCCAGGACTCAGAGTTCAGGTGGCCTGGGAGCTGTCACCTACTCCATTTATCTTCCTGTACTCTTAGGTGACTGATACTTTCTACTTTTAAAGATTTTGAGAGCGAGTGAGCGCAGGCACAAGCAGGGAGGGGAGAGGCACAGGGAGAGGCAGACCTCCCTGAGCCAGAGCCTCCGCTGTGGGGCTCAGTCCCAGGGCCCAGGATCATGAGCAGAAGCTTCCCCGACTGAGCCCCCCAGGAGCCCCGGGACAGGCATCTTCTCAGGCCTCTCCACCCCACTGCCCCCCAGTATTGTTTGTTCCCTTTAACTTGCGCATGTGTGTCTAGTTGTTCCTACCTCATGATGTTTAGTTGTTGGTCCGTGGTCTGTTTTTTTTTTATTTTATTTTTTTATTTTTATTTATTTTTCGTGGTCTGTTTTATGTTTTGTTCATGACTCCGACTCTAATCTGGAAGAGTGAGTGGTATGCATCCTGTCTGTGTTCAGTACGTGTTTGAGAAATAAACAAATGATTGAGCCTTTAATTCATATGCACTTAACACGCGCTCACTTTTCTGAAGAATAGAGCTCCGGGTGTGGGACTGCCAAGGGTTTGTGTGTGTCTTAAGTACTGCAAGGTTGCTTAGTGGACTCTGGATATTACAGTCTTGAAGTCGTTAGTACTGGAACTATTGAATGAAAATTTGTAAGGCTTCATTTTAATCTTAATTCTAAATTAAGGGAGAACATACTATTTGGATTAATGATTTGTGTTTTCTCATTTGTTTTCCTCTGTGTTGCTTGATTTTTTTATTTTTGGATTTATAAGAGCTCTTTGTATATTTTGTCACTTATTATTTTTCCCTGAATCTTGTTTTCCTTTTGATTTTCAAACTGGTTCACCAGACAAATGTTAACTCTTTAAAATTTATGTTAGAAGAATAAATCTGTAAGAATTGGTAAGAAAATTTTGAAAGACATGTGCATAAGTGGAAGTCTTACTAGATAGTTGTAATAGTTCTCAGTGTACATAAAATTTATATGGTTGTTTAAAAAGGGGACTACATGTCAGAAGACTATTCTATTTCAATACTCTCTAAAGGTAATTGTGATATGATTGGTCCATGGGTCACAGTTAGAAGCACTGCTACACATCGGCTGTGTTTGGAGGTAGGGCAAAGCAGTAAAGCAGTAGACGGATCCAAGGAACAGACTATCTAGAAACAGATCCAGTTGTGAACGAGGACTTACTATTGAAGATGACATTTTAGTAACTGAGAAAAGGGTGTTTATTTAATAAGCACTTCAGGTAGTTCATCCAAAAGAAGTAGTTAGTTTTCTCCCTTAAACAATATATGAAAATAAACTCCCTATTGATTAAAGATCTACATGTAAAAATCATGCAAATACTAGAAAAAATTTAGGAGACCATTGGTTTAACCCTGGTATGGACGAGGCCTTCTTAAGATGGACTGGAAACCTTGAAGTCATGAGGGAAACGATGAACAGATTTAATTGTTCAGGTTTTCTTTCGGAAAAGTGATAGTCACTGTAAGATGAGGCCACGTACTAGAGCACCGTGACTGCTTTCCTAGTTCTGTAGATTTTCCACAGTGCCTTCAGTAAATAGGATGCAGTTGGCCAGCGGTTTGTACTTGACCCTGTTTTAGAAAAGGATAGATTCTTTTGGAAGACTTTGAGAGAAATGAAACCTCTTAATTGCATGTCGCTGGCACATGGAGCCTGCATTCGATGCCATGGAGCCTCCTTGGCTCTCCCGACCCTGCGGCCCTCTACGGATCTCCAGGTCTTCTGCTTTTATTGGTCTTGCCAGTGGGAGTTTCCTGCTCAGTCTAGGCTTTGGTTCTCTCCAAAGTTTTCTGTCCTTGAACTTGATCTTGGAGATTTCCTACATTCTCATCCTTCATCTGATTATGGCTCCAAAAATGTGGGCTTCTAGCTCTGATCCCTCATAACCTTCACAGTTTATATATTTGGATGACTCACGAACATTATAAACTCCTCATTTTCGAGCCTTGTGTTCGCCTCCTTCCCACCAGCTGTCCGACTGCTGACCAGCTGCTGCTTCCATGTCTGTCTCAGTCGAAGGCACCCACACCATTTTGCCTTCTTTTCACTGTAGCTCCTCTCATTCGTGGCTTTATCTCTAGGAGCCGGGTTAGAAAGATTGTAGTCGCTGGGGAGGGCTCTAGAACAGCTGTTGCTGCCACCCTCTGGGCGGTCGGGAGCTGGGAATCCTAGCTGCTGGCTTCCCTCGCACCCCCTAGCCACCTTACTCCAAGGACTGAAGGGTTATCTCAACTTTCTCGTACCTGGTTGCCTCACCTCTGGTTTCTGCTGCCCTGAGCTGGTAGTTTTCTAAAACACCTGAGTGCAGTGTGCACTGAAATGCAAATGAAGTTTCTGCTAGCAGTTTGACTTTAATGCTCTACCCTCCTCTCCTCACCTGCTCCCCTGGTGACTCATTGGTCCCCAGTGAACACCTGCTGCTTTGGGTGCTTGTTCAAAGTACATGATGTCATCCATGGAAAATTTCGTTCCCCCCCCCCCTCCGCCCCCTTTAGGTGGTACTACTCTGTCTCAATTACTATTACTCTGTACTAAGTCTTGGAATGGAGATGTAAGAGCCCTCCAACTTTGTTCATTTTCAAGATTGTTTGGCTTTTCTGGCTACTTGGAATCTCCATGTACATTTTAGAATCAGCTTATAAAATTCTGTATAAAAGCCAGTAGCCTTGGTGAGGATTGTGCTGAATCTGTACATCAGTTTGGAGAACGTTGTCATTCTAACAGTATTAAGTCTTACAGTCCATAAACAAAGATGTTTGCTATTTATTTAGGTCTTGAAATCTTTTAATAATGTTTTATGGTTTTCATAGTACAAACTTTACACCTCTTATATCTTATCCTAAGTATTATTTCTGATAGTGTTGTAAATACATTCATTTTAACTTAATTTTCTGATTATTGCTAGTGTATAGAAATACAGTTGATTTTTTTTTTTTTTTTTTTTTTGATATTTGTCTTCCATCCTGCAACTTTTGCTGAACTGTTAGCTCTTCTTTTTACTAGATTCTTTGGGATTTTCTGTATGGTCACCATCTTATACAATCATCTTCTGCAGATAAATTTTTTTTATTACAACGTTTTAAAATCAAAACACAGATACATGAAATTAAATTTGAGGGAGAGCACCTCATGAGGTAACATCATTTCTCCTGGGTTATCCGAATGCATCTATTCTTTGCAGCTCTGATGTCTTGGAAGTAGTAGGATCATTTGTTTTCATGGTGCTGATTTCCTCTATAGAAACCTGTGGTGCCTCCCCATACCCTTAAGGGCACAAATCTAGGTTTCTCAGACTCTTTTTTCCAAATTACTGCACACTATATCACCAAAGAACACGCTGTGGAAATGTGAACAGTGCCTGGGGATTAGTTGGGAGTCTTGGCTTCTCACTAGCTGTGGATGGGCAAATTACAAGATAATCTTTAGCTTGTAGAATTGCAGAGTTGGATTAAAAACATTTTTTTAAAAAATTATTTTAAGTAACCTCTGTACCCAGCGTGGGGCTTGAACCTACAACTCTGAGAATAAGAGTCATACACTCTATGACTGAGTCAGCCAGGCACCCCTGGACATTTAATTTTTTTTTAAATGTCAATCTTATTTTCTATATTTTTAAAAAAGATTTTGAGAGAGAGAGAGAGAGAGAGAGAGAGAGAGAGTGTGCTGGAGCATGAACAGGAGGGAGGGGCGGGGAAATGGAGGGGCAGAGGGAGAAGCAAATATGTTGAGACCTGGGGCTTGAGACAGGGGGCTCGGTCCCAGGACCCGGGGATCACAACCTGAGCCAAAGGTGGGCGCTCAACCCCTGAGCCCCCCGAGTGTCCCCATAGTATTTCTGAATGCCGATTTCCCCTCTTCCCATTTCCGTGGCTGCTTGTTGTATTGCTGGCTTGTCTGTTTGTTCAGTGACTTTCTAATTTGTTTAGTGACTTTCAGTTTCAATGCATCCTCCCCCCATCCTTTGATGTCACTCCTCAGTGGGCACAGCCTTGGGAGTGAGTTCCATTGAAGTGTTCTCTTTAGGGGATGACAGCAGGGTTTGAGTAGGACTCGTTTTGTTTTGTTTTGTTTTCTTTTTTAAATATATTTTTTATTGGATTTTGATTTGCCAGCATATAGCATAACACCCAGTGCTCATGCCGTCAAGTGCTCCTGCCGCTCGCTGATGCTGCTGTGTTGAACAGCGCCCTGGGCCCTCAAGTGCCCCTCAGTGTCGTTCCCTTACATCAGGTGGCCTTTGTAGGGGTTGTTTGAGGCCAGTCTCCGAGCTCTCCAGGCTCTTATGTTCTTTTCCCCTGATTCTGTTAAACTTCTATGTGGTCTGCTCCTGTTGTTGCTCTTGTGGAACTACCAGCCTCATTGTGATTGCTCATCACCAGTGTCTCCCTGGTTCTCCGCAGAGCCACTGGGCTTGGGCTTCCCTGTTCTGTGTTCCAACTAGAGTCGGGCTACTTAGGGACTGGAACTGCTCAGGGGCCCTCTGTTCTCACAGCCTGCTTTGGCCTGTGGGCCCGGGGCAGGAACGGCAGCTCACCCTCTGTTGTGGGACTGTGGGCCTGGCCTGTGACTGTCGCCGCTGCTCTTCTTTGTTCTGAGCTCCTCTCTCTGCATTGGCCTTATGAGCAGGCCGAGGCAGGGGCAGACCGGAGCCTCGTATTTGTTGGCTTGCTGTAGCCACAGGACAGCTTCCTCACATTTATTTCTTGGCCACGTGTGCCTGGAATCAAATTTCTCCACTGTGGGGTTGGGGTAGAAGATGAGAATAGAAATAGAAATAGAAATCATAACCCTGGGTTTGGAGCTGGAAAGAATAACGAGTAACTTGCTTCAGTTTTGTTTCTTCCAAAATGATACTAAACCCACCTGCCCCACAGACACTGTTTCCAGCCCGGAGTGCTCTGTTTCCCCGGGAGGGGCACCTGGCTCATTCCCTCTTCCTCGTAGGCCCTGCCCAGGTGTCTCCAGTGGGGAGCCCTGGTGGATGGCCTGTAAGCCCTGCCCGTTGGCTTTGGGTTCGTGTCCTGGGTTCATCCTCCCTCTGGATGCCCTGACCCCTGGCGTGCACCTGCACACGTGCTGGCCTGCTCTCCCGGGGCTGTGTGGGTTCCACGAGAGGAGGCCCTGAGACCCATCCCCTGGCGTGCACCTCCACATGTGCCGGCCTGCTCTCCTGGGGCTGTGTGGCTTCCACGAGAGGAGGCCCTGAGACCCGTCCCCTGCGTGCACCTGCACATGTGCCGGCCTGCTCTCCCGGGGCCATGTGGTCCCCACGAGAGGAGGCCCTGAAACTGTTCACTCTTAGAGTTCCTGTGCTTAGGCCAGCATCTGGCGTGCAGTAGGTTGTCCGTAAATCTGATGAATGCAAAGTAGAAATGGGCAGTTTCCTGCCTTCTCACTTCACAGTTTAACTTGCCTAAGGTGAAAAATCTCATGAGGGGAAGTGAATTCTGTGTCGTTTGCCAACTCTGGTTCCTCACTGATGCCCAGAGTGAGATTGGAGCTCCCTGGAAAGAATGCAGTGCTTCTGGAATGGAGGCCTCCGGGGCTGTGAGGGAGGAGGGCGGTGTCTGTGCAGAGCCCTTGCCATCCCTCAGGACTGAACAGGAAATGGGTGCATTTTTGTCCTCCGTTCTGTTGTAGGCCCTTGGCTGGCTCCCTCTCACCACCGGGAAGGGTTTGTGGATGCTTGGGTTTAGGTTGGAAAAGCCACCTGTTTACAGAATGAGGTGGAAACTTCTCCGTGGTAATTTTTGTTGTGGATAGTTTTAAGAGAGTCACTCATACTGTATGATCAGGAGTGGACTGGACATTGCTGGAGGCCAGTACTAGCGGCTGCTCCTTGGGGGGAAAAATCTCTTTATTTGCCTATCTAATATGAAGATATATTTATTTACAGTTATTTAAAAATAATTTTTAACTAATATCTTTTTCTTCCTCCTAGATTCTTACGGAAATCTGTTAATTCCACTTTTTGAGCACTTATGAATAACCACGTATCTTCAAAACCATCTACCATGAAGCTAAAGCAGACCATCAACCCCATTCTTTTGTATTTCATACATTTTCTAATATCACTCTATACTGTTTTAACATACATTCTGTATTATTTTTTGTTTGAGACAAGACAAGAAAAATCAAACAAAATTAAAGCAAAGCCTGTAAATTCAAAACCTGAGTCTGCATACAGATCTATTAACAGTTTGGATGGTTTGGCTTCAGTATTGTACCCTGGATGTGATACACTAGATAAAGTTTTCGTGTATGCAAAAAACAAGTTTAAGGACAAAAAGCTCTTGGGAACACGTGAAATCTTAAGCGAGGACGATGAAGTACAACCAAATGGAAAGATTTTTAAGAAGGTAAGGTGGCCCTTCACTGCCTTTATTTCCGCTGGGGAAAATGCTCGCTGACAACAGCAGCAGGGGCAGGCCCAGCCCGCTTCTGTTGGATGCTGCTGGTGCGGCAGGAGGGGTGACTGCGTGGGTGGGACGCGCTCTGCACACAGATGTGCCTGGATTTGTCAAGACAGTCGGGAGTGCCCACCACGCCTGAATGTCTACCGTGGCTTGACTATAATGTCCTGAGCACTTTGGGGTCAGAAACCATGTTCCTTGCTGGTTCCACAGGTGCATGTGCATGCTTGAGATGGTTCTGGATTTTGGCATGGGAGGCCTGCCATTTCTGATTTTAACGTAGGCTCCAGTAGGTGCTTAATGTTTTCATACCTTGGTAGTGGCAGATGCTCGAGTGTTCTTTTCACAGATACAGACATCTTCACCTGCCATTGGTGATTTGAAACAGGAGTCAAGACATCCTTAGAGGCAATGTGACATAGTGGTTGAGAACCTGGATTCCAGATCCAGACTATGGGTTTGGAGCTCAGTTTTGCTGCCTACTAGCTATGTCATTGGAAAAGTCATGTAACACATTTGCCTCAGTTTGTTTATCTATAATATGAAGACAGTGGTAATTGCTGATATTTTATTAGCACTTGTAACGAGCCAGGCTGTTGTAAGTGCTTTACATGTAGCAGCTTATTTAAGACTTAAAATAGCCCTAGGGGTTAGTGTTACCATGTTATTTTGCGGGTGACAGCCCAGAGGCACGGGATAGGGTGACTTACCTAAGGACGGTCCAGCTATCAAGTAGTCCAGGACTAGACCAAGGTTGTCTTGCTCCGTACTCCTTAACTGCTAGCTCTCGGGGTGTTGCGAGTGTATACCCCCACATGTAGAATAGCTGTGGCATCCAGTGTAAATGCTCTGCTGTTTATTATGTTCTTTTGCCTTGGGAATTGGGTGGGCAGCGTTATGTGAGTGAATACAAAGATAAGGGGTAGGGAGTGTAACACTGTGAAGGGGAGAGTAGAAATGGCACGAAAACGCTGTATTTGAGCTTGGTTCCGTGACTCTTGTAAGCTGTCGTCCAAGCTCCAGTAGGTGAAAATTGAAGATAAATTTTTTTTAGAGGCAGTAAGATCATCTGTAACCACCTTCGATGGACTGACAGTTTGGTCCGATTATAGGTTTATTACGCGTGTGGGTAGAGTTGTTTTTCCTCCTGTTTCCTTTTTTCCAGCTACATCCTGACTCTAGCTGCCTTTTTTCTGTTGGTCATGAAGGAACTCTAGGGCCTAGAGGAAAATTCAAATAATCACACCATAAATGAAATCCCCAGAGCTGCTCCTGTGACTGCAGGGTGGGGGGTGGGGTGGGGTGGGGTGTTATTTATTTACCTTAATGACCCATTAATTTTGGCACCAACCCACACAAATTCCAGAGTCCTTTTCTTCTAAACATAGAGGAGATGGCCAGCAGGTCAACGCCAGTCAGTCCTAGAGATGAAAAACATTGTCTGGAGGTTTTATTTATCCCTTTATTTATCTTGCTTGGCCTGCCGTGTTGACAGTGCCCCTTGCAGTCTCCTAGTTGGCTTGGGGAAGCGATAGAGTCACTTGCCTTTTAAGGCATATTCTCAGTTTCTGCTGCTGACTTAGTTTTGCCTCACTTAAGTGAATTTTTTCCTGAGTTAACTTCAGGTCTACCAGGAGAGTTTCTTGAAGTTGAAGTCCTTGTTAAGCATGTTTGCTTACTCTTCTCTAACCTATAGATTAAAACTTGCAAATACATTTTATCATAAGGGTGTCTGATTTTTGGTCATATTTAGTTGCTGCTTTTGAGGGTGTACCATCCTTGATTTGTCTTTGAGAGATCTGGTGGTTATCAAAGGTATGGAAAACACTAGGCTTTTTTAGATGCTAAAGTTTTCCACTCCTCTGCCTACGCTTAAAAACATTCATTTTTATTATTTGATCTAATGCTATTTGAGTTCAAAGATTGGGTTCCATGGTTTTTAATCTCAGCATGTCTTAGAGAAGTCCTGTGTTAGCAGAAGGTTGAATTTTTCTCCAGAATGGCATATTCCAGACATTAATGGGACTGGTGCTATGTTTTCAGTCTTCATTCAGTATGTACAAAGGAGATCGATATGGTAAATATGAAATTCCTTCCTGATTCAGGTTATCAGTGTGATTAGGACACATTCAACCCTAGAGCTATCACAGTTGTTCCTTAAATGTGGCCAGATAACACAGTGGACACAGGGAAAGTGTTTTTCTCTGCTGTGTGTTCCTGTCTTCGGCTTTTCCTCCCTGTCGGGTGGGGAGGGGAGCGCTTTGTCGGCATCGGCATCGTTTATCAACAGGGGAGCATTTGAACTCAAAGAAGAAAGTTAGAAGGTGAAAAAAACTGTAATCCATGGCCTTTTCTACATCACTATCAGGCCTGCCTACCGTTGACAATTGCCTTCAAATTGGCGTTTGTGACATCAGACTTTTGGGGAGTCTTTATAGAACCCCTGATAGTAGAAAATGTTAGGTCTTTCCTATTTGAAATTCAGCTCACTGGGAAAGTCAGGTTGGTTTTTAGGTTTCGCGGGTAGTAAATGAAGCAGTTGTTTTCTGTGAGCCTTTCTCAAGAAGAGCGTGGCCTGCCCGTGATTAGCTAAGACCTGAGTTTCTGTCGGTCGGTGTTGCTACAGTTGCCGCGCTGAGCACCCTGGGCAGCGGGCGCCTCCGCGGGGAGCCGGGAGCAGGCTGGGCTGCTCGCGCCCTTGGGTGCCTTGTTCACAGCCGGCGGCTGCCAGAGGCAGCTTGTGCTTCGGCAGCACAGGCAGGACCGCGGCTGCAGGCAGGCGTCCGACAGAGTGGACTTCCGTGGGTGAGGATGCTCTGGGATTGGGAAAGCCAGCCGGTGCTGCGGCAGTGTCTAGAAGCTTCCTCCCTTCCTGTCTGGGGGGGCCGAGCTTTGGAGATTAACCCCAGAAGCTGTCTGAAACGGTTGAAACAGAGATCCCAGACCTTTATTTCAGTTCAGTGAGCGCCGAAGCTTTGTTTCCATCTTCTCCTGAGTCTGTTTTGAGCTCCCAAGGAAGATAAGCAGAGGCAAAGGCCGGGGTGGTGGTTGTGCCGCAGGTGTGCCCACAAGAGTGTGGCGGTCAGCCTCACGGACACTTTTCTGGGTGGCGGGCCGGGGAGGCAGGGCTGCTGTGTTTCCCAGGCGTGGCAGGCTTGTTCATAGTTACCTCCGGCCTTAGAAACTACAGCAGCATGTGTGTCAGCAGCGCCTGAAGCCACCAGCCTTCCCAGCCTCCTGAGGTCTTTGGAAATGAAAAACAGTGAAGGGTCAGTGTCCAGAGCATCTTAAAAATACTACCTGTACCTGAAATAGAACAACTTTGCAAAGAATGAAAATAAGTTTACAGTGAAACAAAGGAGCACAAGGCCGGCTCTAACATTTAGTAATCTAACTACCAGAACCACTTCAGATACTTTTTCTTATGTATTTTACACACATCAGAGAGAAGAAAATAGACGGGATTATGTAATCACAGTGCTTAGAAAGAGAAGATTTCACGATGACCTTCCTCCTAAATGGTTGCGAAATGATAATAGAAATACTCATTTCTGTTCATAGGAATTGACTTAGCTTTCCTTTCTGCTTCCTTGGTGCCTACTTTTTGTTATTTCTTGCTCCAGAGTCCTCTCTCTCTCTCTCTCTCTCTCTCTTTTAATCTACTTGCATATGTGTGATATTTATTTTCTGAATGGTTAAGACATTTACATCGTAGTTTACGTGAAAACCAGTGGTCAGTCTTTTGGTCAGGACTTGTGTCTTGTTGATTATAGACCCTCCGTGGCCCAAACTGGTTGCCTGTCTGCTTGTTCTTCTGGTCAGCCCCTGTTTGTGAAAGGCACCACTGTGTACCAAATGGGTTTTTTTTTAACCAGGAGTCTGATTTTTTCCCCTCCCTTTTTAACTGGCCTTCACCGCCACCCACAGACAGCAGTTGAAACGATCCTTTACACGTGTCAGGCCACCGTCTTCACCTGCCCGGTACCTTCGTCCGGTCTCCGTCCGGTCTCCTTCCTGCGGCGCAGTTGGAGCGCTGTGATTTAGTACGCGGGTTCCGGAGTGAGTCTGCCTGCATTCGTATTCTAGTCCTGTCACTTAGGCCGTGTGACTTTTGAGTAAGTTAGGCTCACTCTCTCAATGCCTCAGTATCCTCATTTGTAAGAGAGATGCTAAGAGTAGCCATGTCTTGAGTTACGCGAGTCCCGTAAGCTCTTGGCAGCATGGTTACCGCAGAGGGAACACTGGCGAAGGTTAGCCGCCCTCGTCCTCCCCGGGATCGCTACCAGCCCCCCAGACCTGCTGAATATTTTCACCTTCTGGGCTCCCTCACAGTACATTGAATAATCTTCATCCCCAGAGAGAAAGCTTCTGTGAAGCCGGGGGTACTTTGTTGCAGGCAGGGAAGTGTGTAATTTGAGGTATTTCTATCCTGAATGGCTACAAAGAAAAGTCCTGTACTTGCACTGGTTAAACCCCCAGCTCCCTGAAACCTGATCTTTATTCCATTATCTCATTCTTCAGGGTCCTGAACGGTTAAGTATTTGTTTGCTTTTATTTTACAGAATATTCTATATGTGATCTGTTTTATTTTTATAGTTTATCTTGTGAGATGAGGCTCTCATAATTAGCATCTTCAGAACCACCTAACTTCATCTGTTTCTGAACAAAGTAAATTATTAAGTTCCCGTGTCCCGGGCAGTTGTGTCTGAGTGATAACAGTGATATGGACCCATGTGTATGTCACACCTGTCCTAGCATGAAAATACAGCCAATGAAATGTGAGATATGAAAGTGACCGTAGGGCCAATCTTCACTCTCCCCCTACGTTAACAAATGAGGACGCTGCTTAAAGGGTCCAGGGTCGTCCTTTACAAAGCCACTTGAGTCATTCTTTGCCTGACTCAGAGTTGGGAAAACCAAACGCACTTGTGTCTCGTGGGTCATGGGTGAGAATATTTAAGAGGTGGTGGGCAGAGGACGTGTGTAAAGGAATGGTGACCAGAGCAGAAGAAGCTCTAGGGGTTAAATTATTAGATGAATGTGGGTTTGAGTTTGTTTGTTCGTTTGTTTTTTCCAAGTGGTCTTTTAAAAAAGGAGGCTTCTGGAAGAGAGGTGTTGAAGACTCCCTAAAGGCCCAAAGTGACTTGAAATTGTGTTTAATGACATTGTTCATTCCACGCATATAGCACATAATTACTGGGTGCTGACTATGCCAGGCTCCGTCCTAGGCCCTGGGGAGACAGTAAGGAACAGGACACACAAGTTACTCCTCTCGGGTTTTACTGTCTCTCTTCCTTCCATACAAATGTAAGTAGTAAGTGAACGGATTAACAACTACTCTGAAGACATAAAGCTATTGGAGATCAGGGATAGCGTCTCTTGTAGGTTATGGCCAAGTGGAGGCCTTAGCAACAGAGGAGCCAGCTTTGCAAAAATCTGGGTAATGAACCTTTTGTGCAGTGGGCGAAAACCAGAATGAGCCCGGGGGGAGGCATGCGGGGCCCAAAGTTGAAGAAGGCATTCAACCCCGAGAGTGAGCACCTCTCTAAATTTTGTGCCTATGGCACCTGTCTTGCCTCATCCTAGTTCCTGCCCTGGCCCAACCTGTTTGAAGGACGGAAAGGACCAAGTTGTACTTAGAGGAAGTAATGAGTTAGGGGAAGTGAGCCTGGGGAAGAAGCTTTGGTGTGAGCACGTGAGCACAGAGACTGGCACGGCTGCGTCCCTTAGGGCTTTGTTAGGCCAGTGTAAGGTTTTTGAGCTTGGATGTGCAAGTATAGAGGTGGTTAAGACTGGAGATATAAATTTGGGGAGTGCTTCGAAGTCCAGTCCTTGTAAATTTGGCTTCTGTTAGGGATGCTTCAACCATTTAATACCATGGGGACTGCAGTGAGTAGGAGTACATGTGTATGGATTATTAAACTTGGTGGTAGGAAGAGAAGGGTGTTTCTGTTGAATTTCTAATTTCTCAGTGATGTATGAGCCCATGTTGTCCCCTGGAGGTGGAGGAGGGATGAAGGGGGTGAAGGATATTTGAGTAGAGAGGGTTCAAGTAGCCATTTCAGAGGTGAGGAAATGACTATACCAGGGAATCCTGGTAGGATTGCTGGATGGTGAGATGTATGATCCTGGATAGAATGAGGTTGGGTGTTCTTCAGCAGTATGGACAGGGAATAAATAAATGGGTTTAATCTCATGTTTAAGCTAACCTTGGGGACAGAGTTAGAACTGGAATTTTTTTCAAAATTATGGAGTAGGTGGAGGCCTTTAATCTTTACGGGAAAGATCATGACTAGGAGAATCAGTGGTTTAAAGAATTAGGTGAAATTCAGTTCATTTACACTTGAATTAAACTCGTGATTTTATTTCCTTGCCACATAGTGGCCTATCACATGGGTTTAAATATATGGATTATGTAAATAATATCTTTCGGAATATGTACATTTTTGAAACATACAGAGCTCATCATTTAGGTTCTAGAATCTAAAGAGGTAGCTCATGCTGATCTGTGGAGTGTAAAATTTTTAATAATTGTATTCAGGTCGTGCACATTTGGGCCAAATTCTCTGCCCAGGTCGTGCACATTTGGGCCAAATTTTTAATAATTGTATTCAGGTCGTGCACATTTGGGCCAAATTCTCTTCTCACCCCCACAGAGCTCCTTTCGAAGTCATTGGAGCTCCCTGTGCTGAGCGTTTCATGGGGGTGCAGAGTGAGGTGATGGTTGAGGCCACTGAAGTTCAATAAGTATTTTAAATCCAGTTGCTTTAGCCATCGAAGAATTTATTTCCGAAGTCCATTATGGAATAGGACACTAGGGGGCAGCATTTATCCTTTTTTCCCCCATTTCTATCTTCACCCAATCTCTTATTTCTAGAACACTGAAATGTTGGATGTATTTTTGAAAATGCATGTGGTTAGGTGGTTTTACAGTGTGTGAGACATGAGCGAAACAGTCCTGTTTGGAAACTGCATGTATATATGTGCAATACAAGGAGCTTTTTATCCAGTCTGTGTGTAATTGGGGATTTATGGACTAATCTAAGTTGGAGAAAATCCCTAATCAAAAATGTATTAGCCAGTTTTAAAAGAAGATTATTAGTAATGAGGATGTAATGTTACCTGTACTTCTGGTAAGCACAAATGAAATACCTTTTTTTTTGAAGATTTTATTTATTTATTCATTAGAGACTTGCAGAGAGAGGCAGAGACACGCAGGCAGAGGGAGAAGCAGGCTCCCCGCGGGGAGCCTGATGTGTGGGACTGGATCCTGGGTCTCCAGGATCATGCCCTGGGCTGAAGGTGGCGCTAAACTGCTGGGCCACTGGGGCTGCCCACAAATGAAATACTTAAAGTCTAGTGGTGCCAGTGGGGCATTTAAGGCTTCGACAGAAAGACTTTGATGCATAATAAAACCAGTCCTGGTTTGTAAGTAGAGACTTGTTTACTTGGCCTATTCAGAGTTAGGTACAGGAGACAGCAATTAAAATTGAACAGCCACGGGGCAGCCCGGGTGGCTCAGCGAGCGGTTTAGCGCTGCCTGCAGCCTGGGGTGTGATCCTGGAGACCAGGGATCGAGTCCCATGTTGGGCTCCCTGCATGGATCCTGCTTCTATGCCTCTGCCTGTGTCTCTGCCTCTCTCTCTCTCTCTCTCTCTCTCTCTGTCACTATGAATAAATAAAATCTTTTTTAAAAAATTGAACAGCCGTAAATATGTGTTTTTCTTGGGTCTGGCCAATTTATTTGTAAATCATATGGTACCATTTGGTATTGAAATCTGGGAATTCGTTAAGTAGAGGGAAAGTAAATTTTTGATATCATTAGTACTGGATACTAGGCTGAATTTTAAGCTAATTTTAAGCGACTGATATGTAAACGAATTATCAATATATGATGTTGAGACAAAAAAAGGTGACCTTTAAAATCCTGTGAAATTCTGAAGATTTTTGAAAATAACCTCCCATTACAATTAAGGATTTAGCATATAATTTGTCATAGAAAATATCACAAAATAGCTAATTTTCAAAATAGATTTTTTTTTAAGCTCAAAATTTACTTTCTAGCTTTTTGTTAGGAAAAAATATTAAATTACATGGAAACCTAACTACTTTGTCAAATTGGGACAAATGTTGGCTTCTTTCTAGAGAATAATATTAAAAGGTATTTGTGTGTTTTTTGTTTATCAGGTTATTCTTGGAAACTATAATTGGCTCTCCTATGAAGATGTCTTCGTTAGAGCTTTTAATTTTGGAAATGGCTTACAGATGTTGGGTCAGAAACCAAAGACCAACATCGCCATCTTCTGTGAAACCAGGGCCGAATGGATGATTGCTGCGCAGGCGTGCTTTATGTATAATTTTCAGCGTACGTAGGCTTTCTGGTCTTCGGTGTGGGATAGAGGATGCTGTTTATCATGAATATTTCACTCTTTAGAAATTAAATTCTGAAGTTAAATGTCACCTTGCATCTAATCAGGAGATAATTCTGTTACAACTTAGAGTTCTACAGTTGTGCGGTTGGTATCGGAGGAGGCCTGGAACCTCTTAGTAGGGGCCTTGAGGCCTTGCTAACTAGGCCTGCACCTGTGAGTCATTGTTGCCCTGCTGGTTCACTCAGGAATCCTCTTGTCACTTTGTCTGCCACTTCCATCAGTAGCAGCAGTTGAGCTCTAAAACTGCAATACTCGGAGCCGCAAGCTGGGTTGTGGCAGTCCTGATGCCCCAGTCTGTGAGGGAGTTCTGGAAGCTTAGTTCACAGATCTTGGTGCCAAAATGTGACATTAGGTACGGAGGTTGTCTGAGCCTTTCAGATGAAACAGAAGAGATGCTTTTACCAGATCTCTTCCTGTAAATGCCTCCTGGTTTTAAACTGCCCCCCACCCCCACCCCCGGAGATTTGGGCTTATACTGCTTTGGGGAAGCTTTAAAAGAATTGCCATCTCTTTTTTTTTTTTTTTTTTTAAAGATTTATTTATTTACTTAGAGAGGGAGAGACACAGGCAGAGGGAGAAGCAGGCTCCATGCAGGGAGCCCGACATGGGACCTGATCCCGGGTCTCCAGGATCCCACCCCGGGCTACAGGCAGCGCCAAACCGCTGTGCCACAGGGGCTGCCCAAGAATTGCCATCTCTTAAAGTCACTTTAAGTCTAACTTCTGTGGGTTAGGCAGCAAGCAAGTAAAAGAGTAAAAGTCCACAATTATTAAATTTCAACATTGCTAAGAATTTTTCCTTTAGGTTTCTACTTTGGAATAAGCTGTAGTGCCACTTGTTATTTTCTTAACATAAAACGTTAAGCCTGATATTCAATGTGATAATCAGTGCATTATCTTACTGTTACGTATTTTTCATATTTTAGTACCAAATATTTAATAACTATGGCTTTGACACTGTAGGAATCAGAAATAATTCCTTGCCTTGTGACATCCCAGAGTAGTAACATCTACCAGTGAAACAAAACTTAAAAAAGAAAAAAAAATTATTTTTTGAGTATTGGCAATCTTGGGGGACATTAAGGAAAGGGTTGAGTGAGTGGACGTATTTATTAGCATATAGAAATAATTTAGAAAATCAAGAATAGGTACATAATAAACTATGGGTCTGACAGTTTAGAGTTCAGTATTACCCCCTTAGAATTCATGACTGCTTTCAGAGACTTGATTTGCATTTAGTGCATCCTGAAATGTTCAGATATTTGACTTGCCCTCCTTTTCCCTTTAGTTGTTACGTTGTACGCTACTCTAGGAGGTCCAGCTATTGTTCATGGATTAAATGAAACAGAGGTGACCAACATCATTACCAGTAAAGAACTCTTGCAAACAAAGTTGAAGGTGAGGACTATGGTTATTTTATAACTGTCCAGTACTCTAGAATACTCTAGAATTTTCAGTGTCATGAGCTCTAATATTGATACTTTTATGATCTTTAAAATCCTGAATATCTTTGTAAACTTTTAGGATTATCCTATTTTCTTCCTTTCCTTTAGAAAAGAAAAAGATTTGGTATATATTTGTATATTAGCGCAGAGAGTTACAGATTATTAACGTGGTATGCCCGTGTCTAAGGTGAAGGAATTCCCTTTTCTTGTGCTCATTTGTTTTCTAGTCTATTTTCACTAAATTTATAATTTTGAAGGGTTGTTTCTAAAGTAGTGATTCATTTATTTTGTTTCTGAAGCAGAGTCATTATGAGTTTTTAGAATTTTTTACAGGGAAAAAAAGACTTTATGAAACCGTAGGAGAAGGAGGTTTTGAAAGTCTCTAGACGACTTCCCGTAAAAACAGTAATATCTGCTGGATTTTTTATGCCCACATTTATAAGTGCATTCCTTCCACTTCACCTCATGTCTTTAGGAGCCTCTTAAAAACCTGCAGAACTTGTGGCTAATCTGTAGTTCAGGCACCCTGTTTATATGCCTCTTGTGTAAGGAAGGGACACTGTGGATTAGGATTTTACCAAAGAACAGTGTACAGACAGTGAATCTAATGCTATAAAATAGCAATTTAAATTTCAGAGGAGTATTTCTCCTTCTGAAAGAAGTGTTCTTCATACCAGTGCACCTCCTCACGAACATAACGAGTGCTCGTGTTTTTCCAGGATATCGTTTCTTTAGTCCCACGCCTGCGGCACATCATCACCGTGGACGGTAAGCCACCAACGTGGTCCGAGTTCCCCAAGGGCGTCATTGTGCACACGATGGCTGCGGTGCAGGCTCTGGGAGCCAAGGCAAGCACAGGTACGCCGTATGGCCGTTCTGCAGCGACCGTATTCTCTAGACGTGTTGCAGATCCTGAACTTAGACCAGGGACAGACCCATTTTCTAGACCATTGCTTTGGGAAGTAAGGTCACTCCAGGTATACTTTCATACATGCCCTTTTAAGAAGGGTTTAAGGAAGAACACAAATACTAATTTGTTAATGTTCTAAAAGTAGCAGTTATCTGAAATGAATTTCAAATACCTTTTACTCTATACAGGTTTCCTGTTTCTCTTTTGTGACAGCTTTTGGTGGTTTAAAGTTAGTTGTATAAATAATACCATTGAACTAGTGCTCCGTGAATTCTCTGTGAGTAGGAACAGATAGCCGGAGCAGCTAAACCTAGATCCCCTCCTTCACTCCCTGCTCCAGCTCTGCCTTTTCCAGAGGGAGCATCATCTTGTTCTCCAACTGAAGGGTTTTTGCCTAAGTAGGCATGGTGACCCCAAAGCTCCTCCTCTCAAAGAAGTGTCAGAAAATGTTAGAAAGTGTGCTGATATTTAGGAATATCCCAAGAGCTGCTAGGATGCTAGGACTGTATTTCCTTTGTAGCTGGAAACTCAGTGTTTGATTAGATGTAAGCCCTCAGCT
This sequence comes from Nyctereutes procyonoides, assembly GCF_905146905.1. Taxonomy (NCBI): domain Eukaryota; kingdom Metazoa; phylum Chordata; class Mammalia; order Carnivora; family Canidae; genus Nyctereutes; species Nyctereutes procyonoides. Next base: position 29,018,492 of record NW_026575132.1, read on the forward strand.
TGGGAATGGGAATGGGGTTCTGCTGAATAAAATGCTGGGCATATGGAATTTTAAGTGCTGGGGAGACCCTCACATGTGGATATTTAGAGGGGCGTAGCACATACTGTGGAGTTAAGTTTGCAGTTTCGAGATATAGAAGCCAGAAGTTAGGGTTTAAGTATAACCGTGGAAGGAGGTGAGGTCACCCACAGAATGTGGTGCCTCCAAGAGCAACGGAGGGTGGGTCAGAGAGGAAGAAGGGAGGCCCCTTAGCGAGGCAGGAGGCAGGAGTCGAGGCAGGAGTCGGCAGCAAGAGCAGGTGCCCTGGAGGAGTCGATGAGGCAGGGATTGCAGGAGGCCCACCTTAGAGCAGCTTCTAGGGGGCGGTGGAGAGTGGTGCATTGGGACGAGGGACTGAATGCCAGGCTAGGAGGACAGGATGGGAATGGAGACCATTGTCATGAAATACATCTGCGCATATAGGAAGGGAAGCTCAGCACGTTTAAAATGGTTTCCCCCCACTTCTTTAGGAAGTCCACACTTTGGAGAAGTCCCATATTAATTCGGGCGGTGCCCTCCATGACCACACTTCTCTTTGCCTTCCTGCTGTGTCACCTGTAGGACGTTGGGTGCCACTTTTAGGCTTGTGCAAATGGAGGACATTGTCCTCTAATCCAGCGTTCAGATGGTAGCCAAGTCAGCTTCACTACTGGGAGGCAGAGAGCTTTTTTTTTTTAGCAAGTGTCTTAGGTACCTGGCCCAACCACGCTTACTTCATAGTTGGATCGCTAGGATAGCCTTTTGTCTCCCCACCGCCTTTCTGCCCTTTCTCAAGTCGGGCAGCCACGTAGCAGCCAGAGTGACCCTTGTCGCTGGTGACGACAAGCCCCTGTTCCAAACAACATTGTGTCTGGGGGGCTCAGGCGGTGAAACGTCTGCCTTCTGCTCAGGCCATGATCTCAGGGTCCTGGGATTGAGCCCCACATCAGGCTCTCTGCTCCACGGGGATCCTGCTTCTCCCTCTCCCTCTGCTGCTTCCCCTGCTCATGCTCTTGTTCTCTCTCAAATAAATAAAATCTTAAAACAAAACACGTTGCTTTCTACCCCAGAGTGAAATCCAAAGTCCTTAGCATGGCCTTGAAGACTTAGCATGATATGGTCCTGGCTGCTACTTTCCCTTTTGCTCATTGGTCTTAACCTGCCAGTCATGTGGCTACGTCAGGGCCTTTGCTCTTGCTTATTTTCTACTACTTGAAACAGTCTCCTAAATCCAGGGTTTCCATGGCTCTCTTCCTCACAGTGTCCATGTCTTTATAAAATACCAACATGCCAGGAAAGTGTTTCTTGACCCTTTTCATCTAAATGGCTCCTACTATCATCTCACCTTGTGTTGCTTGATTTTCCACCCTAGTTCTTTTTTTTTTTTTTAATGTTGTAATTTTTTTTTAAAGATTTTATTTATTTATAGAGACAGAGAGAGAGGCAGAGACACAGGCAGAGGGAGAAGCAGTATCATACAGAGAGCCTGATGTGGGACTCGATCCAGGGCCTCCAAGATCACACCTTGGGCTGTAGGCGGCGCTAAACCGCTGCGCCACCGGGGCTGCCCCACCCTAGTTCATATTACATTATTGGTTTATGGTTTATCTCAGTAGAACATATGTCCCATAAGTGCAAGGACTTGGTCTGTTTTGTTGACCTCTGAATGAATACAACTAGTAGTTGTTGAATTATCAAATATGATTATTAAAAAAATTTATGATATGACTAAATTTCTCAGAAGTATGTGTGTGTGTGTTTTTTTTTTCTCCAATGCAGAAAACAAACCTCAGAGCAAACCAATGCCCTTAGATATTGCAGTTATCATGTATACGAGTGGGTCCACAGGACTTCCAAAGGGAGTCATGATCTCCCACAGTAACATCATTGCTGGTATAACCGGGATGGCAGAAAGGATTCCAGGACTGGGGTATGTCACCTGGCAAATGCCTGTGAAGTAGTCCCTTAGATGCTGGTTGTTACATTGACTTTGTGCCACTTAGTAGTGTGTGGCTAAATTGTCTTTCTGCCTGTTTACAGTAGGCCTTTCCTTCAAAAAAAAGGGGGGGGGGACTTTAAAATACAAAACAGTTGCAAGGTTTAAAACAGTTTTATGTAGCGTTGTCAATATTTCTGTTTTACTCTAAAAGTATAAATTTTAACTGACCTAAATCCCTTAAACTATTTAATCCTTTAAACTACAAACTATTGGTAGTATTGCTGCTGCAGTCATTCTTATACCTAAACGTGGTATAATTCAGGTGAACAGATAGCTTCATATATTCCAGTATTTATTGACCTTTATTCAGTCTCTAATTTTCTTTAAAGACCAGCAGTAACAGGGCAGGGTGGGCGTACTGTGGGAAAGGGACTAACAGAGGAAACCAAATGAGAATGTGAGGGGGTGTAGAGGGGTTGCTACCTCAGTGGATGGTCTGGTGTGGTGGTACTGGTTGGGTATTCTTGATTCCCTTATGCACAGAAATTACACTCCCAGGTTACTGTGGCACTGAATTTAGGGATAGATAGAAATTTCTCTTATGAATGGATAACTTCTGGAAAAAGTTAAAAGCAGTGGTTTCCTGGGTCAGTCTTAGTTTGCCTTTCCTATGGGGGTGGGGGACAGTTCTTAAAGTACACACACACACACACGCACACACACACACACACACACACACACTTTCCTGCATACAGAATAGTTTATTTCTAAGTGACTTTCAAAACTGGAATCTCTTGTAAAATTCCTGCCCAGCAGTTGTGGATTCTATTCTAAGTTGTGGAACTTTCTGTTTGGGAGCCCACCAGCTTTAAGGATCATTTCCTCTTTGGATGATTTCCTCTGTCCTTCAAAAGAAGTCCTCTTGTTTGGCCCTTCATCCCCCATCCCTCTGCTTTAGCACGTTGCTCCTGCAGCGCTCAGGGAGCCAGCCGCTTCCTCTGTGGCCGCCTCCTGGGTTTGAGGTTGAGCTGTCGTTCTTCTCACCACCCCCACATACTCCCCCCCCAACACACACACACACACACACACACACCCACACCCACACCCCTCTCCAGTGTCTGCCTGCCTCCCGTACCTGCACACACGGGTGCTCTCACATGGGCGGGCTCGCTTTGCAGTCACTTCCAACAGAGATGACATCTGACAGTTACTCTTTTATATCTCCTTTTCTTTTAGGGAGGGAGATGTCTACATTGGCTATCTGCCTCTGGCCCATGTTTTAGAATTAAGTGCTGAGCTTGTCTGTCTGTCTCACGGATGCCGCATTGGCTACTCTTCACCACAGACTTTAGCAGATCAGGTAAGTTCAACGTTTGTGACTTCAGATACTAAAAAAAAAATTATAATTTTTAAACACATTTACATCCATAAGACACAGTATCATTAAGGATGACAATTACTCATTTTAAAGTTAATTGTTTGCCTTTTAATACATAAATTGATGAATTTATAATATATATTTTTGGCCTAAGAATTCCACCAAATTTCTAAAATAAGGATCATTTTATATAGATCACTTTTTCTCTCTCTAGTCTTCAAAAATAAAAAAAGGAAGCAAAGGGGATACAACTATGTTGAAACCAACACTGATGGCAGCTGTTCCGGTAAGAATTGACCATTAGTTAATGTTGAGTACTAAAGAAGTGTCATCTGCTACAGAATATAAATGCTAGTTGATAAGGCAGTTTACGTAGGTTTTATTCCTTATTGGTTATCTATATTATGCTCTATGAGATTTATTGTCTTTTTTTTCCAAGCTTTATTTTTTTTTAATTTAACTAAATATTTAAGTTAGTTTCAGTGTCCCTATGATATTATCAGCTCCTTTCCCTAAATGGCTTCTTATTCAGATCATTTTTATGATACATTTGCTGTTAGTAGAAACTTGAAGCCCAGCAGGAGATGGGGGGAGGTTTGATATCACTTCCTCCTCGTCTAAGCAAATTGTGTAATTACCTCCCAAGTCCCCAGGAACGTCTGGCCTCGTCCAAAAGAAGTGACAGAGAAGTTGGTGCAACTTGAAATGACCTGAGCAGCACCATGCACCTAACATACCAGGCATTGGGGGATGGGGGTGGGGGTACTGGGAATTAGATGAGTAGAAACAGGACAGTAACAGTTTTCTGTCTCCTTAATATAAGTTTTATTTGGCTTCTGATATTGTTTGAAAGTGTTGGGAATTGTTACCAGATACCTGGGTACTCCTATCCAAGCAAAGTTATAAAGTTATTTAGTTACTTCAAATATATAAATGACCAGTAGTTTGATAGTTTCTATAGATGTATGGTTTCCTTAGTGTAGTATTTTTTATTCTTTATTTCTGTAAACTTTTAGTTCGTGTAAAATGAAATACAGTTTAAAATTGGAAGGGATCCCTGGGTGGCTCAGCGGTTTGGTGCCTGCCTCTGGCCCAGGATGTGATCCTGGAGTCTTGGAATTGAGTCCCGCATTGGGCTACTTGCATGGAGCCTGCTTCTCTCTCTGCCTGTGTCCCTGCCTCTCTCTTGATGTGTGTGTGTGTGTGTGTGTGTGTGTGTGTGTGTGTGTGTGTGTGTGCGCGCGCGCACACACCTGTCTCTCATGAATAAATGAATAAAATCTTTAAAATCAGAGAGGAAAAACTAATTTTAAGCCATTAAAGTAGACTTTATAGTAATAGGCCTAGCAAGCGGAATGCAGTGCAAACAAGGAAAACTTCGTGCGTGCTGCAGCATTAAAAGACAACCAACCAAACAGAATAACCCTGTGTCCTTTTGTAACAAAGAATGTGGTTCTCTCTATTTTTATAAGGTTAGAATTTTACAAACCATTTCATATAGTCATTCATTTGTGTGTAGTGAGCTTACTTTTTCCAAAATAAACAAGCAAAAGCAATATAAAGAATCAATGATATTATTACTGCCCAAAGGTTTTTATCCCCCTCCCCTCCCACAACTCATAGGCATTTAGGTACATTTGTGCTGTGAAAAGTTATTTTTACAGAAAACTCATTTTTAAACTAGCTGTGGCTCTATTTTAAAAGTTTGTTCCTGATAAAAACTATTTTTAAATGTGTCTATACTGTTAGAAGTATTTATCTGGTGTTAAGGTAAAATACGTAAGGCAGCTGATAAGATTATTGGCTATATTAACTCATTTTTATATATCTAGGAAATCATGGATCGGATCTACAAAAATGTCATGAATAAAGTGAATGAAATGAGTAGTTTCCAACGCAATCTGTTTGTTCTGGCCTATAATTACAAAATGGAACAGATTTCAAGAGGGCATGGTACTCCACTGTGTGACAGGTAAGTTCCCTTCTCTTTGGTGACTTAAATCATTTGTTCATATTATTATCCCAGTTAATTGAGATAGTTAGAAGAAATAAAATGGTTTAAAAAAGTCAAAGGGATTCTAAAAATCCATCTTGCATAAGAATATATGAACAATTAAAAAGATTGCAGTGATATTTGAAAAAATGTTTCACTTACAATTTTACTGTATTTAATAGTGCGTGTTTATTTTCTATGGACATGTGTGTGATTTTAGTTATTTTGACAAATAGTTTCTCTTTTAAATTTATTTCAATATGAATATAAAATAGCAGGCAAATCTGAGTAAATGTTTTGTGTTTAAAGTGTTAAGTGATGGATTTTGCCACAGACCTGTTTTTTGTTTTTGTAGTGCTAATAGAGTAAGTAGATTTAATTATAAAATAGTTTAGAAGTTAGAAAACAAAGTATGACATTTAATTTGTTTTTTGGGAAATATTAATAAGGCCTTCAGATGCTCCACATTATTTGAAACTTTTTCATATATTTTTTCTGCCTCATTTTAATTAAATTCTTAGTGAGATATGAACTACTTGGTAAAGCCTGTTAACCTTTTTTTTTAATAAAACATTTTAATTAGATGTTTGAATTTTTTTTTTTTTAATTTAGCAGACATTTTAAAACACTTCAGAACCCAGGGAAATTTTAAAAAGAGATTGCACAAATATGTACACATTTCTTTAAAAAAAAATTTGTTTGAGAGAGCCAGTGCACAAGCAGTGTACAAGAGAATGAGAATCTCAAGCAATCTCTACCCTGAGCACAGAGCCAGACGCGGGGCCAATCCATGGCCCCATGACTCTGAGATCATGACCTGAGCCCATGACCTGAACTGAAACCAAGAGTCAGACACTTACCTGCCTCAGCCCCCAGGTGCTGCAATTATGTACACATTTCTAATGAAATAAGCTAAAGAAAAAAATAATTTGCTTTTAGTGCTAAATTTTATAAAGATGCGGCAGGATTATTTAATATCAATATGTATATTATATAATATAAAAGTAATTACTCTGCCTATAAACATGGTGTGCCATTATTATACTAAATTAAACCTGACAATTTTGAATTCAAATATTACTTGAATTTGTTCTTGAAAATCATACGTCCTTTACTTGGTCAAACTTAACAAAAATTAAGATTTAAGTAGGTCAGAGAATCTCTTGATTTGGTGTGTGGCCTAACTCAAAATCTCACATATCAAAATTGGGAGATTAGTCTGAATGATTTGGAAAATCCCATTTAGCTTTAAAAATGTGTGATTCTGATTCTTTTTTTTTTTTTTTTTTTTAAGGTTTATTTTCCGAAAAGTTCGAGGCTTGTTAGGTGGAAACATTCGGCTTTTGTTGTGTGGAGGTGCTCCACTTTCTGCAACCACACAGCGATTCATGAACATCTGTTTTTGTTGTCCCGTTGGTCAGGGATATGGACTCACCGAGTCCTGTGGTGCGGGCACAATTACAGAAGGTTGGTGTTACCCACAAAGTGGTGTGTGCAACGGAGGCTGCGGTGCAACTCTCTCGGGCAGTTTTTGGTGTGGGTTGTTTTCTGCAGTAGGGGGGCAAGAGTGGTTAAGGTGTTTGTGTAGCAGAATAATGATAAATTCTAAGTACTGTGATTATTGATAAAGTATTTAGAATGTATTGGGTACATCGAATAGTCAATAAATAAGTAAAGGAGTCTTTCATGTCAGATTACGATATGTCATATTAAAAGCTACTTAGCATCCGAAAAGAAGTTTTAGTAACAAGCATTGGCTGTATTGTATACATTTATTTTCTTACGTCAGTTATTTCCCTTTGTGAAGAAAATTAGTATGTTTTGTACCGTTGTTTAGGTATGTGTATTAAAGCTCAAACTCTGAAGTGGTTTATGGGGGTGGTCAGTGTAAGTGAGAGAGAACCCAGATTCAATATTAGAGAATATAATTTTAGGGTCCACTACCCAGGTGGTTTCCAGCTGAATCCCAAAGTGCCTCGTGCTCCCTTTATGGAGAAAAGTTCAATTTTGCTTATCAGTACTAGGAAAAGTACTGTATTTTCTAGATCCTGATAAATACTAAACCTTCTTAATTGATTACTTTCCCTTATTTACCTTGAGTGTTTCTGTCATTCTTCTGTCAGGTTTATCTTGAATTCTCTATTTTCCTGTTTTCAGTATTTTGGAAGCTACTTGTGAGTCTTGTCTTGCAGGAAATAAGCAATCTTTTTTTTTTTTTTAAGATTTTGTTTATTAGGGGGATAGAGAGAGAATGAGTAGGGGGAGGGGCAGAGGAGAAGCAGGCTCCCCTGCGGAGCAGGGATCCCATGTGGGGCTCCATCCCAGGACCATGACCGAGCTGAACACGGACACTTAACGGATTGAGCCACCCAGGTGCCCATAAGCAAGCAATCTGAAATATGTGCATTTGTGTGGTGGTTCTTTTCTTCTGAGGATCCTTATAGTTTCTGTTCTTATGATTCATATTGAATGTGATTAATCACTTAAAGTTTATGTTGGAAATAAAACAACCTATAAATCATTAAATATCAGCCTTTTATTTCTGATCTTTGAAGAGGAAACGTAATGCAGTTGTAATTCACAATAGAGGTGTATGCTTTTCCCAGATCCTCAAAAGTTAATCTTCGTCTTCAGCCTGGTCTTCTGAACTCTTGCGCAGGAGTTTAAATAGCGAGACAGCATAAGCTGGTGTCAGGGAGGCTTTTGAGGCCTCACTTAGAAAAAACGATATATGGGAGAAGATGGGCAAGGTTATTTGTACTGCAAAACCCTCAGGCCTAATAAGAGAGTGGAGTAGGTGTAACCCGTTGTGATCCATCGTCCTTTAAGATAGGGGCTCCAGACTCAGGAACCAGGCAGCTCCTTGGGTGAGTGAAGGGGGTCCTGAGGTGAGGAGGTAGATGATGGGTGTGAGGAGGGGGCCTGGGGAACCGGAGGGGCAAGGCCCATCCCGCGGGGCCTGCGTTGTGGCTGTGCTGGAAATGGTTCCTGGAGAGTCCACACTGCTCTGTGAAATGTCTTGATCTTTAAATGTCACTAACTGATTCAGAATAAAAAAACCAGAACTCCGTGTGGGCCACACAGCTCTTGGTTCACCAGTTTGTGACTCCTGCCTTTAAAGATTCTCTGGGGATGTCAGAGCTTTGGGATAAATCATCATTTTTGGTAATTTAGAAAAATGAAGCTGTTGATTCACCGCTGTAATCAGATACTTTTTTTCCATTTGCATCTTAGTATGGGACTACAATACTGGCAGAGTGGGAGCACCATTAGTTTGCTGTGAAATCAAATTGAAGAACTGGGAGGAAGGTAATAACCTATTTTAACCACAGAGTGTTAATCTGTACAACATTAAACCCTGAAATTACAATTGTGTTTCATTTTCTTCCTTATTTTAGAATATAGAATCACCTGCAAGTGCTTGTTTTTGTTTATAATAGAACTGTTTTGTCTAGAACAATATGAATCTATTTATTTCACTTGTTTAAAGGATGATTCTGAAGAATTATAGTTGTTTTTATTTTGCTTATTTTATTACATGAATGCAAGTAAGAATTATGGCAAAAACTTGAGAAATCTGCTAAATGAATAAAGTGAGTAAATTAGGAATGATCATAAGTTTATTTTGTAGAAGCAGAAATCATAAAATGTAATCTGTGATACTGGAGATTTTTACATATTTTTTTCTTTTTTCTTTCCCTGGTGGCTTCAATCTAGATTGGTCAAAAGGAAATTTTTACTATAATTTCATAAAAATCTGTTCTGCCATTTAAATACTAGTCATTTTTTTAAAAAAAATCATTTGATACTACTAGTGTATATACATTATCAATGATTGGATGCACTTTTCTTTTACACAGTGAAGAGTCTGTGGGTTCGATGCCATTTTTCAGTTCTCTTTTAGCAGAATTAGTGAAAATGTTCAACAGATTTAAACTTGGAATCATTGTGAAATTATCTGTAAGACATAAATCTTAAACATAGTGTACTTTGAGTTTACAGAGATGTTTTATTGAATACGTGATTTAATACTTTGATCACTTACGTAAGAATCTCTACAGAATCCCTAAGGAATTTACCTGTGTAATATATGTGATTATTTTATACCACATATGTCGGGTTTTTTTTAGTGTAATTTTTACTAGGAATTCTATTTTAAAAGCATAAGTGCTTATGGTTAAGCAACTGAAATTATGTGCCTAGTTTTATGTTAGTGAGTTTTGTTCATTCGTACTGTCTGCCTCATTTCCTTTGGGAAACTCTGATTGGATTAAAATCAGGTGTTGTCCCTATTTAGAAACTCAGTTTCAAATTTCACATGTATATAGGGATAAAAATATTGACTTAACTCTAAATTATTTGGTGTTTGTTAGGTGGATACTTTAATACCGATAAACCACACCCTAGGGGTGAAATTCTTATTGGTGGCCCAAACGTGACAATAGGATACTACAAAAATGAAGCAAAAACAAAAGCTGATTTCTTTGAAGATGAAAATGGACAGAGGTGGCTCTGTACTGGAGATATTGGGGAGTTTGACCCTGATGGTTGTTTAAAGATTATCGGTGAGCCATCTAATGTTTTATTTTTCCTGACAGTAGATGTTTGTGAGATAGTTTTACAAAGGAGATAACTGTATGTTTAGAGAAGTTGTTTAGTAACATAAGAACTTCTGTTTCTGCAGTGTTGACATGGTCCGTTGTAGCATCCCTGGAATATAGTATTTCATAATCGAGACTGCAGAAGTTTTACAGCTTGACATTTGAGGGGGGTCCCAAAATCTGTTGAATAGCAGTGGTATCTTTAAATTACTAGATAACCGTCAAAGAGTCAAATTTTTAGGAAGAAATATTTATTTTTGCGTGCTCTTTGCTATCTAGAGTCCTTGGACAGGGCTCCCTCCTGTGAGGATGAGGCGGCCCTGGCAGGCTGAGGACTGCGACCCACCAGGCAAATAATAGCCCCCTGCCTTCCCTGCTACATTCCATTTCTCAGCGATCAGTGTTCTGTCCTGGAAACCTGGGAGGAGGGGAGACCTTCAGTCGGCTCCCCGGATCTTAGCAGTGCTCCCGATTGAGCGTGTGACACATGCCCCGAGGCCGTTCTGTTCTTTCTGTCGCCCTCTGACTGGGCTCATCGGTCAGGCCTGCACCTCCTGTCACCCTGTTGCAGACATTGCTCTCTGTCGTGCCCGTCCCCTGGGCTGCTGAAGGTCCCGGGGGCTCACTGCGGTCCCGTCCGTCCCCCGTCACTCCCCCGCCCCCCCGCGCTCCTGACCTCTGGATCAGGCCACATGTCCGCCCTCCACCCTCGCCCAGAGCGAGGCTACCACCCACCTTCCCTCAACCCTCCCCGGGCCTCCTTCCCAAATCCGCAGCCGGCAGGCGCGGCCGCTCACTTCCCCATGGTTGGGGAGGCGATGCGCGTCCCCAGAGGAGTGACTTCCCCCATCGCCGATCATTCGCCGCCTTCCTGGTGTTCTGTGCAGCAGGAACTGGCGTTCGGCGGGACGTACCTGAAGCCCTTACAACCACCCCTCTTGGTCGGGGTCCCTCTACCAGAGGCTAATTTTCTTTTCTGAAGGAATTGATGTAATTGTACAAAAAATCGGGCCTGATTTTACGGTATTTAAATTTTGGCGTAACTATTACAGTAAACGTCCCCGCCAGCGCAGTCCGTAGGGAGGGGCCAGTGTTCGTATGCGTGACGGTGGCGCTGAGCTCGCGTGTCCCCTCCCGGCCTCTGTTCTGACAGATCGGAAGAAGGACCTCGTGAAGCTCCAGGCCGGGGAGTATGTTTCTCTCGGGAAGGTCGAGGCGGCTTTGAAGAACCTCTCCCTCGTAGATAACATCTGCGCTTACGCAAACAGGTAAGTGCGGCTCTCTTACCTTTACTGCGCCCGTTGTGGCATTCGGCTCTCCTTCTTGGGGGTCTTCCCCGCGAGGTCCAACTGAGCCGTCCTCCTCCTTACCTGTCGTCCCTGGGACCGCGCCGGTGACAGTCCCGAATGCTGACCTCGCCCCCTCCTCAGTGTCCTGTGTGTGTGTGGGGGGGTGGCGGGGGGTCGAGCCGTCCTCCTGCTGCCTCGGTACCCCCAGCCACCCGCCCCTCTGCACAGGAAGCGCCCCAGAAGCAGTCAGAGCACCGGGGAGGGGAGAAGGAAGTTCTGGGGCTCAGCACTCCGCCCTGCTCTAGGCTGGGCCAGGCCTGAGGCTCCGCCCTGAGTTAGGGCAAGCTGGGCTCCACGCACAGCGTCCCTAGTCCCTAGTCCGCAGTGATATGGGGGCAGCTGGGACAGAGACTTTAAAGTTAAAAATCCCAGAAATGTGCCCTTGGACGTGTGTTTGGAATTTACACGGACACTCTCATGGCACGTGCACAGCTGTGTGATCCGTAGGACTCTTCTCTGGGGGCAGTGGTCAGATGCTTCGTGGCCAGCCGAGGATCCTCACTGCACCAGTTGACGCGGCAATTATTAGGAAAAGATAAAATCTGGTACCAAAAGAACCAATTTAGAAACAGACTCTAAAGATTGACTCTATTGAATTATAAATTATTCTGTCCTTTAAGTAACGATGAGATCTTTTCTTCAGGGATGCTACAGTTCTGGATTTTACTCGCGTGATGTTAACCAGACGGCCCTTCTTCTCTGCTGCTGCTTGCTATTACTGCCATCCGCAGGCAGACCTAAAGTTACTCTAGCAACAGTTTTCATGATAACCAAAAAAATTAAATATAGCCACATTACTTTGCTGCCAAATATATATACATATAATTTCTTGTTTTTAATTTTGATGTTTAAGTATATTTTTAAAAATATTTAAGAGCGAGAGAGCACATGAGCCGGGGGGGGGGCAGAGGGAGGGGGAGAGAGAATCCCAGGTCCACTGTGCGCGGAGTGTGGAGCCTGATTTGGGGCTCAAGCTCACAACCTGAGCTGAAATCGGGAGTCAGGTGCTTCTCCGACGAGCCCCCAGGCACCCCAGATACAATTTCTGATTTACATTAGTTTTTATTTTTGTGTAACTTGACGTGAATTACTGATTTTCTTAAAGGTTGAATTTTCTAATTGTGATTTTTTTAAAAAGAAAAGAAATGTGTATATGGACCTATTTCTAACAGTTACACATAGTTGAGACTTGTCACTAAATATCAGATTAAGGCTTATTTAGCAGGGAACGTGCTACGAATTGGACTGAGAAGCGGCTGTTGGGTGAGCTACCTGCTGGTGCCAAATGTGTGTCACGCGTGTGGTTTAAGGCAGTCGAGTATTGATTATGACGCCGTCCATGTGCCGGTGTGCCGCTTCTTAGCCGAGTGGTCCTTTATGTATTTCAGTTATCATTCTTACGTCATCGGGTTCATTGTGCCAAATCAAAAGGAACTAACGGAGCTCGCTCGAAAGAAAGGACTTCAGGGGACCTGGGAGGAGTTGTGTAACAGCTGTGAAATGGAGAACGAGGTACTCAAAGTGCTTTCTGAAGCTGCTATTTCAGGTGAGTGTGACACAGATCTGAAGTCTGAGGCAGGAGGGATGCCCATGTTCACTCCCGTTGCTGTCGCAAGGCTTAGGTGACATCATTCCCTGCTCAGGAACCAACTGTATTTTCCTACCATTAGATAGAAGAGCAGGCTTCTGGGCGCGTCCAGGCTCCTCCCCAGACTCGCCCACCTTGTGCTCCCGAGACAGATGTGCACCAGCCAGAGTGTCCTTGACCCTGCAGCTCCTGGCTTCGGGGTTGGCCCTTTCTCTCCTTTCCTCAGCTGGAGCTTGGCTGCCCCAGCCCACCCTGCACTGTCCAGGACTCTGTTCTGCATTTTCTATACTGTCCGCGTCCTGGTAGTTGCTTGTACGGATGTGTCCTGTACCCCCTTTTTGCGTGTGTGTTGGGGGCTGCAGTGAGATGAGGACCTTTGGGGACTTAGTGGATCGTGCTGCCATGAGCACTGATATGCAAGGGTTTGTGTGGACATACTCGTTTCTCCCGGTCGGTGCTGATGCAGGGATTGTTAGGCCTGGGTCAACTTTGTGTTAAACCTTTTGAGAAAGTACCAGACTATTTTCCAGAATTTTTTTCCCAAATATTTTCCAAACTATTTTCTAAAACGGTGGCATCATTTTACCATTTCCACTGTGTTGATTCCCGTTTCCCCATGTCCTCGCAACACTTGTTGCTGTGCATCCTTTTCAGTCTTTGGAGTCTAGCATCTTAGTGGGTATAAAGTTTGGTATCTCTTGGTTTTGATTTATATTTTAAAATAGCCTGGTGACTACTGATGTTGAGCATCCTTTCTTGTATTTATTAGCCACATCTTCTCTAGAGAAATGTCTGTACAGATATGTTGCTCATTTTTTTTTTTAAGATTGTATTTATTTATTCATGAGACACACAGAGAGAGAGGGAGAAAGAGAAAGAGGCAGAGACACAGGCAGAGGGAGAAGCAGGCTCCCTGCGGGAGCCCAGTGCAGGACTTGACCCAGGACCGGTCAGGACCTGAGCAGAAGACAGACCTTCAACCACTGAGCCACCCAGGCATCCCTTTGCTCATTTTTAAACGGGATTGCATTTGTATTACTGAGTTACACAAGTTTCTTAGATATTCTAGACACAAGGGTCTTCCCAGATTTGTGATTTGTAAATATTTTCTCCCATTCTGTGGGTTGCATTATTTTTTTTTCGCATTTTTATTTATTTATTTATTTTGATGTTATCCTTCAAAGTACAACAGTTTTAATTTTGAAAAGAATATTTTTTTTCCTTTGTTGCTCATGCTTTTGGTGGCACATCTGAGAAATTACTGCCTAACCTCTCACAAAGACACACCCTGTATTTTATTCTAAGAGTTTTGTAGTTTCAGGCATTACATTCAGGTTCTTGATCCATTTGAATTCATTTTTATGTGATGTGAAGAAGGGATCCAACTTCATTCTGACACAACATCTACTTTAGGTTTACACCTGAGAAACAGCATTACTAGGTTATATATAGGGAGACTTACCGGGAAGAATTGGTTTATGTGATCTTTGGGGCCGACGAGGCCAAGCTGGTAATCGGTAGGGCAGCCTGTGGAGGGGGTGGACTGGACTCTTAAGGCGGCAGCTGCAGGTCCCACCACAGGCAGGATCATTTCTTGTGGGGACACGTCAGCTCCGGCCTTTCCGTTGACCAACCCAGGCCCATAAGGTGATCTAGGACAGTCTTCCTCACGTCCAGTAAACTGGTTACAGACTTAGTCATATGTACAGAATATCCTCAGAGCTGCACCTTGGATTAGTGTGTCGCTGAACAACTGGGAACTCCAGCCCACCCGGTTGGTGCATAGAACTGACCTTCCCAGCGCACCGCGCATCCCTTCGGCGCCCGAGTACAGCTCCCTAAAGCATGCCTGATTTCTAGGTCAAGACGGTAACAAGCCTCCTGCCTGCGGCGACACAACTGCCCTGCACGCAGCTGAAAATACATTCATGTTCTCTGCGGAACGGGATGCAGGCCCTTGAGGGATTTTTATTCTTACTCTGGGATATGAAGTTAGCTTATTAATACCTATTAGGATAGATAAGAGAATAAAAGGGAAGAAAATAAAAATACTTGCTTTAACCTCTATACAAACACAACCAAATAAAAAAGCTCCTCCGATAGAGCCCTCATTCCTCCCGCTGGTCGTGTGGCTGTGCGTGTGTATGTTCTGAGTTCCGGAGGGCTCAACACGCCTGCCGCGCTCTTGAGTCCGGTCCTGGAGGGCAGTGCTGAGCGCGGGCTGAGATTCAGAGCCTCCGACGAGGTCTGTAGGGCGCTCCTTAGTCCCCAGGCTCCTGTGCCCGCTGAGTGTGGGGTCAGGCCCCGCCACCTTTGCTCACAGTGAATTTCCCGCTCGGGGAGTGCTCCTGAAGGAAGGTTAGTCTTTGAAGAAGAAAACCTTGCTGTATCTGTGTGTCTGCAAGTTGGGGTTAATAGATGTGTTGGCGCCCAGGGTACCAGGGCCTTCACTGCAGTGAGCAAGTGTGTAATCATGACTGGGTGCGCACCCCTTTATCCTCGTTAGACCGCCCACCGCTTGAGAACAGAAACTGTTCTTGTGTTTTATAGAGTGTTTAGTAAAGCACTTTACACAGTAATCTTTTTCAACAAATATTTGTCGAGTGAATGCTGGAGAAACCACACCTCCCTCCCCTCCCTGGGTCCACCCTGCGCACCGTCTCCAGCCCTGTGCTGGGACAGTCTGCTGGTGCCCGGCAGGGGATTAGGAACAGTGGTGAGCGCACATGCTTTCCTTTAACTTACACGGAATATTCTGGTTCGATGACAAGATTCTATTTACTTATTTACTTATTTTTTCTCTTTAAACTTGATTATTTCTTAGTTTCTCAAGTAATCTCCTTGTACTAAACTCAGAACATAGGTGTGTGGCATTTCCTTTCCTTAATCGTGGCTCTTAGGCCCTAGGGGTATACAGTTTATAGTTCCCGGTATATGCAGCACCTCCTACACCTACATGCATATAGTTTATCTGGTTTTTTTAAAAAAAAAAACTTTTTTTTAAGCCCAACAATATATTGCAAATATCTTTACACCCTGTACGTACCACATAGTTGGAACTCATTTTTAATGGCGGAATTATTTCATCTTCTGCCTATATCATAACCACTCATTGATGGCCATGTTGATTTTTTAAACAAGTATTTTGCTATTATAATTCTCACACATCTCTCTCTCTTTCCCTTTTTTTACTTCTAACTTTTGAGGGGTGAGTTATTTACTTAATTTTTTTTTTGTAAATTTATTTTTTATTGGTGTTCAATTTGCCAACATATAGAATAACACCCAGTGCTCATCCAGCCAAGTGCCCCCCTCAGTGCCCGCCACCCAGTCACCACCACCCCCTGCCCTCCTCCCCTTCCCCCACCCCTAGTTCATTTCCCAGAGTTAGGAGTCTCTCATGTTCTGTCTCCCTTTCTGATATTTCCCACTCATTTTTTTTTCTCCTTTCGAGGGGTGGGTTATTTAGAAGTGAGATTCACAAGATGTGCATTTTGCTGGGTGCTCAAAGAGTGGAGAAGTTATACAATTTATACTAAGAATCATACATTTCTCATGCCTTTGCAGTTACATTTTTTTTTTTCCTTTTCTACCATCCCAGCGAGTCTAGAAAAATTCGAAATTCCAGTAAAAATTCGTTTGAGCCCGGAACCGTGGACCCCCGAAACTGGTCTGGTGACAGATGCCTTCAAGCTGAAACGCAAAGAGCTTAAAACACATTACCAGGCGGACATTGAGCGAATGTATGGAAGAAAATAGTTGTTCTCTTTCAGCCTCGCTTGCTGCAGGGAGCTCAGATCAAATAGGAAAATACTTGAAGTGCATGTCTCCACCTGTGAGGCAAACCCCGTTCCTCGTAGTAAACCTAAACTGTTACTTCTCATGACGTCGCCGTTTTTACTGACAGGATTAGTAAAACATTACGACAGCAAACCGGTGTCTGGCTCTTCTTTCGTCCCCCTTCCAACTGACCTTACCACCTAGGACTGCACTCGTCAGCATGAGGACTTTCTGAATCATTTTGGGGAACAGTGATTTTAAAACCTCAAGTTTTTAAACATGATTTATATGTTCTGTATAATGTTCAGTTTGTAACTTTTTAAAGTTTGGATGTATAGAGGGATAAATAGGAAAATATAAGAATTGGTTATTTGGGGGGCTTTTTTACTTACAGTATTTAAAAATGCAAAGGTATGGATGTGAAATTATGTAAATTCAGATGCTTATGAATCAAATCATTGTTGAACAAAAGATTTGTTGCTGTGTAATTATTGTCTTGTATGCATTTGAGAGAAATAAATATACCCATACTTAAGTTTTAAGAGATTGAGACCTTGTGAATATATGCCTGACAGCGTCTTCTCTATATATTTATTTTTTATTGGGGAAAAAAATGGAAGTTCGGTTGGGGCTGCATGAGCCAAGATAGCACTAGAGGTTATGTTCAATAGTAAAGAAGGAAACCCAGCCAGTGTAGCACCGTGGACAGCTAGTGTCCAGTAGCCTGCCCTCGGAGCATTCAGAGTCTTCTGGTTAGCTCTGAAACTAGGAAGATGGCCTTTTTTTTTTTTTTTTTTTTTTAAGTTGGAAGCAATTCTAAAAGGGTAGGTTTTAAGCAGCAACGGCTAGAAGGGTATTCGTCAACTGTATGTACTTTGAGTTGCCGATATTTACGATCCACCCGTTTATGGGCAGATCTGTCCACCCCTATATGGTATTCTAGATGTGTAATCCTGTATCTCATTTCAAAATGAGGATTCTTTCCCTTGATGGTTCGCACTGGGGTGTGTGTGTCAGTGTCTGTTGGCAGCTGATTACAAAAGCCCCTGACCCCTTCTATGGAACAGCCTTTACACTAGAACGTGGAAACGTGGAGAATGCTTCTGACGCTGGTGTTCTAAGATACATGAGAATTTAACTTCGTACCGCGCGGTGAGTTAAGATTTAATCTGTAGATTTTTATGTTACTGTGGAAACAATGTATGATTCTGAAAGCCCTGTGATACCTACATAGAAAGTCTCTTCATCTGTGTTGCTTGTCTTACTTGAGCATGATCAAGAGTATTTATTCCTGCACCAACGAAGATGTGTTCGAATCAAACTTAAAAATCATAGGTACCATGTTTTTTATGTGCTATTGGTTATTGATTCTCAGTCGGCATCGAGAGGCACCGGCAACAAGTGAAGAATGTCCATCGGTGCAGGATGGGAGTGCTGAGACCCAGGGCCCTGGAGCTTTTGGCCATGCCACACTCACATCTTATTTGGAGATATTGCAGTGTAGTGTCTGTCTTGAACTTTTCCCGTATTTGTGTATATTTGTAATATGTTTTGAGTGTGTTTCTCCTTGTCATCGTTTAAATTTTCATCAAGTTTGGGAAGGCTGCCAAGAAGCAAAACAACGAAAGATGAAACGGAGCTTCTCTGTCGGGATGTTGGGATTCTAAAGTCAGGGCGGGTGGAAAATTTCTTTCATGCTTTATCTTTAGAATAATTGTTTGCTTTCAGATGACTTTTGAGAAGCTCCCTTTAGAAAAAAAGGTACAGGGCTTCAAAGGAGAACACAATCGTGACTTGAGACAGCATCAGAGGAATACCCAGCTTACCACTGATTCTGGATAGGAGTTTCTTTTCAGAAGCATCTACTAAGTCTGGTTTAATCTGCATTCAGTCCCGTTTTTCAGGATTCTTTTCAGTCCTAAAATCTCAGATGCCAGGTGTCCGATGTCACAGCAGAGTGTGAGGGTACATAAAGTATGCTCCCCTTTCTCCCACAGATCACTCTCTGACCCAAGCCGTCTTGAGTGACTTGAAAAACGCTATCGTAATATTACCCTTTCCAAAAGAAACAGTTTAAAGACCCAAACCCAAAACCCCACCCAACAACGATAATTTTATTAAAATACTGTTCTGGCAAGAAGATGCTTGGGGAGGAAAAATGTCAAAGTGAGTTGCTAAATGTAATACATCTGAATATAGCCCATAGATCCTAAACAGAACGAGTCCCAAGAACTTGTTTTCTGGAAACAAGTTACATAAAGGTCTCGGCCTTTCCCTGGGCAGTAAGCAGGTTGGCAGCTGCCTCTGCTCCTCCTCATCAGGCTTCCCCCACCACCCCTGCTGGGATTTTTTCCAAGTTTTTACTGACAGAACAAAACAAAGTGGTCTCTACTTTATTAGTACTACTTTGTTCTTAAGTAACATCTAATACTATGGTGTTCTCTGAAGCTTGCAATTTTTTTCAGCAATGTTTAAAGCTAGACTATCCTGGAATAACTTTTTTTGCTGCTAAAATACACACCATTTTATAGTTTTTAGAGCAATTATTCCCTATGATACAACTTTTAAGTCTCTGATGCGTGAGTTCTTTTCTAGGAGAATGACGTGTGTCTGATGTGAAGGGGACCCATTTGTAACAGGTGTGCACACTGCACCGCGCTGAGATGTAGTGCGTCCTTTCTCTGCACTGTACAGCTGCTTATTCACTGCAAGTTTCCCTTTGATGTGTTCTTGGTTATCGCGGTTTTCTGCCTGAGGAAGTGTACGTCATCAAGGAGCAAGGTAGCCACGTGGTATGAACTATTTATTTGTAATTTGACATCGAGTCTGAAGAATAAAGAGTATGTAAAAAGTCTCTGATCTTAAGATTCAATATTTTGTTTTTTTCAAATAAAACCTCTATAATAAAATCAAACTTTAATTGGCATTCTTGAAATATTTTAAAAAATGAGTTTGGGGAATTTTCTGGGCCTGGCCAATCCATTTGAAGGAAAACTTATTTTAGAAATTCTGTTCTTAATCCATTTAGCTGTAGCATTCTTCTGTTCTCCCTTTCTCTTAACCCTTTTTGATGCCTTCTTTCCATTTTTTTTGTTTTTTTTAGGATTTTATTTATTCACTAGAAACAGGAGAGACGCAGGCAGAGGGAGAAGCAGGCCCCCTGTGGGATCAAGCCCTGAGCCTGAGCCGAAGGCAGCTGCCCTCATCTAACCGGCTGAGCACCCCCCACCCCCCGCGGCGCCGCCTCCACCACGATTCTGACTATACTGATGCGCTGCTGTCAGCATTTAAAATCAAGTGCTGACAAAATATTTTCTGCGCTTAAAATACTCCTGTAGCCTGAATTAGAGGGGATAAAAAAATTTGTGGCAGAAACAAAAAGCACCGCAGTCCTAAATCTAGGTGTCACGCGTACATTTAACCCTGCGCTTGTGGGAGTTGTAGCCTGCCCCGATCGCTCACAAACCCAGGGGCCCCTTTTGGTTTTCCTTTTGGCTGATTTTCTGACTCTGGTTCTTGCCTTTGGGTGCTGCCCTGTCATCCCTCCTCCCCGCCGCGGCCAACCCTGTGGGAGGATTGTACCAATGTCCTGTGGTTCCGTCCCCATTGTGATATGCTTTCAAAACAAAACAAAAACCCTTCTATTTGAGGTTAATTGCAGTCATAACATTTGGCATCATAGTTCTTAAAGAACTGCTTAGGTAACGTAACGTGAATGTATGCTCATGATCGAATTTCTAGCACTTTAGAAATACAGACTAAAAAGGAACATCCTTCATATACCTAGTGTTGAGAGCAAGTTGTGGGCCGGATGATACCTCGCCACAGTTCACGCCTCGAAGCCCTGGCCCCAGGGCCTCAGGATGTGACTGCATTTGAAAATAGGATGAAAGGAGATTAAATGAGAGTGAGGTCATTAGAGTGGGCCCAGATCCAGTGGAGCTGGCGTCTTCACAAGAAGGGGATGGAGACAGACCGGGGTCGGTGAGAAGACCAGCGGAGGGGGAAGCCCAACCTGCCAGCGGGTTGTTCCCAGCCTCCGCGCCTCCAGAATAGTGAGAAAATAGGCTTTCGTGGTGTAGGCCTCCCAGTGTGCGCGCTTGTGACAGCAGCCCCAGCGCACTAGCGCAGCCTGGCCGGCCGGCCTGCCCCTTTCCACGCGGAGAGCACCTGCCCCGGGTCTTGCTTCACCTGCGCGCTGAAATTGCCCTAGTTAATAAATCCATCTTTCTCGTGGCCACATAGCCACATAGCTTTCCGCAGCATGGTTGTATTACCGCGTCTTTCATCACTTTCATTACTGGGCATTGAGGTCAGTCCCCAGGCCCCCTACAATCCCGCGACAACCAGGAGCCCTTACCTTGCTCACATTCTTGGGCGTAAGGAGAAGCTCCCCGCTCGGCCAGGCCCCGGGTCGCGGGTGGGCCATCAACCCTACAAGTTCCGCAAGCTGGCCCATTGCTATTTTACTTGGAACCTATACATCCTGACTCCTGGGGTAAATTTAAGTCCCCGAGGACCCGGGGGCTTTGGGGATTCTTTTTACTCCCCAAGTGGAGCGTAATGTGTCGGGAGCAGGGGGAAAGCTGTGGGCAGTGGGGCCTGCCGGGTCTCCCGCCCTGGTGTCCTTCCCTGCCTCCCCGTCCTCCTCCCTGATGACTCAGAAATAATTTCATATGCTTTTTGAGTCCCTTGTGAATTTGTTAGCCTGCCCCTTCCCAGGAATACAGTAATAAGGGGTGAAATAAAATGTCTACAGTACCGTCAATCCAAAAAAGACAAGGCAGGCTTTGGGGGTGGGGGTGCGAGGGCAGCTTCCCCTTGGGCCCCTTGTCTCCGTCCTGTGTGGACTGCGGCCCCCGGGACGCCACCTGGCCTTCCCTGCAATGCTGCCACCACCTGGCCTCAGCTCTGGCCCAGCTCCAGGCCCAGCTCCCGGCCCCAGCTCCCGCCCCAGCTCCGGGCCCAGCTCCTGGCCCCAGCTCCAGGCCCAGCTCCCACCCCAGCTCCCGGCCCCAGCTCCAGGCCCAGCTCCCGGCCCCAGCTCCCGCCCCAGCTCCAGGCCCAGCTCCTGCCCCAGCTCCAGGCCCAGCTCCCACCCCAGCTCCCGGCCCCAGCTCCAGGCCCAGCTCCCGGCCCCAGCTCCCGCCCCAGCTCTGGCCCAGCTCCTGGCCCCAGCTCCAGGCCCAGCTCCCACCCCAGCTCCCGGCCCCAGCTCCAGGCCCAGCTCCCGGCCCCAGCTCCCGCCCCAGCTCCAGGCCCAGCTCCTGCCCCAGCTCCGGGCCCAGCTCCTGGCCCCAGCTCCAGGCCCAGCTCCCACCCCAGCTCCCGGCCCCAGCTCCAGGCCCAGCTCCCGGCCCCAGCTCCCGCCCCAGCTCCCGGCCCCAGCTCCTGGCCCAGCTCCCGGCCCCAGCTCCCGCCCCAGCTCCTGGCCCCAGCTCCAGGCTCCAGCTCCAGGCCCAGCTCCCGGCCCCAGCTCCCGCCCCAGCTCCGGGCTCCAGCTCCTGGCCCCAGCTCCCCCGGGGATCCTGCCGCCTTCCGTGGGCTGCGGGCGGACGCGGGGTCCTGCGCCTCCCCGACCCGGGGCGGGCCTCGTGCGCTCCGAGCCCCTCAGCCGCGCCCTGCCCCCACCCACCTCTCGAGGGTCTCAGGGAGGGGCCGGGGCCGCCCCCCGGGGCCTGCGGCCTTCCTGCTCCTCCTCGGTCGTCACCGCCGCTCGCGGCCCGGCCCCCGGCCCTGGCGGGGCTGCTCGGGGACCTTGGGGACCTCGGGCACCTCGGGGACCTCGGGCCTGCGGCCACCGCCTCCCACACGGGGACCCCGACGGCAGCGTGTCCCGCGGGCTGCCCTCCGCCCTCCCTTCGCCTCCGCGGGAGCTGAGGGGGGTGCGCCCCGCTGCCCCTGGGAGCCCCCCCCCCGCTCTCCTGCACCCCCGCTGCCCCTGGGAGCCCCCCCACCTCCTGCGCCCCCGAAGCCCCTGGGAGCCCCCCCACCTCCTGCGCCCCCGAAGCCCCTGGGAGCCCCCCCCCCGCTCTCCTGCGCCCCCGCTGCCCCTGGGAGCCCCCCCACCTCCTGCGCCCCCGAAGCCCCTGGGAGCCCGCCCCCCCGCCCTCCTGCGCCCCCGATGCCCCTGGGAGCCCCCCCACCTCCTGCGCCCCC
Source organism: Nyctereutes procyonoides (assembly GCF_905146905.1). Lineage (NCBI taxonomy): Eukaryota > Metazoa > Chordata > Mammalia > Carnivora > Canidae > Nyctereutes > Nyctereutes procyonoides. Next base: position 29,041,297 of record NW_026575132.1, read on the forward strand.
GATGCCCCTGGGAGCCCGCGCCGCCCCCGCTGCCCTGGGAAGATGCCGACAGGCGGGGCTGTGGTGGCGCCGCCTGACCCCGAGGCCGCACCCCACCTTCCGGCTTCTCCCGGAGGCCTCAGGGACCCTCGGGCGTTTGCCGCAAGCGGAGCGAGGACCGGCGGGAGTCAGAGCCGGAGCAGCGCCAGCCCCCTTGCTCCTCGCCAGCCCCGCCCGGGGTGACCCCGCGATGCCCTCGGCCCGGGCCGCTGGGGCGAGTCCGCCCGACCCCGCCCACAGAGCCACACGTGGGGCCCTGTCCCAGGCGCGCGTCCCTCTGTCCCAGGCTCAAGTCCCTCTGTCCCAGGATCGCGTCTCTGTCCCAGGCTCATGTCCCTCTGTCCCAGGCTCGCGTCCCTGTGTCCCAGGCTCGCGTCCCTGTGTCCCAGGCTCAGGCCCCTCTGTCCCAGGCTCGCGTCCCTCTGTCCCAGGCTCGCGTCCCTCTGTCCCAGGCTCAGGCCCCTCTGTCCCAGGCTCACGTCCCTCTGTCCCAGGCGCGCGTCCCTCTGTCCCAGGCTCGTGTCCCTCTGTCCCAGGCTCGCGTCCCTCTGTCCCAGGCTCAGGCCCCTCTGTCCCAGGCGCGTGTCCCTCTGTCCCAGGCTTGCGTCCCTCTGTCCCAGGCTCAGGCCCCTCTGTCCCAGGCTCACGTCCCTCTGTCCCAGGCTCAGGCCCCTCTGTCCCAGGCTCAGGCCCCTGTGTCCCAGGCTCACGTCCCTCTGTCCCAGGCTCGCGTCCCTCTGTCCCAGGCTCGCGTCTCTGTCCCAGGCTCAGGCCCCTCTGTCCCAGGCTCGCGTCTCTGTCCCAGGCTCAGGCCCCTCTGTCCCAGGCTCACGTCCCTCTGTCCCAGGCTCGCGTCCCTCTGTCCCAGGCTCGCGTCCCTATGTCCCAGGCTCGCGTCCCTCTGTCCCAGGCTCAGGCCCCTGTGTCCCAGGCTCACGTCCCTTGTCCCAGGCTCAGGCCCTCTGTCCCAGGCTCAGGCCCCTGTGTCCCAGGCTCGCGTCCCTCTGTCCCAGGCTCGCGTCTCTGTCCAGGCTCAGCCCCTCTGTCCCAGGCTCGCGTCTCTGTCCCAGGCTCAGGCCCCTCTGTCCCAGGCTCGCGCCCCTCTGTCCCAGGCGCGCGTCCCTGTGTCCCAGGCTCGCGTCCCTGTGTCCCAGGCTCAGGCCCCTGTGTCCCATGCTCACCTCTCTCTCCCAGGCTCAGGCCCCTCTGTCCCAGGCTCACGTCCCTCTGTCCCAGGCTCAGGCCCCTCTGTCCCAGGCTCGCGTCTCTGTCCCAGGCTCAGGCCCCTCTGTCCCAGGCTCAGGCCCCTGTGTCCCAGGCTCGCGTCCCTCTGTCCCAGGCTCAGGCCCCTGTGTCCCAGGCTCACGTCCCTCTGTCCCAGGCTCAGGCCCCTCTGTCCCAGGCTCAGGCCCCTCTGTCCCAGGCTCAGGCCCCTGTGTCCCAGGCTCACGTCCCTCTGTCCCAGGCTCGCGTCCCTCTGTCCCAGGCTCGCGTCTCTGTCCCAGGCTCAGGCCCCTCTGTCCCAGGCTCGCGTCTCTGTCCCAGGCTCAGGCCCCTCTGTCCCAGGCTCACGTCCCTCTGTCCCAGGCGCGCGTCCCTCTGTCCCAGGCTCGCGTCCCTCTGTCCAGGCTCAGGCCCCTGTGTCCCAGGCTCACGTCCCTTGTCCCAGGCTCAGGCCCCTGTGTCCCAGGCTCGCGTCCCTCTGTCCCAGGCTCAGGCCCCTCTGTCCCAGGCTCGCGTCTCTGTCCCAGGCTCAGGCCCCTCTGTCCCAGGCTCAGGTCCCTCTGACCCAGGCTCGCGTCCCTCTGTCCCAGGCTCAGGCCCCTGTGTCCCAGGCTCACGTCCCTCTGTCCCAGGCTCAGGCCCCTCTGTCCCAGGCTCCCATCCCTCTGTCCCAGGCTCGCGTCCCTCTGTCCCAGGCTCGCGTCCCTGTGTCCCAGGCTCGCATCTCTCTGTCCCAGGCTCGCGTCTCTGTCCCAGGCTCAGGCCCCTCTGTCCCAGGCTCGCGTCTCTGTCCCAGGCTCAGGCCCCTCTGTCCCAGGCTCGCGTCTCTGTCCCAGGCTCAGGCCCCTCTGTCCCAGGCTCAGGCCCCTCTGTCCCAGGCGCGCGTCCCTCTGTCCCAGGCTCGTGTCCCTCTGTCCCAGGCTCGCGTCCCTCTGTCCCAGGCTCGCGTCCCTCTGTCCCAGGCTCAGGCCCCTGTGTCCCAGGCTCACGTCCCTTGTCCCAGGCTCAGGCCCCTCTGTCCCAGGCTCAGGCCCCTGTGTCCCAGGCTCGCGTCCCTCTGTCCCAGGCTCGCGTCTCTGTCCCAGGCTCAGGCCCCTCTGTCCCAGGCTCGCGTCTCTGTCCCAGGCTCAGGCCCCTCTGTCCCAGGCTCGCGCCCCTCTGTCCCAGGCGCGCGTCCCTGTGTCCCAGGCTCGCGTCCCTGTGTCCCAGGCTCAGGCCCCTGTGTCCCATGCTCACCTCTCTCTCCCAGGCTCAGGCCCCTCTGTCCCAGGCTCACGTCCCTCTGTCCCAGGCTCAGGCCCCTCTGTCCCAGGCTCGCGTCTCTGTCCCAGGCTCAGGCCCCTCTGTCCCAGGCTCACGTCCCTCTGTCCCAGGCGCGCGTCCCTCTGTCCCAGGCTCGCGTCCCTCTGTCCAGGCTCAGGCCCCTGTGTCCCAGGCTCACGTCCCTTGTCCCAGGCTCAGGCCCCTGTGTCCCAGGCTCGCGTCCCTCTGTCCCAGGCTCAGGCCCCTCTGTCCCAGGCTCGCGTCTCTGTCCCAGGCTCAGGCCCCTCTGTCCCAGGCTCAGGTCCCTCTGACCCAGGCTCGCGTCCCTCTGTCCCAGGCTCAGGCCCCTGTGTCCCAGGCTCACGTCCCTCTGTCCCAGGCTCAGGCCCCTCTGTCCCAGGCTCCCATCCCTCTGTCCCAGGCTCGCGTCCCTCTGTCCCAGGCTCGCGTCCCTGTGTCCCAGGCTCGCATCCCTCTGTCCCAGGCTCGCGTCTCTGTCCAGGCTCAGGCCCTCTGTCCAGGCTCGCGTCTCTGTCCCAGGCTCAGGCCCCTCTGTCCCAGGCTCGCGTCTCTGTCCCAGGCTCAGGCCCCTCTGTCCCAGGCTCAGGCCCCTCTGTCCCAGGCGCGCGTCCCTCTGTCCCAGGCTCGTGTCCCTCTGTCCCAGGCTCGCGTCCCTCTGTCCCAGGCTCGCGTCCCTCTGTCCCAGGCTCAGGCCCCTGTGTCCCAGGCTCACGTCCCTTGTCCCAGGCTCAGGCCCCTCTGTCCCAGGCTCAGGCCCCTGTGTCCCAGGCTCGCGTCCCTCTGTCCCAGGCTCGCGTCTCTGTCCCAGGCTCAGGCCCCTCTGTCCCAGGCTCGCGTCTCTGTCCCAGGCTCAGGCCCCTCTGTCCCAGGCTCGCGCCCCTCTGTCCCAGGCGCGCGTCCCTGTGTCCCAGGCTCGCGTCCCTGTGTCCCAGGCTCAGGCCCCTGTGTCCCATGCTCACCTCTCTCTCCCAGGCTCAGGCCCCTCTGTCCCAGGCTCACGTCCCTCTGTCCCAGGCTCAGGCCCCTCTGTCCCAGGCTCGCGTCTCTGTCCCAGGCTCAGGCCCCTGTGTCCCAGGCTCGCGTCCCTCTGTCCCAGGCTCAGGCCCCTCTGTCCCAGGCTCACGTCCCTCTGTCCCAGGCTCAGGCCCCTCTGTCCCAGGCTCACGTCCCTCTGTCCCAGGCTCAGGCCCCTCTGTCCCAGGCTCGCGTCCCTCTGTCCCAGGCTCAGGCCCCTGTGTCCCAGGCTCACGTCCCTCTGTCCCAGGCTCGCGTCCCTCTGTCCCAGGCTCGCGTCTCTGTCCCAGGCTCAGGCCCCTCTGTCCCAGGCTCGCGTCTCTGTCCCAGGCTCAGGCCCCTCTGTCCCAGGCTCACGTCCCTCTGTCCCAGGCTCGCGTCCCTCTGTCCAGGCTCAGGCCCCTGTGTCCCAGGCTCACGTCCCTTGTCCCAGGCTCATGCCCCTGTGTCCCAGGCTCGCGTCCCTCTGTCCCAGGCTCAGGCCCCTCTGTCCCAGGCTCGCGTCTCTGTCCCAGGCTCAGGCCCCTCTGTCCCAGGCTCGTGCCCCTCTGTCCCAGGCTCGCGCCCCTCTGTCCCAGGCTCAGGCCCCTCTGTCCCAGGCTCGCGTCTCTGTCCCAGGCTCAGGCCCCTCTGTCCCAGGCTCGTGCCCCTCTGTCCCAGGCTCGCGCCCCTCTGTCCCAGGCTCAGGCCCCTCTGTCCCAGGCTCGCGTCTCTGTCCCAGGCTCAGGCCCCTCTGTCCCAGGCTCGCGCCCCTCTGTCCCAGGCGCGCGTCCCTGTGTCCCAGGCTCGCGTCCCTGTGTCCCAGGCTCAGGCCCCTGTGTCCCATGCTCACCTGTCTCTCCCAGGCTCAGGCTCCTCTGTCCCAGGCTCACGTCCCTCTGTCCCAGGCTCAGGCCCCTCTGTCCCAGGCTCGCGTCTCTGTCCCAGGCTCAGGCCCCTCTGTCCCAGGCTCACGTCCCTCTGTCCCAGGCGCGCGTCCCTCTGTCCCAGGCTCGCGTCCCTCTGTCCAGGCTCAGGCCCCTGTGTCCCAGGCTCACGTCCCTTGTCCCAGGCTCAGGCCCCTGTGTCCCAGGCTCGCGTCCCTCTGTCCCAGGCTCAGGCCCCTCTGTCCCAGGCTCGCGTCTCTGTCCCAGGCTCAGGCCCCTCTGTCCCAGGCTCAGGTCCCTCTGACCCAGGCTCGCGTCCCTCTGTCCCAGGCTCAGGCCCCTGTGTCCCAGGCTCACGTCCCTCTGTCCCAGGCTCAGGCCCCTCTGTCCCAGGCTCCCATCCCTCTGTCCCAGGCTCGCGTCCCTCTGTCCCAGGCTCGCGTCCCTGTGTCCCAGGCTCGCATCCCTCTGTCCCAGGCTCGCGTCTCTGTCCCAGGCTCAGGCCCCTCTGTCCCAGGCTCGCGTCTCTGTCCCAGGCTCAGGCCCCTCTGTCCCAGGCTCGCGTCTCTGTCCCAGGCTCAGGCCCCTCTGTCCCAGGCTCAGGCCCCTCTGTCCCAGGCGCGCGTCCCTCTGTCCCAGGCTCGTGTCCCTCTGTCCCAGGCTTGCGTCCCTCTGTCCCAGGCTCGCGTCCCTCTGTCCCAGGCTCACGTCCCTTGTCCCAGGCTCAGGCCCCTCTGTCCCAGGCTCAGGCCCCTCTGTCCCAGGCTCGCGTCTCTGTCCCAGGCTCAGGCCCCTCTGTCCCAGGCTCAGGCCCCTCTGTCCCAGGCTCGCGTCTCTGTCCCAGGCTCAGGCCCCTCTGTCCCAGGCTCGCGCCCCTCTGTCCCAGGCGCGCGTCCCTGTGTCCCAGGCTCGCGTCCCTGTGTCCCAGGCTCAGGCCCCTGTGTCCCATGCTCACCTCTCTCTCCCAGGCTCAGGCCCCTCTGTCCCAGGCTCACGTCCCTCTGTCCCAGGCTCAGGCCCCTCTGTCCCAGGCTCGCGTCTCTGTCCCAGGCTCAGGCCCCTCTGTCCCAGGCTCACGTCCCTCTGTCCCAGGCGCGCGTCCCTCTGTCCCAGGCTCGCGTCCCTCTGTCCCAGGCTCAGGCCCCTCTGTCCCAGGCTCACGTCCCTCTGTCCCAGGCTCAGGCCCCTCTGTCCCAGGCTCGCGTCCCTCTGTCCCAGGCTCAGGCCCCTGTGTCCCAGGCTCACGTCCCTCTGTCCCAGGCCGCGTCCCTCTGTCCCAGGCTCGCGTCCTCTGTCCAGGCTCAGGCCCCTGTGTCCCAGGCTCACGTCCCTTGTCCCAGGCTCAGGCCCCTGTGTCCCAGGCTCGCGTCCCTCTGTCCCAGGCTCAGGCCCCTCTGTCCCAGGCTCGCGTCTCTGTCCCAGGCTCAGGCCCCTCTGTCCCAGGCTCAGGTCCCTCTGACCCAGGCTCGCGTCCCTCTGTCCCAGGCTCAGGCCCCTGTGTCCCAGGCTCACGTCCCTCTGTCCCAGGCTCAGGCCCCTCTGTCCCAGGCTCCCATCCCTCTGTCCCAGGCTCGCGTCCCTCTGTCCCAGGCTCGCGTCCCTGTGTCCCAGGCTCGCATCCCTCTGTCCCAGGCTCGCGTCTCTGTCCCAGGCTCAGGCCCCTCTGTCCCAGGCTCGCGTCTCTGTCCCAGGCTCAGGCCCCTCTGTCCCAGGCTCGCGTCTCTGTCCCAGGCTCAGGCCCCTCTGTCCCAGGCTCAGGCCCCTCTGTCCCAGGCGCGCGTCCCTCTGTCCCAGGCTCGTGTCCCTCTGTCCCAGGCTCGCGTCCCTCTGTCCCAGGCTCGCGTCCCTCTGTCCCAGGCTCAGGCCCCTGTGTCCCAGGCTCACGTCCCTTGTCCCAGGCTCAGGCCCCTCTGTCCCAGGCTCAGGCCCCTGTGTCCCAGGCTCGCGTCCCTCTGTCCCAGGCTCGCGTCTCTGTCCCAGGCTCAGGCCCCTCTGTCCCAGGCTCGCGTCCCTCTGTCCCAGGCTCAGGCCCCTCTGTCCCAGGCTCGCGCCCCTCTGTCCCAGGCGCGCGTCCCTGTGTCCCAGGCTCGCGTCCCTGTGTCCCAGGCTCAGGCCCCTGTGTCCCATGCTCACCTCTCTCTCCCAGGCTCAGGCCCCTCTGTCCCAGGCTCACGTCCCTCTGTCCCAGGCTCAGGCCCCTCTGTCCCAGGCTCGCGTCTCTGTCCCAGGCTCAGGCCCCTGTGTCCCAGGCTCGCGTCCCTCTGTCCCAGGCTCAGGCCCCTCTGTCCCAGGCTCACGTCCCTCTGTCCCAGGCTCAGGCCCCTCTGTCCCAGGCTCACGTCCCTCTGTCCCAGGCTCAGGCCCCTCTGTCCCAGGCTCGCGTCCCTCTGTCCCAGGCTCAGGCCCCTGTGTCCCAGGCTCACGTCCCTCTGTCCCAGGCTCGCGTCCCTCTGTCCCAGGCTCGCGTCTCTGTCCCAGGCTCAGGCCCCTCTGTCCCAGGCTCGCGTCTCTGTCCCAGGCTCAGGCCCCTCTGTCCCAGGCTCACGTCCCTCTGTCCCAGGCTCGCGTCCCTCTGTCCAGGCTCAGGCCCCTGTGTCCCAGGCTCACGTCCCTTGTCCCAGGCTCATGCCCCTGTGTCCCAGGCTCGCGTCCCTCTGTCCCAGGCTCAGGCCCCTCTGTCCCAGGCTCGCGTCTCTGTCCCAGGCTCAGGCCCCTCTGTCCCAGGCTCGTGCCCCTCTGTCCCAGGCTCGCGCCCCTCTGTCCCAGGCTCGCGCCCCTCTGTCCCAGGCTCGCGTCTCTGTCCCAGGCTCAGGCCCCTCTGTCCCAGGCTCGTGCCCCTCTGTCCCAGGCTCGCGCCCTCTGTCCCAGGCTCAGGCCCCTCTGTCCCAGGCTCGCGTCTCTGTCCCAGGCTCAGGCCCCTCTGTCCCAGGCTCGCGCCCCTCTGTCCCAGGCGCGCGTCCCTGTGTCCCAGGCTCGCGTCCCTGTGTCCCAGGCTCAGGCCCCTGTGTCCCATGCTCACCTCTCTCTCCCAGGCTCAGGCCCCTCTGTCCCAGGCTCACGTCCTCTGTCCCAGGCTCAGGCCCCTCTGTCCCAGGCTCGCGTCTCTGTCCCAGGCTCAGGCCCCTCTGTCCCAGGCTCACGTCCCTCTGTCCCAGGCGCGCGTCCCTCTGTCCCAGGCTCGCGTCCCTCTGTCCAGGCTCAGGCCCCTGTGTCCCAGGCTCACGTCCCTTGTCCCAGGCTCAGGCCCCTGTGTCCCAGGCTCGCGTCCCTCTGTCCCAGGCTCAGGCCCCTCTGTCCCAGGCTCGCGTCTCTGTCCCAGGCTCAGGCCCCTCTGTCCCAGGCTCAGGTCCCTCTGACCCAGGCTCGCGTCCCTCTGTCCCAGGCTCAGGCCCCTGTGTCCCAGGCTCACGTCCCTCTGTCCCAGGCTCAGGCCCCTCTGTCCCAGGCTCCCATCCCTCTGTCCCAGGCTCGCGTCCCTCTGTCCCAGGCTCGCGTCCCTGTGTCCCAGGCTCGCATCTCTCTGTCCCAGGCTCGCGTCTCTGTCCCAGGCTCAGGCCCCTCTGTCCCAGGCTCGCGTCTCTGTCCCAGGCTCAGGCCCCTCTGTCCCAGGCTCGCGTCTCTGTCCCAGGCTCAGGCCCCTCTGTCCCAGGCTCAGGCCCCTCTGTCCCAGGCGCGCGTCCCTCTGTCCCAGGCTCGTGTCCCTCTGTCCCAGGCTTGCGTCCCTCTGTCCCAGGCTCGCGTCCCTCTGTCCCAGGCTCACGTCCCTTGTCCCAGGCTCAGGCCCCTCTGTCCCAGGCTCAGGCCCCTCTGTCCCAGGCTCGCGTCTCTGTCCCAGGCTCAGGCCCTCTGTCCCAGGCTCAGGCCCCTCTGTCCCAGGCTCGCGTCTCTGTCCCAGGCTCAGGCCCCTCTGTCCCAGGCTCGCGCCCCTCTGTCCCAGGCTCGCGTCCCTGTGTCCCAGGCTCGCGTCCCTGTGTCCCAGGCTCAGGCCCCTGTGTCCCAGGCTCACCTCTCTCTCCCAGGCTCAGGCCCCTCTGTCCCAGGCTCGCGTCCCTCTGTCCCAGGCTCAGGCCCCTCTGTCCCAGGCTCGCGTCTCTGTCCCAGGCTCAGGCCCCTCTGTCCCAGGCTCACGTCCCTCTGTCCCAGGCGCGCGTCCCTCTGTCCCAGGCTCGCGTCCCTCTGTCCAGGCTCAGGCCCCTGTGTCCCAGGCTCACGTCCCTTGTCCCAGGCTCAGGCCCCTGTGTCCCAGGCTCGCGTCCCTCTGTCCCAGGCTCAGGCCCCTCTGTCCCAGGCTCGCGTCTCTGTCCCAGGCTCAGGCCCCTCTGTCCCAGGCTCAGGTCCCTCTGACCCAGGCTCGCGTCCCTCTGTCCCAGGCTCAGGCCCCTGTGTCCCAGGCTCACGTCCCTCTGTCCCAGGCTCAGGCCCCTCTGTCCCAGGCTCCCATCCCTCTGTCCCAGGCTCGCGTCCCTCTGTCCCAGGCTCGCGTCCCTGTGTCCCAGGCTCGCATCCCTCTGTCCCAGGCTCGCGTCTCTGTCCCAGGCTCAGGCCCCTCTGTCCCAGGCTCGCGTCTCTGTCCCAGGCTCAGGCCCCTCTGTCCCAGGCTCGCGTCTCTGTCCCAGGCTCAGGCCCCTCTGTCCCAGGCTCAGGCCCCTCTGTCCCAGGCTCGGCCCCTCTGTCCCAGGCTCGCGTCCCTCTGTCCCAGGCTCGCGTCCCTCTGTCCCAGGCTCGCGTCCCTCTGTCCCAGGCTCAGGCCCCTCTGTCCCAGGCTCACGTCCCTCTGTCCCAGGCTCAGGCCCCTCTGTCCCAGGCTCAGGCCCCTGTGTCCCAGGCTCGCGTCCCTCTGTCCCAGGCTCGCGTCTCTGTCCCAGGCTCAGGCCCCTCTGTCCCAGGCTCGCGTCTCTGTCCCAGGCTCAGGCCCCTCTGTCCCAGGCTCGCGCCCTCTGTCCCAGCCGCGTCCCTGTGTCCCAGGCTCGCGTCCCTCTGTCCCAGGCTCAGGCCCCTGTGTCCCATGCTCACCTCCTCTGTCCCAGGCTCAGGCCCCTCTGTCCCAGGCTCACGTCCCTCTGTCCCAGGCTCGGCCCCTCTGTCCCAGGCTCGCGTCTCTGTCCCAGGCTCAGGCCCCTCTGTCCCAGGCTCGCGTCCTCTGTCCCAGGCTCAGGCCCCTCTGTCCCAGGCTCGCGTCCCTCTGTCCCAGGCTCAGGCCCCTCTGTCCCAGGCTCGCGTCCTCTGTCCCAGGCTCAGGCCCCTCTGTCCCAGGCTCAGGCCCCTCTGTCCCAGGCTCAGGCCCCTCTGTCCCAGGCTCGCGTCCCTCTGTCCCAGGCTCGCGTCCCTCTGTCCCAGGCTCGCGTCCTCTGTCCCAGGCTCAGGCCCCTGTGTCCCAGGCTCACTCCCTTGTCCCAGGCTCAGGCCCCTGTGTCCCAGGCTCGCGTCCCTCTGTCCCAGGCTCAGGCCCCTCTGTCCCAGGCTCGCGTCTCTGTCCCAGGCTCAGGCCCCTCTGTCCCAGGCTCGGCCCCTCTGTCCCAGGCTCGCGCCCTCTGTCCCAGGCTCAGGCCCCTGTGTCCCAGGCTCGCGTCCCTCTGTCCCAGGCTCGCGTCTCTGTCCCAGGCTCAGGCCCCTCTGTCCCAGGCTCGCGTCTCTGTCCCAGGCTCAGGCCCCTCTGTCCCAGGCTCGCGCCCTCTGTCCCAGGCGCGCGTCCCTCTGTCCCAGGCTCGCGTCCCTGTGTCCCAGGCTCAGGCCCCTGTGTCCCATGCTCACCTCTCTCTCCCAGGCTCAGGCCCCTGTGTCCCAGGCTCACGTCCCTCTGTCCCAGGCTCAGGCCCCTCTGTCCCAGGCTCCGTCTCTGTCCCAGGCTCAGGCCCCTCTGTCCCAGGCTCAGGCCCCTCTGTCCCAGGCTCGCGTCCCTCTGTCCCAGGCTCAGGCCCCTCTGTCCCAGGCTCACGTCCCTCTGTCCCAGGCTCAGGCCCCTCTGTCCCAGGCTCAGGCCCCTCTGTCCCAGGCTCAGGCCCCTGTGTCCCAGGCTCACGTCCCTCTGTCCCAGGCTCGCGTCCCTCTGTCCCAGGCTCGCGTCTCTGTCCCAGGCTCAGGCCCCTCTGTCCCAGGCTCGCGTCTCTGTCCCAGGCTCAGGCCCCTCTGTCCCAGGCTCACGTCCCTCTGTCCCAGGCTCGCGTCCCTCTGTCCCAGGCTCAGGCCCCTGTGTCCCAGGCTCACGTCCCTCTGTCCCAGGCTCATGCCCCTCTGTCCCAGGCTCGCGTCCCTCTGTCCCAGGCTCAGGCCCCTCTGTCCCAGGCTCGCGTCTCTGTCCCAGGCTCAGGCCCCTCTGTCCCAGGCTCGTGCCCCTCTGTCCCAGGCTCGCGCCCCTCTGTCCCAGGCTCAGGCCCCTGTGTCCCAGGCTCGCGTCCCTCTGTCCCAGGCTCGCGTCTCTGTCCCAGGCTCAGGCCCCTCTGTCCCAGGCTCGCGTCTCTGTCCCAGGCTCAGGCCCCTCTGTCCCAGGCTCGCGCCCCTCTGTCCCAGGCGCGCGTCCCTGTGTCCCAGGCTCGCGTCCCTGTTTCCCAGGCTCAGGCCCCTGTGTCCCATGCTCACCTCTCTCTCCCAGGCTCAGGCCCCTGTGTCCCAGGCTCACGTTCCTCTGTCCCAGGCTCAGGCCCCTCTGTCCCAGGCTCGCGTCTCTGTCCCAGGCTCAGGCCCCTCTGTCCCAGGCTCAGGCCCCTGTGTCCCAGGCTCGCGTCCCTCTGTCCCAGGCTCAGGCCCCTGTGTCCCAGGCTCACGTCCCTCTGTCCCAGGCTCAGGCCCCTCTGTCCCAGGCTCAGGCCCCTCTGTCCCAGGCTCAGGCCCCTGTGTCCCAGGCTCACGTCCCTCTGTCCCAGGCTCGCGTCCCTCTGTCCCAGGCTCGCGTCTCTGTCCCAGGCTCAGGCCCCTCTGTCCCAGGCTCGCGTCTCTGTCCCAGGCTCAGGCCCCTCTGTCCCAGGCTCACGTCCCTCTGTCCCAGGCGCGCGTCCCTCTGTCCCAGGCTCGCGTCCCTCTGTCCAGGCTCAGGCCGCTGTGTCCCAGGCTCACGTCCCTTGTCCCAGGCTCAGGCCCCTGTGTCCCAGGCTCGCGTCCCTCTGTCCCAGGCTCAGGCCCCTCTGTCCCAGGCTCGCGTCTCTGTCCCAGGCTCAGGCCCCTCTGTCCCAGGCTCAGGTCCCTCTGACCCAGGCTCGCGTCCCTCTGTCCCAGGCTCAGGCCCCTGTGTCCCAGGCTCACGTCCCTCTGTCCCAGGCTCAGGCCCCTCTGTCCCAGGCTCCCATCCCTCTGTCCCAGGCTCGCGTCCCTCTGTCCCAGGCTCGCGTCCCTGTGTCCCAGGCTCGCATCCCTCTGTCCCAGGCTCGCGTCTCTGTCCCAGGCTCAGGCCCCTCTGTCCCAGGCTCGCGTCTCTGTCCCAGGCTCAGGCCCCTCTGTCCCAGGCTCGCGTCTCTGTCCCAGGCTCAGGCCCCTCTGTCCCAGGCTCAGGCCCCTCTGTCCCAGGCGCGCGTCCCTCTGTCCCAGGCTCGTGTCCCTCTGTCCCAGGCTCGCGTCCCTCTGTCCCAGGCTCGCGTCCCTCTGTCCCAGGCTCAGGCCCCTGTGTCCCAGGCTCACGTCCCTTGTCCCAGGCTCAGGCCCCTCTGTCCCAGGCTCAGGCCCCTGTGTCCCAGGCTCGCGTCCCTCTGTCCCAGGCTCGCGTCTCTGTCCCAGGCTCAGGCCCCTCTGTCCCAGGCTCGCGTCTCTGTCCCAGGCTCAGGCCCCTCTGTCCCAGGCTCGCGCCCCTCTGTCCCAGGCGCGCGTCCCTGTGTCCCAGGCTCGCGTCCCTGTGTCCCAGGCTCAGGCCCCTGTGTCCCATGCTCACCTCTCTCTCCCAGGCTCAGGCCCCTCTGTCCCAGGCTCACGTCCCTCTGTCCCAGGCTCAGGCCCCTCTGTCCCGGGCTCGCGTCTCTGTCCCAGGCTCAGGCCCCTGTGTCCCAGGCTCGCGTCCCTCTGTCCCAGGCTCAGGCCCCTCTGTCCCAGGCTCACGTCCCTCTGTCCCAGGCTCAGGCCCCTCTGTCCCAGGCTCACGTCCCTCTGTCCCAGGCTCAGGCCCCTCTGTCCCAGGCTCAGGCCCCTCTGTCCCAGGCTCAGGCCCCTGTGTTCCAGGCTCACGTCCCTCTGTCCCAGGCTCGCGTCCCTCTGTCCCAGGCTCGCGTCTCTGTCCCAGGCTCAGGCCCCTCTGTCCCAGGCTCGCGTCTCTGTCCCAGGCTCAGGCCCCTCTGTCCCAGGCTCACGTCCCTCTGTCCCAGGCTCGCGTCCCTCTGTCCAGGCTCAGGCCCCTGTGTCCCAGGCTCACGTCCCTTGTCCCAGGCTCATGCCCCTGTGTCCCAGGCTCGCGTCCCTCTGTCCCAGGCTCGCGCCCCTCTGTCCCAGGCTCGCGTCTCTGTCCCAGGCTCAGGCCCCTCTGTCCCAGGCTCGTGCCCCTCTGTCCCAGGCTCGCGCCCCTCTGTCCCAGGCTCAGGCCCCTGTGTCCCAGGCTCGCGTCCCTCTGTCCCAGGCTCGCGTCTCTGTCCCAGGCTCAGGCCCCTCTGTCCCAGGCTCGCGTCTCTGTCCCAGGCTCAGGCCCCTCTGTCCCAGGCTCGCGCCCCTCTGTCCCAGGCGCGCGTCCCTGTGTCCCAGGCTCGCGTCCCTGTGTCCCAGGCTCAGGCCCCTGTGTCCCATGCTCACCTCTCTCTCCCAGGCTCAGGCCCCTGTGTCCCAGGCTCACGTCCCTTGTCCCAGGCTCAGGCCCCTCTGTCCCAGGCTCAGGCCCCTCTGTCCCAGGCTCGCGTCTCTGTCCCAGGCTCAGGCCCCTCTGTCCCAGGCTCGTGTCCCTCTGTCCCAGGCGCGTGTCCCTCTGTCCCAGGCTCGCGTCTCTGTCCCAGGCTCAGGCCCCTCTGTCCCAGGCTCAGGCCCCTGTGTCCCAGGCTCGCGTCTCTCTCCCAGGCTCAGGCCCCTCTGTCCCAGGCTCACGTCCCTCTGTCCCAGGCTCGCGTCTCTGTCCCAGGCTCAGGCCCCTCTGTCCCAGGCTCAGGTCCCTCTGTCCCAGGCTCGCGTCCCTCTGTCCCAGGCTCAGGCCCCTGTGTCCCAGGCTCACGTCCCTCTGTCCCAGGCTCAGGCCCCTCTGTCCCAGGCTCCCATCCCTCTGTCCCAGGCTCGCGTCCCTCTGTCCCAGGCTCGCGTCCCTGTGTCCCAGGCTCGCGTCCCTCTGTCCCAGGCTCGCGTCTCTGTCCCAGGCTCAGGCCCCTCTGTCCCAGGCTCGCGTCTCTGTCCCAGGCTCAGGCCCCTCTGTCCCAGGCTCGTGCCCCTCTGTCCCAGGCTCGCGCCCCTCTGTCTCAGGCGCGCGTCCCTGTGTCCCAGGCTCGCGTCCCTGTGTCCCAGGCTCAGGCCCCTGTGTCCCATGCTCACCTCTCTCTCCCAGGCTCAGGCCCCTCTGTCCCAGGCTCGCGTCCCTCTGTCCCAGGCTCGTGTCCCTCTGTCCCAGGCTCGCGTCCCTCTGTCCCAGGCTCGCGTCTCTTGTCCCAGGCTCAGGCCCCTGTGTCCCAGGCTCGCGTCCCTCTGTCCCAGGCTCGCGTCTCTGTCCCAGGCTCAGGCCCCTCTGTCCCAGGCTCGCGTCTCTGTCCCAGGCTCAGGCCCCTCTGTCCCAGGCTCGCGTCCCTCTGTCCCAGGCGCGCGTCCCTCTGTCCCAGGCTCGCGTCTCTGTTCCCAGGCTCAGGCCCCTCTGTCCCATGCTCAGCCCTCTGTCCCAGGCTCGCGTCCCTCTGTCCCAGGCTCAGGCCCCTCTGTCCCAGGCTCAGGCCCCTCTGTCCCAGGCTCGCGTCTCTGTCCCAGGCTCAGGCCCCTCTGTCCCAGGCTCAGGTCCCTCTGTCCCAGGCTCGCGTCCCTCTGTCCCAGGCTCAGGCCCCTGTGTCCCAGGCTCACGTCCCTCTGTCCCAGGCTCAGGCCCCTCTGTCCCAGGCTCCAGCCCTCTGTCCCAGGCTCGCGTCCCTCTGTCCCAGGCTCGCGTCCCTGTGTCCCAGGCTCGCGTCCCTCTGTCCCAGGCTCGCGTCTCTGTCCCAGGCTCAGGCCCCTCTGTCCCAGGCTCGCGTCTCTGTCCCAGGCTCAGGCCCCTCTGTCCCAGGCTCGTGCCCCTCTGTCCCAGGCTCGCGTCCCTCTGTCCCAGGCGCGCGTCCCTGTGTCCCAGGCTCGCGTCCCTGTGTCCCAGGCTCAGGCCCCTGTGTCCCATGCTCACCTCTCTCTCCCAGGCTCAGGCCCCTCTGTCCCAGGCTCGCGTCCCTCTGTCCCAGGCTCGGTCCCTCTGTCCCAGGCTCGCGTCCCTCTGTCCCAGGCTCGCGTCCTTGTCCCAGGCTCAGGCCCCTCTGTCCCAGGCTCGCGTCCCTCTGTCCCAGGCTCGCGTCCCTCTGTCCCAGGCTCAGGCCCCTCTGTCCCAGGCTCGCGTCTCTGTCCCAGGCTCAGGCCCCTCTGTCCCAGGCTCGCGTCCTCTGTCCCAGGCTCGGCCCTCTGTCCCAGGCTCGCGTCTCTGTCCCAGGCTCAGGCCCCTCTGTCCCAGGCTCAGGTCCCTCTGTCCCAGGCTCGCGTCTCTGTCCCAGGCTCGGCCCCTCTGTCCCAGGCTCGCGTCCCTCTGTCCCAGGCTCGCGTCCCTCTGTCCCAGGCTCAGGCCCCTGTGTCCCAGGCTCACGTCCCTCTGTCCCAGGCTCAGGCCCCTCTGTCCCAGGCTCAGTCCCTCTGTCCCAGGCTCGCGTCCCTCTGTCCCAGGCTCGCGTCTCTGTCCCAGGCTCAGGCCCCTCTGTCCCAGGCTCGCGTCTCTGTCCCAGGCTCAGGCCCCTCTGTCCCAGCTCGGCCCTGTCCAGCTCGCGCCCTCTGTCCCAGGCGCGCGTCCCTGTGTCCCAGGCTCGCGTCCCTGTGTCCCAGGCTCAGGCCCCTGTGTCCCATGCTCACCTCTCTCTCCCAGGCTCAGGCCCCTCTGTCCCAGGCTCGCGTCCCTCTGTCCCAGGCTCGGTCCCTCTGTCCCAGGCGCGCGTCCCTCTGTCCCAGGCTCGCGTCTTTGTCCCAGGCTCAGGCCCCTGTGTCCCAGGCTCGCGTCCCTCTGTCCCAGGCTCGCGTCTCTGTCCCAGGCTCAGGCCCCTCTGTCCCAGGCTCGCGTCTCTGTCCCAGGCTCAGGCCCCTCTGTCCCAGGCTCGTGTCCCTCTGTCCCAGGCGCGTGTCCCTCTGTCCCAGGCTCGCGTCTCTGTCCCAGGCTCAGGCCCCTCTGTCCCAGGCTCAGGCCCCTGTGTCCCAGGCTCGCGTCTCTCTCCCAGGCTCAGGCCCCTCTGTCCCAGGCTCACGTCCCTCTGTCCCAGGCTCGCGTCCTCTGTCCCAGGCTCAGGCCCCTCTGTCCCAGGCTCAGGTCCCTCTGTCCCAGGCTCGCGTCCCTCTGTCCCAGGCTCAGGCCCCTGTGTCCCAGGCTCACGTCCCTCTGTCCCAGGCTCAGGCCCCTCTGTCCCAGGCTCGCTCCCTCTGTCCCAGGCTCGCGTCCCTGTGTCCCAGGCTCGCATCCCTCTGTCCCAGGCTCGCGTCTCTGTCCCAGGCTCAGGCCCCTCTGTCCCAGGCTCGCGTCTCTGTCCCAGGCTCAGGCCCCTCTGTCCCAGGCTCGTGCCCCTCTGTCCCAGGCTCGCGCCCCTCTGTCCCAGGCGCGCGTCCCTGTGTCCCAGGCTCGCGTCCCTGTGTCCCAGGCTCAGGCCCCTGTGTCCCATGCTCACCTCTCTCTCCCAGGCTCAGGCCCCTCTGTCCCAGGCTCGCGTCCCTCTGTCCCAGGCTCGGTCCCTCTGTCCCAGGCTCGCGTCCCTCTGTCCCAGGCTCGCGTCTCTGTCCCAGGCTCAGGCCCCTGTGTCCCAGGCTCGCGTCCCTCTGTCCCAGGCTCGCGTCTCTGTCCCAGGCTCAGGCCCCTCTGTCCCAGGCTCGCGTCTCTGTCCCAGGCTCAGGCCCCTCTGTCCCAGGCTCGTGTCCCTCTGTCCCAGGCGCGTGTCCCTCTGTCCCAGGCTCGCGTCTCTGTCCCAGGCTCAGGCCCCTCTGTCCCAGGCTCAGGTCCCTCTGTCCCAGGCTCGCGTCCCTCTGTCCCAGGCTCAGGCCCCTGTGTCCCAGGCTCACGTCCCTCTGTCCCAGGCTCAGGCCCCTCTGTCCCAGGCTCCCATCCCTCTGTCCCAGGCTCGCGTCCCTCTGTCCCAGGCTCGCGTCTCTGTCCCAGGCTCAGGCCCCTCTGTCCCAGGCTCGCGTCTCTGTCCCAGGCTCAGGCCCCTCTGTCCCAGGCTCGTGCCCCTCTGTCCCAGGCTCGCGCCCCTCTGTCTCAGGCGCGCGTCCCTGTGTCCCAGGCTCGCGTCCCTGTGTCCCAGGCTCAGGCCCCTGTGTCCCATGCTCACCTCTCTCTCCCAGGCTCAGGCCCCTCTGTCCCAGGCTCGCGTCCCTCTGTCCCAGGCTCGTGTCCCTCTGTCCCAGGCGCGCGTCCCTCTGTCCCAGGCTCGCGTCTTTGTCCCAGGCTCAGGCCCCTGTGTCCCAGGCTCGCGTCCCTCTGTCCCAGGCTCGCGTCTCTGTCCCAGGCTCAGGCCCCTCTGTCCCAGGCTCGCGTCTCTGTCCCAGGCTCAGGCCCCTCTGTCCCAGGCTCGTGTCCCTCTGTCCCAGGCGCGTGTCCCTCTGTCCCAGGCTCGCGTCTCTGTCCCAGGCTCAGGCCCCTCTGTCCCAGGCTCAGGCCCCTGTGTCCCAGGCTCGCGTCTCTCTCCCAGGCTCAGGCCCCTCTGTCCCAGGCTCACGTCCCTCTGTCCCAGGCTCGCGTCTCTGTCCCAGGCTCAGGCCCCTCTGTCCCAGGCTCAGGTCCCTCTGTCCCAGGCTCGCGTCCCTCTGTCCCAGGCTCAGGCCCCTGTGTCCCAGGCTCACGTCCCTCTGTCCCAGGCTCAGGCCCCTCTGTCCCAGGCTCCCATCCCTCTGTCCCAGGCTCGCGTCCCTCTGTCCCAGGCTCGCGTCCCTGTGTCCCAGGCTCGCATCCCTCTGTCCCAGGCTCGCGTCTCTGTCCCAGGCTCAGGCCCCTCTGTCCCAGGCTCGCGTCTCTGTCCCAGGCTCAGGCCCCTCTGTCCCAGGCTCGTGCCCCTCTGTCCCAGGCTCGCGCCCCTCTGTCCCAGGCGCGCGTCCCTGTGTCCCAGGCTCGCGTCCCTGTGTCCCAGGCTCAGGCCCCTGTGTCCCATGCTCACCTCTCTCTCCCAGGCTCAGGCCCCTCTGTCCCAGGCTCGCGTCCCTCTGTCCCAGGCTCGTGTCCCTCTGTCCCAGGCGCGCGTCCCTCTGTCCCAGGCTCGCGTCTTTGTCCCAGGCTCAGGCCCCTCTGTCCCAGGCTCAGGCCCCTCTGTCCCCGGCTCGCGTCCCTCTGTCCCAGGCTCAGGCCCCTCTGTCCCAGGCTCAGGCCCCTGTGTCCCAGGCTCGCGTCTCTCTCCCAGGCTCAGGCCCCTCTGTCCCAGGCTCACGTCCCTCTGTCCCATGCTCGCGTCTCTGTCCCAGGCTCAGGCCCCTCTGTCCCAGGCTCAGGCCCCTCTGTCCCAGGATCGCGTCCCTCTGTCCCAGGCTCGCGTCCCTGTGTCCCAGGATCGCGTCCCTCTGTCCCAGGCTCAGGCCCCTCTGTCACAGGCTCGCGTCCCTCTATCCCAGGCTCAGGCCCCTCTGTCCCAAGCTCGCGTCCCTCTGTCCCAGGCTTGGCCCCTCTGTCCCAGGCTCGCGTCCCTCTGTCCCAGGCTCGCGTCCCTCTGTCCCAGGCTCAGGGTCTACACATCTGTAGATCTGCAGGCTGTTTCCTCACAACTGGATTCCATCCGGTTCCCCTTCAGGGGCTTCGTGTCTGGAGACCGCGAGCTGGGGAAGCGGCTGTCGCCCCCGGCCACACTTCGGCCCTTTATTACTCAGCACTGACATCTGGCTTCTCACCGGTCAGAATCCTGCATATTGGGGTACCGAGGGCCCAGGGCGTGACCCCAGGGTCCCAGAATCGAGACCCACATCGGGTCCCCCCAGGGGCCTGCTTCTCCCTCTGCCTGCGTCTCCGTCTCTCTGTGTCTCTCGTGGATGAATACATAAGAAAATTTAAAAAAGAAAAAACAAAACAAAAAGAATGCTACATGTCTTCCAAGGCTGAGCATGCCACAAGGCTGTGACATCTTTCCTCACGACCTGACCCCTCATTCCCACCTCTAACTTCTAACTGTCTTGTATCATTTCTTTGACAATTTCTTCTCTTCCCCGTCTCTTTTCCTAGAACTCCTATTAGCTGATACTGGATCCATGCATTAGTCTACAGGTCTCTTATTTTTACTCTCACCTTGTTTTTATAATCTCTTGAGAGTTTGGGACCCGATGTTCGGGAAGTCATAGAGATTTTATTTTCCCAACCCTTGTAATGAATTTTCTGTTTGCAATAATTCAACATTTTTCAGTAGCTCTTATTTTGGTCTATGACTTTCTTCTTTCTGTATATAATAGCATCCTATTTTTGTTTTCTGAGTACAATTGCTAATTAGAGTTTTCATTTTTTGAGTTCTTGTGCATGATCCAGCTTTTCTTTATATTGGTGGGAGTCATCCAAAAAGTGACTATTACAATCTCTATCCTGAAATGTCATCCTTGGGTTCATTCAGGATGTGAGGCAGTAAAAAGATCCTGTATGTGGGCAAGCCCGTCCGTTGGAGGAGTTTGCCTCTGCAGGGTGGAGGGGTCGCAGTGCCGCAGTGCAGAGGTGCTCCCAGCGGCGCCGTTTGATCTGCGATCTAACTATTAGAGGGGGGCCGCGGACAGAGCAGATGCAGCAGGCAGGGCAGCTGTTTCTCAGACCCTGTCCAGTTCATTACCTGGACGTGCCTGCTGCGTCTGAGTTCTGAACCTCATCAGAGGGTTTGGCTCATTTTCCGGAATGTCCTTCCTTCCATGCAGACGCTAGGTTGTCATTTCCCTTCATCTTCATTTTAACATCCCTCCGCCCAGCCTCTGTCTTTCCAGGTGTTTGTTGACTTCGCCTCAGCAACAGCTCTTCTTTTCTTGTCTTTACTGTCCTGGGCTTAAGCCCTTTAACATTTCCTTGCTTCCATTTTAGCGAGAACCCAGGAAGGGGGGGAGGTGGTGCGTTAAAAGCACGCCTTCAACCCTCCATTGAGACTGGAATTCCTGTTTTCTCTACTAGTTCTTTTTATTTTTTTTTTTATTTATGATAGTCAGAGAGAGAGAGAGAGACAGAGAGAGAGAGAGAGGCAGAGACACAGGCAGAGGGAGAAGCAGGCTCCATGCACCGGGAGCCCGACGTGGGATTCGATCCTGGGCCTCCAGGATCGCGCCCTGGGCCAAAGGCAGGTGCCAAACCGCTGCGCCACCCAGGGATCCCTCTGTACTAGTTCTTTATTCAAATCAGGGCAGTTTTCTGTTTATGGACCTAAATGTCTAAATAACATAAAGTAGATTAGAATCTAGCACCGGGAAGGGATAGTGTTTGAGTCGTCGTCTCCTGGAGCCTGGCCCACTATCCTTCGGGTGGTGTGTGCTCACTACATGTTTATCGGCAGAGCCACAGCACCGCTTTCTGTCCTGTGTCACAATTTTCTCCAGCCTCGCCAGTGGGACTTCTCACACATCTGGAGAGCCAATTGCATCTCCGTTTCGTGACCTTTCATATTTTTAGTCTTGACCACGCTCTTTCACTGGATCGCAATGTGACAAGACCGTAGAGTAAGTGCCCTGCATGGGGAGATTCATATTCTCTAACTTGTTTTCAAAGCTAGAGTCCCCTTGGCTCACTTTTCTTCCAGGTGGAAGTGTAACATGGGCCTCTAACTATTCCTTTCCCTTTCTCTCTTGCTTTTTTTGTCGTCGTTGTTGTTCACTAGGAAGACTAGGTTATTTCCTCTGTGAGTTCCCGAGTTCTCTGAGTTAGGGGCCACCTCTCCCTCCTTCTGCCTGGCTCTGAGCATGTGAGTGTGTGTCCACTTGCATGTGCACAGCCCCCTCTACACACCCTGGTTTTCTCAGAACATTTTCCCCCCTCAAAAGAAAACTAAATTGGTGGTTTAATCTCATCCAAATAAAAACCGTCCAAGCAGAGCAGTGTGACATGGTCCTTAAATCCCATAGGTCACATTTTTGGCAAATAGCTGTGTCCTGCAACTGTCATTCCCATGATGTCCAGCTTACTCATCATCTAAAGCATGACATTTTCTCGGTCTTGGAATGTTCCATCTCAATTTGCATTGGAGGAAAAAGTTATCCTTTTACATTGTAAATAGGAAAAAAAAGTACATTGTGGAGACTTTTCTCATCAAAACTAGGAAGAAGAGAAATTGCTTGCCTTGCCCTCCCACCTCCGCCCCCCCCCCCCCCGCCCCAGGGAGACAGCTGGTCTGGGGTGGGATCAGCTCCGGAGGAAAGCCAGAAGTAATATTGCATATTTGGAAAAAAAATCCATTGCACTATTTTTCCTTTTCGCGCTTCAGGGACCAAGAAAACCACCCAGTTAATTGGCATCTCTTCACACTTTTTGCAGATTGATCCTCGACAGAACCACAGTTCAGCACGTTTGGAATGAGAGGACATGGTGGAAAGGACACGGATTGATGCAGAGCTAGGAAAGCCTTGGCTTGGGGCAGCAACTCAGCCCCATTGCTTCTGTTGTGGTGAAATACGTTTAACAGCTAAGTTACCATCTGCACCACTTTTGAGTGGACTGGGCTGCGGCACCAGGCGCGTCCATGTGAGCCGCCGTGGCCACTGTGCGTTGTTGGAATTCTTGCATCTTCCCCAACCAAACTCTGCCCCCCGCTGCACTAACTCCCCGTTTCCCTCCCCAGCTCCTAGTAACTAACCTCTATTCTACTTTTTGTCCCTACAAGCCGAACTTGCCCATTCTCGCTGCTCCTAGAGGTGCCATCGCACATGTTCGTGTCGACCTCATCTCACTTCGCGTCATGTCAGGGTTCCCCCCCTTGTCGCCCGCATCAGAATTCCATTCCCTTTAAGGCTGAATAATGATTCTCTGTGTGTTGATACCGCATTTTGGGGACTGAGTCCTCTCTTGACGCATGTTTGGGTTGTTTCCCCCTTTGGGTCATGGGGAGAAATGCTGCTTTGCGCTTTGGTGTACAGATGACCGTCTGAGTTCCCGCGTTCATTCTTCTGGGTGCATCCCAGCGGTGGACCTGCTGGGTCCTACGATAATTCTGTATTTAGCTTTTTGAGGAACCGTCAGACTGTTCTTCACAGCATCAGCATCATTTTATGGATGAGAAGGCCTAGGCTCAGGGAGGTTAAGTGAGCGGCTCACGGTCACAGAGCCTCTGAAGAGAGTTATTAATTTAGATGGAAAGGTATGGAGGCCCCTGGGTGGCTCCGCCAGTTAAGCATCTGCCTTCTGCTCAGGTCATGATCCCGGGGTCCTGGGATCGAGCCCCACATCGGGCTCCCTGCTCAGTGGGCGTCTGCTTCCCCCCACCCCTGTACTTGTGCCCTTGCAAGCATGCACTCTCTCTCCACCTCTCGAATAAATACATAAAATCTTAAAAAAAAAAATAGAGAAAAGGTATGTAATACCTCTCCATAAATAGGTTCTTAATAATGGTTATTCTCTTCCCTTTTCCTTTTGATGGGAATTCAGCTATTGTGGCCTAAAGTCTCACTGGTCTGAAAACTCCACACGCTTTCTTTCATTGCTTTATTGATGTCACAAACACAAACCTTCCCCCACCCCTGGCCAATGTGATTCAGGAAACCTTCTCAGACGTCAGAAGTGCAAGCCCTAACAGACAATTCACGGGCTAATTTCAAATCATAGCTCTTTGTCTGCAGCCTTTCCCGGGGCCAACTTGGGGTGGCGGTGGCCAGTACTGTCTGGGCTTCCTGGGAGTAACGTGACTGCCTCAAGGTTACGTTCACGTAGAATTCTCACCTGTGAAGACCCACCTGCGACCTCCCCTGCCCCCTAATCCCTAATCCCAGATGGATGCTCGAGGGAGGGAGCCCTGAGACCCTGCTGAGCAGAGGCCACCGGAGGGGGACACAACATGAGGGGTGTGGGGCCGAATTTAGAGGCTCTGCTGGCTTTCCTTGTCACAGGCCTTGCTCCTCGGTGTCCACCTTCAGACCTTTCTCCTCCGCCTCACCCTTCCACACCAGTCTGTAGGTGGGTATGATTGGAAATTTTAAGTTGTTACCTCTCCTGGGAGTATTCATATCTAAACCCTGAGTTCTGGGGGTACCTGGGTGTCTGAGTGGTTGAGCATCTCCCTTCGGCTCAGGGCGTGACCCCACGGTCCCGGGCTCGAGTCCCGCGTCGGGCTCCCCGCAGGGAGCCTGCTTCTCCCTCTGCCTGGGTCTCTGCCTCTCTCTGGGTCTCCTGTGAATAAATATATAAAATCTAAAAAAAAAAAAAAAAAAAAAGAAAAGTCTGAGTTCTGATTGTGGAATGAAAGGCACCTGTCAGAACTCCCCGCAGATGAGTTTGGGAAGCTGCCCGTGACGTCACACGTCACAGGACACGGATCTTAGAGACCGACGCTACCCTCGGTGCCTCCCAACCCAGGGCCGAGGGTGCCAGTGAAGGGCCATGTGGGAAGACTCCAAGCCGCAGGGGCCTGCTGGTGTCTCTTTGGGCCACCAGGACACTCCTTTTTTTTTTTCCTGAAAAAGAATGAGAATCCCCGACCCAAAGCGCTCCGGACGTCGGACGTCGGGGGAATGGGGAGAAAAGTGGCCTTGCTCTGGGGCCCAGAGCAGGGAGCAGACGGGACAGAGCCCGCAGCAGTGTCGCTCCCCCGTCGGCCACAAGGTGGTGCGGGAAGCCCGCGCTCTGCCTGTCGCCGGCCGTTGGTGGCCTCTGCCAGTCGGAGTCGGAGTCGGTGGCTGGTGCGCCCGAGAGGGAGGCGGGGGAGCCTTCGCCCAGCAAAGATGCTCTTTGACATTTTAAGCATTCAGACTGAAAATCTGATTAAAAATGCACCGAGTTCCCCATAAATTAAATGAAATTAGCAATTTCATTTATTTTGTATGAAAGCTCATCTCGCACCTGCTCTATGCAGGGACCAGGGTCTGGGAGAAGAGAAAGCACAGGGAGAGCACGACGGCACCCCCTGGCCCTGCAGGATCTCGATGCCCCGCCGGGGCTCGGCTGTCCTTCAGCCTGGGCCTTTGTGGAGACAGCGCTTGCTGCGTGTTGTGGGCGCAGCGAGGGGAGAAACGAGCCCAGGACTGGGCTTGCGTCCCGTTGGGAGGATCAGACAACCAGGCAGTTAAGAAGAGCAGCAGCGTGCCGGGCCGGGCGGTGCTGCCCGCTGCGCTGCGGGGAAGGAAGCCAGCAGGCGGCGGGGGAAGCCCGCGGCTCTACGGAGTGTGGCCACCAACGCCCTCTCTGAGAAGGTGACATTTCAGTAAGACCTGAAGGCTTGATGGGGCAAGTTGTGGGGATTGCAGGGGAACAACCTTCTAGACAGACGCACCGCAAAGGCAAAGGCCCTGAGGTGGACTGTGTCCGGCAGACTCAAGGAAGAGCCAGGAGGCCCGTGTGGATGCGGACACAAGGGGCCGAGGGGTGGGGCACGAGTCGTAGACACACTGTTGGCGTAGACGGGGGAGGGGGCGGGACTTGGAAGCAGGTGGATCATGTAAAAGCTCGTGAAGATGCTGTGAGAACTCTGGCTCTCCCCCTGGGATTGATAGGGGCCTTTGGGGGAGTCCCCATGGAGAGGTGGTGTGGCCTGGCCGCCGTTTTGAGAGGGGTTGGAGGTGGAAGTGGGGAGACCAGGGTGGAGGCCAGGGAAGGTTCCAGGAGAGAGACCATGGTAGCCAGGCCGTCAGTGGTGACAGCAGGGAAGTGGGGAGAAGTGGTCCCATCTGGGTGTATTTTGGGTCCGCAGGCTTTGGTGGTGGATCAGGGATGAGTGTCCGAGCGGAAGAGATGCATCAGGGCAGAGGCAAGGTTATTCCCTGGAGCAGCTGGGCACAGGGGTTGCCGCGAGCACAGGTGCCCTGCCCCGCCCTCCCTGGGCGTGCCCCCTTGGGCCTACCTAGCTCGGCACCGCCGACACCCCTCACCCGCGTCTCCCGCTCGGGCCCACGGAAACGTCTCCGGAAAGCCCTGCCTCCGGGCCGAGCCCGCTGCTCGGGGTCCCAGGGGCCACCGTTCAGGGGAAAAGGGGAGAAAAATCTTCTGGAGAACGTGACTCTCAGGCTCGGGTAGAGTATCGGGAGCCGCTGAGGCTGGGTGGGCCCGGGGCCGGGGGTCAGGCTCCGGATTCTTGATGAAAGGCCTCTGCGTGGACACCAGATCTGGAGCCAAGGAGACAGTTTCAGGCACAGGCGTGGTTTCCATGACATCTTTCTTCCCCACAAAGGAAGACTAGAGATTACAGCATTTTTTTTTTCCTTTGAAAGATGATTTCAGGAGGTTGAGGCCCCACAATACACGGCATATACCATTTTAAAAACTGGGATTAAAAAGTGAAGCTACTCCTCTGCCCTCCTCACCTCTCCGGCCTCCCCACCCCTGGCATCGCTCCGAAAAGTTAAGAGAAGCTTGTCTTCCCCCCTGCGGGCCCCGCTTCCAGATACAAGGTCAGATTGTTTTTCCCCTGTTGGAATAAAAGATTAATTTATTGCTTTGCTTAAATCTGACTCAAGATCTCTCTCCCCTACAACACACACACACACACACACACACACACACACACACAGCTGAAATACAGCTCTCTCTCCCGCTCTCTCTCTCTCACTTTAAAGCAGTAGCCACTCCATGGGCTCACTAGGAATTTCACTGAGCACCTATGGGAGCGATTCTTTTCCTGGACATTCAGCCACTACGGTCAGAGGACAAACTCACGTTGCACTCACAAGACTCTCAACAGGAAACGTGTTCAGCATGAGAAGGGGTCGTTGGATTCCACTTCAGAGGGGAGATGTCCGGATACAGTTCAAGGGAAAGGCCAGGTTAAGTGGAAGGCCTTAGGACTTTGGAAGGGACTTTTTTTTTTTTTTAAGTTTTTAGTAAAATTCCGGTTAGTTGACAATACAATGTAATATCAATTTCAGGTGTACAGGATAGTGATTCAACACTCCCACACGTCACCTGGGGTGCATCACAAGCGGCCCTCCTGAAGCCCCATCACCCATTCCACACATGGCCCCACCCCCTCTGGTGACCATCGCTTTGTTCTCTATTGTCAAGAGTCTGTGTCTTGCTTTGCCTCTTTCTTCTCTCTCCCTTTGCTTGTCTGTCTTGTTTCTTAAACTCCACACACGAGTGAAATGATAGGGTGTTTGTCTTTCTCTGCCTGACTTGCTCTGCTTAGCATCATGCTCTCTACCTCCATCTATGTCTTTGCAAATGGCAAGATTTCATTCTTTTTTTTCAAATGGCTGAGTCATATTGCATTACACACACACACACACACACACACACACACTACATCTTCTTAATTAATTCATCAATTGATGGACTCTTGGGCGGTTTCCATAGTTTGGCTCTTGTAGATAATGCTGCTGTAAACATCGGGGTGCATGTATCCCTCCAAATTAGTATTTTTGTATTTTTTGGGTAAACACCCCAGTGCTGCAATTGCTGGATGGTAGGGTAGTTCTATTTTTAATTTTTGAGGACCCTCCACACCGTTTTCCAGAGTGGCTGCACCAGTTTGTATTCCACCCACAGAGCAGGAGGATTTCTTCTTCTCCACGTCCTCTCCCACACCTGTTGCTTCTTGTGCTGTTGATTTTAGCCATTCTGACAGGTGAGAGGGGGTGTCTCATTGTGGTTTTGATCTGCATTTCTCTGGTGATGAGTGATGTGGAGCATCTTTTCATGTGTCTGTTGGCCATCTGTGGGTTTTCTTTGGAAAAATGTCTATTCATGTTTTCTGCCCATTTTTATTTAGGTTATTTGTGTTTCGGGTGTTGAGTTTGATAAGCTCTTTTGATATCTTGCACACCAACCCTTTATGGGATACGTCATTTGGAGATATCCTCTTCCATTCTGTAGGTTGCCTTTTAGCTCTGTTGATTGTTGGAAGGGACTTTTTTACAGCAAAGGAGCAGGAAAACCCCTGGATAAGTAGAAGGGACTGGCTTTTGGTGTCACATTTTCTTCTTGGAACTTATGAGGCAAGGTCCCCATTGGTGAATTATAAGAAAGACTGTTAATGAGGAGTTGGTGTTAGGTGCAAAATCTGTAAAGCTGGGTGTGGAAATGGCCTATTCCAGGGGTTCTCAAAGTTGGTCACTCATCACAATCACCGGGGTGCTTAAGTAAAGGGTCCACCCCTACACTTCTAGCTCGGTCCATGTGGGGAAACCTCATGGCATCTGTAATTTGTAAGTGTTCCCCACGTGATTCTGACCAGCCCCAGACTCCACATTGGCATCTGGCAGTTATTTGCCCAATTTTAATAGACATGAAGAAGTTCTAGGTCTTAGACAAGGATGAGGTTCTGTAACTTGATGACCATGACTTTCCATTTTTAAAATCAACAAATTGGTATCTAAATGAAGATGGTAAGATGAAAGCAGAGGGACAGCTGAGAAGGATATCTTGGCTTTTTGTTTTAGGATGACTTCTGCTGAGCATGTGGCAAATTTTTGCCTTCCTCTCTTTTATTCTTCCCCTTTGTCTTGGCCGTGAACACAGGCATTCAGCACCCTTGGTGCTTGGGTCCCTGATTCTGTGTCAGACGATCTGGTCAGCCTAGGTCAGAACCAGTGACTGGGACTCTGCTTACCGAAGTGGTTTCTGTGTATCGATGTGCACCTGTCATTCACCTGAAGTGACGCGACTTCAGGCCTTCTCTCTTCTGAGGTCTGTCAGCCTCAAAGAAATGCCCATCTCTCATACCATACCCTTCAGAGTGTGGTAAGCAAGGCCGGATAACTCTATTCTTCAGGGATGGGCAAAGCCGAGAGTTTCCCAGGAATGGCTCTGCCGCTGCAGCCATTTTTCATTAATGATGATGCAAACTTGGTGAATCCCACCCGGCTTGGAGGGTATCCCTTGATGGCCTTGTGCCTGCCCTGTCTATTCTTGTGGCAACATGCTGGCACCAATCTCAGAGATCCTTCTCCATTAGCAGTAGAAAGAACAAGACTGATGGGGGAACCACTCGTCAACGATCTTGGTTTACTTTGGAACTATCACCATATAATGATGCGCGACAAGGAATGTGTCCTATGTGGGCCTAAAGGCTCCCTGTGAGATCCCGACCAGCCTCCATCAAAAATCTGCCTTCTAAGCTGGAAGGTAGAAATCGGTACATATGACCATCTGATTTGTGGTTTCCTCCAGAAGCAGAGACCCCTTCTTTCTCCCCTGGGTGGTACAATGACTGCAAAGTGCTTTATACTCTGTAAAGAAAGAGGGTTGACTAGAAAGATGTTTTCAGAGAATAATAAAGGCATTTCCATTAGCACTTAGGAGGAACCAGACACAGCACTAAACCTTCCACGCGCTTTATCTCGTTTAATTCTCAAAGCACCCACGAGCTGGTACTGTCATTGCTACCATTTTACAGATGAGTAAAAGGGAGGCTCAGAGGGGTTAAGAAGCTTACTTGAGACTGGTGTGGGGCTAAGCGAGCTGTCAAACCAGATCTGCCGGACTTGAAATTTAGATTTTCTTAACACCTTTGGTCCACCGCCCTTTCTGAGCGGTTGAACCGTATGGTCCTGCGAATTTCCAGGCCGATGGATCAGTCTGCACACTCCAGGCCCTAGACTTGTGAATTCTGCATCTGGAAGATGCGTTTAGAGCTGCTTCTCTGGTCTGTGTAGATGCTCTTCTAATTAGCAAATATATGTCCTAGGAGGACCATCGAGTCCACTGCTCTCTTCCATTTAGATAGTTTTAAAAATGAAGTGATGGGAAATGTGCTGTGACATTCCGGTGGAAGGGCTTGGAAACTTTTTGGGTGTTCAGATATGGTCTTTCCCACCTGACAGTTTGGAAGCTACCTCAGCTTATTATACCTTGACGATGGCCAGGGCTCCACAGGTGCCTTTGGAAGTTGGACAGGTGGCGAGATGGTGCTCCCAGGAGAGGCAGTGCCTGCACCAGTGTCTGGTTGCAGCTGGAAAAACGGCCCAGGACATCTGGTCTCATGATGGCACCCCCACCGCTCAGTGTGGAGAGTGGCTCCTGGGGAGCACCCTGGGCCATTAGATGTCTGGGTCTTTGTCCTTAGGCTTCCCCCCACCCCCGATGCCTGGACACCACGTTCTCCATGAAGCCACCGACGATTTTAGACTTTAAATGGAAAACAAGATGACACCGTTTTGTCATCGTGCAGAAGTCAGGCTTCAGGAGTGCATGCTAGGTTTTAAACAGGGTGGAGTGACTGCTTGTTAGTGATCTGAGTTGACACACATGGAGGGTTATTCGTGCACAGGCAGCTCAGCTGTAACTGTCGGGGCAGCCTGGCGTCCATCCAGTTCGCTCCGGGTGCCCGCTGGCCCTCCCCGTGGGCAGGGGAGCCGCTGTGCAGCCACTGTGGGTGCGGCTGGGCCCCTGCGGGAGCCGCTCTGCTCCCTGCCTGGGGGCGCCTGCCCTCCTGAGACCCTGTGCTCACAGACGTGGCTTCTGCACTGGGTCAAGGGGCGCCAAAGGCCTCCGGGACAACCTCCGGCCCGGTTTCAGCTCCTCCGCTTGCCTCCACCCTGACACACGAGCACGCTGGGCGCCACCCAGGGCGGGGAGCGGGTCCCACGAGGCCTCCTGCGCTCAGACCCTCCGTCCCCGTCCTCCCCAGGTGCCCCAGGATGTCGCGAGCTGGCCTGAGACTCCTCGCCCCACTCTTTTTTCCCCGTCCTCACTATCATTCTCTAATAGCTTTACCCATAAACACAGATTCCAAGCGTGCCGTGTGAGGAGTGTGGACATATGCACCCAACAAATGTACAGCTCACGTTATGAAAGGTAAATGTAAAGGCAGATGTGGAATATCGTCCTGGTGTAATGGTTGTCTGTTAATCGCTCTTAATTTCAGGGTGACAGTGAAAAGACAGAAGAGTCGAGACTATCTCTGACTTCAAACCTGGCTAATGGAGAGACGATAAAACCGTGTGAATGGTGACAGCAGTTCCCCGTCCTGCGGAGGTCTGTTAAGCCTGTGCTCACGGAGGGAGGCCACCTCTCCCTGGGGGGACAGAGCCTTCCCTCAGTTTCATCTGCGAAAGTGGGCTGCTCTCATCTCTACTGAACAGGTTGCAGATAAAAGTTGCAGGGAAAGAGGTTCAGAGGGGAGGACAAAAAAAAAAAAAAAAAAAAAAAAAAGGAAAAAACAAAAACAAAAAAAACCCCCAAAACCCCCAAACAACTGAAAAGAAAACAAGACAAGATAATACAGGACGAATCCAGGATCATTTCCTGAGCCTAGCATGTTTCCATTTCTGGTCCGATGGCTCAAATATTAATTTAAGGGATTTTCAAAAGATTAAAAATAAGTCTCCATGTTGAAAGATTAAAGAGAAGTTCCCATATAAAGTAAAATAAAAAAACTCGGATTAAAGAAAGTGACATTGCCGACTAGCTTTTCTCCTCCTGGCTCCAACCTCGACCCCGGGGTCGAACACGGAACAACTTTAGAAGACTCTCGTCCTTTCCAGTCCTGCTTCTGCCTTGAGGCCGAGGGTGACGGGGACCCCAGAGGCCACCTGCCTGGTGGGGTAGGCCCTGCCAGCCTCTTGCACCCGGGGTAATCGTGATTTTCACACGCGATCGGAGAGCGAGAACCGCCCCCGCCTTACATGAACAACTGCCATTGGCAACGCACCAAGCGTGCTTGTCGTGTCTTTCTGCTCTTGCTTTTGCTTCCAGTCTTCGAAAGTGGCCCGGCCTGTTTGAAGAGCCGACGTCCGTGCGGCGAGGCCCGGGAGGGCGAAGGAGCCTTGAGGCCACGACAAAATGGGCCTCCAGGGGACCCGGCTGTATTTTGGACTAACATGAAGATTTTTAAGATGTGGAAGGCTTGTTTATCTACTGGGGCTCCAACGTGACAACCGCCGGAGTCCGTAGACGTCTTCTGATCCCAAGGAGCACATATTGGAGGTTCTGGGTCACTCACCTTCCCACGGCGCCGTCGTGTTCCCAGAACCTTTGTTACTCGTGATGAGCTTGGACAAAACCACTTCCTCTGGACGCCTGCCCTCCGCCCTCCCGCTGGCCTTCCCGCCGACCTTTCCATGCGCTCCCGTCGGGTGCTGCCCCGCCGCTCGCCTCTCCCTCCACCTGCGCCCCTAGTCACTGGGCCTCTCACTGGGCCTCGCCCCTGTCCTCGTGTCCTCGTCCTCGGGAGGAGGAGCAGAGGTGGAGAGAGGCTCGTCTCAGGGATGATTCTTGTGGGGTTTTCAGTAGCTCTGATGCCTCATTCAAGGAGCTTTGATTTTCCCCCTCACTCAGCAAAGTGTTTTTTAAAATAATTTTTTTTAGAACATTTCATTTATTTATTTGGCAGAGAGCACACAACAGGGGGATGGGCCGGCAGAAGGAGAGGGAGAAGCAGACTCTCCACTGAGCAGGGAGCCCGACGTGGGGCCTCGATCCCAGGACCCAGGGCTCATGACCTGAGCCCCAGGCAGACGCTTCACTAACTGAGTCCCCTTAGACACCCCAGCAAAGTGCTTTAAATAGCAGACTTTTCACAGCATTTCAGTTTGCAGCATGGGAGCCACTTCTGTGTGGCCCTGGGAAGACCCCCTCCCGTCCCCACGTCGCAACGGCCTCCTGGAAGGTAACGTGCGCCTCTGACTTTCTGCAACCTCGGAATTTCACCGTTGTGTACCCGGCTGGCCCTTCTCCAGCGTCGCCACCTGGATAGGGATGCGTATAAAGGTCTTGCTCCTACTTCTGTCCCATGTATGAGTGGCAGTGTCAGCGTTGAGGAAAAGGGTCAAGGGTCTGGGGTCAACAGGCCTGCAGGGAATCACGGATTACTTGCTGTGTGACCTTGAGCGAGTTATGCGGTGGCTCTGGGGCTCAGCTTCTGCTTCTGCAAAGTGGGGTCATAAGAAAACCTACCCGTAGATCGTTACAGGAGATGGTGCATGTGAAGAGCTTAGAATAGTTTGTGACCTATTGTAAATGGTCAAAGAATGTTAGCTGGTAGCCAGAATAGAATTGGAGGGAGATTCAATTACATTTATAAAAATCAGGCAAGTCTGCACACGCCCAGGCCGTCGGAGGGTGGTATCCAGTTATCTCGTTCCTGCTGTACCCCCGTACACATCGGGCCCACGGCTCCGTCCCGTCCTTCTCCCCTCACCTGGGGGGCATCCTAGTTGAGGGCAAGAGTAGCCTCAACCAAAAATGGTCACTTTATCCCTGAAGATATAACCTCAAAGAGAATAATTGGTGCGCAATCTTCATCCACTATAATTTGAAGTTTCATCTCTTATTGTACATGGACGTCACTGTCACCGTCACCACCATCTCACCAACAATGATGAACTTTTGGGACGCCTGGGTGGCTCAGCAGTGGAGCGTCTGCCTTCGGCTCAGGGCGTGATCCTGGGGTCCTGGGATAGAGTCCCACACCGGGATCCCTGCATGGAGCCTGCTTCTCCCTCTGCCTCTGGCTCCGTGCCTCTCGTGAATAAATAAATAAAATCTTAAAAAAAAAAAAACAATGATGAACTACGACCACCACCACCACCACTCACTTGGTGTGGAAGGGGCTAGTTCAGGCTCAGGACAAGATAATTTTTAATAAAGATGAGCAAAAAAAATATACACAGCCATTGCCTCAGGATGAAGCTATTCTCTTGTCCGACTCCACATTGCAGTATCAGAGAAAAAAAATGACCTCGAGCACCAAGCCACAAAGAAGATGAAGCTGCCTCCTCTGAACTCAAGCCACTGCCTCGCAGAGCCTCACCCTCGCTGGCTGGACCTCTCGGCGTGTCCTCCCTGGTGGTCCTGTCTCTGCTCTGGCCCCAGCCCCATCATCCCCAGCACCGCCGCCAGACAGATGGATCCTATTTATATTTATTTATTTTTTGTTTTGTTCTTAAATTTTATTTTTTTCTTTTTTCATATATATATATATATACATATATATATATATTTTTTATTGGAGTTCGATTTGTCAACATACAGCATAACCCCCAGTGCTCATCCCACCAAGTGCCCCCCTCAGTGCCCATCACCCAGTCTCCCCATCCCCCAGCCCACCTGCCCTTCCACCACCCCTTGTTCATTTCCCAGAGTTAGGGGTCTCTCATGGTTTGTCTCCCTCTCTGATTTTTCCCACTCAGGTCCCCTCCTTTCCCCTATAATCCCTTCCACTATTTCTTATATTCTCCGTATGAGTGAAACCGTATGATGATTGTCGTTTTCCGACTGACTTACTTCACTCAGCGTCATACCCTCCAGTTCCATCCACGTCGAAGCAAATAGTGGGCATTAGTCCTTCCTGATGGCCGAGTAATATTCCATCGTATACACAGACCACAGCTTCTTTATCCATCATCTGTCAAGGGATCCTTTTTATTTTATTTATTTATTTTTTAAATATATTTTAAAAATATTTTATTTATTTATTCATGGGATACAGAGAGAGAGAGAGAGAGAGAGAGAGAGAGGCAGAGACACAGGCAGGCAGAGGAGGAAGCAGGAACCCTGCAGGGAGCCTGATGTGGGACTCAATCTGGGGACTCCAGGGTCACGCCCTGGGCCAAAGGCAGGTGTTCAACTGCTGAGCCACCCAGGCATCCCAGGATCCCTTTTATTATTTTTATTTATTTTTTATTTTATATTTTATTTTCTGGGATCCCTTTTAATATGCAGATTTGATCAGGCTGCTTTCTAACTTGAAACTCTTCCATTTCTCTGCTTCCTTGAGACACTGTCCGAGGCTCTAGCTAGAGAGCTTAGGGCCCTCCTGGCCCCGGCTTCTCCCTCTGGGGGGCTGCTGGATGCAGCTTCCTAGATACGCAAGTGACTCCCCATCTTCTCTTAAGAAATCTTACTTTAGCCTCCTAAGTGCTTTCCTTTTTGTTGTCGTTGTTGTTGACTGCATAGAGAATTACTATTTGTCACTTAAGAGCCGGCTCAGACGTCACCGCTTCCAAGGAGATTTCCTCGGTATCTCCGGGGACAATGAGGGGTTCGTCCCACTGCGCGCACAATGCCTTGCTCCGGTCTGGATGGGATGCCAAGGAGCGTATGGCCAGATTCCTATAAACGCGGCGTCCCAGGCTCGCAGGACCTGTGCTCTGCCCACTTGATCTCGAGCGCCGAGGGCTGGGTACAAAGTGGGTATTTAACAGTCACCGAAGGCGTAAAAACACGTCATGTCATTTAACATCAAGCCTAAGGACAAATACCAGAAGTTTATTTTTGTGATGAGGAAGTGATATTTTTTCCTTCCGGGGAATTCTTCCCCGTCTTCGGTGTGAACGGGGTAGAGGGCCAAGCAGAGTGTGGACCACTTGGGCCGGGGTCGGGGGGACTCGGAAGACATCCAGGTGTGGCCCCGAACAGTGGGGGCCCAGAGGTAGGGAAACGAGTCTCTCTGTCTTTATGCTCGTGTGGGGTTCGGGGCCAGAGGGAGCAGCTCCCACGATTCCCGAAGGGCGGTGGAGCTCAAGGCCCGTCTGTGGCCCGGAGCCCAGGGAAGGGCGGGGGCGGCCCGTGTGCTGGGGCCTCGGCCCGTGTGCTGGGGCCTCGGCCCGTGTGGCCCGTCGCTGCCTGGGCCCAGCCAGGGGCGACGCCTTTGTCCCCGTGCACGTGCCGCCCCGGGGCGTGGGGCCGGGCGGGCCACGGTGTCCCCAGCCTGGCTCCCGCTCAGGAGGGGGCTTGGCGAGCGGGCGCTTGTCTGTCCGCAGTAACTGCACACACTGTGCTCCCTCCAGGGCCAGACACCCAAAGGTCCTGGGGTTCCTGGAACTGGAATTTGGGCAAAATACGGCTCCATGTCAGCGGTGGCCAGGCGCTGCCGGCATCCCGCCCTCCAGGTGCCCGGCCCAGCCCCCCCGGTGATGCCTCTCCTGCCTGGGGCCCACCTTCCCACCGCCTGCCCAAGGTGAGAATTAAATGGTAAAGTATGCACGTGGGCAGCCTGCCCACGGAGTCGATAGACTCAAAAACTCCCCGTTAGCAGAACATCTTCACCAGGCCCTGCACTGCGTTTACGGCCCAACTGGTGACACATGGACAGAGATCGGCCCAGCCGGGCCCAGCAAGCGCACATCCCACCGCAGGCACGCGCGGCTTCTCCTGCGACCAGCAGTTCGTTGGGGAGGAAACGTCAGCCACGTCCTCTGCATTTGTTTGTTTCTTCGTGTGAAATGTTTTGAGCACTTTTATGCGCCAGCGTCTCTCTTAGGAACTGGACCATAGAAGAGGGTGACGCAGGGGGTCTTTACCGCATGAGGCTCAGAACTACTGCAATATATATATTTTTAAGATTTTATGTATTTATTCATGAGAGACGCACAGAGAGGCAGAGACCCGGCCAGAGGGACAAGCAGGCTCCCTGCAGGGAGCCCGACGCGGCCTCGATCCCAGGACCCCGGGGTCACGCCCTGGGCTCAAGGCAGATGCTCAGCCGCTGAGCCCCCCAGGCGCCCCTTAACTAACATAATATTGGAGAGTAGCTTGAGATCTCTGTTGTGTCTGCAGCACAGTATTTCCATTCTCTGATTGCCTCTCTCCTGGGTCGTGGCGGTTCTGTGGGTCCCGGCGGCTCTGTGATCCCAGAGCAGACGTTTCCACGCGGCCTCGTGTCCTCCAGGCACATGGGGCTTGGTCCACACCATGTGATGGAAAGGCCAGTGCCCGCCCCCCCTCCGCCACCAGGGCCTTTCTGTGGACTTGGGCGTCGCAGCAGCTGTTCTGAAAGCCTCCGCGGGGCTCTTGCCCTTAGCGTGTCGCGCGGTGCGTCCATCCGTGTCCGGGCCGAGGCCGGGGACCGCGAGCTCCGAGGCGCTGAGCCCGGCCAGGGAGGGATGGTGGCTTCCTCGGCGTCTTGTCTGCCCTGCCTCAGGTGACGCAAGAGCCCCGGCGCCCTCCGCTCTGCAGGGACCTCGGGTGACCCGCGGGTGACAGGGGGCTGCCTGCCGGCCTCAGCCGCGACCCCTCTGCTGCCCCTTCCTCTGTCAGCGGGTGCAGTTAGGGCCTTTCATTTCCTTCCCCTTATCTTCCCTGACACAGAACCACTGGGGAAAAGAGGCTAGAAACTTCCAGGTTATCCCAGGCAACTGAGAAATATTGACAGAAACAAAGATACTAGACTCGCTGAATCCTGGGACCCGAATGTCAGCGCCACACTAGGGCCTGTGGACCCACCGTGCACATGTAGATCTGTGCGTCGGCTTGCGAATGTGCACTTTTCTTCCCCAAAGTTTGTACCAAGATAGGAAAGAATAATAGTTCCCTTGCATCACCTTTGTTGTTTTTCTGGATAAAAGGCAAAGATGCCATTCAGCTTGGCCGAAAAGAGTGTTTCTGTTGTACATTTTGGGGCAAGGTTTTGTGGGGAATCTAGGCTTTCCATCGTTTTTCTTTTTTTAATATTTCCATATTCTAATTTTTACAGAGACCCTTTCTCCTGGGAAATGTGATGAGATTAGGGTAACACTGCGCGGGTTGGTTGAAGCTCTATACTCCATCCTCCTCGTCCATTTCACTGCCTTCTAGTATGTTCTACCAAAGAAAGCGTGTGGTGTTTCTTCTTCACAACACAGTCTAGTCTTATATAGGGAGAGTATTACTTCTATCCTTAAGACTTTAACTCCTTCTCTCCTGGCTGTATAGTAAAGTTAACATCCTTTCTCTGAAGGGATTTGATTCTTATGCCGATTTACCTCATAAAAAGCCTCCGAGGAGGGATCCCTGGGTGGCGCAGCGGTTTGGCGCCTGCCTTTGGCCCAGGGCGCGATCCTGGAGACCCGGGATCGAATCCCACGTCGGGCTCCCGGTGCATGGAGCCTGCTTCTCCCTCTGCCTGTGTCTCTGCCTCTCTCTCTCTCTCTGTGACTATCATAAAAAAAAAAAAAAAAAAAAAAAAAGCCTCCGAGGAGCTGAGGATGGCTTGTGAGCCACTGAAACTAGCCGGGCCGAGCATACATAGGTCATTTCTGACTCAGTTTTCTCCTTCAGTGTGGAAGGGAGCATCGGGGCTCCGTAAACTCTACCACCAATCTTTAATTTGTAGACACATTTATATGTAGAAATGGTTTAAACAAATTCATCTATTTGTTTAAGTTGCTGAAATATATATATATATATATATATATATATATATATATATATATTCTTAGGTGAGAAAATACACACTTCGATTCCCTGTCTGATTGTTTTGGAATCTGACCATCTAAGGGGAAAGATGAATGTGGTTCACGCTATCGTACAGATAGGACAAGTCACTATAAACTTGGCTCTAAAGGGATTCGAGGAGTCAATTATCATGACATTCCATTTCTAAACTGTCCAAAAAGCGAAGGCTGAAAAATTGCTCTTGAGAGTGACCAAGGGAATCCGTTTACTAGTCTGTTGGGATCTAGAAGCAAAAGCCCTGAGAAAACTGGTCTCACAGAGGCCATTTCACTCGATTATTAGCTTCTCCTGGAGGGACGTGGAGCCCTCTCCAATCACCGGCTAAGCTGCCGTGTGGGGTCACCTGGCTAAGTGATACACAGTCACTGTCCGTTCATGACACTTTAATTTCTGGAGCTGCAGATGTTGTCCTTCCTTACAAGTCACTATGGCGATGGCCACTGTGCGGACAAGCTGGTACCTACCATGATTAGAGATGCTACCGTCTTGTCAACTACAATTAACTGGGATCTTTCCCCCACTCCCCACCCCCACCCCCACCCCCAGATTTGTAAGGCAATTGGCGTCAGCATTTCCAGGGTGCAAATAAATACATTTTGGATCTGGGCAAAAAGCAGACTTCGTTTTAAAATCATGGCATTTCCTCAGGCAGCTCTGGGGAGGGAAGATGCCAAGGGGGAAGCATCAGTCTGGTCCACCTTCTTCTTTTCAGAGGGGGACCCTGTCAGTGCTTCTGTGTGTGACATTCCAGCCTGTGACCCTATGCATATTCATGTGTAGAACGAGTAATTTTTTTTTCTTGCAATATTTAGACAGAAAGCATCCCAGAGAAAATGTTGAATAGTGATATGGCATTTTGGATAGCCCTCAAGACGGCTGTTTCTCAACCTTTCTAATGAGTTGTTTTTAGTTTTATTTCTCCAGTGGTAAAAAATAGTCTAATTATTCTGATTTTGGAACTCTACTTAATGGCATTTTGATGTGTCAGAAAATGGGTTGGCAAGAGACTAGGGCTTTGAGAAAGCTCTGCTGTGGAGTGTATTTAGCACCGTGGTGGGGTCAGGAACAAAGCTTGCTTCGGTGCGTGTTGTGAAGCCCTGAAAGGCACCCAGAAAGAAATTTCATCAGATTCTGGGCATTTATTGAGTGCCCAGTTGTGACTTGAGGAGTACTAGCAGCTTTCACAGTGATTTCCTCGCTGAAGAACGCAGCATCTTTCTTCAGGTAAAAAGAACCCTTACAATTACACTCGAAAATGTATATATGTAAAACATGCTATTATATTTTGTGACCCAAGGAGATAATTAATCAAGGACAAAAAAGAAAATGACATCACTGCATTGAAACTGCATATAATTTATTGCAGGGGAAAAAAAGAAAAAAAATGGAAGCAGAGCCCGGCAGGTGGCCGGATCGTCTGAGCTGGTCCACCACGGGGACTGTCACCTCTAGGACTTTTATTTTTCTTTACTAATGTGACAGGTTCTCACCACCTCTTCAAGGTGGGAGTTTTTTCCAGTGATGTTTTTTGCCTGGAGATTGGACTTTCTTCAGCTGAGCTGTTATTCCACGATACTCATACTAGGCCAGTGGCTAATTAAAATCTCGAAGCCTCAGGCTGTGCTTATCACATACAATCTGATTTCCCGGGAGCTTAGACCTGG
Organism: Nyctereutes procyonoides; assembly: GCF_905146905.1. Taxonomy (NCBI): domain Eukaryota; kingdom Metazoa; phylum Chordata; class Mammalia; order Carnivora; family Canidae; genus Nyctereutes; species Nyctereutes procyonoides. The sequence goes on from NW_026575132.1 coordinate 29,079,693, forward strand.
GGGTCAGACAAAATCAGGCATTGAGCCTCATCATACCCAGCCAGACCAAAGGACATTCAGGTCATTATTTTACTATAGAAATTTCCAGAAACTTCCTTCTAGACTGGAAGCTGAAGAAAGTTGGGTTCAGAAGTCAGCAAACTTGGATTTGTGGAATTCTGGCCCCAATCTTTGCTCTGTGTGCAACTTGGGACAGATTATATCATCAATTTCTCATTTTTAAACTTCATATTGGAAGATATTATAATAAGGTTGATGTAAGTGTAAAATGAGATTTTGATGCATTCTAAAATACTTTTGTAAAACTCACAAACACACTATTGGAAAGCATTAGGAAATATGATCTTAGGGCACCCGAGGGGCTCGGTTGGTTGCGTCTAACTCTTGGGTTTCGGCTCTGGTCATGATCTCACGGGTTGTGAGATGAGCCCCGTGGCTGACTCTGCGCTCCAGCTGGGAGTCTGCTTGAAGATTCTCTCCATTTGCCCTTCCCTCCACTCATGCTTTCTTTCTCTCTTTTGCTGTCTCTCAAACAAATAAATAAATTTAAAGAAAATATGATCTTGGGGTTGGAGAAAGAAAAGGGAGCCAAATGATTGGCATTGGGATAAATTTCTTTGCAATGCATTCTTGGGTGAGCTACATACGATGAAGATGAAGCATATCAGCCTTAGTCCACATCCTGCCAGTTGGGGTTTTGGGGGAGGAATTTGAGAAGACGGATAGAAGGAGGCGTATAGTCAGGAATGTTTCAATACTTTTTGATGTTTTTGGCATAATGGTATCCTGGGTGTAGTGATGTAGCTCTCCAGATTGGAAAAGGGAATGATAATGACACTGCCATTTTTTGAGTGCCAACCATGTGATAGGTACAGTGAAAAATGCTTTATAGACATTCCCTTATTTGTAACAACAAATCAAAGTAGATGAACTCTTACTCCCCTAGTCTATAGGTGAGGAGACTGGCATATAAAGAACTTCACTAACTTGCCCAGGGCTCACCTGGAGAGGGTGGGAGAGCTAGCACCCAAAGCCACGGAGGAACTCTGGCCTGCCCGGTCCTCACATAAACATACTTTGAATTGGCTCAAATGGAGTAAAGTTATAACTTGATTTATATAAAATAGATGATGTATTTATTATTTATTCATTTACTAATAATAATTCCTGCAGGTTTCTGTGCTAGAGCCTGGGAATATAGAATTGAGCATCTTGACCAGCTGTAGCTTCTAGTCTACTGGAAAAGATTGATAAATATGAAATATATACTTAAATACTAATAGATTAATTTTTTATTAAATGCAAGTATAGTGAGTGCAGCATGAGAGTATATAGATAGGGTGATGTCATGGCCAAAGAGATGATCACTTCCTTGCTTGAGGAGGTGACACTGCAGAGGATTCTTGGATAGGAGTGGCCAGATGAGCACATGCACATATAATGGCATCTTTTCTCCCTGTGGCCACATTTTATAATCAGTTCTTCAAATCTTAGTGCAAATGCTACTTCCTCAGTGGTCTCTTAGTGGGATGCAATTTCCTCACATGGAGTCCAACAACTACCTTATTCATAGTGAGCATTTTCTGTGAACCTACCATATGCTGAATGTCCTCAATTCTTTCAATGGGTAACACATCTGACTCACAACAACATCTAGATTGTTAGTGTTATTGTCACCATTTTATGGATGAGAAAATTGAGAGAGCTTAAGTAACCTCCCTGCAGTCATACCGAACAAGATTTAAATCTAGACAGTTGTGCACAGCCCAAGAGAAAATGGTTATAACCACTCATCTGTGCAGGCTCTGGCTGTGCCTCTCATGGGACTTCAGCTTTCTAATAGGCATTAAGCTAATTTTTGGAGGTGTTATCTTCCTTGTTGGACTTTAAGCACTCTTTGATGTATATAATTCACATACGACAAAGTAAACAGATTTTAAGCCATTAAACATACTCTCCTCCTCCATTCCACCCCATGAAATACTCTTCTGATTTATATTACCATAGGTCATTTGTTTTCTGATCTAGAACATTGTGTATATGGAATCATACAATATGGCTTCTTTTTTATCTGATTTCCTTTGCTCAACACAAGATTTTTAAGATTTGTCTACTTTGTTCCTGTTTATTGCTAGTGGTACTCATCTTCAGGTTCTTTAAAGACAGAGCCTGCTTGTCTTTATACCCAGCATTGTACTTAAAACAAGGGTGATATTAGAAATATTTATCAACAGGGATCAGAACAGACACTGGCCGAGGGCTGGAGTGGGGTCCTGTGCCAAAGATGAACCCTTCGTCACTGGACCATGGGAAGGTGGAGTCATAGCAAGCGAGATGGGTGGCATGGTAATAAGGTGCTTAGAGGCTCAGGATTGGCTATTTACTATCCAACATGGGAATTTTCACTATTTTAACAACTGATACAAGTATGCCAGTGTGTGCTGTTGTATGTCACCTCTGCTGAGGGACGTGTCCTATACAAAAAAGACATTCAATGGCATTTTCATTGATTGGATGAATAAGTACAAATTAAGTGCATATTCAGGATCCCTGTTTGTAACACTTAGAGTTAAAGTTGATGTGTCTAGCAAGCATCGCTAAGCTCTTTGGTTTTATCAGTAGTTGGGTAGTAGAGGTTATTAAAATGATTTCAGAGCTTGTATCTAAGTTATAGCATTTGGCCCAAGGTTGATACCTATCATAGTAACAAAGATTGATAAACGACAGATAAATGCTGTACTATCTTATTTGAGTTCCCTAATGAGAACAATTATACCTGAAAGCATCATGGAGAGGAGCTGGACCATCAGAAGAGTGGGTATGCCACCATGGGGTGAGCACCGGGCACAAAGTGAAGGCTTGAAAATACTTGCTGAATGAATCACTGTGTGAATGACTAGTTGTATTGTATATGTTCAGAAGAGAAAGAGGTCAGTAGAGGTTGTAAATCCAGAAAAGACTTCTTGGAGAAAGTGGGTTGAAGTTGGACCACGTAGGTGGGTGGGTGAGAATCATGGCTAGTGTGCATAAAGGAAAGGCATAGATCCTGTAGAGGACACCTGCTGCTTCTGCCTGCCCAGCTCCCCTTCTTCTTACTTTCAGAGGACTCAGCTATGCTTTCTCTGATGCTTTCAGGATTGGAAGGAACTGCCAGTCAAGGAATCTGGTTTCCCTAGACAAGAAGTGGGTGGGTGATCCAAGCTATACTGATAAAAAAGCTTTTTCCCTAGAGTGTAGACATCATGTGGAGTGATGTGAATGATTATGGGTTGACCTGATGAATCCTGATGTTAGTTCCCTGAACAGATTAGTCCTTGCTTCCTGCTACCTAGTTTTCCAGAGCTTCCCTGATTCCTGGCTTTTCTGAAATTTGACCTCTCTGCTTTTCCTTCACTTCTGTGAATTAGTCAATAGATTTCCAATATTTCTCTCTCTCTCTCTCTCTCTCTCTTTTTAACCTACTGCAGCCAGAGTCTGTTTCTGTTGCTTGCAACCAAGAAACCCTGATTGATTTAGGCAGTTTCCAGCTTCCCAGCCTCCACCAGTATTTTAGGATATCCTGGCTGGTCAGTAGCTGAGTACAAAATACTTTTGAGTGTTTACTTTAGAGAATGGAATCCCCTACACTTTCTTACGATCAGATCATGTGGTCTTGCTACTTGAGTCATACACTGAGATGTCTGGAAATCGGATATTTCACTTCATGAGTCAGTTTCACGTTTTGTTACACATGACTCTCTAAGAGGTTCCATTCAGAAAGCTGCTGTGGAGATTTGGAAATGATGGTGATCATCCAGTAGACTCTTGAGAACAAAGACACATATTGATTAAAGAGAAAAAATGAAGATTCTTATTTTTATAGCTATAGCCAGTGGCTGTAGTGTGTGCGTGTGTGCGTGTGTGCGTGCACATGCGCATATGTTTTAATCTCATTTCATCTACTCCTTTTTTTCCCAATACAATTACATATTTCACTTTCTCTTTCTAGCTCTCTTCACTAGGCTAAACTATTGCTTTGCCATTGCCCTCCGTCTCCCCTTCTCAGCCCCCACTAATTTTTCTGCTAGCTTCATGTCTTGCTACTTACTTGGAACACGCCAATGTTTGCTTCTGACGAGTGCTAATTGAACTATACTCCTCATTTTTTCTCATGAATCCCGGGGAGAGTAGCATTTTTCCTCCCCAAGGGAAAATGAAAACATGACAGAAGACTGAAGTAGCTATTATGTAAACAAACGAGGAATGATAGAACAGATTTCAGTGGCCTTTGTGCAAAAGGAAAGTGGAAGGAGAGCAATTCAAGTCCAGGGCTGGCCACATGGACTGGTCTTTTGCAACAGCACGGCATGAGAAAAAGGAAGGGCCTGTCTCAAGAGGAAGCACCCACATGGAATGACTGAACAAGAAGTTGCTGTTACAGTCTCTGTGGACTCAGGATGAATGAAACGCATGCCTAAAGAACTAGAAATGGCATGAATTCAAGAGAATCTGTCTGAAAAGCAATAGGACTCTCAGTAATTTTAACCTCTCTCATTGGTTGACCATGAGAATAAAGGCAGTTAGCAGATAGAAAATAAGCATAAGCTTGGAAGGTAAAATCGGTCCTTCTGGCCTCAAGGTAAGCCCCATATCGTTTGGTGCTTTGAGAATTAGCTGCATGTCTCACTCATGCTCTTCCCATCGTTGCTCTTCTTCAAACTCTTCATTATTCCTGGCATGATTTTCTAATGGTCTTTCTTCTCCCGGTACCTCCCCTCCTTGGCCTCTTCTCTTTGCTCCTAGAATAAGCAAGGCCTGATCATGTCAACCACCTGCTTAAAGACCTTTGATTATGCTCCTTATTTCACTGGATCGGGCTGGATTCTTTGTTAGGATGGACAAGACCCTACCCCTGTGGTTCTCCATATGTTTCCCAGCTTGGTACCAGCTTCCCTTCTTCTCCCACACGGGTCTACCCAAGACTCGCCAAGTATTTTAAGGCCTCTGTGATGCTGCCCAGACTTCTTCTATTTTGGTTTTCTCCTCAAACTTCTTTTAAAGTCATCCCTTAGAGACCAACATTAAATTTCAAAATCTCTGCCCAGCAGAATCTAGGCTTTTCCTCTGTCCACAATTGTCTTTCTGTAGCACATACATTATATCAGTGCAGTCCAATAGAAATATAAACTGAGCCAGACATAAAATTAAGATTTCCCAGTAGCCATATTAGAAGAGGTGAAAAACTCCTAACTCTGGGAAATGATCTAGGGGTGGTGGAAGGGGAGGAGGGCGGGGGGTGGGGGTGAATGGGTGACGGCACTGACGGGGACACTTGACGGGATGAGCACTGGGTGTTATTCTGTATGTTGGTAAATTGAACACCAATAAAAAATTAATTTATTAAAAAAAAAGAAGAGGTGAAAAAAATGCAAAGTTAATAACATATTTTCCTTATGTAATATATCTAAAATATCATTTCAACATGCAACAATGCCAAATTTATAAAGGAGCTATAACAAGTTCTTTGAAATCAGGTGTGTATCATACACTTAGAGCACATCTCTGTTTAGACGGAGTCCATTGAAAATGCTCATAGTGACATTTGGCCACGGCGATCAGTCGGCTTTATGTTATACGTCATGTACACTGCCTCTCCTCTGGTTCAGTGCTGTGTTTCTTGAGGGGTATGCCTTATTCATTCTTTGGTGTCTGATATATTGTCCCATGAAGGGAGCATAGCAGCTGAGTAAATGTGTGGTGAGAGGAAGGATAATTTTTAAAAGTCTTAGAAATCTATGAATATTAGGCCTACAAATTAATCATTGTTTTTCCATTTCTGTCAAATTCCCTTGGTGGTCTCAGGGCAGGCTATAAAATAATGTTCAATAATTCCCTGAAATCAATTGCCAGATGGTCAGTGGGGTGGTGTGTAATAGGAATGACCTGAAAGGAAGATTAGTTGCACTGTTCAAATTCCATTTGGCTGTTATGAAATTAGCATAAGAGTTTGAATACATTATGACTACAATGATTAGATTGTAATTGTACACCTTTTGGGTATTTTTCTCATGACATTGACCTAGATGAATCAACCATGCACATGTGATCTCATCGGTCATGGAAGGCATCCCTGAATGTGTTCAGAGGAGATGAAAGTGGGAGAAGAAAAGAGATTAGTTAAATACAACCTTATTTGATTACTATCTTTCCTGAACTCCTATAGCTTTATAAATCATACCGAATGACATGTGTACGTGGTGATCCTACGGGGACAAGTCACACGGAACCTGTGGGATCTCCAATAGTGGTCACGTGCCCTTGCAAGAGTCTTTCTTTAATCCTACACTGTTAAAAACTTCTCAGTACCACAAAGAAAGAGTCTGTGGTGGGGACTCTTGGGATTTCAGGATAAAATTACAGAATACAAAATACTGTGACATGCATCTAATGAATTATAAACAATTTCTCTTTTTGCCAGAATGAAGTCCTTGAGAATCATTCAATGACTTAAAATACAAATAATGATTGTGTCTAAGAAGATTATCCAAAACACATGGTTTCGAATGCCTTGGCTAAAGTAAAATCCCATTTCTGTCCCGTAGAAGATGACATTCAGATGGGACCCTTGTCATGTCTCTCACCATATTGAGCATTCCAGGTCATTTTGACTTTTCCAGAGTTCTTCCGTGCTTTAATCCATCCATCCATTTGTTAATTTGAAAAATATGCATTAAACTATTATTGCCATCACTTGCAGTATGATTCACATTGGCCATGGAAACTATTAAAACTGTTCTAGCTAGTGTTTGAGAAAGTGTCTGTTATTTTTCGCCATATAGACATGACCACAAACAATTTCTCTGGTGCTAGAAAAGAATCAATAGCTGTAATTAAAGGAAAATCAACTAAAAAGAGACGTCAACATTGGGACTTTGGCTCCCTTCTGTCTTCTCTCTGTGGAAGAGACTCTTGAATGCTGAGAGTAGGAACAGACTGGGTCTTGATGGCCAGTGTGGGGTGGTTTTGTCTCCAGCTGGGCAAAAGTACGACTACGCTGGCATGTCTCAAAGGATCCAACAGAGCAACCTTTTACATGCGCTGGAGAAGGGACTAGCCAAACATGAAAGGATAATGTCAATTTTCAGGCCATTTAAAATCTGCATCTCAATGTTAAACAGCAATAATGCATTTTAATTGTAATAAAGGCAATAATGCATCTCAACATTAAAACATTTTTAAGTTCAGGTTCAGCCCAAGTACTTGAAGCATGTATGTTTTCCAATGTTTTTTTTTTTTTTTCTCCTAGACTTAAACATTGGTTGTCTGAGTGACATTTAGGTCTTGTCCAGAGAAAAATAAGAATCTGAAGGTGTTGGATCATGAAGTGCTGTAAGGGAGCATCCTGCAGGCTCCACCTGACAGCAAAGCTCCCTTGCTTTGTTGGAGAGACGCTGCACGTTCCGCAGTGTGCGGCTGTGTTGTGTTTGTCCTTCTCCCAAACATCCCATCGGTTCTGTATTGAGTGGAGGCAGAGAAAATGGCTCTGGTGTCAGACAGACCTGCGCTGGGTATGTGGCTTCACCACCTGCCTACTCTGGGATTTGGGGCATAATTTTACTACTCGTTAAACCATGATGCCTTTTCCTTATATTGTTCTTGATTCTTTTAAAATTGTGTGTACACATACCACCTCAAATTCAAAGTAAACACTCAACTGAAACAGTTTTAGAAAATTTGATCATTGGCAAATTTAGTTTTTTTCCAAGCATGTAACAAGGGGGGACACCTGGGTTGCTCAGTGGTTAAGCAACTGCCTTTGGCTCAGGGCATGACTTCAAGTCCTGGGATTGAATTCCTGCATCGGGCTCCCTGCATGGAGCCTGCTTCTCCCTCTGCCTGCTTCTCCCTCTGCCTATGTCTCTGTCTCTCTCTCTCTGCGTCTCTCATGAACAAATAAATAAAATCTTAAAAAAAAAAAGAATGTAACAAGGGGAAGAACTTTTACTCTCTTATTGCATTCTATCAGCTTTGGACTATTTATTAGGCCAGCTGACCACATCATTGGTGTGGCTAATTTGGAATAGCCTAAAACCAAAACAACTGTTGTTTGGGATTCCCTTCAACTTGGGTAATTTCCACTGGGTAAAGCCACATAGCCCTGTAGTTAAGCCCAAGTATCAAACACAGTAATGGTTTACTCCCAATTTTAGAAAGACTAGTAATAAAACTTGCTAAGCAAATAAAATAGGGGATAGTGTTTTTCACTGACAAGAGAAATATTTAGATTATGCTCTATCCTTGGATTCCTTTAAATCAAATATCCGCGGTGGAACCAGTGCTGGCTGTGGGGGGCATTCTGAGTGACACAATAATTGAAGCAGCAATACTGGCATGGAGTAGGGGGAAGCGGGTGGTGCCTGTGTCAGAGCCCAAGAGCTCTGCACCAATGAATTGTCTCTCAGCCTCCACAATTGTCAAAAGCCCAACAGGACATTCATACAGGTGTAAATCTCATTTTTAAGGAACTGAGCCTAGAACCGAACTCTATTTTACATATAAACTTAATGTTGGTTTGGTTGGTAGGGGCACAGTTTTAGTAATAATATGTTTTGTGGGAACACAATTACTCTGAAAAGTGATGGAGATTGCCACTTTATTTTGTTTAGAACCTGACCAAGAACTGGCTACTATTATGGTCTGAGTTACCTAAATTCACACGTTGAAGCCCCGGCCTCCAGGACCTCAGAATGTGACTATGTAGACACAGGGCCTGGAATGAGGCAATTAAGTTAAAACGGAGTTATGACAGCGGGCCCCGTATGGTGTCCTTATGAGAAGAGGCGATCAGGGCCCAGACACGGAGAGGAGAGGCACGGAGGGGAGGTGGCCACCTGCAAGCCGAGGGGAGCGGCCTCAGGAGACACGGAGCCTGTCCACTCGCTGACCGTGGTCTTCTGTTTTCTCCGGGACTGTGAGAAAACAAATTTCTGTTGTTTAAGGCACCTGCTCAGTGGTGTTTTATTACGGCAGCCTGAGCAAACTGACAGAGCTGCTTTATTTGGAGAACCACACTCCTGACGTTAAAGCCATTTGCTGCACGGAGTCCCCAGTACAAGACATCCGTGCGCGTCTGCATGTGCGGTGGGGCCACTCGTGGCGAGTCTGCGTGTAGTGCGCGAGTCCGACTACATCATGCACGGGCCTGGGCCTGGGCCTGGGCCTCCACTTCCGGACATTCCGATTACCGTGCTGTAAGTTACCTTTCTGTACCCTGCCTCTGATGGCAGGTAGATTAATACGTTGAAATTTTGGGAAAATTAGGCAAATTATTACTTTATTATTATATATTATATTTATACTTTATCATATCTTTTTTTATTTAGGAGAATGGGCAAATTGTATTAACCACGGATTTTATTTATTTATTTTTATTTAATTATTATTTTCTAAAAGCTATTTTATTTGAATTCAATTTGCCAACATATAGTATAACACCCAGTGCTCATCCCATCAAGTGCCCCCCTCACTGCCCGCCACCCAGTCACCTCATTCCCTCACTGTCCTCCCCTTCTGCAGCCCTTTGTTTCCCAGAGTTAAGAGTCTCTCATGATTTCTCTCCTTCTCTAATTTTTCCCATTCAGTTTCTCTCCTTTCCCTTATAATCCTTTTCACTATTTCTTATATTCCACATGTGAGTGAAACCATATGATAATTATCTTTCTTCGACTGACTTCACTCAGCATAATACCCTCCAGGTCCATCCACCTCGAAGCAAATGGTGGGTATTTGTCATTTCTAATGGCTGAGGAATATTCCATTGTATACATAGACCACAGCTTCTCTTCTTTATCCATCATCTGTTGATGGACACTGAGGCTCCTTCCACAATTTGGCTACTGTGGACATTGCTGCTGTGAACATTGGGGTGCAGGTGTCCTGCCGTTTCACTGCATCTGTATCTTTGGGGTAAATCCCCAGCAGTGCCATTACTGTGTCATAGGGTAGCTCTGTTTTTAATTCTTTGAGGAACCTCCACACAGTTTTCCAGAGTGGCTGCACCAGTTCACATTCCCACCAACAGTGCGGAGGGTTCCCCTTTCTCCACAACCTCTCCAATATGTGTTGTTTCCTGCCTTGTTAATGTTCCCCATTCTCACTGGTGTGAGGTGGGATCTCATTGTGGTATTGATTTGTATTTCCCTGATGGCCAGTGATGCGGAGCATTTCCTCATAGGCTTGTTGGCCATGTCTATGTCTTCTTTGTAGAAATGTCTGTTCATTAATGATGAATTTTAATTCAGAATATAAAGAAGACATTTAAAACTATGTATTACAGGGAGCTGGGGGGGATTGGCAAGATGGGTAAAGGGAATCAAAAGGTACAAACTTCAAATAAATAAGTCATGGAGATGCAACGTACAGCATGGTGACTGTAGTTAATGATGCTGTATTGTAGATTTAAAAGTTGCTAAGAGATTGGATCTTAAACATTCTAATCACAAGGAAAAATTCTGTAACTATGCGTGGTAATGGATGCTAACCAGGCATCACGGTGATCATTTCTCAATATATACAAATATCACAATTCTGAGGCCTTTATGCATGTTGCTCACACACATGCACATGCTTGCACACACATGTGTGCACACCCACTGGAATTGAACAATTAAATGGATAACAGATGCTGGGAGTCAGGCTTCTCACTGTTGGAGCAGGAGGTAGTCCAACAGATTTGCAAAAGGAGAGCTTAGAATTATTCATGTCGTAATGAGGTGGAGCTGGAGACATCAGTAGAAATCCATGGTTAGCTTCATATAGATATTTACATGTAGATATATTTATAGTTATCTTAACACATGTGTATTTCCTCAATATATACACACACAAATATTGAATCATTATGTTGTATGTCTGAAACTAGTATAATATTATATATCAATTATATCTCATAAAAATATATTTATTACAAAAAGTCAGCCTTGGGTTTGCCGAGGCTGATAAGTGAGCATTAACAGGGGTAAGTTTTAGGTACATTTAAAAATTTTGTCTGTCTAATGCTGTGGCTCAGGGTTGGTTTCATGTTGCTGAGGGATTGATACCTGGGCTCCCCCCTGGGAGAGTCTATTTTGCTTGGAGCATAGTGTGAGCGTCGAACACTCCCCAGGGGGTCCTCATGAGTCAGTATGGTTGGAAACCACTGTGGTGAGTTTAAAACATGTCTGCAAATTCGTTGACCCTCCTTCCATCACAAAGTGGATCTAATTCCCTCTGAGTGTGGGCCAGTTTGGTGAGTGGCTTCTAGCCAATGGCATACAGTAAATGTGTCACTGCATAACCTGAGTGAGCAGTGAGAAGCATCCACCTGCTTCTCTGTCTCTCTCTTCCTCCCTCTCTCTCTCATGCCTTTACAGCCCTGAGCAGCCGTGTAAGAATGATCCGCTGAAGCCACCAGGCTGGAGGGATCATGTGCAGAGACCACCTAGAGGCAGAGAGAGCTATCTGAGGTATGCCAGCTGCTTGGTTCTTCCAAGCCCAGATGCCAGTCGTGTGAGTGGACAAGGCTCCAAGATGATCTCTGACTGCTACCTGGTAAAGACCTCGAGCAGAACAGGGCTGCCCAGTGGAGCCCACGTAACCATGGGTGGTAGTAACACGTGGGGGTTATTGTCTAGGCCAGGGTTTGGGATGGTTGGTTAGGTAGCAAGAGAAAACAGGAATAAGCTTTGTTGGTATTTGCAAAGCCTTTTCTCTGATGGAATTAAAGAGTGGCTTTTGTGCCCTCACCTTGCTCTCCAGAGCCCATTAGGATGGGACACATCCTCTCTTTGCTCTGGTAAGATTACATGAGTCTGCTGGACTCTCTAGGAGTTCTGCTTTCAGGCCTCATTTATTTCTAACTTGTTAATGGGTGGAGGGGTGGTTATCAGTCCAACACAGAAAGGACTTGGTTACAGGGCAACGGAGTATTGTATTGTATTTTCTGTGCTGCCTGGTTAGTTTATATATTAGACTCTGCATTTCCAAGAAGTGTTTTCATTTTTTATTTTTTAAAGGTTTTATTTACCTGAGAGAGAGAGAGAGAGAGAGAGAGAGAGAGAGAGAGAATGGAGGGAAGGGCAGAAGGAGAGGGAGAGAATCTCAAGCCGACTCTATCCTGAACGCAGTGCCTGATGTAGGACTTGATCTCATGACCCTGAGATCACAACCTGACCTGAAACCAAGAGTCAGATGCTCAACTGACTGAGCCCCTCAATAAATGTTTTTTTAAATAATCCTTCTCACACAAATTTCTGGCACATCTGGATGAATGCCAACGAGTCCAATTCTAGGGGGATAAGGACTCGAATTCCATCTCACCTCCAGCGATCTTGCTGTGATGCTCCCATCTCCAACACAAGCCAAAGGTACCAGCATAGAGCCCGGTACAGGGAGGCCCTGAGTGCCTGGATGAGTCCTGTCAGAAGAAACCAGGCAAAGTGCCGAACGTCATAAATACTCATGTGGCTTTCTCTTGAACAGTCAATCTGGAAGGCAGAGTGAACAAATAATGTCAATAATAATGCATCTTGTCACTGGGGAAAGCACTTTCCAAATGATGACCCTGTGCAGTGATCTCTTCCTCACCAAGAGTTTAGTTAGAACCAAGGTGAGTAGGTCAGGTGGTCATGGAGTTTGAGCGTTGTGGTTTTCTAAAAAATGTTGAGTCCCTTTATTTTTTAAAAAAATATTTATTTATCTTAGAGAGAAGGAAATAGAGAGATGGTGCAGAGGGGGAGGGAGAGGGAGGGAGAGGGAGGAAGAGAGTCGCTGAGCACAGAGCCTGACTCGGGACTCAGTGTCACCACCCTTGAGATCATGACCTGAGCTGAAACCAAGAGTTGGACATGTAACCCAGTGAGCCCCACAGGTGCCTCAAGGTTGAGTCCTTGGAAGTCTCAACCTCAGTCTTCCAAGGAAGACTGAATCCTTGGAAGTCTAGGAATCAGGTTGACCTACATCGTTTCTGGGGTGTTTGGGGCCTCACACACATCCTCCCCAAATGGTGTTTTCTCATGATAATTAATCTGGGGGAGCCAGGTATTGAAATAACTAGGGCCACCTAGACCAAGAGACTGCCTGGCTATGAGGCTGCCAGTCTTGCAGGGGAGGCATCTTTAGAAGCAAGTGGAGAGAGGGGCCCAGCTTTGTAAGGGACTGAAACGGCTTTCTCTGGCCTGAGTGTGAAGCAGTGGATCTGGACAATCAACACTTTATTACAAGGGAAGGAAATGAAGGATCTATGGAGCCTGGAAGGTGCAGGGGGAATAGGAACATTTGCATGGAATTTTTGGAGAAGGGAAAAAACCCCAAACGGGAGACTTATTTTGAGAGGTGGTCTCTGCTGAGTGCCCTTGGGAATGGTGCATCACAGCTGTTCTCGCGGATCAGTGTGACCCGGGACAGGGCGCCTCAGGTTACGGAGGGAGGCCGGAGATGAAGGCCGCGTTCCCTTACAGTGGGCTGTGCCATTTCTCAAGCATTTATGACACGGATTTGCACGAGGGAGGAATGCATCAGGCTCAAAGCCTGGGAGTCCTTTTGGCTGCTTCCGAGCTGCATGGATAGCCCGGTAATTTCACAGGAGGGACCTCGATTGCATCGAGTCCCAGGCCCTTCTTGCAGACAGAACACGCTGGGCTCAGCATGACCCAGGAGGCTGTAATGACATCTTTGGTGTGTAGAGACCAAAGAGAGAGCTTTCAGAGATGGAAATGGCAGGATGGAGAGCGGGAACGTTAATTCTGGGCTTCGGCCCATTGACCTGCAAGTATGGGTGAGAACAGAGGCCCTGAGCCCAAACTCCGGGGCCCAAGTGATGGCAGGTTATTGAATCTCTATGCCAGCCTCAGTTTCCTAATGTGCCGGGGGGGGGGATGTTGGCATCGTGTCCTGCAGGACTTGGGGAGGATGACATGAGTTGAGCCCAAGTCTGAGCACCTGATGCGTGGTGCGCTCCTGTTTTGAGGCATTCAGCTATGCCAGGGTTTCCCAGCCTGGGCACTGTTGACATTTGGGCCTGGATGATTCTGTGGTGGGGGGCAACCCCGTGCATGGTCGGATGTTTAGCAGCAACCCTGGCCTCTGCCCACTAGGTGAGAGTGGGGCTCCTGTCCCCAGGTTGGGACACCCCAGAACGTCTGCAGACATTGCCAAATGTCTTCCAGGGGCAAAACTGTCCCTAAGTGAGAATCCTAGATTTATACACACTTAAGTGGGTGTGTTAGTTTACTGGGGTCGCCCAAAAAGGAGCCACAGACTGAATGACTTAACAGACCATTTCTCGTCTCACAGCTCTGGAGGCCAGAAGCGTGAGATCCGGGTGTCAGCAGAGCTGACAAAGAGCTGACCTCTGTGATGCAGAATTTTTCAAGAGAAGCCTGTCAATCCACGCATTTTGGTGAAATTTCTCAAATTAAGCATGCCAAATCACCACTTAAGATCATTTGTTAAAAGGTGCCAGGTCCCCAGATGTGCTTCTGAGCAGCGCCTGCCTGTGGAGAGCCCGTTTGCAAGCCCTGCGCATAGACGTTGTTAAATTTCACGAAAGGAATTCTCAAGTGTCAGAAGCAGATTAATTTTTCCCACTGAGGGAGAATGGTGAGAATTATAAGCAGATCCTCCAGCTTTGGGTGACCAAGTCATGTGACGTTCAGACCGAGACACTTTTGACAATGAAAGGGGGTGCTGTTAACAATTGCATAAGAGGGGAAGCATCTCATTCAGCCGGCTTATGTGTCCCCACGATCTAAACCGCATCTTAATAGAGATAAACTTGTTTTGACCCGGATGATCTCAGTGGTTGGGGGAGGGCCTGGGACAGGGGCAGGGTGCAGGCGATGCCAGCAGGTGCCATCTCAGGCTCTACCAGTTACCAGCTGGGCTGACCGTGGCCAGGTTACCTTCTAGATTCCATCTCTCATCTGGCAGAAGAGATCCCAGGCTCCGATCGCCTCTCTGCTCCCTTTAGCTTGGGTCCTATAGACAGAAAATAAGACAACCAGGATCCCATGAATGATTTAACTCCTCGAATATCTGCTTTTGTTGGACAAGAGGGCGAGGGAAAGGTTTACCTGGAGGGTTTCATAGGTGGAGAGGTATCTGGTTTGGGGTTACACGCTTCGGCCTCTAGGGTGGTGGGTCTTTCCTTTCCATGGGTCATGTATCTGGGGAAAATGAGCAATCTTCCTTGGAAAATCTCCACATCCACACACACAAAAATTACATTCTGTTTCAGGGAAGTCATGGGTCCCCTGAAGTCCATTTATAAATTTCCCAGTGCTCCGTAGATCATCCCAGGGTGAGAACCACTGCCTTAAGGGACATTTTTTGTTTGTTTTTTTTTCCCAGAAAATCCTCTAGATTTTGATTGATTATTTCATTGATTGATTTCATTTCCACAGCCGATTCATTCATGCGAATGCACCAACAGATTTGTAGCCCTGCTGCACGCGTACCTGTCGTTCACGTCGGTGACTGTGTGCCAGGTGTCCGGCATATGGCGGTACTTCTTAAAGTTTGAGCCTCTTTGTATTTTAACGCATGGATGCTTTTACCGACTGCAGATTTTTGATGGAAAAAAAGCAGAGCATCCGGGGAAACTGGCCAGGAATCCGCCTTTTAAAATATCGCGCTCCTCGCCCCTGATTGCTCTTAGGTCCACCACAGTTGGAGAACCGGTGGCGCATGGCATTTCCTGGCTTGCCTCCTGCAGGGAGAGGGTGACCGGCCACAAAACTGCTGCATGACCGCCGAGTCACACGCCCCTTCATCCACAGCCCTCCAGGAGCCGCTGCTCGGGCCCTCGAGTTAATAGAACCCATCGCAACTCGGGCTAACGCGTGGCCAGTGGAAGGGGAGGAAGAGTCCCCACTGTCGCTCGCAGACAGAACAAATATTTGGAGAACTCCAGACAGGAGATGAACAGATCCCCACAAAACAACACAAGTGGGCAGCCTGGGTGGCTCAGCAGTTTAGCGGCGCCTCCAGCCCAGGGCCTGATACTGGGGTCCTGGGATCGAGTCCCGTGTCGGGCTCCCTGCATGGAGCCTGCTTCTCCCTCTGCCTCTCTCTCTCTTTCTCTATGTCTCTCATGCATAAATAAATAAAATCTTAAAAAAAACCCCACAAGTTTCAAACCAATGAACTCTAATTTTGGTTCCCACATTTTTTTTAAAGATTTTATTTATTTATTCATGGCAAACACAGAGAGAGAGGGGCAGAGACACAGGCAGAGGGAGAAGCAGGCTCCATGCAGGAAGCCGATGCAAGACTCGATCCCGGGTCTCCAGGATCACGCCCTGGGCCAAAGGCAGGCGCTAAATTGCTGAGCCACCCAGGGATCCCCCACATTTTTGTTTTTAGGAAGAACATTACGTTTGAGTCCAATTTCCTATGGATCGTCCACTGCCCGTGGGTTGAAAGGCCGGTGGGGGTGCACACCTGGGGCTCTGTCCCCATCTCCCTGGAGACACCCTGGCTTTCGTGACTTAGGCCCAAGGGAGCAGAGGCTGGCTGGGGCCGGAGTCCGCCGGCCCCGAGAGAAGGGAGGAGGGGGCCTGGGGGTGTGACACCACCGGGTGAAGTGGCCTCAGAGCCAGGAGGTAGGCGGCTGTGGAAATGCTCCCAGTCCAGGCAGGAAAGTCACAGACGGCCCCGGCGGAGCAGAGAAGCGCCCGGGGCTGCCGCGGGGGGGGGGGGGGGGGTGCACAGCTGGAGTCAGATGCTCCCCGCCAACCCGCGGGTGGCCGTGGGCGTGGCACCCCGCCTCCGTGTCCTAAGTTGGATCTTTGGACCCAGCTGTTTGGCAGGGGGGCCCCAGGGACACCGGAGACAGAGGCACGGTGAGGCGAGGGCTGCAATGACAGCAGCTCAGAACGAGCCGATTTGGCTTATTTGGGTTCTGCGTTAGCTTGCTGGACAAATACAGGCTCGAGTACTAAAAAAAAGAAAATGTTTGAAAGACGCTGGGCTTCGCTTCAAGGCAGGCTGAGGCTTCGTGTCACTGAGGCTGGTGTCCCTGGACCCCTGGGCCCAAATGTGTGGCAACTCACCTGAATTCAGGTGAAAAGAAGCACATCATAAGCATTTAATTTCTTGCCTGCAACTTAGAACCCCAAGTTCAGGTGAGCAGAATGGAGGTTAAATGGTAAATATTGGCCCCTAGTTAGGGCCAATATTTAATTTAAATAAACACAGCTGAGCAAACAGGAGGCTTTAAGCTAGGGCTGTATTTACATAGCCATTTCCTCAGTGGGTTATGTGCCAAATGAATTCAATGGCTTTGTGACTTTTTTTTTTCTTCCCCTCTGATCTTAATTGGGACCCGTCTGACTAAGTTGATGGAACAGATTGGAAAGCCTAGACATTAAAAAAAAAATGGGGAACCTTTCTGTAAAGGGCATGTTTAGCTAAGCCTTTCAGTATTCAGTGCTGTGAAACAGGCCTTCGAGGACTTCTAGCAATCCGAAACAGAACGATCTGTGCGTCTTAATATTCTTCGCCTTCTTTCTTTGACTTAGGAGAAGGCAGAGATCATTTTGGGGCCGTTCTTGTGACGCTCCTGGGGGCCGGATCCTGGGTGACTCGGCAGAACCGCCCTCCGTGGCTGTGGCTGTCGCGGGTCGCCTGGGGCTGGTCCAATACTTCTCGGCCGAGGAGGCATTGATGTCACGGCCTTGGGATCTGCGGTGTCATCTTTCAAGTCACAAACAGCACACGTAGACAGGGTGTCCAGGCAATTTCCTGGCTTGGGATAGATTTTCTATGTTTCGAGATGGTTCTCGTTCGATCCCGTGTTAGTGATCCTCCGAGTTGCCCTGCGGCGAAACTCCCGGACCTGAGTGGCTCAGCCCCTGAGAGGTTATGCTCACTCTCGAGAAGTCCCAGGAGGCTCCGGGCCTCCCGCCGTGCGAGTGGCGAGGGATTCAGGGACCCGGGCCCCTTCCACCTGGGGGTCGCACACTGGCTTCTCACCCATCGTTATCTGAGGCGGGCTACCCCTCCTTTTGCTCGTGGTCTGTTGCTCATGGGTCTGCACTGACCCCGCCAAGTGCAGGGAGACCAGGAATGTCATTCTGGAGGGATGGCCATTTCCCGGCAAAATCTCCAAACCATGGAAAGAAAGCACAAGTCCTAGGCGGAGAGCTGGCATCTCTGCCGAAATCACAACCACGCACCTTTACCTGGGGGAGAATCATCATCTGAGTGCGCGGTTTGGATGGCTCATGTCTCAGTCAAGCTGGTGGCATCACTGACCTTAGTCAAAGCAAGAGGAGGGAAGGAAACGTCTAAGGAACTGACACATGTTGACACCTGGAGCAATGTCCCATCCATTCCACCTGTTATGACGGGCACAGACAGGTTCTGTGAGCGGCGAGAGAATGTGCCCAAAGCAAGCTCAGCTTTTCCCAGGTAGTCTGGAGAGTTATTTCCTTTCTCTCTGCTTTGGAGATCATCTAGAATACCTCCAGTCTGGCGCCTTGAGTTTGGTTTCTTACCAAACTCAGTTATTTGAAATCACTGAAATGCATGTATCTGTCCTTGATAGGATGAACGGTTGTTCCCCAGGAAAGACGCAGACAAAAGTGTTCTGAAAATTAGTCAGAGGAAATGGGGAGCCAAATGTTTGCTTTTCTTAATGAATCTTGGCCGTGTTTCCAAATATTTAAATGTAAAATATGTATCATTTAACCACAACTTCAATGTTAAGAGCAAACACAAAGCAGATGGTTAAATGGCATGCATTTTAAAGTATTAATCCCAAACAACCTACACATGCAATTTTCAAATAAGAATAAGCCCTATTACGTCTCCACAGATAGGAATGTTAAAAATTATTGCTTGATTTTCAGTTTCAGATCAAGTTTTGTAAGAATGTGTTTTATTTCCTACCACGTTATGTCACTGTTTTTTTTTTTAAGATTATTTATTTATTTATAATGAGAGAGAGGCAGAGACAGAAGCAGGCCCCATGCAGGGAGCCCAACGTGGGACTCGATCTCGGGACTCCAGAATCAGGCCCTGGGCTGAAGGCGGCGCTGCCCCTCACTGTTGGCTTTTAAAGAGACACATAGCTGCTAAGGTCCCAGGACAGTGAGGTTTCCTACTGAATCACTCATGATGGGGTTTGATCCTGAGCCTTTGGGGCAATCCAGTTTATTTTTATTTCTGGCACCGGAAAGCAGCTTTTCCTCAGAGAAGGCCTCCCCAGCTTGCCTTATCAGTATTCACAAGACTCTGGGTCTGTAAATGCAGGAAAGCATTGATATTTTGGTGCTGAAGTATAAACTGATGTGAGTTAAATTGGAGAGAAGATTTGTAGTGCATGCCTGTTGGCAAATAAGATGTTTCTGCAGTTATTTGCACGTTGGAAGAGACATGGTCTCTTCCTTAGCGGCTCTCTTCCTTGGGGCAGAGAGGAGGACGGCTGGTTCTCATTTGGCTGTGGCCAGAAATCAGGAAGACAGAGGATGGTTCCTGGGGGACAGTTTTCCTGTCTGCCCTAAGAACAGCTTATATTGTCCATCCTATTCATTTCTATTTACTTGTTTTTATTTAATTTTTAATTTCTCAAGCTCTCCTCTCTATGGATTTCTAGGGGAAGGACTGGAACTCTCTCTCTCTCTCTCTCTTTAAAAGATGTTATTTGCCAGGGCCCAGGGGCAGAGGGAGAGGGAGAAACAGACTCCCTGCTGAGCAGGGAGCCTGACATGGGGCTCGATCCCAGGATCCAGGATTATGACCTTCACTCTCGTAAAGATCTCGTAAAGATCTCCGAAGGCAGATGCTTAATCTACTGAGCCACCCAGGTGCCCCAGGATGGGAACTCTGTTTTGTTTTTTTCTTAAAGATCAGACCAGGTTTTTGTTTTTTTTTTTTTAATTTAATTCAATTAATTAACATATAGTGTATTATTGGTTTCAGAGGTAGAGTTAAGTGATTCATCAGTCTGATATAACACCCAGTTCCATCACGTTGTTTCCTTCATGCCCATCACCCAGTGACCCCGTCCACACACCCCTCTCCCTTCCAGTGACTCTCAGTTTGTTTCCTGTGATTAAGTGTCTCTAATAGTTTGTCTCTCTCTCTCTGATTTCATCTTGTTTTATTTTTCCTTCCCTTCCCCTGTGATCCTCTGTTTGGTTTCTTAAATTCCACATATGAGTGAGATCATGTGATAATTGTCTTTCTCTGTTTGACTGACTTCACTTAGCATAATACCCTCCAGTTCCATCTACGTGATTGCAAATGGCAAGATTCCATTTTTTGATGGCTGAGTAGTAGTCCATTGCATATAGACCACATCTTTTGTATCCATTCATCTGTCGATGGACATCTGGGCTCTTTCCACACTTTGGCTATTGTGGACATTGCTGCTGTGAACATTGGGGTGCAGGTGTCCCAGCGTTTCACTGCATCTGTATCTTTGGGGTAAATCCCCAGTAGTGCAATTGCTGGGTCGTAGGGTAGCTCTGTACCTCCACACAGTTTTCCAAAGTGGCTGCACCAGCCTGCATTCCCTCCAATAGTGCAAGAGGGTCCCCCTTCTCCGCACAGCACAGGAATTCTTTAATGGCCCTGACCGCTTTAGTTCAAGTGGCACCATGACCAGGAAATCAGCATGTGCTGGGGTCAGACTCACCTGGGCTTGATTTGGGGTCTGTCACCTGATAGCTTTGTGAGATAGGTTCCCTGTGTGTCAGTTATCTCAGCTATAAGATGGGTCACTGTAGGGACTAAGAGAGTTCATGAAAAGCACTTGGCATATAATAATGATCCTGTGCCTATCTCCTATCTATCATCTATCTATCTATCATCTTCATCATCATCATCATTGTCTTATCTACCTGTTTATTCTCTCCTCTCGCTATTTCATATGTATATAAACTATGTATTCTATAGGGATGAATAGATAGTGAGAAAGAGAAAAGAGATGGAGAGGAAAGGAAGAGGCAGTGGAGGAGGTGTCCCAGTTCTTCTGGGGTAACTTCGACTTCGTTTTTGTGGCTGGGAAATCCCTCGGGCATACACGAAGGCCTAAGTGATACGGTGAGTGCATGTCTATTCCCCATGCAAGTTAAGAGGCAGAGCCATGCAGGGTCAACCGGAGCTACCCTAATTCTCTTTCCCAGTCCTCTTTCCCGTCTTTCTTCTCTTTTCTCCTGCCAGGAACTTACCCTGAATCGTTTTTCATACTTTCACTATTAGGTTCGTTTCCATTCGAAACAAATTGTTTTGCCTGCTTTTAAACTTTAGTGAAATAATACACTCTATGTAGCTTTCTGAAACTTGCTTTCAATGTCTAATATATATTTTTGCGTTTAAATTTTTCGATTTATTTCTATTTTTTTCTAATGTTATATTTTCTTTTTTCTTTTTTAATGTTATCTTTTCAACATTCATATGCTGAGACACAGACCTCCAGCGTGCTCATTTTACCTGCTCTTCCACGTGTTTCCTTGTTTTCTCCTGGTGGAGTTTCCTTCTCCAGCCTTCCTCCTGCACTGTTTTACTCCGTCTATTTTTTTTCTTAAATTTCTCCCCTCATGTTCACCCAGTGAGATGCGGATCTGGCAAGAGGACAGGAAAAGCCATGTCTGGTTCGTTGCTGACCTTCGGGAACACTGTCCTGATCCCTGTGATGGATACAGTGTATTTGGACATAGTTCAAATATGCATCATAAGCCTGTCAGGCATAAAAAGATTTTACCAGATAACATGTGCAAAAGATATCTGGAGTAGGGGGCCTGGATAGCGATGGTGGACGTTGTATGGCAATAAAAAAACAACAGGGTTTGGACAGCACCCTGAAGATGGTTTCAGAGAAAGGAAAACGCCAAAGCGCCGTTGGATCTCCTCTGGCACGTCCCCGTGGTATCACTCCTATCCAGTTCCTCCCTTCCTTTCTTGCCGTGGCCATCCTGGTTCTCTTCCCAGGGCTGCAACAACAGCTTCCAGGCCTTTTTCTCTTCTCCATTCCTCACTGGTTGGCTCTACTCCCTGCCCGTGACTGAATAGCAGAAGCATCCCGCCCTTGCCAGCTCCACAATGACCCTGGGCCATCCCCACGAGGTTTCCTAGCTGCCCAGGCTCGAAAAGCATTTTGGTCCATGATGGGTGAGGAGCTAAGGATGCCTGACAGTGGGTGACCCATCCGGTCTTACCTCTGCTGGGAAGAGGCGTCCAGGCTCCACTGCTGTGCTCTACTCCAAAAAGTCAACACCCTACACCTCCTTCTTCAAAATCCTGCTCTGTTAGGTAACCTACCTCCTACACTTAGCCACGGGGTTCCCCTGTTCTGATTTCTCGGAGGCTCTCTCTAGTCACGCTTGTGTTGTGCCCTCACTCTTTGGAATGGCATGACGGCCGTGCCCGCTACGGCTCCCACTCTCCCAGTGCTCGCTGGCAAATACCTGACTTGTGCCTAAACCTGTCGTGTCCTGTGTTCTCTGCTTTCCTGAGGCAGCTCCAGCCCCCTAGATCAGACTCCCGCTGCCCCACTGAACTCCCACTCAGCTCGTAGCCGTGCATTGAGGCCAATGCTCCCCGATCCACCCAGGCTGAAGGAACCCTTCCTTCAGAACCACATGCACCCATCTGCCTCACTGGTGGCCCTTGGGGTAATGGCTCTCCACTTGATTGAGCTCTTCCCTTATTTTTATACTTGGCTTCTTGAAGCTGGAGACTGCTTCTTATCTTTGGATTCTCCTCCACTAATGAAGAGCCCCTCATACCTCACAGTGTGGTGTCCTCTGCCCAGAAAAGATGCTTAATATTTGCTTGATAAGTGAAGCTGCCTAGAGCAGGTGGCAGGAGGCGGCAAGCATAGGGAGTTGGCCTGCAAGGGTTTTGCACCCCCTAGTGCTCACTGAGGCAAGAAATTTGGAGTGGCTGGCCATCTGTCCCAGGTGCCACCAGACTCTAGAAAGCAAGGAATATTGATATAGGTTGGAACTTTGAAGGAAATCTTTCCCGTCAATGGTAAGTAAGGGTGAAAATCCATGTGGAAAAAAACGACGTGTTTCACCTCACTGAATTTTACTCCCCTAGCCTTTCCCAATTTGCACGTGTTCCTCTGTTAGCTCCCCCAAGACTTGCTTTGTATCACCTGTGTGCATGGCCTTTCACTCTCCCCTCTCTGCTGGGTATACTAAGAAGAGGAGGTGCAGTGGGAGTCTCCAGTCCTCAGGGAATCAGTGTTTGCAGGCACAGAGCTCAGTCTCTGTTATATTTGCCTCCAAGCCTGACTTCTTTGATGGCAGGTCAGTAGTATAAGGAGATATGAACTTGGAGGTCACCTTACATCTTGGTTTGTAGCAAGCAGCACAGTTAGGACTACTAGCCGTGTGACCTGGCAAGTTCCCTCACCTCTCTCTGCTCCCCTTTCTCCATATGTCAAACAGATAGAATAATAGCCCTACCCCTAGCAATGCTTAGAAGGAATGACATAATAACAATAACAGCAATAGCAGACCAATATTACCAATATTTATCAGATTGTCACTATATGCTCAGCACTGTACTGGGCTCTCTTCATGCATTAATGTTTCTTTTTAAAAAAAATTTTTAAAATGAGCTCCATGGCCAGTGTGGAGCCCAATACAGGGCTTGAATTCATGTCTCTGAGATTAAGACCCGAGCTGAGATCAAGAGCTGGATTTTTAACCAACTGAGCCACCTAGGTGTCCTCATGTATTAATTAATTTTTACTACAATCCTATGCATTAGACATTATTATTATATCTAATAATAGATATAATATATCTATACTTCCTAGAAAAGGAAAAAGAGGCATAGAACAATTGACAAGCTTGACCAGGGTGACACAGCTAGTAACTGGTAGGGCTGGGATTTGAATCCAGGTGATCTGGCTGCCTGAGCCCAAATTCTGACCACCGTTCTATGATGCATTCAGAATCCTAGGCCAAAGTGATGTCGATGAAAATGGCAGGGTAAAGATCTCTGAAAATTCTCTCTTCCATAAAAGCAATAAGAAAACTGGTGAATATGGTTGGAACTCACATATTCTAGAGCCCTGGAAGCTAACCAAAGCTCCTCACAATTGTGGGAGTGTTTATTTAGGAAAAATGACTGAATTTCAGTAAGAACAACAAGCTTTATGGTGTTTTAAGTTACCTTATTCCGAATCTCCCTTTCAGCTCTACAGTAACCTGAAAAATTAACAGCCTGAAAATGAAATTACATTGAACTCTAGTAGTCTGGCAGCCACCAGAGGGAGCAGAATGGCATGGGAACTCCTTTAAAGCCTTGTTTTCAGAGAATTGCCATTATTTGACCTTTCTAGTTATTCTCTGGGAGACACTCCTTGCAAAGTTGTCTTTATTTGGTTAACTCAAATTTGTCTATTGAGGAAAACCAAGGCACTTATTGGGAACAGTTAGAAGCAACGGATTAACTTTGTGATGACCTGATTACCCGAGGCAGCGGAAAATGGTTGGGACTCCCAACGAACTTGCAAGGAAGACAAACATGAAAATTGAAAGAAAAAAAACACCTGAAGCAAGAGAGTCTCACAGAAGCTCTGAAAAGCTCCGACATATTCTTGGGAATCTAGAGTTACACACATGCATGAGGATGTGCATGTTCAGGAAAGAGTTGTACTTTTGAGTACAACTGAGTTGTACACTGCATAGATTATAAATTGTCACTTGTGGCTGATATTGAAGCTCTCTGTGCAAATGGGAAGTGAGGGCTAAGACAGAGTTATAACTTGCCCGTCTTGAGTGTGGAAGATGTGCCCCAACATACACACAGAACCCCAAAATAAAGACTAGGAAATTTATTGGTTCTAGAAGTTAAGTAAAATGAATCACTGTGTGATTATTAGCCAACCACTAAACAAATGAGTAGAGATTTCAGTGGCCACACATTACAAAGAATACAGATAGTGCAGAATTAGTCCAGAGAAGCAAGCAAACAAACAACATTTAGACAAGCACAGGAAATAAAAGCAACAAAGATTGAATTGGAAGAAGCGAAGCTTTCTTATTTGCAGATGACATGATCTTATATGTAAAAAGTTTTGAAGAATTTACTAAAAAAACTGTTAGAGCTGATAGACAAATTCACCGTGGTTGCAGGATATAATAATACATAAAGTCATTGTATTTCTATAGACTAGCAATGAACGATATGAAAATCAAATCAAAGAAGCAATTCCTTTTACCCTTGCATCAAAAAGAACGAAATACTAATAATAATTGAGCAGGTGAAGTATAAGGCTCGTACACTGATAGCTACAAAATGCTGTTGTAAGAAATCAAGTATTTCTAAATAAATAGATGGAAAATCATCTGTGTTCATGGATTGGAAGCCTTGATATTATTAAGATGTCAATATTCCCCGAACAGATCTACATAGTCAATACAGTCCTTATCACAATTCCAATTGTCGTCGTTTTTTTTTTAAATAGACAAGCTGATTCTAAAATTTATATGAACTTACAAAAACCCCCGAATAGCCAAAAATCTTAAAAAGAAGAAAGTGGGAGGGCTCATACTTTCTGACCTCAGAATTTAGTACAAAGGTATAGAATTCAAAATAATGTGGTACTGGCATAAGGCTAGACATATAGATTAATGGAATAGAATAGAGATCTCACAAATAAAGCCAAAAGTCTATGGTCAATAGACTTTCCAAAAGAGTACCAAGCCCATTCAATGGGGGAAGGAATTCCACATGCAAAGTAATGTATTTGGACCTCTACCTCACATCATATAAATTAATTAACCCAAAGTGTATCAAGAAACTCAATATCACAGCCAAAACTATAAAGTTTTGGAAGGATACTGGTATAAATCTTTGTGACCTTGAACTAGGCAACAATTGCTTAGATAGGACACCAAAAGCATAGGAAGTAATAGAAAAAAAAAGAGATTAATGTAACTTTATAAAAAGTAAAAACTTTGGTGGATCAAAGAACACTAACAAGAACGTGCAAAGGCAACTCACAGACTAGAGAACATGTTTATAAGTCATATATCTGATAAGGGTTAGTATCTAGAATATATTAGAGAATTCTTACAATGCAACAATAAAAAGATGACCCAATTTATAAAAGAGCAAAAGACTTGAATAACATTCCTCAAATAATATATGCCAATGACCATTACACATGTGAAAAGATGCTCGACATCTTTAGTCATCAGAGAAATACACTTAAAACCTCACGGAGATACCATTTTACATCTACTAGGACAGTTATGATCAAATACAAGAAGATAACGAGTTTTGGCCAGAGGACGGGGAAGGAATTGTGTAGCGCCTGTGGAGAACAGTTGGGCAGTTCTTCAAAAAGTTAAGCATGTAATTCCTGTATGATCCAGTAACCTCACTCCTAGGTTTATACCCAAGAGATTTGAAAACATACATTTGAACAAAATCCTGTACGTAAATGTTCACAGCAACATTATTCATAAAAGCCATAAAGCAGTAACAACATAAATATCCACCACCTGATGAATGGATACACAAAATGTGGCATATCCATACCATGGAATATTATTCAACTCTAAAAGGAATGAACTGCTGACACCTCTTTTAACGTGAATGAGCCTTGAAGACATTGTGTCAAGTGGAAGAAGCTAGCCACAAAGGACCACGTATTGTGGTGTGATTCTATTTTTTATCTTTTCCTTTTTTTAGAGAGAGAGAGAGAGAGAGAGAGAGAGAGAGAGAGAATATAGGGTGGAGGAGTAAGGGGAGAGGCTGAGAGAATCCCAAGCAGACTCCACGCCAGTATGGAGCCCCATGTGGGGCTCGATCTCACCACCCTGAGATCATGACTAAATCAAGAGTTAGACCCTCAACCAACTGAGCCATCCAGGTGCCCCTGTGTGATTCTATTTCTATGGAATGTTGAGAGTAGACAAATCCCTACAGACAAAGGGCTCTTGGTTGGGAGGAGTCGGGTGATGGTAATGGGTATGGGGTTTATTTTGGAGATGATAAAAATGTTCTGGAATTAGATAGTGATGATGGCTCTACAGTGTGAATAAATTAAAAACAACTGAGTTGTACACTTTATTTTTTAAAAAAATTTGTTTATTTATTTGACAGAGAGGGAGAGAAAAAGAGACAGAACACAAGCAAGCAGAGGGGCAGGCAGAAGCAAGCTCCCCGCTGAGTGGAGAACCCGACATGGGGCTTGACCCCAGGACCCTAGGATCATCACCTGAGCCGAGGGCAGATGCTTCACTGAAAGAGCCACCCGGATGCCCCTGAACTGTATGCTTGAAAATGGTGACATTTATGGTGTGGCAATTATATCTCAATTAAAAAAAATGTTAGCAGCATTGCCTGGCTATGGTAAGGACTAGTCATTGACATCTAACTTGTGCGGTGCTTAGTAGTTGCTAGACAGTGTGCAAAGTCTATGTACGATGTCATTTAGTCCGTACAACAACCTTCATCACGGCATAGAAGGTCAAACAGAGTCTGGGACCACATAGCTGGTGAGCCGCAGAAGCTGGGACGTGAACACAGGCACCTGATTCTATTTTGTTTTATTTTTTTATTTTTTTTAATTTTTATTTATTTATGATAGTTACAGAGAGAGAGAGAGAGAGAGAGGCAGAGACATAGGCAGAGGGAGAAGCAGGCTCCATGCACCGGGAGCCCGACGTGGGATTCGATCCCGGGTCTCCGGGATCGTGCCCCGGGCCAAAGGCAGGTGCTAAACGGCTGCGCCACCCAGGGATCCCCCCAGGCACCTGATTCTAGAACCCATGTTTTTAATCCCTCTGCTTCCCCACCCATTCCTCACTGCTACGGGATCTTCGGTTTTCTTCTTATGCCCGGATGGGTTGGATAACTTAACCAACCTTTTCCTAGACCGATGGAAGGGATACAATTTGCCTTTCCAACTTCTATGAACAAATCTAACTCTCTACATCGGCAATAAAAGCAAAAGCAATAGGGTAATTACTGTTAAATGAGCCTCAGGTTTTTTTATTCTTTGGGGGAAAAAATGAAGTCCTTGCCAAGGAGACTTAGGGCCTGGCTTTCCATGGTTTGCACCTATGTCACATGGTCGTACTGGGGCTGAGCCTGACTGCTCTCCCACGAGGTGATCGTTGGAGGCTGGAACAGCGCGATGGGGGATCCAGCATGAGGGGATCACAGCCCCGTGTCTGAGCTATTGGGAGGAGTGTGATTCATTGTAGACAAAGGTTTGGTCCCCTTCAAAAGGAGAGGAAGCTAATATTATTTATGCAGGAAGCTAGGATCTGACAAAACTCCAATGCCAGCCACTATTGTCCAATGCCAGTTTTTATTTCAACTTCTTTATAATCAACTGTCTTTGTTGTTGTATTGATCCTTTAATTTTATGAGATATCTGTTGGTTTAGGTTGCAGGACATATAATGAAGAGATATAGGCCAAATGAATATGTCACGTATTTAGGTTATGCACAGTGGAGCATGGGGCCAGGATTGTGACAGGGTTTGATTGAAACTTCTGGAAATATTAATCCAAGACACCAAGCTCTGAATCTACTCAACTGATGGTCAATGACCAAATTATTGTGTGATTTTCTCACTTCCCAGGACCCCCTCCCCACCTCTCCACCCTCACCCCCGGGGCAGGACAGGGGTGCATCCTCCTTTCCTCATGCTCCCTATTGGGCATGAATCAACATTTCCGACACTCTTTTCTTGCTTGTGTGCAGGAGTGAATTATTTCTTGAGTTCAGAAGGAAAGCCTGGCTCTCTCAGCAAGGCCCTGGGTATCAAACTCATCATTCCCACACCCAGGCCTTCAATCCTTTGTCTCTTATGGGAAGCAGGATGCCACTCTTTGCAATTGCTACCCTGTGTGAAGGCTGGTGTTGGTCTCTTTGGGTTCCAGCTGTGATCCTATAGGCAAATCCTGCCTACACGATCTCAATAGGTGAGCCATACTTGATGAGCTGCCCATTCTCCAGCGTCCCTGGGCTGACTCTGACTGTGTGCACAGCCTTGGCAGTGTCAAGATAGACTCTTATGGCCTGTTGGCTTTGGCAGTCCTATGACTTAGATTCCACTTCTGTCTTTTAGGTTTTTTTCTTTTTCTTTTTAACTTTATTATGGAATAATTGGCGAATATAATTGTATATATTTAAAGCACACCATGTGATCATCTGATACACATACACATGGTAGAGTGACTACCAAGGGCAAGATAATTAACATATCCGTCACCTCACATAGTGAACACAGTTTGCTTTTCTTTTTTGTGGTCAGAATGCTCAGGATCTACTCTCAACAACTTTCAAGGATGTGATACTGTATTATTAACTATAGTCCATCTCTTAGCTTTTTTTGGGCCCTGTATTATATAATCTGTTACTGAGAGGGTTTTGGAAAATCTTTTAAGGGCTTCAAAGGCTTTTTTCAAAAGACTGTCAGCTTTGCCCTGCTCAACTGGATTCGCTGGAGCCCTTCACGAGCACTCTTTTTCCATGGTGTTCTGGAGTCACTCCTGACCCCTTGATTAGCTGGGGCCAGAGGAAGTGACCAACAACGGCTGAGCAGTGTGCGTCCCAGAAACGGAGTACGTGTCTGGCGTGGTTTCAGTGGGAGGCAGGATGGCCCATCGCAGGTCTGCTATGACCTGCTGTGGGAGCAGGACGAGTTACTCGCCTTCTCAGACCCCTTTCTCTATAATTCTGCTCCGAACAGCCCGCCTTGGGCTTTTGTGAAAAACAAATAAGAAAGTCTGTGAAGAGTCCTCAGCACATTCCTGCTATCATTCTACTCTCGCTGCTCAGAATGTAAGAGTTAACACTCACTTACAGTTCCTCAACTTGAATTTAAGATAGATGATGCTATGGGGCTCCCCAAATATTGTCCTTTTGTGTTTTTCTAACATTGTTTGATTTTTATGCTAAGTGGCCACTTGCTGGTTCCGGGCACTGTGGCCAGTGTTCTGCACATGTAATTTCCTGATAAACAGGCAGGGCTCGCAGAGTGTCATCACAAGGCAACCCTTACGATGAGTCTCGTTGCTTCTTCAGACTCATTCTCTGGGGCCAATTCCTCCCCCTGCCCCAGGGTGGAAGCCTGGGAGCAGATCCCACGACCTTTCTGGTCCTTCTTAGGTAACAAAAAAACAAAACAAAAAAAACCCCTCTGGCTGCTGTGGTCTCCCCAGGCAGACTCAGTTCAGTAATTAAAACACGTTCATTCCCACATGATGGCCCGAACTTCTCAAGTTCATTTACAGTTAGCGCTTCTGTCATTCCCTCTCCCTGAGTGCTCCCTTCCCTCGGGTCTTGGGAAGACTGAAAGCCATTGGTGGGCAGGGCCGTGGGCTCTGCCTCCATTCCAGGCACTGTCTTTGGATGTGGGGAAGGGACCCCTTCCCTCAGCCGTTGGGCCGCCGTCTTGGGCAGGCACTAGCCTGCGGCCGGGGTCTGCGGGCTCCCTCCGTGTGGCCCGTGTCTGGGCTGTCACACACACTCCATCTCTTCCTCCTGACAAACCCTCTGAGACTGTCAGCTTTCCTCACTCGGAAGCCTTTCTCCAGAGCCAGAGGTGGACACAGTTGCTCACCCTTCAGATTTTTCCAGGGGTGGGTATGACCCCAGTCCTCTGTGTCCCACAGTTTACAGGCTGCAGGAGACATCGAGACGCTTTCTCTCTTCTCACCTTGTACAGTTTCAGGGCATCGTGCTGTGCCTGGGACGCTCAGGAACTAGAAGAGGCCTTGTGGTGTGGTGGTTGGACTCAAAGACTCTGCCTTCAGAATCTCAGCTCTGGGTTCCCATGCCAGCTCTGCCAGGTGCTGGCCACGTGATCCGGGGCAGGCTCCTCCAACCACTCTGTGCCTCAGTTTCCTTATCCACTTGATAGGCTGATCATAGGGCCTATCTCACAGGACTTTTATGCAGATGAAATAAGACAAAATTTGGAAAGTGTTTATAGCAGTTCCTGAGACAGTTCAGCCACTACTCAGGTATTTGCTAAATAAGTGTCGGGCAAAGGAGAGTTTGAATAAATAATAAGGGCAAGAGAATGACAATTTTACCAGGCATTCTCTAATTTCAAGAGTTCTGAGTTTTTGCCGCCCGATTCTCTTGTGGGTGATGATGCCCTGCCGACAGCCACATCACCCTGAGACACGGCCGGTGCTCTCGGAGGGTCTGGAGGCCTCACTGAGTATTAGCAGATACCCCGTCTGGGTTCACTCCCGGTGCCAGGAATGCTACGAAGTATGTGTCTAGGGAAGGTGACTCAAGGCATTGCAAGGGATGACCACAGCAAGAGTTCCCAGACACAACTTTTCAGAAAGGGTTTCTGGGAACAGCAAAATCAGGGGTGGACGCCGAGAGTTGTATTTTGCAATATTCTGCGAGTACCGCAGCCTGCTTATCCCACATCTTGTTCTGCTCTATTCCTTACTGTCTGCTCTGAAGATGGCTATCCTCGTGGATTATGGGACATTTCTGAGTATCTGGAGACAATTAATTATCCTAGTCTTGACATGCCTGAGGGGCTAACGCAGCAACACAGAGAAATGATGTAATTTAGCTAGTCACGTAGCACGGGGGAGGCCGAGCCGGGTCAGTTCTCTGGACTCCAGGCTTACATTTAATCTGATGAGACTCAGCACCGCGCTCTTATCCCAGCCCCGACTTTGTTTAGTCACAGAAGCTGTTAACATAATTTCAGAGATGTGTGGCCAGGGTCATTTGGTGAAAATGACGTTACCAGGAAGCTAAAATACTCAAAGCTCTGGAGAAGGTTGTGGGTCAGGATCGTGTAGGGGGAAAAAATCAAAACAAGACCAGAAATCAGCTATAAATATCAACAAAAGGGAAACTGTTTTACTATGTACAATATGAAGATGGGATAAAAACATGACCATTTCATTGATAACTTCTAAAACATACCAAGGCTGGTGTAGCCTCTGAAGTTTTTGATAGCTCGAATTCAGAATAAACAATTTGCAGTTGCCCATTTGCATTTGTGCTTGAGTCAATTTGTAAATGCACACTTGTATTTATGTCTGGCCATGTAGGAATTCACTCTTTATTTATTTTCTAGGAGATTTATTTATTTTTGAGAGTGAGAACAAGAGCAAGAGCGAGAGCGAGAGCGAGCGTGTGCAGGAGCAGGGGGAGGAGCAGAGGGAGAAGCAGACTCCCTGCTGAGTGCACATCCAGGACCTGAAACCATGACAGGGACCGAAGACAGACACTTAACCAACTGAGCCACCCAGGAATTCTTTTTAAAAGAAAGTTTTATGAAGGCTCAAAAAAAGTTGGAAAGATACCCATCTTCTATTTTCTACTTTTTCTCAGTCTTTTTCCTGATTCCCTTGGAGTGAGGCAAAGGGTAAGGAAAAGAGAATGGGTTCTGAAATTATACAGACTTGGGTTCAAATTCCGAGTCGGTTACTAGTGGCATGGCCATGGGCAATTTGCTTAGCCTCTCTGAGACCTTCTGTGTCCTCATCTACGGAAGGCTTACGGTAATTCTTACCTCACAGGGTTGAAGTAAGCAAAACCCTTACCAAATGCTCGATTGACAAAAGACGCTTAGTTAAGTGTGGGCGGCAGAAATCTTAGACTCATTTAAAATGCCAATTCAGAATAGATTTATCAAAACAGCATGGCATAGGTGCAAAGATGGATGAAAAGAACAGAATAAAGAGCTCAGAAATTGACCTACACATATATTGTCAGTTGATTTTTGACCAAAGTTTCAAAACAACTCAATGGGCAAAGGATAGTCTTTTCAAAAAATGATGCTGGAGCAACTGGACAACCATATGCAAAAAGAAAATGAATCTTGATCCATACCTTGCATTACATATAAAAATTAATTTGGCATGAATCACAGACCTAAGTGTAGGAGCTAAAGCTATAAAATTTATAGGAGAAAATTTTTTTGACCTTGGGTTAGACAAAAATTTATGATACAAAAAAGCATACCAAAAATTTTTGATGAATTGGTCTCCATCAGTAGGAATAAAGTTTTGCTCTTCAAAAGATACTTACAAAATGGAAATGGTGGGCACCTGGGTGGCTCAGTCGGTTAAGCGTCTGCCTTTGGTTCAGGTCATGACCCCAAGGTCCTGTGACATAGCCCAGCATCGGGCTCCCTGCTCAGTGGAGAGGCTGCTTCATCCTCTCCTTCTACTTGTTCTCTCTCTCTCTCTCTGTCAAATAAATAAATAAAATCTTAAAAAAAAAAAGAAAATGGAAATGCAAGTCACAGACTAGGATTAAATATTTGGAAAATGGATTTACTTCTCTAATATTGCTGTCTTTTGAAACTGTGGCACGGAGTAGATATCATTAATAATTCCTGTGAGTCCCTATCCTCTCTCTGATAAAATGCACCTTTCAGAGGCTTTTCCTTCCTTCCCTACTATGTATGCCATTATTCACTGCCATAATTCTTGTCGTACCATTAGGGGTGAGAGCTGGAGAGAAGATTGAGCTGTGTGTAATGAGATGGCAAGCCGCACATCTTAGATCATATTCTTGGTGGTAGAGAAAAGAACAACAATAAAAAATCTGGAGTCAGGCACATGGGTGTCCGGAAGCCACCTAAAAGCTCTTGTTAGCAACCAGACACTCTCAAAGATGACCCCAAAAAGCACAGAGTGCACACGTTCTGTCAGAAATGGTGCGAAGTGCTGTGCGTCATTTCATCTAAGTGTAGGAGAAACATCTACGCATCAGTGAGCATGGAGTCCCCGCAGCAGAGACACTGAGCAGGCATCCAGCAGAGCTTCATCCAGGCTCTTCCCTCCCTTATGCCTGTAAACGATTTTGCTCTTCCTATGTCTCTGAATGGCTTTGTCTTCTGGACTTCATTCTAGATTCATCTGTCTTTCATTGGTTTTACTGTTTTGGGACTATTGGCTTGATTTTGGGAATTTCTCTTCTTTGAAACTTCGGCCTCTGGCTTCCTGGCACCAGGCTTCGTGTTTCCTTGCTCCTTCAACCAGCTATCCATTTTTTTTCCATCTCTTCTCTGCCTCCTCAGTTTCCAGTTTCCAGTGTTTGGCCACTGATGGGTGATTACTAATCTCATATGTCCCAAGCTCCATAATCTACGATACTGGGACCCACAATCAACAGACATGTGTGTCTTATGGGTATTGCTTGTTCTGATGACCCTGACCAACCACTGCAGGTGCAGCTGATCAGGAACCTAGGATAAATACAGGCATAAGGGAGGGAAGAGCCTGGATGAAGCTCTGCTGGATGCCTGCTCGGTGTCTCTGCTGCTGGGACTCCATGCCAAGCTGAAAAGGCCAAATCTGCCTTAGCCAAGGTAGCTGTGGAGCTTCCAAGTATTGCCGCCACAGTGAGGATGTCTTGAGTGGCGTGAGCAAAGGCCGCATGTATGGATGACCTCGGGGTTGGAGTGGTCAGGGCTTATACGTTGGAGCCAGGTGGGGACTTACGGGCGAACACAGCCTAAACCATAAGGTGAGTAGACCAGCGGAGAAAGCAGCATCCTGTGCTCATTAGCCTGTTGTTCCCTCAGGTGGACCCGAGCCCGAGGGTCAGGCCGGGAACGCGCCCGTGTGTGGACGATGTGACCCCAGGTGGGAACACGGATGTTGCCGTGCTTGCCCTCAGCATCAGTTTGACAACAGCAGAACCACGAGAAGTGTCTTCTCCAGAGTCCATGCCCCGAGACAGTCTGGCTGCAACTCGCAGGCCACAGACCCCTGGGTGCGAGGATCCCTCCCGGTTTACTTTAACTTAGAACAATAACCTCTGAGAGCGAGCATCCCGGGGAGCGGAGGGACCGACATCAAAGTCTTCCGTCCCTTTTCCGATTTTGATCACAGCGACCGTTTTAACACAAGGGCTACGCAGGTTTTAAAAGGCTGAACTGTACTCAGCAGGTCACCAGCTGCTCCCCCCGCCAGGACCCGCCAGAGCCGGCAGAGGGATGCGCAGCTGGAGGGGAGTGGCGGCAAATCCTGCCCACGGCGGCCCGCGCCGTGTCCCACCTGCGCTTCACGCAGGCTATGCACAAGAATCTGGAAGGGGTATTTTAATGATGAGAAATAAATACATGACCTTGATGCAGAAGACAGGACGAACCTCTCCAAGTTTTAAAAAAAGGTGATCGTGCAGCAGGTGGCCTTAAATCTTAGGGTGATTAAGCTGACAGGGATGCAAAGGCTCACGCAGTTCCTATAATGCTCCGCGCCCAGGCTCTCACACCAACCCCTTAGCAAGGAGGCGGCTGAGCGCGGGAAGGTTCAGTAAGGATTTATGACATTTGCATCGTCAATGGAAGAACTGAAACGTAAGCCCTAGTTTCTTGACAGGAAATCCTGCCCTTGCTTCCAACTGTCTTTTAGCCAGATGATGGTATCTGGCTGCCTCTGAAGACCTGCCGAAGGCATCCTGGTTATTCCCCAAGAGGGACCTGAAGCACAAACTAATTTTCAACGGGAGCGGACTTTGCGAGAACGGTTCCAACCGGGCACATTCTTTTCTCCTCTTTCCACTCATTTTCAGGGCCACCTGGAAACTCTGGCTCGGGGCTGAGGCGTGAGGAGCCATCCCCGCTCCCCAGTCTTTTTCTTTGCACAGCTGCGAAGTTCAGTGAGTTGAACTGCAGCGCCTTGAGTTCACTGTTCACTCTGCCACGACCAACCTCTGTTGTAAATCTTCCTCCCGGAACACGTGACGATGCATTTCTTGACTATATATCCCAACCGCAGCAGCAGACTTGTCAGAGCGCTGAGCCCCGCGGGGAGGAAGGACGCTCCTGGACTTGGCCATCTAGCAGCTCCGGACCTTGTGGAACAATCTGCAGCCTTCGGTAAGTTAGCAACGCGCCCTGGCCTCAGAGCCCTTTGAGAGGAGGCTGTTTCGTGCACTTAGTAGATGAGGTTTTCCTTCCCTTTCTCTGCTCTCAGGAAACGCAGTTTTGAATTAAAACTAGGTTTAGGTTTGAGAAGCAGCATGCAAGCTTTCGCTGCTTCCTGCTCAGTTAGAAAAAGTTGCCCAGGGACTAAAAAGGGGTTTTGGTTGTCTCTGTGCTCCCTTGTCTTGGACTGATTTTTCCCTTTTGCTTTCACGACTATGAAGGCAATGCTCTCTACGTGCTCACTTTAGGAAGCGCAGATGTGAGGCCGCGTATGCCTCAGCCCATTTCCCCGAGCCCTCCCTGCCTCCCCCCTGCCGCCCCTGCCCCATCCACTGTGGCCCCTCAGGGCTAACCCGTTCACTGTTTCGTGGGCCTCCTTCCCACGATTCCTCCGTGCAGTGCTCAGCTTTCTGGAAACTGCAATCCCACAAACCTCGGGCCAGCCTCCTTCCCGCCCGGCCAGCCCGTGGGAGTCTAACCTGCAGGTCTCTCCCCAGACCCCGGCTGAGTGCGCGGCGCTTCAATGCTGAAGATGGAGCCTCTGAACAGCACGCACCCCAGCACCGCGGCCCCCAGCAGCCACCTGGTGTCCCACGTGCCCGGCAGGGAAAGCGGCAATGGCAACGAGTACTTCTACGTTCTGGTCGTCATGTCCTTCTACGGCATTTTCTTGATCGGAATCATGCTGGGCTATATGAAATCCAAGAGGCGGGAGAAGAAGTCCAGCCTCCTGCTGCTATACAAAGACGAGGAGAGGCTCTGGGGGGAGGCCATGAAGCCGCTGCCCATGGTGTCCGGCCTGAGGTCCGTGCAGGTGCCCATGATGCTGAACATGCTGCAGGAGAGCGTGGCACCTGCCCTGTCCTGCACCCTCTGCTCCATGGAGGGAGACAGCGTGAGCTCCGAGTCCTCCTCCCCAGATGTGCACCTCACCATCCAGGAGGAGGGGGCGGATGACGAGCTGGGGGAGACTTCAGAGACGCTCCTCAACGAAAGCAGCGAGGGGTCCTCAGAGAACATCCACCAGAATTCCTAGCACCCCCAGGGCCTCCGGAGGCGGCCCCATCTGCCAGCAGCCTTAGAGAGAGGAAGGACACTTTTCGTGTCTGGTTTCACTTTTGCAGCGCAGCTGCCACTTTAAAGAGACCTTTGGCGAGCCCCTGCACGGGGTGGTGGGGGAGTCTGCAGCCAGGAGGGCACGCGGCCAGTGGTGCACACCTGCCACTGAAAAGCCCAAGGATGTGCGGTGTGCACCTTGACTTTGGGGTCTGGGGCTCGGGGTTCCAGTTCTGAATTCGGCAGGTCGCCGTGCTTGCTGTTGTTTTCTCGCTGGATGCCCTGGGTAACTGCCCGCTCCCGGGGCTGCCCGATGCCTAGGACGTGCTGAGGGGCTAGTTTTGATTTGCTAATTTGCCTAGAGCTTCGTTCTAGATCTGATGGGCTGTAAGTACCTCTATGGTGTACCTGTGGCATTTGTTCACAGCGGGTTACAGAGCTTCTTTTTGGAGGTCTTTTGGGTTGGAGGGGGATGTCTGATGGAGGACTTTTGATGGCAGAAAGCTGGAGATCCAAACCTGGTTCATTTGCATACAGTAAGAAAAAGCCACTTTCAAACTTGTTACCATTGGCTGGGATTATAAAAGAGAATCTGCTATTTCCACCCTTTGTCTAACCTGTGACCTTGAGCTCTGACCTCAGACCATCCAGCATCGCTTGCTGGCGTGACGTTTTCTCTCAGTTGGAAGAGCTTCCCCAGAATCGAATCTGTACTCTGAATAGCTGTACAGGGGACTTTTCCTGATCTTTCTAGAAGGGGTGATGGTGCACTTGAAGGAGGCTAAGCCCTTAGCTCTGCTGCTGCTTTTTCCCCGGCCTGGTTTTTCTGAGCTGGGAGCTGACACAACGTGGGCCTTCACAGTATGGCATTCCGTCACGTAGCGCAGACCTGGAAGGGTAGACTCAGGCAGAGGCTGGGGTCTGGGTTCTGTTTTCTGATCCTGAGCTGATTTGCTGTGTGGTCCTGGGCATGTCATCAAGAGGCTTACTGCCTTCATGAGACTCCTGAATCTAGATCCCCAGGGGGCTGGGAGGATGTCTTTGGATTTTAAGACTCTGTGATAAATCCTGTATGGCCTGGTGTGAGGAAGCTTGGAGAAAATATTTCCCACTTGGCCAGTTAGTCTGAGAACGGATCTGCTTATTTAAAGGAGCAGTTGGAGACTCAGAACACATGTAACTCGGAAATTTCGGGCGAATCACCACCCTGTTCGTGCTGTCATTTTCCCAGCAGTGAACCAGGGAGGCAGACACTGCATTTTACTGTGCAAAGTTCCCTGGGTAGTAGAATGTTAAGACTTCAGCTGAGAAACCAGAAGCCTAACAGAAAATGTTCAGGAATGCTTGCTAACGTCTCAGTGTATTCCTGCGGTCAGTAGCTTTGTGGCAGACTGGTTAGGCCCTTCAAGGCAAGCAGGAAGAGAAACACACCAAAAGGTCAAATTTAATTCTAGTAAAAACAAAAAAAAACCAAAAAACCCCCCAAATTTCTAAAACATACTCTCCTTTGATTGAAGATAGCAGTGTTCCCACGAAAGGGTTAACAGTAGAGGAGCTGGTTTATCAGTTTGCCCTAACATAGTGCTAGAGGACATTCATGTTTGGGGGGGAAAGGGCCCTCCTTCACTTTAAAATTCAGAGTGTGGATTTACTCCAAAGGGGGCTGTTGGGGGTGAAAGAAGCCAAGTTCAGTTTGGCCCCTTGCCTGGAATCACTTGAATTCTGAAGCTTTACTGCGACGGACATGTGCGTTGTCACATTTTCCATTGCTTAATCCTGAGGTTTGGTGCAAGTCTATCTGCGCCTGTTAAAAAAAAAAATGATGTATATACTTCCTTCTTATTCTATTAAGTTGTATAAAGTTGTCTTCTGTATTTAACAGTTTGTAATTTTCACACTATTTTTTAATTTAAATAAACAAACACGTTTTCCGCCCCCCCCCCCCCCCCCAAGAATACGCGTCCTCTCTCTGATTCTTCAGCACGACTGCAGTTTCCAGGACAAGCCCTCAGTCCCCAGCCGGCTCCGGCTCGGGCTCCGGGTCATCCTGCAGGCGGGAGGGGCGCGGGAAGGTGTAGCTGCCTGCGGCCCGGGCCCCGGAGCGAGCGGGCCTGGCGGGGCGCGCGGCCAAGCTGCAGGGCGGTCTGACCGCCGCCTCACTCTACACTCGGTGGCTTGCACCAGCCCTGGAATTGGAACATACGCAGGGCGACGCGGCAACCTGGTGCAAAGATGTTGCTCCGAATCTGGTCGCCAGGAAACATGTGGCTGGCACGAGGGCTAGGCCGCCACCGGCCCGGGGCGCACGGACTGGGACTGCCGGGCGGGAGCCCGCGGGGCGCACCGCGGAGCGGACTCCCCCCGGGCCGCGAAGCCGGGGGCGGGGCTGGAGGGACCGCCCCTCCCAGGCACCTGCCCGCCTGGCCCCGCCCCCCGAGCCAGGCTGAGCCCCGCCCCCCGGTCAGGTTCCGCCCCCTGGGCCAGGCGCCTCCCCTGAGTCAGGCTCCGCCCCCTGGATCAGGCTCCGCCCCCCAGTCAGGCTCCCACCCCTGGGTCAGGCTCCGCCCCCATTCAGGCTCCGCCCTCTAGGTCAGGCTCCCACCCCTGGGTCAGGCTCCGCCCCCAGTCAGGCTCCGCCCCCAGTCAGGCTCCGCCCCCTGGGTCAGGCTCCGCCCCTGGGTCAGGCTCCGCCCGGGGCTGCGCTCCCCGCCTGCCTGCGGCTGCAGCCTGTCTTTTATTCCGTTTCCACAGCCGGAAGTGCTGCAGAAAAATGACCAAACCAGTGACCCAGTTTGAGGGAGGCAGATGGACAGGGTGGCCTTGCTGTCATGTTTCTCTGTTTCCTGTGCGTTGAGCTTTCCTGTTTCAAGGAAACGTTGCATTAGGTCCCCAAATGACAGCCTCCCCGAAGTCTATCCGGCGGCCATGCCGCGGGGTCTGGATTCTTCCCAAAGCGCATCGAGGATCGCAGCTCACCAGCTGGTATTGGGACAACGTAAGATGAGAACGTGATCTGAAAAGACAAAGAAGCCTTTTTAATGTATCCTGGCTTAATGTCACTCTTGGTGAGGAAACAGTTAAAAAAAGTCTTTTTTTTTTTTTTTTTAAAAACCAGGGGCGGAAGAAGAGGGAATTCTAAACTCTAATTGTCCTAAAAATATGTAGAGTACACTATGTCGTTTTAATGGAATATTTGTTTTCTTTAAAAAAAAAAAAAAGAACTTCTAAGCAGAACCTAAGGCCCAAGGGGTTTAGTCTGTGTGGATTTACTCATGCATGTGAAAAACTGAGAAGGGAATTTGGCCCCCTGCACCTAGGATATTAGAAACATATTTTAAAGCACTTAAATGTTAGGGATGAGGTAAATGGATCCTCCTGCTTGCTCCATGCTGTTCTAATTACACCTTTGTACGTCAGAGGCCGGCAGGGATGCTGCACAGGAAAAGATTTCTTTCATGGACGCCACCATGGGAGCCGGATTACTGGGAAAGGCTGAAATGGGGCCCCGGGCAAGAGTGCTCTTGGCTCATGATTCTGGTTGAAAAGTAGACCCCAAGGCACATTTGAGAGTTGGAGGTTCCGTGGTCAGGCCCGCACTTCCAGGGCTCAGCTGAAGGAGGGTCACTTATCGGCCTGTACGGTGTCGCCCTGACCATGCACGTCGTGGACCACCCCGCACGTGGAGCTTACAATGCAATGGATGCTCCATTCACAGCCTCGGTCAGACAGAGCTTAGGGTTACCCGCCTTACTCCCCAGCTGGGCCTCGTGCTGGAGACCATCAGGGGGAGAGTCATGGTTCCGGGAGAGAAGGTGGCGCCTAGGGCCTGAGGGAGACGCGCCAGCTCCTTGCCCAGGCCGGGGCTGGTCGCAGGCAGGCAGGGTGTGAATGCGGGTTCAGTAGACACTCAGCCTGTTTTGTCTGGCTTTCTAGGCTGCCTCTGTGGCTCTGCAGCTGTACAGAAAGAGCTCGGCCTCTCTGACACGCAGTCCCTCTGCTTTACCACGAGGAAGACCCACTGGCCTTTCTCTTTGGGAGTGTGTGTGTGTGTGTGGGGGGGGGCATAGGGCGGCTGCTAGTGGTAAGAATAGTGCAACCACCTGTGACATCCTGAGTGCTGCATGAAACCAAAGGCAAAGCAGCTCCAGGCTTCTACTTCTGAAAATGCATCCTGGACAGACATCTGCAAATGAAAGTCACTGAACCTTTCCTTCTGTGCTCGGTTTCCTCAGGAGACTGCAGTGTTCAGGAAGAGGATGTAATTTGCCAAAGAAGAAGGGTCATAAGAGGGAAAAAGCACTGTTCAATCTTCGCCTTTCCCCATTTCTGAAATGTTTCCTCCCACACAGGAAGGAACAGTTTGGGATGTGAGCTGTTACCATGGAGATAACCAGCCGAGGTCACTTGTTTGAAGGAGGAGCCCACGGCCCCCATGGCACTGGATCATTAGAACAGTTTTATGAAGTTGGGATTTGGTCCTTGACTCAGGCAATGACAAGCTCTGAGCCACGGCAGCCTCCATTTGTGGCGTGGAGGAGGGGATGCAAGAACGTTGTCCTTCTGTCCCATACAACTCTGTCTTCCTTCTCTTTGTGCCTCTCCTGCCCATTCAATATAGGGCTGCAATTTTGTGTGTCCAGCTCCAGGAATTTCTTCTCTTACCTTGCATTTTCTTGCTAAGAACACGGTTCAGGAATTCTTCACATCAATAGCCACACCCTCTTCTGTCCTTAATGGTTTTTCATCCCCTGTTCAGAGACAGTGAATGGCATATTCTTTCTTGCCTTAGTCTGTTCCGGCTGCTATAACAAAGTGTCATAGGCCGGGTGGCTTATAAACAACAGAAATGCATCTAATAGTTCTGGAGACTGTCTGTCATCAGGGCTCCAGCATGATCAGGTTCCGGTGAGGACCCTCTTCTGGAGTGTGGATGGCTGACTTCTTATATCTTCACATGGTAGAGAGACAGGAAGCTAACTCTCTGCTTCCTTCTTACAAGGGCACTAACCTCATTCATGAGTGCCCCACCCCCAAGACTTACCTCCCAAAGCCCCACCTCCAAATACTGGGGAGTAGATTCCAGCATGGGAATTTGGGAGAAGGCATACAGATACTCCGCCCATAGCATCTCTTTTCCCAACCTCCCTTCTTTTCCTCCCTCCCTTCCTTCCATTTCACAAAAGGAATGAAAACAACAGAAGCAAAACAGGAATGGGAACAACAAAAAGGAGCCACAATGCAGTCTACTTGTCAGGCATATACGTCACCCAGTTGTTACAAGCCTGTGCTTTAAACACTTAACTAGGTACTTCTAGGTACTTCACTAGGTGCTGGGGAAAATGTAACATCTCCCTGGCCTCCAAAGGGGTCAAAGTCTCCCCATAGTTGATTTCCAATAAAAATAATTCTATTTCAGATTTATTTATAACATCGATGCAGGGCTTTCTGGATGTGAGAATACATAGTATGTCTTTGAGCAGTTGAGGATGCCGTGGTGCAATTAAATGGGCAAAATGTACTGCTTACTTAATATTTGCCTTGTTCTGTGATAGATGCTTTCCCTTAGATTATCTTACTTAATCCTCTCAAGCAGACCCTGAACTAGGTCTCTGATACTGTTAAAGGAGATATGAAAGTTGAGGCTCGGGGAAGGCAATGGCCGCCAATGTAGTGAGCGATCAGGATTCCAATGTAGGTCACTAGATATAAATCTGCATTCTTTAAACCACTGGGAAGCAGAGAGCAGGAGACTTGGAATCTAGTCTCATCCTAGACATTAGGCAGCCCTGTGCCATTGCACTGGTTGCTCAACCTTTCTGGGTTTCCTCCCTGGTAAAATGAAAATATAATATCTTTTCTATTGACCTCAAAACACTGTCAGAGCTTCATATGAAACAACTGGAAAAGTAAAAAGTCTCTGTCCTGCATAGGGGACTGAGCGTGGACATTACTAGCATGCAGCAATATCCAGCTCTTCTCCCCTTCTGAGAACATGGAAATTTCCACTTCTTGCCTCCTTCTCGGGCCCCTCCTCCCCTAACACCAGGGCAGGGATGTGACTCATTCTGGTCAATGTCGACTTAGTGGACAAGACATATATCCCTTATCAGCTAAGGCCGTGGAAAGCCCAGGTATGATTTCTCCAGGGCCAGCCTTTCCTACATGTAACTAGTGAGACCATATGTTCCGGGTGGTGGTACAGATGGTCATCGGAGACTGAATTGGCCTGAAATGGGACTGCATGGGAGCCAGTTGCTCTGGAGAGTTGCCTAAACCTGCAGCTGGCTTTATGTGAAGCAGTAATAGCATAAGCTATGGTGAATATTGAGAAGTTGGGGTTTTTGCTCCTGTGATGGAATCTTACCCATCAGATTTTATAGGGCATGACAATTTAGAGAGACACAGAAGGTGCCTTCTACACCATCTCACCCAACCTCTCTGTTTAATGAGGAAATCAAGGCACACAGTGGTTAAGTGACTTGTTCAATATCATAGAGGGAGATAGGAGTAGAGCTGGGATCACAACTCAGATTTCCTGACGTTGGGTTTGGGATCCCCATGGGGGGGCACAGCCATGGAAGTCTCTGCCGGGGATTAGTGAAAACAAGGGACTGAGGGGGCCTCCTCACCTTGAGCTTCCCTGAGCAGCTCTCGGTCACTGCTGTGCCTCTCCTTGCTGGGCCCATGAACTGTGCCAGGAAGTAGCTTCTTTTTCCCTGGCCAAACCCTGGTACTTACTGCTCTTTGGGGGGATGGATCAGAGCTGGCAGCTGGCAGAAGTAAACACATTCCCCTAAAGAGTGCAATGTGACATCACTGGAAACTTTAATAAAGGGGAAGAAGCTATAAATAGGAGGAGGGAAATATTCAAACAGGGTTGAATGTAACTGTCCTGTATGCAGTTTCCTGGCTTCGGCCTTCTGTTTGTTTGTTTGTTTGGTTGTTTGGTTGGTTGGTCGTTTTGCATGTTTAAACCTAGCTCCAGCACCGGAGTGGT
The DNA here is from genome assembly GCF_905146905.1 of Nyctereutes procyonoides. NCBI lineage: Eukaryota > Metazoa > Chordata > Mammalia > Carnivora > Canidae > Nyctereutes > Nyctereutes procyonoides. Next base: position 29,123,618 of record NW_026575132.1, read on the forward strand.
CACAGGCAAGTGTCCCTCATGTCAGCCACCTCCAACCACCCCCCACACCCCCAGTACAGAATGCTCCCAGGATCCATGCTCCTAGGTTCAGGGTGAGGACTCTTGCAGGTAAATGCTGGAGATTTCAGGTCTAGATTGGGGTTTCAGATGATGAAGAAACCAACACTGATCATTATTTTCATATTCTGAGCCCTGACATGAAAGGAACACTTTCTCTCTCATCTTGTTCTTCCTTTTTCACTTAGAACTTATGCCTAAGAAGTGGATATAGTACTTGGTTACAGAGAATCTGTTTCTTTTTCAAAGTTTTCTACTTTTTCTCTCCTGTTACATTGTCCTTGTGTCTCAGCTACAGAAGCTATGCCCTTTCTCATAGGATCATAAATCTCATGAAGGTCAGAGCCATGTATTATTATTTCTGTAGTTAGTACCTATTTCAGGCCAGAATTCCTCAGAGCAATCTCTGGTCATGTTATTTCTCTTCCTTTTTTTTTTTTTTTTTTTTAATTTCTCTTTGAGGGATCTCATTCACCCTTAAATCTTTATTATGTATAGAACTATAACAAATACCTATCTAGTGCTTACTGTGTGCCAGGCACTGTTCTCATGATACTTAATTCTCATGACAAACTAAGAGATTGGGATTTTAAAGCCATTTTATTTATTTTTATTTTTATTGATTTATTTTTAAATATTTTATTTAGTTATTGGAGAGAGGAAGCACACATGAGCCGGGTGGGGGGAAGAGTAGAAGGAGGGGGACAAACAGGCTCAAAACTGAGTGTGGAGCCAGACTCGGGGCTTGATCCCAGATCCTGAGATCATGACCTGAGCCAAAACCAAGAGTCAGATGCTTTAACCACCAGAGCCACTCAGGTGCCCCAAAAAGCCATTTTAAAAATGAGGGCTAAGGGATCCCTGGGTGGCGCAGCGGTTTGGCGCCTGCCTTTGGCCCAGGGCGCGATCCTGGAGACCCGGGATCGAATCCCACGTCAGGCTCCCGGTGCATGGAGCCTGCTTCTCCCTCTGCCTGTGTCTCTGCCTCTCTCTCTCTCTCTGTATGACTATCGTAAATAAAAAAAAAAAAAAATGAGGGCTAAAAAAAATAAAAATAAAAATAAAAAAAATTAAAAAAATAAAAATAAAAATGAGGGCTAATTAGGCATGAAATTAAGAACATTGAGAGATTCTCATAGCTGGTGAGCAGGAGAAATGGGTTCGAATTTGGTAACCTGGCTCCAGAGGTGAAACACCTAACAGCTCAGTGGACTGCCTTTTTATCTCTAAATCCTTCAGCTCTATTCTAGCTGAGACTTTTCTCATGATCACCAATGCCTATGGCTATTTCTACCCAACATCCCACAAATTCCTGGCATTTCAAATTCCTGAGGTCAAAACCCAAACACATTATATTTTCTCCAAAATCTGTCTCCTAACATATTGAATAGGTGTCAGAAATGCAGGTAGAACCCAAGCTTTTCTCTCTTACTCTAGGTCACTAGGCATTCTCTGAGATCTCTTTCCATTAACATGGTCATTATCTATCCAAAACAGTATTTCTTTAATTAGGAAAATAATGAAGATCAGAGAAAAGGAAAGATAACATGATCAGGGCTGTACTCACATAAATTAAAAACATGATATTTAGGATGGAACCTGGTAGGCATTGGCTGAACAATGATAAAAACTCAGTCATTGTCATCATGCTGCTGACAATTTTTCCCATTCTAGAAGATGAATTGAAGAAAATAAAAGAAGTAAAGAAAACAGGATTCCCGATGGCAGGAGAGAAGTGACTGAACTGGGCCAATGGCAGGTATAGTGGAGACGCTGCAGCTGGAAATGCTGAGGAGTTGAGATTACCAAGCTCTTGCACCTTGTTGAAGGTTAGCAAATGAAGGAGAGAGTCGGTTGGAGAATGACTCTAAGGTTTTGAATCTGCATAACTGAGAGAGTAGAAGGGCAAATAATAAAAATGGGTAGTAAATCCTGGAAATGATTTATTGTGTTGTGCATTTTGAGTTGGAGGTGTTGACATGATATCATATCAGTATGGGAAGCATTTGGGAAAGCATTTGGGAAATCAGTATGGGAACTTTTGAGAGAAGTCATGGCTAGAGAGAGAGGGACTTGGGAGCCATACACACGAGTACATGGACTTGAAACCTTGAGCGTGGCTGAAATAGCCAATGATGAGTGGAAATAGAGGAGAGGGCAAAGAGCATTCCTTCAGGGACCAGCTACTTCTTGGGGTTGGAAAAGGAGAGGCAGAACGAGCAGGAGCAGTCCAAGAAGTAAAATCAGGATGGCAAAAAGCCCAGGAGCCAAGTCAGCAGAGGTTCTCTGGAAAGAGAAGGTCATCCATAGAGAGATGGAGGGGAAGAAGCTTCCTTTTGATGACTCATAGATGATTAGTGTCTATAATATGAGGAATCTGTATCATAGTGGGGTTGGTGGTATCACAGGTGTAAAAGGTTGATGTGTGTCGAGGTCACTCTCAGAGTAACTCTTTGGCTGTGAAAAGCAAAGTATGGTGTGGCCAATTCAAGGAGTTGGAACTACTCTTTTACTTGCAAATCTACTTTCACTCCCTTTGGTAGTATGGGCTGACCGAGTTTCTTTCTAAGTGTGTCTCTGTAGGGACCAAGGCTTTCCCAGGTTTATAACAAATCTCCATTAAAGACATGTGGGGATGGTGTGAAGCCAGCCCAAAGGAGTTGCTGGGAGATGTGCTACAGGGCTGATTCAGAGAAGTACAAGTAACACGACTTTCTCTTTTCCACCACAGACGGTAGGACACAAATATTTTGCTGTTAAATCTCTGCCTTCCCAGGATTTTCTCTGCAGGTTGTATGAAGAAGCACCAAAGATTACAGGACTACCTTTTAACTAGAATTGCCCTGAATTTTGTATTTCTTCAAAATGATTTTTATTCAGGAACTCAATTTCTCTAGATGCTAAAAAACGGATTGGTTGTATAGTATATGTATATTGCTTGTGATCAAATTCTCTTTTAAAAAAATCGGGTTTCTGATAAGAGAGTGGACAGTGATAAAAAGCCTTTCTGGTGGAGAGTGGGTAGTACTACAAGATTCATGGTTACATCATAGGCCTCCACCATGATAAAGAGCAACATTAAAAATAACTAAAAATGCTCTTTGTATTTCTTGGTCCATGAAGAAACACACATCATTCTGCAAAATCACACGCCAACAATATGGTCAGCTTCAACTTGGATATGGGGATGACCCGAGGCTTCCCAGAGGCAGATGGTATAGACCAGAGAAACCATGCTGCTCCAAGAATTCCAAAGTCAAGCTCTTTTGACCCTCTCCTTGTAATTTAATGAATGGCCTTAGTTTGTGGCAATAATGATTCAGTATTTGGACTTTGACAGCTTAAAATTTGCTGAAAATCAGAAGCCTAAAGACATATCATTATGTTTCAAATAAAAAAATAAAATACATTTTTAGCCTTCAGATAAATCAAATGATACTACTAAAACAAAGACAGAAATCAGGGAAAAAATTTAAAAGTGGTGTCTGAATATCAAATGTTTGTATTTTGCCATTGGGATCCACATTTTTAATAGGAAGTGGCATCTGATTTTACTTCAGGGATTAGGTTCTAAAATCAGTGTAAGGCAAGATTATCCTTGAAAGTCTCTAATTGCTCTTAATATTTCAACTCCTGTGGTTTCTCAGAGTGCTTTGGTCATGTCCTCCTTGTCCCTAGGTAGTATAGTCTAAGGGCAACTTTGAATAGTTGCCCCACCTCTGTCTCTGTCTCTCTCTCTGCACGCACACACACACACACACACACACACACACAAGTGCTCATGTGTGCGCATGCACATACACTTGAATTCCTATAAATGCTGTGTGCCTATTTTGGACTTTGCTATAAAATAGGTGAGTTATTTCTTTGTGTTGTGACTGTTTCCTGCCCTAAAAGCAATCCGTATTGCCCTTCTATATGCTCTTATGTGCTCTCCAAGTAAAAGACATTACATACCAGCCAGTGTCCTGATTGTGACAAGAACATATTACCAAGGAGGAAAACAAAATTGCTTTTTTGAGGCATATCCCCAAAACTCAACCAGAGGTGTCCTAGAGTTTAGGGTTTATAATTTTAATGGTCACTTCTCTTGTTTCTTAAGTTAGAAGCATGGCAGGTCAGTTAGCGTTTCCTGAATGCCATGTGCCTCTAGTTCCTTCAATTAGCAATCTCATTCAGGCCTTCGGTGGCTCTATGACATTCTTCTTACATGTGAGAGATCAAAGCTCTGGAAAGTGTCCAAACTCAAATTACCAGTAAGCAGCATAGTTAGGATTTGAACTCACATTTGTCAGATGCAAACACAGGTATTTTGTTCCACTCTACGTTATATAGTTTTGCCTCACTTCCCGCAATATTAAAATCATACAATTATTTTTTTCCACTTCAAGAGCATTCATAGGAGGTTTCACCTAAAGCTCACTCTTCTTCATGAGTTTGGACACTTATAATCAGTTGGGAAAGCTATGAAATCTGTTAAAATTTAAAAAAATACCCACCTCTGCACCCTGATTATCTTGAGTGTCTTCTCCAAGTCATTACAAATTAGAAATGAAATGAAGCCCTGAATTGAGATTGTAGGTCCCTGGGAGGGCCTTCTTGTGGTGAGATAAGGACTGTGGTCAAGAGGAGCAACTGGGGCCCTGAGAAGTCAAAGACAGGTGGATAATAGAGGGAAGAGAGGGCAGGCTCTGCATTTGCCCGAGGCTAGAAGTGGCTTGAACAGAATCGCAGAGACTCTTTGTGTGGGCAGTAGTCTCTAAGGACTTAGTGTAGATGTAGAAAAGTGGCTGGAAAAAAAGAGAAAAGATCATTTGAACTCACTCATTGATTCAATAAACCTTCATTTTTGAATCTTGTGTATTAATGAAATGTGACCTGCATGCTTTTATCCCTTACATTCTTTTTTTTTAAAAGATTTTATTTATTTATTCATGAGAGACAATGAGAGAGAGACAGAGACACAGGCAGAGGGAGAAGTGGGCTCCATGCAAGGAGCCCGACGTGGGACTCAATCCTGGATCCCGGGATCACGCCCTGAGCCAAAGGCAGACACTCAACCGCTGAGCCACCCAGGTGTCCCTATCCCTTACATTCTTAATCAAAATATTGTAGAAGAATAATCCGACGTCTAAAGAATATTTTCAGTTTTTTAAGCAAGTCTAATTTTTAAAAGTGGAAAGTCATGATAGGCCATGGGCATGGTATCTGAAAGCAAAGATTGCTAATGAAAGTTTGACAACGGTCATTTAAAAATTTTATTTATTTTCTTTTTCTTTTCTCTCCTTTTTAATTTCAAAAAGGTTTTTCATTTGCCTTACTAGTCCATTTTATTTATTTTCTCAGTCTTATTGAAATGTAGTTCACACTTAGAATTGTATAAATTTAAGATGCATTATGATTTGATATATGTATATTATATACGTTCAAGGTGTCTAATGATTCGATATGTGTTTATATTGCAAAATGATTAACACAATGAATTTAATTAGTATCCGCCATCTTTGTTTTCATTTAGTCACAGGTAGGGGAGATGTAAGGATCAGTCTCAAAATGTAGCGTCAAGTTCTATATAGCTTTAGTAATAAAGATAAATTACAATTATGTTAAACATACAATACAATATAATGTCTCAGAATAGCCTCTTGTATACTCAAATGTTAGTTACTATCACTATTATGTTTAAGCTGATATTAACACATCAAATGTTTATTATTGTATTTTAATTTCTCTAAGTTACAATATTCGTATAATATACTAGGAACTGTGCTGACTTATTACAGTTTGTTTTATTAGTTGTTCTCTTTGTCCAAAGAACATGCAACCTCAGATTTTAGTGCCCAGGACTAATTGTAAGTCTAGAATTTCTATTGAATTTCACTACCACCATTTCAACACGGGTATGGAGAAAGAATCTATTTGGAGTGCAAATTTATCCAGATTCTCAACTGAAGTTCATCTAATATTCATTCTTTGAGAATACTCTATGTTCTAGAATTTGAGTGTGCAGAGCTTATGGCCCTGTTCTTAGGTAGTTTACAGTACAAGTGGAGGAGACAGATGCATAAACAGATAGATTGTATGTGATGGGGTTAGTAGTCAGCTGTGGGAGCCAGAGTAGATAACTGCCTGGGGGAGGTGGAAAAAGGTTACCCAGAGGAGATGGCATTTGATCAAGGTTTTAAAGGATGGGAAGGAGTTGCCTCAATCTCTTTCTCTGTAAACAGAGGCAGTAGGACAGGATTTTTTTACTCCAAATTTCCATGATTTTTATGCTGTGGATCCCACTTTATCAATAATGAGGAGCATTGGCATGGGGCCTTTGCATTTTGATTTTTGCAGATCTTATCCGCACAATTCTGTGGCTTCTCCATCTATAGTAGGAGCATCAGTTGACTGTTCAGCTGTTCTGCTAACCTGCCAGATGGCTGAGCTTTTAGATTTCAGGACAAAGAATTCACACAACTGGCTGAATGTTTCACTTTTCATCAGAAAATTTTGGCATCAGGTGGACAATAACCATGGACAAACTTCAGGAATTTGAGTGATTTGGATTCGGTACAGAGAAAATAATAGCTTAGATTCTGATTTGAAGTGAAGCTCAATTATCCTCAGCCAAAAAATAGCCTTTCTTCTTCCAAGTGGTCTAAGATGCTCATTAGCTCTGGCTTTGGTCCTGGGGTATTTTTGTAATGAAGTCGGCTGAAAGTTTGCAGGACAGATGGAGTTGCCATCTTTCATGGGGCTGTAGAAGAGAGCAGAGCTGAGTTAGAGACTGGAAGAAATTAAAAAATTCAATGAGAAGAAAGGACCAAATGTCACCTGAGTGATTATGTAATTGTGCCCAGATCTTTCTCAACAATTTATTGGTAATTATAGTGGTATTTTTAAATAAACCAACCTTATTTAGGTAAAATGCACACATTGTATAAGTATACAGTTCCTTGAGTTTCAGTGAATTTCTGCACCCACAAAATCATCATGTGGCTGAGATATAAAATACCATTGTCAGCCCAAAACACAGTCCTTCCTCCACAATTTTTCTCCATCCCACACCCCAACCTTACATAACTGCTAACCTGCTTTCAATCACTGTAGATTAGATTTGTCTCTTCTAGAATCTCATATAAGTGGAATCATAGTATACTCGTGTGTGTGTGTGTGTGTGTGTGTGTCTGCTTTCTTTACCCAGCATATTTTTGAGATTCATCCATGTTGTTGAGTGTATCAGTAGTTTTCCCTTTTCATTGCTGATTCTTATTTCATTGAATGGAATATCACAATTTTTTTTACCTGTTAACTTGTTGGTGAACATTTGGGCTCTTTCTGATTATGGGCTCTATGACTAATCATGTATGATTTTTGGTGTGGACATATATTTTCATTTCTCTTGGATAAGTACTTAGGAGCAAAATTACTGGATTGTGTGTGGTAATGGTATGTTTTAACTTTATAAGAAAATCCCAAACTGTTCTCTAAGTGGCCCTACTTGTTTGCATTCTCATTAGCAATATTTAAGAGTTTCGGTTGCTCTACATCTTGGTTAACCTGGTTTTTAGAATTTTAGATTTTCAAGTAGGTGTGTAATGGTTATACATTGCTGTTTTAATATGCATTTTCTTAATGACTAATGATTTGGAGTTCCTTTTCTTTTGCTTAGTAGCCATTGATATACATTAATTTGTGGAGTATTTGTTTCCATTTTTTTTATTTGCAGTGGTTTTGAAGCTTCTCTATGGCACCCACGTCATTCCATGAAGAGGCCTTGGGGCTACCATGGTAGATGGATTGAGTTTTACTTAAGATTATTCTGACGACAAGTTTTCATGGCTAAAAGCAAAATTTGAAAAACATTGGTTTAAAGAAAAATTGGGAAGGGGGTAAATGGGGTTTCCATTCCTTTCTTCCTCAGGGCCTACTCAGTAAGTAATGAAGTGCTTGGGGAACACAAGTCTTAGAGATAAGATTTCTGAGTTTTAGGAAGCCTTTTAGTAGAGAGAAACATGCCCAGGCTCCGGAGTCGCAGAGATCTGAATGTAAATTTGTTAGCTCTATAAACTTGGACAATCTATTATCTCCTTTGAGCCTATAGTTTTATCAGCTGTAAAATAATATAGCTTTTATAATAATATTGTAATCTGGTTAATATTATCTAACCAGTAGGTTATTCTGTAGATAAAATGAAAACATATATGTAAAGTGTCTAGAGGTATGCCTAGCACACAGTAGCTATGCATCAAATGTTAGTTTCCTTTTCTTTCTCCCTACTCCTAAACTTGCTTTACTTCTCTCTATTTTTGGACCTCAGGATTCCTCACCATGTCACTCCATTTTTCCTAACCTTTAGAGGCTCTAGACTTAGATAAATTCTTCCTCCATTCTAACATTTACCTGTTAGTATTCTCTCATGGAGTCCTGATGAAGGTGCGAGTAGCTAATCTGATAAAACAGAATTTTCTGTTAAGGTGGTAATGGTTGATAATATTTCAAAGTTTTCATAAGTTTCCAATCCAAGGAGTAGGATGAAAGTAAGAATGAATAACAGAAAAATTTAAAGCCTAACAAAGGCTGATTAGGGTAGGTAGTGTTTTTGGTATGGTTGGCTTTTCCCAGAATCCCATAAATCACAGTACATAAGTTGTTTTTGCCAGGGAGTTGGTCTGCATTTGGACATTTTCAATTAGTTGTTCCTTTTCAAGCCTACTTCTCTCCCTCTTTTTTATGAGGTCTTTCCCACCATTGTCTAGCAGGCCAGAGCCATATGGATGATTTTACAAGCCAGGTAATTTTTCTTTAATAAATATCTTCTGTTTCTCCACTACTTGTTGATTGCTTCTGAATTAGTGGCACTTTGAATAAAGGTTTTAAGACTTCTGATAAAACTGTAATTATTTGTAGTTGCGGCAAAACCCTGATTGAGTAGATAGGCCTGGAATTGGTTCTCTGGATTCTACTTTGGGAACTCATATAATATCTAGGCTAATAGATCTTCAAGGGCAGTTTGGATGATAATCAGCTCTACCTCAAAGATGTTGTGTAATCATCAAATACTAGAATATTATGGCTGGAAGGGTCTCAGGGAACGGTTAGTATAGCCTCACATCCAATTTTCAGATGAGAATATATATTATTGTGATTGAAAGTGATTTCTTGATAAATGTTAGTCTGTTTCATTGGTCATGATGTTAACCTCGACATCATCACTGCTGACCATATTCTGAGACAGCTGATTCATTAATTTCTTGGACGTCACTTTTCATAATTAAGTTCACAATCCCTGATTCTGGTTACTGCTAGTCTGTGCAGTTTTGTTAACACATCTTATTTTTCTATTGCTTTGGGAACCAGAGAGTTCTGTGTAATATTAACATTATGCAAATAAAGCCAAACTACCCTCAGTAAATTTTGGGTCCTGAAGTGAGCTTGCTTCTTCTTTGCCAAATTATCTTTAAGGACAAGTAAACAAACAACTCAAAAAATGTTTATAGCTTCCATGAGATAGCTTTCCATGAATGGGTTCTTACTTTGAAACTTTACCTCTTTACAAACAAAAATATGTTTCCCCAGATGACTGAAAAAAGATTGCCTTCAAACAGGGTAGCTTGGGCTGACATACACCCAAGTTATCCCATCTGAATATTCCTGGAAAACTCAGTTCTGTTCTGAGAATGAAAAGTTATAAGAGAAAGTGCATGGAGACTCTGGCACTCTTTGCTCTTATCTGTCACACCGAGCCACTCTTGGTGGACCACCCTCAACAGTCTTTGAAATACTTAAATGTCCTTCCTGAAACAGTGTATGCCTCCACCCATTGAGCAAAATTGGTCAATATCAAGTCTTCATTGGAAAAATAGAAGACAGCTCAGAAGAGCATAGCAGTGGGCCAGGCATGGGGTTATGATGACTTGGAATGAGGTAGTGGGAACATTGTTGGGAAAGACAAAGAATTCACATCCAAGTGCTGAGAGTGTGGAAAGAGAATAGAATTTTTAGTTTAAAATTTAAAATTAATTTTTAAAATACTCAGAAATAGTAAAAGAAGAGTTGCAACTGCACCACACTTACATTTTATTTGGATTGCCCTGAACACTCTGCCTAATGATATCTGCCAGGAGTTCCTCTTTTTCCTGTTGCTCCTCATCCATTTCACATGGTGGTGGTTGTAGTGTCCTGTTGAGTTATGCTCATGTCTTGTTTTAAAAACAGCTGCACTTCCTTATGGGGAAGGGGGTACAGGCTATTTGTTTCACATTGTGTGAAATGCTGGAGAACCGCAAGGGAAGGAGGTTCTGTGATAGCAGGCATTGTTAATATGCAGTGAACATGGAAAGTAGGCACTCAGGATTTGAAGGAATTTACAGGAAAGAGGCTGGAAGTCACCATCACTAATTAGCTTATGAAGTGGAATCAAACATACTTGTAATTTAGCACAAAACGAATGTTAAGAGAGAAAAGCACAAAATATTTTTTAAACTCCCATACTTGGAAAGACTGTAAGTTGTAAAAAAATTATTTTTTAGATCATAAAGTGAGATTTTAGTATTGAGTATTGCTTATAAAAGTTCTGGAGGAGGCCTGGCGAAAAGGAGAAGGATTTTCTTTTGGGATTTGCATTGAGATTGATTTTTTTTTTTTTTTAAGAAAAAGTCTAAAAGTCTTGTTGAAACTCACATTGCTGGCTCCCACTCCAAGAGGGTATGATTCAGTAGTTCTGGAGCGGGGTCTGAGAATTTGCATTTCTAAGTCCCAAAGTAATGCTGAAATTTCTGTGTCCTAAGACCACTTTGGAAACCAGTGATTGATCAATTCCGTTATTTTACACAGTCAAAACTCAGGCTAAATTTCATATTTTTGTGACATGGCCAGAGTTACATGGTTAAGTCTGGTCAAGCCAGGACTGGACCTAAAACCTGTGGACTCCAACTCCATAAGCATTTGTTTCATCTTTGGACCTTAAAATGTTTGTCAACCAATGGCAACAAGACATTGTGGACCTGGAAATATGTTTAGTAGAGGAGAAGAGTGAATCTAGTTGGCAACAGAGTCTGGTGCAATGTTATGGGAGGGTCCCAGGCCCTGTAATTCTTTGTGACTCTTGTTTTTAAGAATAATTAATTTATTTTATTTATTTTAAGTCCCCGCCCCCAACTATAATGTAAGCTCCAAATTGCAGAAAATTTTTGTATTTCTCTTCACTGCTGCATCCCCACCTCCTGTACTATGCCTGGTACACGGTGAGAACTGTCAATATTTGTTCAATGAGAGAAATGTCATGGTATACTCAACACTGAAACAGAAACATTTCCCTCTTTTCTTCTGTGAATGAGTGGTACCGGAGAGAGAGCAAACTTTACCTCCTCCTTCTTATGGTCACGGGTGAACCCTACAGTAGTTCCAGACTTGGATATGCCTTTGGCAAAAGCTGCCAAGATTCCCAGGCCACTCAAACCAAAACTTAGGCATATCTGGACCAGTGGTGACCAATTTGCTAGCTCTCTCTCCAGAAGAGGATTTCAAAGCCATCTTGATAATAATGAATATTCACTGACCCCTTACAATTTGCCAGGTACATAGGGGCATTAGCTTACTTAATCTTTAGAACTTCCCTGGAGCGAGGTACTATCATTGGCCTCACTTGACAGATGAGCACAGTAAGGCCTATAAGGTGAAAGAGTTGCTCAAGGCACATGGCTGAGTATTTGAGCTGGGGTTGTCTGACTCCATACACCATGCTCTTAATGATCTGACTGTGTGATCTTTTTATGGCCTTGTGAGCCAACTAGAGCTACACACATCCTTCAGATGAAGAGGAAGTCTTGAGGCCCATCAAAACTGGGAATGGATTTCATCCTCTCTGGGCTAACTCAAACTATCTAAACCTATGACTTAGGGAAAAAAATTGCTTGGGAATAGAAGTAATTGGAAGGCTATAGCAGGGGATTACAATGAAATGTCAGAAAGCAAATACAAGGTAGAGAGAAGTAAAAATATAAAATCATGGGTCACTTGTAATGGCTTTGAGATGTTTTCTTTGAAGTCCAGTGGCTAGGAGTTCAGAGCAGAATTTTCTATAACATGTTACCTATCTGTCTGGAGAGTAAAATATTTTAGGCAGACTTTCTCTCTGTCTTTGTAAGGGGAAAAAATAGTCCAAAAGATAATAAAGAATTGAGTAAGAAAGTTTTTCTTAAACTTCTTTCTGTTATAAGCATGTAGACATTGAACTTAAGACTTGAGGTCTGAGCTCATTTTTCTTTTGACATCATCTGCCATGTTACATTGAATAAACACAGAGTAGGAAATTCTTTACTCTTGGTACTTTGAATGTTGGACACCATTTACTTACAAATTCCTCCATATTGCTTATAAGAACACCTTAGGACACTTACTACAATTCCTCCTATGCTTATAGACCCTTACTTACAAATTCCTCCATATTGCTTATAAGAACACCTTAGGACACCATGATTATCTCAACGGTTTGCTCTTTGGAAATCCCACTAGCTTTGAACATAAGAAATGGAAGGGACAGGGCTGAGTCCCCAAGTGCTCTCCTTATTTCACCCAGGAGTTCTTTTTGTGGTTCCCATCACTTATGTGCTCTCCTTATCTCTGTATTTTAGGCACCTTTGAGCTTACTGATGCCATACAACTGCTCATCGAAAATGGTTGGTGGAGTTCCTTTTCCTACAGGGTAAGATACTCTGGTTTTAAAGGGATTTCCTAGTTAATTGCTATTAGATCACCTAGTAAATTAGCATCATTGTCAGATTTTAGTGAATTGTGCTGCATAATAAACAAACCCTAAGTCTCAGTGGCTAATGATATACATTTATTTCTTGCTCATGTAATATAAGGGTCACAGGTCTCTAGCAGGTCTATTACACACAGCCTCTTTCTTCCATACTGAATGAGCAGCTTCTCTCTGAGATATGCTCTTTGTTATGGGTTGAGTTGTATCCTCACAAAATTTATATGTTTAAGTCCTGACTCAGTATGTGACCATATTTGGAGATATGTTCCTTACAGAGGCAATCAAGTTAAAATGAAATCATTACAGTGGCCTTAATCCAATATGACTTGTGTCCTTATAAAAAGAAAACTTGGAGGCATACACCGAGGAAGAACGCCATGTGAAGAGACACAGTGAGAAGATGGCCACCTACAAGTCAAACAGAAAGACTGCAACAGATAGATCCTTATCAACCTTAGAAGGAACCAACCATACTGACACCTTGATCTTGGACTTCAGCCTCCAGAACTGTGAGAGAGTGAATTTCTGTTTAAGATACTCAGTTTGTGGTACTTTGTTACAGAAGTCTTAGCAAACTAAGACGACCATCTTGTAAGAGAGATGCAGGCACAAGATGCTTAGCCAGACCACAGTCATGTGTAAGGCATCTTCTCCTAGTTGGTGGGGCATGCCCACTCACATTGTATTGGTCAGTGCAAGTCACACGATCAAGGCTGGGAGGTATGCGCTTTCCTGTGGGGGTGGGATGCAAGGGGAGTGAAGGTTTGGAAATTATAGCTCAGGTCACTCTGATTAGACGTACCGGGTTGATCCTGGGGTCCTGGAATCAAGCCCGGCATTGGTCTCCCTGCTCAGCTGAGAGCCTGCTTCTCCTTCTCCCTCTGCCTGCCTCTCCTCCTGCTTGTGCTCTCTTTCTCTGTCAAAATAAATAAATAAATAAATAAAATCTTAAAAAAAATTTACTTGCCAACTCGGATGTGGTTATTCAGTTTATATTGGTACCATTCATGGGTTTGTGAGTTTACAATAAAATATCTGGATGAAACAGTCCAGCTGACCACCCATTTCATGCACGTGTCCTTTCTCTACCATCCTGCAAGAAGATCTCCAGCATCAGCTCAGATTTCTCCAGAAGGAGAGGGCTTACTGTCTCTGAGGTGTTCTTCCAAATACAGAACTGAGCAACCTTCATGTTTGGGGACTGTCAGGCTTTTACACAATCCCCAAATCATGTGAAGTTAACTAAAGTCCTCTCAGACTCTGAATCAGGCACACATATAAATAAAATCCCTATTTAGAAAAACACTCGGCTTCCTGTTGTCATTTTTTCTTTCTTTTATATTCAGGCAGGGCAGACAGTGTTCTCAGGGGTCCCTCAAAACCACCTCTCTGAGACCCAGTGGAAACCAAGCACACAGATTAAATTATATGTGCACTTTCAAGGTTTCACTAAGAAAAATGTTCAGTGTGAAGACATGATATCTGAAGCTATCGTGATAACTGCATAAAGATCCTTGATCTTAGTGTTATGGTTTCTTAGTGTATTATATTTTAAAGAATAAATACAAAATGGAACCCACGCTTTTCCCTTTTAATGTTTTTTGACTTTGACTTTGATTTAATATTAATATTGCTACATTTGCTTCTTTTTTGATATAATTTGTTTTCTACATTCTTCAATATTTGGTCTTGTTTTATTTTGCTGAGATGTGTTTTTTGTAAATGGAAAATAAATATTTGTAAACTCAACTTGGGCTTTTTTGTCTTTTAATATGGAAAATTTGACCTGTTCACTCTATTATCATTATTGACAGATATTTGCTATGCTTTAAATTTTTGTTTATTATGCGCTTACACATCTTACTCCTGTTTCATTGCATGTTCAGGGAAATGAAGTGAGGGATGGTAAGTGCATATTTTTATATATAGTTACTCAATTAGTTAATCCAATGATATCTCTGGGCTTCCTCCAACTCTTTATAGCTATTGATTGAATTTAGAGCACTCATAGAACCAATCCAGAGCAGTGTTCTCTTACACATGGATTTGATTTTCTCAGGTCTTTTTTATTCTTAGTCTAATACCACCTATCTTTCTTCTTTAATAAATTCCTCAAAATTTTTGATTTTCTAGTGGTATTCTTTTTTGTTTTCTATTGCTACTGGGATTTTCTTCTTATTAAAAACTTTTGCTTTTGAGAGGGGAATGGTGGAGTCAGATTTTGAATGTGTGTGTGTGTGTCTAATGCTTCCTCCTTTGTAAAATCCTGGATTCTGCTCATCCTTTCTCCTCTCTTTTTTGGTATTTTCTTCTTTTCTCCATATCTTCACTGGTTTCTATTTGAAAGTCAAGTTAGGTTAGTTAAGAAGAGATTATAATGGATATTGTGCTTTCTTGCCTAGTCTGTTCAGCTGGTGGCACCTGGGAACCTGCTTGTAGCTAAATTCATTTTCATGAATTTTATTTTTTTAAAAAATAAACTGTGGATAATTATCATTGTGTTTCTATTACAACGAGGCATAATCAAAATGGATAGTCAATCATCCATTGTGCCATTAGCAGATACCTTTTTTAGGTGAGATAAAAGAATTCTCAGGGTACCTGAGTGGCTCAGTTGGTTAAGTGTCTGCCTTAAGCTCAGGTTATGATCTCAGGGTCCTGGGATTGAGCCCCATGTTGGGCTCTTTGTTTAGCTGGGTGCATGCTTCTACCTCTGCCCCTTCCCAGTGCTCATGCTCTCTCTCTCTCTCTCAAGTAAATAAATAAAATATTTTAAAAAAATTCTAAAGACTCAGGTCCAGTGTCACATATAAGGTGCCCACTCTGGGCATTTTGAGATGGCACATATTAGGGGAGATATTCTTAGGTTGCTGAACAGTTCAAAGGATCATTGTCTTTTGAGTCATTTATGCCTAGAGTTGAAAAGGGCAATTGTCTAAAACTGGTTCGTAAATTTGTTTACATTATTGGAATCATCTAGGGAGGTTAAAAACATGCCTGGTTCTACTCCTAGAGATTTTACCATAAGGAGTTTGGTGTGTAACCTGGACATTGAGAGCTCTAAAAGTTCCCAAGGTGTTGCTAATGTACAGCAAATTTTGAGAACCACTGCTAAATATCAGTAGGTAAAAGGTAGGACACCAGTGTCATGCCTCAAAATAGACGGTAAATCACAACTGGGAAAAGTCTCATCTAAAAATCCCTAGGGTGAATTTCAAACTCTTACCAGTAGGTTGAGACTCTTATTCATGCCTCTTTATACAGATTTTCTGGTCTTCTTAAAGTGGTCCTACCACCATCTTGGTCAAAAGCAAGTCACGAAGCTCTCCCAGTTAGAAGAGGAAGGGAAATGGACTCCACCTCTTAAAGGGTGGAGCAGCATGCTTGTAGAAAGGGAGAGGAATTATGGAACCATCTTTGGAGACCATCTAGCACAAGAATATCTTAAATAATTTTCAGAATGTTAATTTTATTTCTCAATTAGATTATATCACCTAGAATCCCGAGATGATGTATTTTCTCTATCTTTTATGCTTCCACAAATTGCTCTGGTAACAGCACGCACTTAACAAACCG
Source organism: Nyctereutes procyonoides (assembly GCF_905146905.1). NCBI lineage: Eukaryota > Metazoa > Chordata > Mammalia > Carnivora > Canidae > Nyctereutes > Nyctereutes procyonoides. The sequence goes on from NW_026575132.1 coordinate 29,140,005, forward strand.
ATATTGCTAAGCTGATATTAATGCAATAGGTCCAAGTTTGAGCAAGTGTGGGGAGAATAATTGACTTTTTCACTTGGAGAGAATCCACAAAAGAGGACAAAGAGACAGAAATTTACTTAGAGAACTATGAGTTTCCATGATTTATCTTGACTTCCAGGGAATGATACACACCTTTAAGTTTTCCTTCCTTCCTCCCTTCCCTAATTTCTTTATTCTTATGCCATCCTAGGTAACCTTAAATGATCTCCAGTTTCAGAGGAGAAACGAGGGGAAGTGCTTGAGATGCTGTGCCACCTCCATGCGTGTTGCCATGGTGACAGGAGGAACTGGTTCCTAAGGCCCCAGCCTGCAGGTACTTCTTCTAAAAACCCAAGGCCTCTTTTGTTTTTCATCAATTCTGGATGCTAGCGTTTGCCACATAGCCTTTTCCTTGAATTATATTTTAAAGATAATGGTTTGTGGAAAAACATTCAAGGTTTAGGTTTCCATCAAGAAACTCCTAAAATAAGCATGTAAAACAGAGCTGTGGAAACAGAGCCTGGTTCTTGAGGATTTTACAGTATGAATCTAAAGCTACTCATAACCTGGATTTTTATCTCATTTTCCACTGGAAGCTATAATGGTCCAACTTTTGAATAGAGTCTGTAGAGAGAGCCTTTGGCCTCAGGACTACTCATGCCCTTTATTATCATATATGTATTTTTTTCTTGGCAGCATTTTACCTTCTGGTGCATCTTTCTGGTGCGTATTCATGGGCCATGAACGTTAAAAAGTGAAGAGGCATTGTGGAAGGCAATAGTCATAGTCCAGCCGCGCTGTGGAGAGCTGTCAGGATGCTGGGTTCCAATGGCTTCTGCTTCCTGTCAGAAGTTCCGATTGCCTTGGTTTTCCCAAGAGGTGTTCTGCTTTATCTCTAACTTGGAATGGACTTGGAATTCCTAGTAAGTTAGAACAAGAATGGCTAATATATATTATATATGCACATATATAATGAAACGCCTTGTGTAGTTTTGGAGTTGGAGGCCTGTGTTGTGGTCCTGGTTCTGCTACTGTCTTGCTGTAGGTCTGCAGCCAAGCCCTTGAAGGCTCATGGTCTCAGTTTCCTCATCCTTAAAATGAGGCAGATTGCCCCCAAAGTTCACCCCAGCTCTGACACACTGTGTTTTCACAGCTTTTGTCTCTGCTCAGCTCACCTCTGCCACCACTTCCCCCTCTCAACTTCCTTTTGATTTTTCCCTTTGAAATCAGCCTTCATTTTGGGTTTCAGTTAAGTTGGAAAAGGATGCAGAGATTCTTTTTCTTTTTTGTCATGATAATGAACACCTTTTGGACTAATCTAAAAGTAAGTCTGATTTTTGAGTAGAAGAATAGCAGCAAATTGTGCTAAAGACAAACGAGCCATCACAATTTCTTCTTACACCATTTCTTAAGTGTCCTAGTTTGGTATACCTCAGGGCCTTGGTACATCCTGTTCTTTGAGCCTAAATGCTCTTCCCTTAGATCTTGTCCTTTCTGCCTCTTTCTCGATATTTAGGTCTCAGCTGGAGTATTGTTCCCTTGGAGGGGGCTTCCCTCTCACCATCCTGGTGGTCACATAATCGCAGAGCATTTTAATTATCTCTCTCTGAAATTATCATGCTTGTGTATTTTTAGTCAACATATGCCTCCTCCTGGTGGAACCTTTGCCTCATGACAGCTGGGACCTTTTCTCCCTCATTCACCTCTGAATCCCCAGCACCTGGAACAGTGTCTAGCCTTTGGCCAGAACTCAGTGTAGGCACTGACCCTGTATCCCTAACCATTGCCCTACCATGCTGTTAAGAATGAGGAGTGCAGGCAGCTGCTGGAAGGAGGATGAGCAAGGTAGCATTAGATGATGAGAACCTAGTCATCAAGCCCATTCTCTTAAATCCTGACCCTGGAGATCCTGTCTCCCAAATCAGGCTTGTCAAATGACTTAACAGCTTTTGAACTGTGATTTAACTTCTCTGGACATTGTATTACCCATATTTTAAATTAATGAGCTGAATTACTAAAATACCTCACACATGTGGAGGCCTTTTCTTGTCTCAGAGACTGGCCCAGCATTTCATAGGCATTATCTCATTCAGTCCTCATGCTAGTCCTTTGAGGTAGGGTCTACGATGATCTCCATTTGCAGAGGGGACTTAGGGTTGAGCTGGAAAAACCCACTTGAATTGGGCTGCTCAGGCAGCCACAGCACAGTACCATAGACTGAGTGGCTTAAACAGCAGAAATGAACCTTTTTCTTATAGTTTTGGAGGCTGGAACTTCCAAGGTGTGACAGGTTTGGTTTCTCCTGAGACCTCTTCCCGTTGGCTTCCAGACGGCCACCTTCTGTGTCCTCACATGGCTATTTCTCTGGGTAACTGCGTCCCTGGTGTCTCCTTCTTATAAGGACATCAGTCATATTGAATTAGGGTCTCATTCTGACGATCTCATTTAGCCATAATTACCTCTTTAAAGACCCTATCTCCAAAAACAGTGACACTGGGGGCTAAGCTTTCAAAACTAAGAATTTTTTGAGGGGATACAATTTAGTTAATAACACTGCCCAAAGCCACTCATCTCATAAGCAATGGAGAGGTTATTTGAATTTAGACCCCATCCCCATGCCTCTAATCACTACTCTACACTGCCGTGAGGATTTGCCCTCAACCATCATCCTTGAAATTTAAGCTTGGAAAAGCTGGGGGCCTCACCCCCATGTCTGCAAAGTGGATATTGGGAGAGGAAGGGCAGATGGCTGAAGGCTGGGTGACCTCTCAGCATTGCTCGTGGACATGCTGAGACTGGGTAATGAAATGTCCCATTACTCACGGCATGTCTGACAGGAAAGTCGCTGTTAACAGGAATTACTGAACATTGCAATTAGCCAGAAACCTCTCCAAACGTCTTCTAGAATTATTGGAAGATAAATTTTACTCCAGTTCTCTCATGGATAAAGTGGCAGTTATCCAGGGACTTAAAAAGGCCAGGAAAGTTTAAAGAGGCAGAGTTGATATTTGCAGAAGTGTCTCATTGGAGCCCATCTCCTACGTTGACAGAAGGAGCAAACAGGGCAGCCAGGGCCCAGGGAGGGAGATCTTCCAGTAATGCTGGTTGGGTGGCTATGAGCCGCCGGGCCTAGCGAGTGTGTCTGGGCTGTCATTTGCCACCTGTTCAGTCATATCTTCTGAGCAGCTACCATGCACCAGGCACCCTGCAAGGAGGCAGTTATTTCTGCTCGGTGTAGCAGAGGAGCACAAGACCTAAATCATTACTCATGCTACAGAGCAGTGTGTACCTCCACAGCACCATTGACAGCACATTCCACACACCCGGATAATAATTTTAACTATGTCAAACCCTTCTCCTTCTTCTGCTCCCAACCCTCATGCTCTTCCTCCCACTACCTTCTTCCTTTATGTTTACTCTGTGGCAGGTGCTTGTTAGACATCTCCTCATTCAGTCCTTAGAGGATCCATATAAGGTCCGATTGCTCTCACTACCATTTTATATATAGAGCCAGCCTGCTGAACATTTTCAAATGGTGGAGTGTAGGGTTGACATTGTTCTATTTTTCTTTGGTCATTCCCTGTGCTATGTTGAATGTGTCTTTTCTGCTGGGTAGAAGGCTCCTGAATGACACTGTGAGCACTTCTGTAGCTTCCTAATTCACTTAAAACTTCTGTCCAATCTCAAACTCTTATGTCCTGTGTCCCCAGCCTACCAACATCCATACAATCATCATTCTATAATGAGATGCTTTACACTTAATACGATTGTAGATTAGAATTTTTGCCGTGTCACATGTAACACAATGTCAATGAGTTTACTCTTAGAATTACTTTCCAAACACAGTATTGAGGGTTTTCGGACAGGCTGGTCAAATGAGGGATGTACTGTACACTGGGGGATTGGGGCATTAGCTATTAATTGTGAGATGTTGTAACTAGTAGCTTCTTGCACACTGTCTACTGCTATTGTGACTGATCTCATAAAAGGACTTTGCTTCTTTCTTTGCACTTGGAGAAACATGGAAATGTTCAAATCCTTTTCTCTGTGAGATCAATGGTTTTGGAAGATGAAGGCTCATCTTGGCATCATTGCTTTTCTTGAAAGCTTAGCATGAAAACAAGTCATTTAGGCAGAAGAGAAGAAGGATCAGGTCTCACAAATTTGAATTAGTGATAATCCTCAGTAGATTGCTTAAATAAGGGCCTCAGACACTTTTTGGACTTCTCTGTTTGTTTGTGAGTCTGATGGCCTTCTGGCTTTAATCAGAATCTTGTCTGTTGTGATGAGAAAATAAATGTCAGAAAAATTTAAATCTACTTAAATGCAAGATACTTCAGAGGATTATAACCCTTCTTTGGTTTCAGAAAAATTGGATTTTCAAAAAAAGTTTTTAGGTCAACTGTATTTTAAGAATACAAAAACTAAATTGCATCAAAAGTACTGAAAAAATAAATCTATGTAAGCAAAATAGTAAGTTTGAAATATAAATTTTATTTAATTCTACAGTCAATAGGCTAAAATTTCACAACCTATCAATTTTACATACATTTATGTGTGTTCAAATATATTTTAAAACTGGTATTCTGAAGCCATAAGTCTACAATAGCCTTCAGAACATATTTATTTAAATTATGTTTAGGGTCGCTTGGGTGGCTCTGTGGTTGAGTGTCTGCCTTCGGCTGAGGGCGTGATCCTGGGGTCCTGGGATTGAGTCCCGTATTGGGTTCCTTGCATGGAGCCTGCTTCTCCTGTCTCTGCCTCTCTCTTCTGTCTCTCATGAATAAATAAATAAAATCTTTAAAAAATTATGTTTCAATATTATTCATTTATAGAAATAAACATTTTTTACACCTAGAAAATATTTGTAATGAAATTCTACCAAGAACCAGAATCGAGCTAATTACTGACATTGAAAGCCAATATAAATTATTAACTAAAAAGTCAAGAAGAGACAATTAAAGAAAACAAAAACAATTCTGTTCCGTTGAGGAACATGTAATACCAGATAACAATAGCAAGAACAACAATTAGCATGGCTTCTTTATTTGTAGAAAAGATTATGGAAAAAAAGGTAGATAAAAAATTTTACATGCATTCCCAAAATGAAACTCATCAATGTTGCTAAATGAGTGACTCACCTGGGATGATTTGCCAGAGGAGATATTACTTGGTCCAGCCTGTATATGCACCAAAAGTAGTTACTGACTTCAGAAATATTTAGAAAAAAAAAAAAAACATACATATGGTTTTCCAATACCACTTCAATTGTTTTTTTTTTTAAGATTTTATTTTTTTTATTATTTATTCATGAGAAACAGAGAGAGACACACACACACAGATACACTTTAGGCAGAGATACAGGCAGAGGGAGAAGCAGGCTCCATGCAGGGTGCCTGATGTGGGTGTGACTCAACCCTGGGTCTCCAGGATCATGCCCTAGGCAGAAGGCAGCGCTAAAACTACTGAGCCACCCGGGCTGCCCACCACTTCAATTGTTGAAAATATTTGAATGGTTTTAAACATGATCTTTAATCTGTAAATGTCCTACAGATTAAACTTTTCTCCTATACGGTCACCCAGCTGTGGCTTCCCAGTTGAGCAGGTCTGTGCTGTTGAAGACCACTGGTATTTTCTGTGGAGAGGAAATAACTCTCTTCTAGACGGTTAGAGCTTTCAAGGTCCCTTATGTCTTTGATGCTGTACCTCTGGCCAACGTCATTTTGTGAACTGGACCATGAGAGCTTCTTGGAATGTGTGTGGGAACTATGGGAATATGATGGGTCTTAATACAGCAACATGATTGCCATTACTGTTGTGTATGTTGGGAGAATTTGTGTGAAAAATATAGTCTCTTAGTGGTTGGCACTTAAATTCTTCTGAGGGAGTAAACTGTCTTTGTTTATAATAACACTTTACTAAGGCATTTGGGAAAGGAGGTGAGAAAGAGCCTGAGGTCAATACAATAAAATTTATTGTTTTTTAAGCCAAAGCAATAAAAGACAGAAAATGCTCAAAACAAGAAAATAAAAACTGTTTGGCTGTCAGAGGGAGTGAGACTGGGTACCATAGGGATGTAGTGGCCAGTGGAAACACCCAATAGGTGGGTGACCTGATGTTTAAAAAGGGATGCTTGATTTTAAATGGATTGTGTATATTTCTGTTTATATGTACCTCCCTTTCAAATCTATAGTAAAATCAACATTCCCCTCACCTATTTCTGTTAGAAATTGGGAAATGGAGGGAAGAACTGAGTTTTACATTTAGGTCCATGGGGCAGATACAAAGTGACAAGATGGTACATCAGTTGAGCAAGCCAGGTTAGGCCTAGAAGATCTGAGAACAGATCCCCAAGGAGTTTGCAAAAGTTATGGAAGATGGGTTTGGAATTGGGATTTTGATGCAATCTCAGGCAGATCTCCAGGCACCATGGAGGCATCACCTGACATCTTGGTTACAAAGAACAAGGAAAGCAGGTCCTAAATGGATCGTGAAACTGTAGTTATCCTTTTACTAAAGAGATGTCCTTTTGACATTACCTTTTAATACTGTTCAGGCCCCCTTCCCTGATGTCTTCATATTTTCTCAGTGGGGAAACAGACCCAGATGGATAAAATCCCTAGCTAGTTACCCTGAGTTAGAAATAAAAAAGAGTGTGCTTGAAAAAAGTCTTGAGTCATGAAAACTGCAAAATATTACCTTGAGAGGATTGCCAGATCCTAAAGTGTATCTGACTTAGAAAGGAGAGATGTCATTAATTGATAGAATAATTTGTCTTGCTAAGGTGGCATGAAGAAACTTACTTCCTGACCTTAAACACTCTTCGGGTGGATCCAATTCTTTTTGCTGAATTGCATTCTCTTGGGACTCTTAACATCTCATTCCAGGTGAGAAAGCTGTTAAGAGCTGCACCCATTTATTTTTGGTGTTAGGGCTGACTGGTGATCTTTATGAGCAACCAGAGCCAAAGGTGGACTTTGAAGAAGCATGAAGTACAACGTAAATTTCAAGTTCATGATTAATTTCTGTCAATCCCCTTCTTTAAGATTGCCTTTTTGGTATAAAAGAATACATAGTAACAACATCACATTCTGATGATCAACTTGCTCTTTAGAGATGCTAAAAATGTGGTTTATTATTATGGTGCTAATCATTTTGCAGTATATGTGTACCAAGTCAATATATTACACACCTTAAATTTACTAAGCATTATGTCAATTATGTCTTAATAAAACTAGAGAAAAGAAAATTGATTTTATGTAAGAAGAACTTTTAAAAATACCTAATTGTTTTCTTGTCTATGTTTGATTTAAGGACTTGTTTTTCTTCCTAGGTGAAATGTCTGGGTCACAATTTATTTGCAATTTGAGAAAAGCTATCTGTCGGATTTGAAATATGAACAGAACCTTTTTTTTTTTTCAGAAAAATGTCAACTTTTAGGCTGCCTATAGCCATTTTTTTTCTGATTTTTACCCCCAAATACTTGAAGATAAATCCAAAGATATGCAATTGGTTATTTTTCTACCTAACTTTTCCCATTGATCTCTGCTTCTTTTTCTTCTGGAGACCCTTCTCAAGGGGATGCTACTCTTCTCATGATCCCTAGGTTTTTATGCCTTTTCTACCTTGAACCCTACTAGGTTCTCATGAATTTCCAGTTTTGTTCTCTTTGAGCCTTTCATTTCTCTCTCCCCCTATCATGCTTAGGAATGACATCCTAATTTCTGAGAAGGGCAAGGCTGCCTGAAGGCAACTTCTTCCATTCCTCCTTACTTCAGATATGGCCATTTCAGCTGGTATTTTATGCTTCCTCTTTCTTCCCAGAGAAAGGAGTTCTCCTTTTCCTCTCAGGTTAGCTCCTCTATCTGTACTCTAATCTTTCTTCTTCCTTATTCCTGATGGCCATCCTTCTGTTATTGCTCCCACTGCATTGGATTCTTTTTTACACCAAAGGTGTTCTCCTAGGCCTCTTATTTTCAACCACCTTGGTGACCTCCTCCAGTCTTCCTTCTTATAAACTTTAGATCCGTATCCATGCTTCCTCCTCTAGGATTAGGCGACTGTGCAGGGTGAGATGGTCAGCAGTCAACCTACCACAAACACAAATCTCCATGTCTCTCTTCATCCTCTTAATTATGTCCTCCTTCTCCTCTTAGAATGCCTACCTTAAATGGTTGCATTACCATCTTCCTTGCAATCCAAGTGAGAAGCCCCTCCCTTATTCTAACAATCCTCATCACACACAACCCCAATTCACCATAAACTCCTTTTGACTTCTTGTCCACAATATTTCTCTTCTCGGCGCCTTCCTTTCATCTCATTCCCCTGGCTTCCACTTATATTTATCTTTCCTGGAATATTGCCACAGCTCTGGCCTCTCTTTATGGTATTGCTGGGAACACGAAATGTGGTGACCCAGTACAAGCCTGAGGAACCTAGGCAGTACTTGGCTATGAGACACACCAATAGTGACAGGATTCCTGATCACTGAGTGTCCATTTAGCTCTGTGTTCTGTAGGTAACAATAGATCTCAAGTCCAAAATCTGTATATTTTTGAGTTCCTAAATAGTCAACCATTTCCCTCAAGGCAGGGCTGGACAACTCTAAATCCAGAGTACCACAGGGCACCAAAATTGCAATAAAAAGTTCTTTTGAAAGATTTGGTATTTTAATAGAAGTATTAAGTAGGTGTTATGGGCTAGATTTCATTCTTGGACTTTCTTACCCTTATTTTACAGTTTAGTATAATTATATTTTTGAATGACATTTAGGGTAGGGACATATATATTGAATGATAATTGGCTGGGAAATGTACTTACTCTTCTCATTATTTAGGGTCTCTGAAAGTCTTAAGCTGATTCTGCCTTGAGGACATGCTCAGGTTACCATAGTGACTAGTTGGGAAGGGTCCCATGATGTCATCAGCCCTGAGATATTCCCTATAGTGAGGCTCTAGTGCTAAATCCAACTAGACTCCATTTTCTTACTCCTGGGAAATTTCCTATTTCTTTGTCTTATTTTCTTACTGTTGGTCTCAATCTAAATAGACTGAGCCCAAAGTTTTGAACCTAAAAGAGAGGTGTCTGGAACCACTGCCCTATCTCACAGAAGAGTCTTTTGACCCTGAATAAATCCATAGCTTCAAACTGGCTTAATTGGGAGGGACATAGCTATTTTGATTGGCAATAAGATTTGAGTTCAAGATCACTGCGACATCCAATAACACTCTAGAACTGCTGAAAGGGACTTGCTTCAAAATTTATTTATAAAAGGCCATTTCTGGTTAACTTCCCAAAACAAAGATGGTGTGACCCAAAATGACTCCCTGTTCCCACCATCTAGAGTAGAACTTGTTGCTCATCTCAGGAGAAGTATTAAAATTAACTTATCTGTGCCTTAGCACCTTCTTTATTCTTAAGAAAATGGATATTTGTGTTGTTGAGTCTGTGATTTTCCATCTGGCTTTGACTTTTGTCTGCTGACTTCTTTGACTCCACCCTTGACTGGAAGGACTGTCTCATGGGACATGCATATCAGAATTATGTTAACTAGACTGCCAAGTGCCAGTTTGCCTGCTGGGGACACCACACTCTAAAAATCCTTCTGGGCAAATTGTCAAAACCCAGTTCCCATTCAGTCCTTAGAGAATGTGAAGATAAAACCAAAACCACCTTGGTCAATTGCATTAAACACATTTTCACATGAGTCAGAAAAAAATGTTTGGCTTAAAAAAAATATCCCATTTGGTTTATTTAAAAATTCCATTGTCTTATCATTGTGTGAGGATTTGAAACTGGCAGCTACATGGATGCCTTAGATGTTTCTGGTGTGTCTTTGAAAGAGGCTCAAAGTGTTCAAAATAAGCCAAGTCCTTGAAATCGGCTAACAAATTTTTAATGTAAATGTTTTTAATTTCTTTCATTACTAATTTTTTAAATTGGCAAACATTTTTTCCAATTTTATTGAGAAATAATTGATATACATCACTATATAAGTTTAGGACACACAGCATGACAGTTTGATTTACATATATTGTGAAATGATTACCACAATAGGTTCAGCCAACGTCCCTCTTTTCACACAGATACAATGAAAAGAGAAGAAAGAAAGAAAGAAGGAAAGAAATTTTCTCCTTATGATGAGAACTCTTAGTAGTGTTAACTATAGTCATCATCTTGTACATTATATACCTCGAAGCTACTTATCTTGTAACCAGATATTTGTGCTTTTTTACCACCTTCCTCTAATTCCTCCTCTTTCCACCTCTGGATCTGATGACTACACGTCTGATCTCTTTTTACGAGTGTTTTATTTTTTGTTGAGTCCACGTGTAAGTGAGATCTCACTTATTTCACTTAGCATAATGCCTTCAAGACCCATCCATGTTATTGCAAATGGTAATGTTTCTTCATTTTTAATGGCTGGATAATATTCCATTGCATATATACGTACCACAGCTTCTTTACCCATTCACCCATTGATAGACATTTAGGTTATTTCCATGTCTTGGCTACTGAAAATATTGCTGCTATCAACATGGCGGTACAGATATCATTTTGAGTTAATGCATTTGCTTCCTTTGTATATGTTCCTGGGTGGAACTGTTGGATCATATGATAGCTTTATTTTAAAATTTTGGGGGATCCTTTGTACTGTTTTTCCAGAGTGGCTGTACCCATTTATAATTCCACCAACAGTGCACAAAAGTTCCCTTTTCTTAAAAAAAAAAAAAAAAGTTCCCTTTTCTTCACATCTCTGCCACCATTTGTTATTTTTTGTCTTTTATGATGGCCATTCTAACAGGATTGAGATAATATCTCATTTATTTATTTATTTATTTATTTATTTATTTATTTATTTATTTATTATAGTCACAGAGAGAGAGAGAGGCAGAGACATAGGCAGAGGGAGAAGCAGGCCCCATGCACTGGGAGCCCGACGTGGGATTCGATCCCGGGTCTCCAGGATCGCGCCCTGGGCCAAAGGCAGGCGCCAAACCGCTGCATCACCCAGGGATCCCCTCATTGTTGTTTTAATTTGCATTTTCCTAATGACTTGTGATGTTAAATATCTTAACATGTACCTGTTGGCCTTTTGTATATCTTTTTGGAGAAATATCTTTTGGGTCTTTTGCTCATTTTAAAATTGGATTATTTGCTTTGCTATTAAGTTGTATGAGTTCTTTATATATTTTTGGCATTAATATATGGTTTGCAAATATTTTTTCCTATTCCACAGTTTGTCTTTTCACTTTGTTGCTGGTTTCTTTTGCTGTGCAGAAGCTTATTAGTTTGATATAGTCTCACTTGTTCATTTTTTATTTTGTTGTTTGCACTTTAGGTGTTAAATCCAAAAATTCATTACCAAGACTTATATCAAAGAAGTTTATTATTATGTTTTCTTCTGGGAGTTTCACAATTTCAGGTCTTACACTTAGGTCTTTAATACATTTTAAGTTCATTGTTGTGAGTGGTATAAGATATGGGTCCATTTTCATTTTTTTATATGTGAATATCCAATTATCCCAGGACAAATTGTTGAAGAGACTTTTCTCCATTGAATATTCTTGGCTCCCTTGTTAAATGTTAGTTTACAATATATGCTTGGGTTTGTTTCTAGACTCTTGATTTTGTTCCATTGGCCTATTTGTTTTTATGCTAGTACTATGCCTTTTTGATGACTGTAACAGTAGAGCTTGAAATTAGGAAGTGTGATGCCTCTTGCTTTGTATTTCTTTCTCATGATTTCTTTGGCTACTTAGAATCGTCTGTGGTTCCATATAAATTTTAGGAGTGCTTGTTCTACTTCTGTAAAAAAAATTGTCATTGGCATCTTGATATGGATTGCATAGAATCTGTAGATGGCTTTTGGTAGCATTGATATTTTGACAATATTAATTAATTTACTACATGAACACAAGATACCTTTCCATTTATTTGCGTCTTCTTCAATTTCTTTCATCAGTGTCATGTAGTTTTCATAGTATGGATCTTTCACCTTCTCAGTTAAAATTCTTCCTAAGCATTTTATTGTTTTTGATGCTATTGTAAATGGAGTCAATTTTTTTTTCCCCAGAAAATTCATTGTTAGGGGATCCCCGGGTGGCGCAGCGGTTTGGCGCCTGCCTTTGGCCCAGGGCGCGATCCTGGAGACCCGGGATCGAATCCCACGTCAGGCTCCCGGTGCATGGAGCCTGCTTCTCTCTCTGCCTGTGTCTCTGCCTCTCTCTCTCTGTGTGCCTATCATAAATGAATAAAAATTAAAATATTAAAAAAAATTCATTGTTAGTGTATAAGAATACTATTGATTTTTGTAAATTGTTTTTGTATCCTGCAACTTTACTGAAGACCTTGATTAGATCTAACAGTGTCTTGGTTGAATCTTTAGGTGTTTTTACGTATAAAATCATGTCATCTGCAGATAGAAAAAATTCTATTTCTTTCTAATTCTGGTAACTTTTATTTCTTTTTCTTATCTGATCATTCTAGCTAGTACTCCTATGCTGAAGGGGAGTGGTGGCAGTGGACACCCTTATCTTATTTCTGATATTAAGGGAAAAACTTCCCCTCTCTCATCATTGAATATGATGTTAGCTATGGTCTTGCCGTATATGGCATTTAATGAGTTGAGATATATTCTTTTTTATGCCTGATTTGTTAAGAGTTTTTATCATGAATGGATGTTGAATTTTGTCAAATGCTCTGCATCTATTGAGATGATTATATGAGTTTTCCTTTCATTTTGTTAATGTAATGTATTACATTGATTGTTCGGTGTATGTTGAACAATCCTTGCATCCTAGGGATAAATACCACTTGACTATAATGAATGATCCTTTTAATGGGCTGCAGAATTCAGTTTGGTTGCTATTTTATTGACAACAAATAATTTTTGCATTTTTGTTCATCAGGAGTATTGGTCTGCAGTTTTCTTTTCTAGTCAGGTCCTTTTCCAGTTTTGGTATCAGGATGAGGTCTCATGAAATAAATTTAGGAGTTCTCCTTCCTCTTTGATTTTTTGGAAGACTTTGAGAAGGATTGGTGTTACATTTTGTTTTTTAAAGAGTTTCTTAACTTATTTATTTTAGACAGAGAGACTGTGTGAGCAGGGGTAGGGGAAGAGGGAAAGGGAAAGAATCTCAAGCAGATAACCCATTGGACATGGAGGCCAACATGGGGCTTCATCCCATGACACTGAGACCATGACCTCAGCTGAAACCAAGAGTCAGACACTCAATCCACTGAGCCATCCAGGTACCTTTGGCTTTGATTTTTCTTTAAATGTTTGGTAAAATTCACCAGTGAAGACATCTGGTCCTGGGATTTTCTTTGTTGGGAAATTTTTGATTACCAATTCAACCTTTACACTAGGAATTGGTCTGTTTAGATTTCTATTTTTTCTTGATTCAGTCTTGGTAAGTTGTATGTTTCCAAGAATTTTTCCACTTCTTCTAGGTTGTCCAGTTTGTTCATGTTTAGTCATTCATAGTATCCTATTATGATCCTTTGAATTTCTGTTGTAACAGTTGTAATATCTTCTTTTTCACTTATAATTTTGTGATTTGTCTCCTTTCTCTTTTTTCCTTGGTTGTTTTAATTAATTTTGTTTATCTTTTCAAAGAACCAGCTCTTAGTTTATTTTTTTATTGTTTTCTGTTCCCTATTTCATTTATTTCTGCTCTAATTTTAATTATTTTCTTTTTCCTGCTAACTTTGGGCTCAATTTATTCTTCTTTTTCTAGTTCCTGAAGGTGTAAATATAGGTTGTTTATTTGGAATCCTCCTTGCTTCTTAATGTAGCTGTTTATTATTTATTCCCCTTAGAATTGTTTTTGCTGCATCCCACAAGTTCTGGTGTATAGTGTTCCTATTTTTGTCTGAAGAAAATTTAACATTCCCTTTCACTTTTAATTTGATCCTTTGGTTCTTCAGAAGAGTATTGTGAATTTTCCAGTTTTCCTGTTGTCGATTTCTAGTTTCCTGTCATTGGGGTCATAGAATATACTTGATATGATTTCAGTCCTCATGGATTTGTTGACTTGTTTTGTGGCCTAACATGGATTGTCCTAGAAAATTTCATGTGTGCTTGAGATGTATTTTCTGCTGTTGCTGGAAAGAATGTCCTGTATGTCCATTTAGGCCCATTTGGTCTACAGTGTTGCTCAGAAATGTTTTCTTATTGATTCTGCCTGGATGATCAATCCATCATTGAGACTGGGGTATTAAAGTCCCCAAATTTGTTGTATTACCTTTTCTTCTTTTAGCTTTGTTAGTTTTTGCTTTATATATTTAGGTTCTCCAGTGTTGGGTGGATGAACATTTACAATTGTTATATCTTCTTGATATACTGATTTCTTTATCATTATATAATGACTTTCTTTGTCTCTTTTTGCCATTTTTAGTTTAAAGTATATTTTGTCTGATATAAATATAGATACTCCTGCTTTTGTTTTTGTCACCATTTGCTGGAAGTGTGCTTTTCCATCCCTTCACTTTCAATCTATATGTGGCTTTAAGGCTAAAAGAGTCTTGTAAGTGCCATATTGTTGGATCTTTTTTTTTTTTTTAAATCCATTCAGTCATTCTATGTCTTTTAAATTGGGGAATTTAATCCATTTACATTTAAAGTAATAATTGACAGATAAGGACTTTCAGTTGTGATTTTGTTAATTGTTTTCTGGTTGTTTTGTATATCCATTGTTCTTTGTTTCTTAACCTATTGTCTTTTTTGTGTGTTTTCATATCTTGGAATCAGCAATGCTTTGACTTCTTTATTGTGTTCTTTTGTGTAATTACTACACTGTTTTCTTTTGTGGTTAACATGAGGCTTATGTAAACTATCTTAAAATTATAACACCCTATTTTGAACGGATAACAACCTAACTTTAATAGAATTTATAAACTTTACACTTTTGCTTCTCCTTCCCCTCATACTTTAGATTTTTGCATACAGACAATTTACATACATTTTATGCTGTGTAACTAATAACAGATTATGTAGTTATGGTTATTTTTATTACATTATTTTTTTTAAACTTTCAAACTTGAGTTGTAAGTGAATTATGCACCTCTTTAAGATATTGCAGAATCTAAGTATAACTATATACTTACATTACCAGTAAGATTTATACTACTTTTATATGATTTTATGATGTAAATTAGCATTCTTTTACTTCCACACAAAGAATTCCCTTTAGCATTTCTTGTAAGTCACGTGTTGTGGTAATGAACTCCCTCAACTTTTGTTTCTTCTGGAAAGTCTTTATCTCTCCTTTGTTTCTGAAGTCAGCTTCATTGGGTATAGAATTCTTGGTTGACTATTATTTTCTTTCAATACCTTAAAAGTATGCCTGGTACTGACTTTGGTCTGGGGGTGATTAGCTCTGCTTGCCTATGTCTTGGGTTGAGTATCCCTCGGCATTATAGCTCTGAGGAGTTATCACCAGTCCTCCTGGTCAGATAGAGCCAGAAGGCACTCTGGACAGTGGGTGGGGCTATAATTCAGCTCCTTACTTGGGTGTGGGCAAATAAGACTCTAGGGGTAGCAAAACTCATTTGAGGGGATCCCTGGGTGGCTCAGTGGTTGAGTGACTGCCTTCTGCTCAGGGCATGATCCTGGAGTCCTGGGATCTAGTCCCACATCAGGCTCCCTGCATGAAGCTTGTTTCTCCTTCCTCTGCCTGTGCCTCTGCCTCTCTATGTGTATGTCTCATGAATAAGCAAATAAAATCTTTAAAGAAAAACTCATTTGAGAATTAAAATCAGGCAGGAAGTGCCTGGGTGGTTCAGTCAGTTACACATCTTAGGTCCACTCAGGTCATGGTCTTAGGGTCCTCGAATCAAGCTCCACATCAGGCTCTGCATTCAGTAGGGAGTCTGCTTGGGGGTCTTTCTCTCTGCCCCGCTCCCTGCTTATACTTTCTTTCTCAAATAAGTAAATAAAATCTTCAAAATCTTCAAAATAAAATGAGGCAGGTCTACATTCTGCCAAGTTTCCTAATCAAAGTAAGTCCCAACTTGGTTTTGCAGATGAGCAGATCTGCTGTTTGGGATTGGACAGTGCAGGTATTTTTCTGCCAATACCTATTGTGCTGGTTTTTGCATCATCTCCCTTTCTCCATCATACCTAGATCCTTAGTGATTGAGCCCTGTAGATTCCCCGCTGTGCAAGATCAGAGCAATAGCTCCTGCACAGTGATCCACAATGCTGAGCAAGAGCAGAAGGGCTTACTGCCCACCAAGATTCTCTTTTTTCACCAGAGGAATCAGAATTTCAGGGACACTTCCCTTTGTGGTGCCACCCTGGCATGGAGGAGGAGCAGTACACTCAATGTGTAGCTATAACTCTTACCTTTCACATGCAGGCTGTCTTGGCCTCTGTATACAGTGGTTTCTTTAACCTCATACCTATGTTCCAGGATTTTCTTGGTGGTGTCCTGTTCTTGAATA
The DNA here is from genome assembly GCF_905146905.1 of Nyctereutes procyonoides. Taxonomy (NCBI): domain Eukaryota; kingdom Metazoa; phylum Chordata; class Mammalia; order Carnivora; family Canidae; genus Nyctereutes; species Nyctereutes procyonoides. Next base: position 29,156,472 of record NW_026575132.1, read on the forward strand.
GTCATTGGTTTTTCTTGTTATGGGGAGCAAAGTCAGGAAAAACTTATGTGGCCATCTTGGTGATATCCCCAAGCTAAAATATAAATCTTTATTTTTATTATTATTATTTTTATATTTGATTTCCTTCCTTGAAACTCTGCTGGATTGTGTAAAGAAATGGAAAAAAATATTGTGAAGTAAAATTGGCCTGACTTTTTCAGACTTTCTGTAAGGAAGAGTGTCATAGAGATTGGCAGGAATTTTGCTTCCATAAAAAATATAAGCTGGACTCCTATGTTTATAGTTATCAGGGGAACTATTTTTTAGATCAAATTTGGAACATTCTTTTCAAGAGAGCAGTTAAAGTAGCTAACTGTGGCCCAAAATATCTCAATAGAATCTTTTTAAAATAAATTTTATTCTTTTCCAAGTTTTAATAGAAGAGATTGTCCAGATCATCATGATGTGTTATATGCTAACTATATAAAATAAAACCTTTTAATTGATGTAATATGAAATAACATGAATAAAATATTCTTGAAATAGTATAATTGGATTAGAAATATTTTAAAAACAATTATTATTTGAATAAGGAAATGTGGTGCTTGACATACTTTGATTTCTTATAATTCTGATATGAAGTATTATTTTGATTTTATAGGTGAGAAAACTGAGAGTTTGAGAAATTAAAAAGCTAAAAAAAAAATAGATCCTCAGATACAGATTTGAATCTGTGTCTTAGATTACAAATCCTGTGGTTTATTTCCCTGGATAATCCACTTCCTCAGTGAGCTTTATTATTCTCAGTTTCTCATGCTAAAAGGGAGAAAAAGTATCAAAAGTAACATTTTCTGGGTCTCCTCTAATACAAGGATTAATGACAAAGTATGATTAGAGCTTAGGTTATACTAACACTTTAAAAACTCTTAGAAATATTTTGAAATGAAAGCTTTTTCCTTGAAATCTTGTCTAATATTGCTAATTTGCCTACTAAGCTCTTTTTCATAAATACTGGAAAGGGAACTATATAACCTTGCTGATCTCATGTTTTAACTCTGCTTTTTTTTTTTTGAAGATTTTATTTATTTATTCATGACAGACACACAGAGAGGGGCAGAGACACAGGCAGAGGGAGAAGCAGGCTCCCTGTGGGGAGTCCGATGCAGGACTTGATCCCAGGACCTCGGGACCACAGCCCCAGCCAAAGGGAGACACTTAACAACTGAGCCACCCAGGCACTCCTTAACTCTGCATTTAACTATATATATATATATATATATATATATATATATATATTATTATATTTATTTATGAATATATCTTTGTAGTTTTGAGAGCTTTATAAATTAATTTGTTCTTGGGGATCCCGGGGTGGCTCAGTGGTTTGGTGCTTGCCTTTGGTCCAGGGCGTGATCCTGGAGACCTGAGATTGAGTCCCATGTCTGGCTCCCGGCATGGAGCCTGCTTCTCCCTCTGCCTGTGTCTCTGCCTGCCTCTCTCTCTCTCTCTCTCTCTCTGTCTTTCATGAATGAATAAATAAATTAAAAGAATTAATTTGTTCTTTTAAATTTAATTATTCTGTCTCCTAAATTCTTCATATATGGATGGAATAAAGTGAAAAACTTTTTTCTCTAGTGCAGAGAAAAGTTTGAAGATAAGTAAAGAACTGGAAATGAAAATTTGAGCATTCACACTAGTTCCAAAACTACTTTTACCCCATAATAACAAATATAGGAATAACTAAAAGGCACTGTTACTTTATAGACAATAAATGTCAGACATCTCAATGTTGAATATCATTTCCCTTTGTTGGTGGTTTAAAAATGTACAAGATTTGGTTTCTAATAGCAGCAGTTACTTTTCTTGAGAATTTGCTAGGCTCTAGGCTGTCTGCTCAGGCTTCATTCACAAATTCTTCTTTAAGCTGTGGTATCCTGCTGTGAGGGAGGTGTCCCTAACCACCAACCTACAAACATGGAGAGCAGTTGCCTATGATCCCTTCACAGGTGATGGTAGAACTGGGATTCCATCTCGACTTTGCATCTGAAGAGCTTTGAAGATGGTGAATAGGATGGGCTCAGGGTCCTTCAAAGAGGCATCATTAGGTTAGGTTATAGGAAAGCTGAGGCAAGAAATTAAATTTTGTTCCTAAGTACTAAATTCTATACCTGAAACTAATAGTGCACTGTATGTTAACTAACTGGAATTTAAATAAAAACTTAAAAAATATGTTACTATGTATATTCAGTGTAATTAATTGGCGGGGTTTGCCTTTTGATTCAATGCTGGTTCCTTTAGATTTATGGCTGTCAGACTGCTCTCTATGAGTCTCAAATTCAGTGGGTTGTCTCTAGGGAAGTCTGAGAAGAAGTGAGAGCCATGGCTGACCTGAGGGGTTTTGCATCCACAGGAGCTGAAATGAGATTAAATAGAGACAGCCTGTACCCCACTGCCTGACCACAATCAATGCCTGGAGTTGAATCAAGCTGCTTCATCACCTTTGGCCACCTCTCCAATGACTTGGAGTGGTGGGACAGACACCTCTCAGAGCCCACAGAAGCAGGGATCAGTCTCTATTCTGCTGCATGCCTGATACAGGAGTCTTGGGGGGAAAATAGTAGCTGAAACCTTCTAGTTTGATGTCTATTAGTGATTTATAATGTTCTTCTAATAACCTATTCTGGTCCACTGACCTTCAAATTGGGGATTATTTTTCCCCTGTAAGTTTCTGTTTAACACTTCAAGAGGGAAATTTATTATTTTTCTCAAGAACTGCCCAATGTTGAAGGCCTCTGTTTCCTTGCCAAGTTCCTGCTGCCCCAACAAAGTACTTACAGATATACAAGGGGCAGAACTTCTATTAAGTTGGTCTTCATACCAGTGAAAACATTGAAATACTTGCATACTAGTTGGTGAATAACTACTCCTCTGAGCTTAGTGGGTACTCTTTGACCCTCTCTCTCTCCCCCTCCCCAGTAGCTACCGAAACACATCATGATCTGGCAACTAAAGAGTTAACACTTGGTTAGGGTCTGATTTAGGTTTCATGGAACGTGAAGCTTATTTGATCTTCTTTAATAAGAAGAGTGTAATTCTGGGTACAAACACAAATAGACATGCAGAATAAAAAAAGAAATCACAACAAATTACAAATTTTGAACACTTGATTAATAACACAAACATAGTGGAACTTCCAAAATATAACAGTATCTTTTATTAATTAATTATACTTCATAATGCCATAAAACTTTTCTTTCTATATATCTTTGATCTCTTTATATTGCAGCAATTTTATAATATGATATATAGAAACACTAGAAAGAAAGAGAAAGAAAAGTTAGTCTTCCTAATTTTTATTTTTATTTTTAATAGTTTTTTACTAATTTTTCTAGACACTGTCGGAAACTGAATCTTCTATTTACAGTTTCGCACCTCTGATCAGCATAAGAATTTTCTAAAGATTAGTTTCTGGCACTATATATATTTCAAACATTGTTTTCTTGTATTCCCACATCCTCACCAGTGCTGGCAGCTTGGGACACATTCATGTTGTCCTGTGACCTGTGATGTTGCACATTCATATCATGCTTTTTGGTGACTTAACTGGCAGAGAGTATATATTCAGAATATTCCTGGTCTTGACACTGAAAGCTGGATCCATGCTATAGTTTTAATGTTTGTGTCCTCCCCAAATTCACATATTGAAATTCTAACCTCCAAAGGTGATGATATTAGGTGAGGCCTTAGGGAGTGATTAGGTCATGAGCTTAAACCCTCTTGAGTGGGGAAATGCTTTTATAAGAAACCCTGCAAAGTGGCCTAGCTCCCTCCATCATGTAAGGACGTAGGAAGAGGGTGCTGGCTATAAACCACAAAGTGAGACTTCACCAGAACGTGATGATTCTGGTTACTTTGCCTTGGACTCCCAGAGCCTAGAACTGTGAGGAATGAATTTTTGTTGTTTATAAGCTACCCAGTCTGTGATACTTTGTTGTAGCAGCCCAAGTGGACTAAAACAATTCATAAAAAGAACAACTGATAAATGGAAAACTCATCAAAATTAAAAACTTTCTCTATGAAAGCCCATGTGAGGAGTAAAAAAATATGAATTATAGACTGAAAGAATATATTTGCAAACCACATTTCTGATAAAGGATTAGTATCAAGAATATATAAAGAACTCTCAAAATGCAACAGTAAAAAAACAAAAAACAAAACAACCCCAAGAAATCAAAATGAAAAATGAACAAAAACCACACCAGACCACCAGACATTTCATCAAAGAGAACATACAGGTAGCAAATAAACACATGAAAACATCATTAGCTGTTAGGAAATGCAGATTAAAGCCATCCAACATGGCAGGAAGTGTGACAGGCCACATCAAAGCAGAAATCAGCAGTGGTATTAACCACTTGGGGTTAAATTAGTTTACCTTTGTAAGCTTTACAAAAATCTACCACCACATGAATATATTGCTAGTGATGCCCTCAGGGCCATATGAGTGAGGGGTCTTGAGCCTCATCAAGCACCCTTAGATTTCCTGTAGGTCTGGTTCTGTCTGTGGCCCAGCAGTTGTCTCCATAACTGAGGTCACTGGCCTCTCCTTTGAAGGTTGATGCCTGGGTTGGGCTGATTATATTCTGAAACAGAAATGCTAATCTTTACATTTTTTAAAATGAAATTTTTGTTTGTTTATTCTGAATGCATGAAAATTAAAAGAATATAGTGGAGGCACGGCAGGGTACAAAGTGGTGTTTGCTCTAGGACACTGGGCTGTCATTTAGACCTTGGGAAAATGTGGTTTCATCGGAGGGATCTTTTCAGGGAGTTTATTTTCAGGAGAACCTAGAGTCCTAGTGAGAAGTCACTTTCACCTGTAAGGTGAGTCTGCTTTCTGAACTCCAAAGACAATGTCATCAAACCCCTTGACAAAGCAATGCATAAACTTATTCTGCACTTTTTTGTGTGACTCCCTTGCCCCTTGGGATTAGTGGTGATTTATATAACTGGTGGGATGGAAAAGGGAATCACGGAGCACATTATGCTCAGGCCTTTACGGACTCTTTCCTTTAGAGCTGCCTGCCCATAGGCCTCCTCTTCTTGTAGAAGGCTCAATGAGGTGTAGCTGGTGAAAGCGATGCTGAGGGGTATCCAGTGTTCTATCTCTCCCTGAGTCAGGAGGCTCAGCTGGGAGGGGGACAGGAAGAAGAAGGGACTCCTTGCTGGCCCAGGCTTAATCCAAGAACTCTAATCCAACTGGACCAAGGATAAAGCTGGTGCTGGGATCATGATCCAACTCTTTTGTCTACTTACCAGTGGTTCAGAACCTGTAGTGTTGAGAAACATAATGAACTGGACCCTCAAGTACTGCACGTACACAGACAACTCACACTTATATTTGTTATGTACCAGACACAAGCCTTGTGATACTTGGTGAGCAATGCAGTCACGGCCCCCAGGAATCTGGCAGGCACATTTCGGCCCATCCCAGGTGATAAGCACCCTCTTTTGACTCTGGACACACTGTGGCTCTACCATTCATCTACAGAGAGGAAAATTCCTTCAGTTCAGTACTGTACATTCCTCCAAGATTTTCTGAAGCAGCTGGCCTCAAGCCCAGCAGTCCGGGGGGAATTACTTGGCCACTCTGTCTCAGTCTCCCTCCCTAACATGTGGCAGTCAAGGAGAATATTCCCTTTATGATCTCAAGTCAGCTTCGAGTAAAACCAGCCCGGGCTGTAGGAGAGGAGGCTGTGGACAGGGCAAATAAATCACTGCACAGCAGCCAGCTGGGCTCCACCTCCCTATGCCTGGTGGGCCCCTGGCCATGCCTCCAAACTGCAGGAGACAGCAGGCCAGATGAACACTGAGCAGCCCCCTCAGGTAACAACAGGGGGCTTCCTTGGCCTCTTCCCACTCCTACCCCAAATTCAGGGGGTGAATAATTATCACAGTCTTTCTTTCTTCACTGTCTACTCCTTCCCCACCCACCTCTACCAGTATCATTTGCTTTGGGAAAGGCATTTACAAACACAGCTGGGGGCTTCATTTTGAGAATAAATTTTACTTTCCTAAGAAAAGAACAACCTGAAGGAACTTCAGAGTTCTTGTGAGGACCAGTTGGCTATTAATACACGTCATTATTAATACAGAAGAGTAGGTCCCTATGCCTGCATTCAAGTCTACCCTTTGGGGGAGAGACTTCTTGTGTTGGGGCAAGTGGAGAAGGGCCCGCGGAGCAGAAGAGCCCTGTTAGTAATAACCTGTGAGGACACCAGACTGATACCCAGTTAGGAAGACTGGACAGGTGAGCCCTTGCTCTGGGCCAGCTCCTGGCACTGCCCCTGACGTCATCACATTCCGGTGGATTCTCTGTGGGCTGTGAAAGGCTAGGACTCCCCTTTGCACCAGCAGACTGGGCCTCTCAGAAAAGAAAATGAAATGTCGGGCTTGTGATGGGATAGAAATAGCACGAGGCGGAACTCGGGGGCCCTGCTTCTGCTTCTCACTTTGCCACTAGCGGAAGGGTGGTAGCTAGCTCAGGTTTCATCTGTGTCTCAGTTTCCCTGTCTGTATGATGAGCCATCGGAACGTGTCTCTGTCTTCTCCTAGCCTGTGCTGTCTGTGGTTTATGAGTGCTCTAGCTCATAGAGAGGAAGGCAAGAGAGCTGTGTGCTGAGCATCGAGATGGATACTTGGCTCCTTTGGTCTGCAGAAAGCAGCACTCCAGTTCTTCAGATGAATGAAATGAGGCTCAGTAAGGTGAAGTGACTTCGGCAATATCGTGCAACTGATTTATTAGGGAGCAGACGTCGTGTCATGAGTGTCAGGAATTCCAAGTTGAGCTGGTTTAAGTAGAAAGAGAATATATTGGTTCTTGTAATGAGAGATTGCAAGAGCTTCTGGCTACAGGCATGGCTCGAGCTGGGAGTTTGAAGATGCGACCAAGGACTGACTTCTCTCCATCTCTCAGTTCCTTTTGCTTTCTGCTGGTTTCATTGTCAGGTTTCATGTGGTAACAATTGGCTGCAGTAGCCCCACTTCTCACATGCGGCCCCGACATCTGTTTAGGGTGAACAAATGCCCTGATTTGCCTGGAATTGAGGGAGGAATCTCCGGGCAGGGGACTTTCATTTTTAAAGCCAGGAAATTCCCAGGCAAGATGTGACAAGCTGGTCCTTGTCATGGTCTCAGCTTCGAGTCCATCGGAAAAGAGCATGCTTCTTTGAGTAGCTCTCGCAAGCTCTTTTGACTTGCACATTTACTGTCTTAGAACCAGGGCCTGTCCCGGAACCAGTCTCTGTACCCAGATGGCTGCAGGGCACTGACTGGCTTAGGCTTGGAAACAGCCTGGTCTGGACCACTGGCATGGTGGTGGGCAGGTGGGGCGGTGCCCCAAAAGGCAAGAGACCCTGCGGTCAGAAAAGGGAGTGAAGAGCCCTTGGAGGTGAATGGGAGAAACCTCTCTGCTGACAAATGGTAAGATCACGTTTCAAACCCTGGTGTCCTTACTGAAAGTGCAGTGTTCTTCCTCCAGAAGCACAGGGAGGTGGATGAGTCTGAAACATGCCGTGGCCCCTTTCCAGGAGAGGTCAAGGAAGAACGCCCAGCAGAGTTGGAGAATGGTGATTCTGACGCAAGAACTTTAGGAGTTCTTGGCTCCATGGCCTTTGAATAGAGAACAGATCCATTTCCTGGCCTCTACACCACAGAGGATTTATAGAGGCGGGTGGGCAGGGCGTGTGGGGGAGTGCGTGGCCAGTTCACACCACATGAGTGTGTTGGCGGCAGCCTTGAGTGGGGCTGCACTCTGTGCATCCCTTCCGTATCTGAGAAGCCCTCATCCAATGCCAACGGTAGAGCCAAACCTACTCTCTGGGAGAAATGCAACCTCCCCAAAGGGAGAGGACATCTGCTTGGGAAACTGATACCCAAAGGAGTTTAAAAGATACCTTCTGTGCAATGCCAGCTTGGAGTGCCCTGGCTGCTAATACTGCTTTTTATTAGAGCTTCCAGCAACACTCACTGGAGAGCTACTAGGCTAACAGGAAAGATTATTTTTGGCTCTCATACTTCCTGTTTTAGGAGAAAATGGTGTTCCAGAAAGACTTACAAAGACTGAAAAACTGCTAACATAATGACATTGAAGACAGGAGATAAATTTCACACTGAAATTTTTACTTCAAGTGAGAGAAAAAGTGTGAAAATTATTATAAGGGTGATGATAGAAACATGCTGTAATCAGGAAACAGAAATATGTTCTAGTTTGGAAGGCCTAATGTTAGAGGTATATTATACGGTTTTAGGGCCGTCTATCTTCCTACATTCAGAAAACTTTCAGGAGTGTTACAAACAGGAATATGACTGTACAGTCAAATGATGATTCAAGTTGCCTTGCATTTGAACCTCGAGACACCTAGGTTTATTTGCCTGTACTAACTTGAGCAGACATCTCTTATTTTTTGCCTGTCTAGCATTTATCTGTGCTCTTCTTCTGCAGCAACACCTTGATTTCATCTTCAGGAATTAACCTTAGCTGCCCCTATTCTCAAATCAAGTAGTTTCAGAAGGACTGAATTCTAGGGTCGGCCACATGATCAAAGCCTGGCCGGTAAGTCACTGTGATTGGCTTAGATCACATGACCCAATCCAGGCCAATTGAAATCAGCACTGAGACTTTTGCTCAGTTACTGGAGCAAAGGTACCTAGTTTCTGGTGGGATTGCTACACTGGTAGCAATAAGCACATAGGTGCTGGTGGCCAGCTTCCCGAGTGCAAAGGCGACATGGCAAAATGTAGAGCTAAAGATGTGGAAAGATGGAGCTTTGACAATATTATTTAAATATGTGGATATGGACATGCCTGAAGCAGGTGGACTTTTCATATGTAAGAGTCAATACATTCTTTATTTTGCTTGAGGCAATTTGATTTGGTCTTGGGTTACCTGCTAATGAAGCATTCCTAACTGACAGATGAGAATATAGTTAACCATATCATTCATTTAGAACTCAGTGGTCCAATTGCTGGATTGTGTGGAACAAAGAAAGGCATGAACTGAGCTCAGTGGAACATGATATGTGCTAAGGGTTCTGGGTTGGACTCAAAGGCAAATCTTTTCTTTAGGGTGGCACGTAATATAAGAGTCAAAATGCTCTCAGCAGTTTTGCTATTTTATTTTCAGACTTACAGAAGGTAAGGAGCAAATCTCAAGGCAAGGAAGGAGCAGCTCCAGGAAGGAAAGAGACAGGTAAGGAGCAACTGGGTAGTCTAACAAGACAAGGGCCAGAGAAGGACTCTCAGACCCAACAGTTGTAGTCATTTAACACAAAGGTCAAAAGGTCCCAGATTACATGTATGTTCTTTTTGTTTTTCAGATTTTATTTATTTATTTGAGAGAGAGAAAGAGAGCACATGTGCATGAGTGAGGGGGAGGGGCAGAGGGAGAAGCAGACTCCTTGCTGAGTGGGGACCCTGATGCAGAACTTGAACCCAGACCAAGGACCCCTAGATCATGACCTGAGCTGAAGGCAGATGTGTAACTGACTGAGCCACTCAGATGTCCCTACCTGTATGTTCTTGATAATCCCTGAGTCATCAGGAAAAGACTGTTTGCCGCTCTGTGGTTTTCTGTTTGAAAAGGTACAAAGGGCATACCATGTTTTAGAGAGTTCCTACCATTTTAATTTTTCAAAAGATTTTACTTATTTATGTGAGAGACAGAGAGTGAGTGAGTCCAAGCAGGGGCAGGGGCAGAGGGAGAGGGACAAGCAGACTCCTCACTGGGCAGGGAGCCCAATGCAGGGATCATGACCTGGGCCTAAAGCAGGTGCTTAACCAATTGAGCCACCCAGGCGCCCCCCCTACCATTTTAATTTTTAAAAAGAAGTTTTGGTTGTAGAAATGATAAATTTCACTAACTGGAAAAGCTCTCCACCAAGATCATTTTCCTGAAGATAATGGATAGCCCAGAAACGCTTTTATGTTGCTTTGGATGTAGTGGTGTCTGAGAATTTTTTCAGTTTACCACTAAATGAGGCAGCCTGTGTGTTTTGATTTTTTTCTGCTTCAGTTTAGCCACAAGATGGTTTTCGGTGTTGGTGGTAAAGGAGAGAGGGACCTGCCTACAGGATAGTGAAGCCTGAAGAGGCTGGTCTCAAAGGAGAGGCATTTTGAGCATTTATTCTAGGTGAAATATTTTATGTGGTAAGTAGATGCTCTCTGGGGTCTCTCTTAACTCAAAGGATCTATAACTGCAAGCTTTGTTTCTTTTTTCTTTTTTTTAATTGCCATTTAGTTTTAAGTGGTATCCCATGGAATAAATCTATTTCTTTAAGTCCTGTTTTTGAGTAGGCATATGATACCATGGCATTCTTTAAAAGTTTCAGACATTTCAGCCATAAATAACGGCCTATCTTTACAAGAATGCCTGGGTCAGCCTGGGTTGTGTTCTAGAGAGACGTGTACCACAGTATCTGCTTCCCTTCCATGGCGGGGAGTCTTGTCCTAGAAAATGATAGTCCAAGATAGGTCCCAGCTCCTCTAGCATCTAAGAATAACCATATCATTAATTTTCATCAATGGAACATAAACAGAAGTGGGTGTATCTTTTCCAGGATTTTTAGGAAGTGGGTGTGGCTTTTCCATCTTCACCCTTCCAGTTGGATAAAGAGAACTCTGCAACACAAGAAGGAAAGCACCTGGGCCTGGAGTTGCCACTGGTTGTTGGGAGTTGGGCCTGGAGTTATTGGTTAGTGGGAGAAGAGACACTGACCAACTGGCCAACCAGTAACGCCTTCACTAGATTGCTAGGGTGGATGTGGTTTAGAACTAGTTTCAGGTGGATCGTGGTTATAGAGTTAAATAGCATTGGCTTGGATAGACTATTTCCTTTTTCATCTGTTTTTTTCCTCAGTAGTGTTGTTCTACTGCGCCAGATTTTAATACTTCTCTAATATTGCTATTCTCTCATTATAACAAAAAGGATAATAGGTCCCAGGCTGCAAGTCTTCTGATTAGCAAAATATAGATTTATTTTTATTGTGCTTATTATAAGTCATCTTTTATTTATGCAGTAAATTCCTTTTCTGATTTTAATAAGGAAATCATTTTCCTTTTAAATACATGTATGTTAAGGAGGAGAGTGAGTTGGTTCAAAAATATGTTAAGTGGGTAATAGTAAGGTTTGTAGTTATGATGAATACATTACTGTAGAAATTCATTGATAAATACATTATTATAGAATACTACCATATTTTTTTCTACAGATCATGGTATTGAGAATGAGGACTCTTCATACAAAATTTATTAGTAATATAACCACCCTAAGATAGTCAAATTGTAAGGATGATATATTCTACTCTGATAAAATAAATTTTATTTAAATCCTCAGGATACATTTTTTCTTTCAGCCTGTCCTCAATTTGTTCAATGACTTTTATTAAAAACAACTTTATTGAGGTGGAATTCATATGGCATAAACTCACTCATTTAACATACACCATTCAATATTTTTTAGTGTATTTGCAGAGCTATGCGACCATTATCATAATCAATCTTACAATATTTTCATTACCCCCCAAAAGAAGCCTATACTTATTAGTAGTCACTCCTCATTTGTTCCCAAACCTCTCGCCTGAAGCCCTAGGCAACCAATCACTCTCTGTTTATATAAATTAGCCTTTTCTGGACGTTTCATTTCTATCTATCTATCTATCTATCTATCTATCTATCTATCTATCTATCTATCTATCATCTATTTATCTATCTATCATCTATCATCTATCTATCATCTATCTAATCTATTATGCATTGAGTCATAAAATAAGTGGTGTTTTGTGACTTAAACTTAGCCAGGCTTCATCTATCTAGTAGCATGTATCAGTACTCCTTTTTATTGCCAAACAATATTCCATTATATCAATATAGCACATTTTGTTTATCCATTTATCAGTTGATGGACATTTGAGATATTTCTGCTTTTTAGCTATTACGAATAATATGAACATATGAACATTTTGTATCTTGAAGCTATGAACATTTCTGTATGTTTGTGCAGGCCTGTGTGTTAATTTCTGTTGGTAAGCACTTAGGAGTGAAATTTCTGGGTCATGTGGTAATTCTGTGTTTAACCTTTTGAGGATCTGCCCAACTGTTTTTCAAAACGGCTACCACATTTTCCATTCCCGCCAGCAGTGACGGGGGGCTCCAATTTCTCCATATGTTTCCCAACACTTGTATTGTCCCTTTGATCATAACTATCCTTGTGGATGTGAGGTGATATCTTACTATGATTTTGATTTTCATTTCCTTGCTGATCAGTGATTTTGGGTATCTTCCTATTAGCTTACTAGCCATGTGTATATCTTCTGTGGAGAAATGCCTGCTCAGATCACTTGTTCATTTTTAGTTGGGTTATCTTTTATTACTGAGTTTTTGGAGTTCTTCATATATTCTGGATACAAATTCCTTATCAGATATATGATCTGCAAATATTTTTTCCTGTTCTTTTTTTTAAAAAAAGATTTAATTAATTAATTAATTGTACTATCAGAGAAAGAGAGAGAGAGCACAAGCAGGGGCAGTGGTAGGCAGAAAGAGAGAGAGAGAGAGAGAGAGAGAGAGAGAGAGAGAAAAGCAGAAACAGGAAGCCTGATATGGGGCTCAATCTTAGGACCCTGGGATCATGACCTAAACCAAAGATAGATGCTTAACCAACTGAGCCACACAGGCTTCCCTTTTTTACCGTTCTGGGGATTGTCTTTTTGCTCTCTTGGTGGTATTTTTTGCAGCACTCAAGTTCCATGCTTTCAGAATTCCATCCATCCATCCATCCATCCATCCATCCATCCATCCATTTAATGATTTATTGAGGTGATGAACCAAATCTTGACTGATTTACTTTTTCAGCTTGTAAGCAGGAGGATTTTCTGTGGTGTGATCAATCTAATTGAAGACTTACTAAGGAAGATGTTTTTCACTGGTTAACTAATTTAATACTTATTTAATGGGACCTTGTGCATTGAAGCATGGGGATATACCTGACACTTCTCCTCAGAAGAGAATGTAGCTTTGGAAGACATGTCAAGAAATTCAGATCCTTTTGAATACTGACTTCAGGGATCCCTGGGTGGCTTAGTGGTTTAACGCCTGCCTTCGGCCCAGGGTGTGATCCTGGAGTCCCGGCATCGAGTCCTGCATCAGGCTCCCTGCATGGAACCTGCTTCTCCCTCTGCCTGTGTCTCTGCCTCTCTCTGTCTCTCTCTCTGTGTGTCTCTCATGAATAAATAAATAAAGTCTTAAACAAAAGTAAATACTGACTTCAGAATTGTTTATATTTTGATGAAAGATTAATAAATAGACTTTTGGAAAATCACTTTATCTAAAGTGTTTACATTCACTTAGCACTCCACACACAAATTATTCTTTTTATCTTAAAAACAAAACAAAAAAACTCCTAAAACTCACTTGCCCCTTTTCCTTTGGAAAAATCTAGGTACTTGAGAGCACTGAACTAAACTGCATTATGTTCATTTTAACTGGTAAGTGTGAGTAGTTATGATTAGTTTGTTCAATAAGTGAGAGAACCAAACTGTATGACCACACTTAGTTTTGCCTTTTTTTTTGACTTGTAGTCTGTGCCCCAAATTACAGATGGCCCCAATTTCATCACTTGTATCATGGATATAACAGCACTTACCTTGTAAAGATTTAAGGAAGATTAACTATGTGTACATGCCTTGTTCAGTGCCTGGTTTAGAGTAGATGCTCAATTAATGTTTATTAACTTTTATCTTTTCTTGATTTTGGGTGCAGAGGGTCCAACTTTGAGGATGTGTCTAGATTAACTCTACAGAGAAAACAATTTATACAAGATGTGGATCAGGACTCTGTATCCCAAATAAAACCAAAAAACCACAAAACAAACAATTACAACAAAAACCACACTTGTGAATGTATCTCTCCTTAAGGACTGGGTGGGGGTAGGGAGAGATGCAGTAAGAGATCAGGTGTATGGAATGCTTGGAAATGCCAGATTCTGACTCACAGCAGCCACAGCTTGCCTGCCTCATGGGTGGCCAGTGGAGACACATGCAGATCAGAGGGCTGGCTCTGGCCCCTGGCTCCCTGTGTGATCTCTCCAGGAACATCTGCTTTATGGAAAGAAGCAGATCAAATGGCTCAAGGAAAGATCAAAATCAGATGGGAAAAAATGAAATCTCTTAAGCCCTAGGCTTAAATTCATTTCCCCAAAAAGGCATGTGCTGTACTTCGTAGCATTTTTTCGAAGAATGTAACTTTTTGACATTAGTGTGATGTTCAGGAGTGTGTTCTTGAATTAGGATGGTATGTGGCTTGAAAGAAAGAATCTTCAGATCAGGCTGACTGCATGAGGAAGTTGTCACTTTTGTTTTATGATTTGTGATCTTGCCTCAGTTCTGGTTGATCATTTTTGATTTGAACTTCCTTTCTCACTTGAAGAATGGAGACAAGTATGTGCCATAAAGTTGAGCGTACATACTCCAGTAGCATGTATTTCTTGAACATCTACTACTGCGAGGCATGATGTGAAGCTCTGTGTGGGGCTACAGACATCCAGGTATATGATACAGTCATTTTTGGAAGAAGCTGGTAGTGGAGTTGAGGCGATAAGCAAGGTATCTGTAATGGTTAGTCTGATGTATTAATTTGGCTACACTATATTACCCCGTTATCTAAACAAACACTAATCTAGGTACTGCTGTGAAGTTATTTTGTAGAAGTGGTTAATATATACAATACAATGACTTTAAGTAAAGGAGATCAACCTTGATAGTGTGGGTAAGACTCATCCAATCAGTTGAAGGTCTTAAGAGCAAAAACCGAGTTTTCCCAAATAAGAAGAAATTTTATCTCAAAACTGCACCAACTCCTGAGTTTCCAGCCTCCTGGCCTGCCCGACAGATTTCAGACTTGCCAGCCCTCATTGTTGTGTGAGCCAATTCTTTAAAATTTATCTATGTATTTATGTATCCATCTGTCTAAATATTTATCTATCTCCTATTGGTTCTGTTTCTCTGGATAACTCTGGCTCATGGAGTATCAAAATAACGCTAATACTAGGCAGAAGAACGTACAGTTCGTGAGAGCAGAGACTCTATTTCATTCACTTGTGTATCTCAGCAATTAGAACAATGCCTGGCCCATACTTGGCATTCAATAAATACTTTTTGGATGGATGGATTAAATGGCTGGCTGGCTGAACGGATGAAAAAAATGGTAAGGACATTAAGAACGGTACAGAGTATTATTAATTACCAAAGGAAAGTCATGAAATTCTTAAAGTCAACCTTTAATGTTGATTTTTACTCTAATCTTTTTTTTTTTCTTAAATCTAGAATCTAGTAAATGTAACATAGTGATGAGTCTAAAACAAAGGCATCCCATTCCACTTGCCACTAGTTAGTGCTTTGATTCTGGATGGTAAAGAAATCTGTTGGGTGTTACTGGAAAGTCTTTCCTCTCCTGAAACAAAATACCTTCTCTGGATATAAAGTTAATTATATGTGATGCTTTAAGTTCTCCAGCTGGAGAAGGGCTCAGCCAAGGGAATTACACAGAAATAGAGTAAGAATCCTAACGTACCACATCTAGAATGCACCTTAACTTTACTTTATGTGTATGACATAATAAAGTTTCCTGTTGGTTAAGACTGAATCATGGTATTTTGTTATCTGAGCTGAAAGCCTCTTAATTCATTAAATGAATATAAAATCATGCCAGAATGGTTAGTAGTGGCTAGATGTTAAGACAACTTTAAAAATCAGAGTTTGTTTCCTATCACCAAGGATGAACTACTAACTAGGGTACTTTTGTTTCTGGTGAACATTAGTTTAGTTACTTCTTAATTGTGAGGATTCTTGAAAACTAGTACAGAAAAGTTCTTGAAGAATCTAAACGAACACATGTGTCAGAGTGAAACAAATCCTAAAACACTGCAATTGGGAGTCTGTTACCCTAAAGCCAGTAGAGGTTATTTTCAAGGTATCCACAGATAGCAGACGGTGTAATTCTCAATAGCTCTTTACTATTCTTGAATGAATTAGTTCCTTTACTCCCTGGGCTGTTGCACCCAGACACCCCTACTGATAGCCTTCAGGGGTTATAGGAAGCTACCATGGAGATGGGAAGATTATGTTTGTGTCTGTCTTGTTGCTTTATTCTTCAGAGGCTTTCAAGACTAGTGGCTTTACCCTACTTGTAAATTAGGAAATTAGTCCATTACAGTGTCATGGATGATGGCAGGAGACATGAGACGTCAAGGTCAGAGACAAAGGACTTTATTATTCATTCTCAGCAGAGCAAGCATCGTGGGTGTCATATTTACTTTGGTCACCTGTCTCCCAAATCCATGGGGATAATGGAGAAGGTTCAGGTGGGTACTGGGCGGGTAGTAGGCTTGCATCATATCTGAGGAACTCTGAGCTTGGGAACCCGAATCTTGTATGATCGGTGCAGGCAACTTACTCTTTGCCCCAGAGAGAAGCATTGTCGTCCCTAGAGGGAAGCACACTGGAGAGCAGGCAAATCTTCCCTTTGCTCTGGAAGGTGTCACTATCTCTATATTCCAGGACTTTTTATTAAACAAATATCCTTAAAAAGAGAGTCCAGAACAAAAGAGCAGTTAGTGCCACACCCCAGGACATTCAGAAATCCAAGAGTCCGGAGAAAACTGTCTTTCTGAAAGGGAGGAGGAATGGGCTTATGGAATCATGCAGGGAGTTTATAGGATGTAAGCGTGAGACCTATTTGTCTACCAATACGGATATAGAGTAGTGTTTAAGTGGATGGCTCTGTGACCAGAGGATATGATCTTCAGAGACAGTTTATAGTGATCACAAAATGAAAAGGGAAACTTGTTGTATTCCTCCCTTCAGGGCAATAATATGTTCCATTGAGCTGCTTTGAAATTAAGTGTTCTTTTCCATAATAATGAGAAGAGCAGCTAACATTTGTTAGGTGAATATTATATACCAATGCTGATTCTAAACCTTTTGCTTAGATGAACTTATCATCACTATTAACATTGTGAAGTACTTCTCTTAATCATTACTTTATTGATGAAGAAAATGAGGAACAGAACAAGATTATGATGGTAAAAGATTAACTTTAGGAAAGATTAGGACTTGCCTGAAAAATGTCAGGGAAGGTACTTCCTGTCCAGGGCATTGTTTGGCTAGCTTGTTGGGATCAGGGTGTGGCTGGAGCTACCCAGAACTACACTGAAACATTCTTCCCTCTCCTTACCTTAAGCATACAAACAAGTTTCATAATTAAGATGTTTTTCAACCATGGGGATGAGGATGTAGAGCAAGAGTCAGTGCTATGCCTTCTCATATTTAGTATCTATCAACCCAAAGATTGGAAATTAGGAACTCACAGGAGATGGGGACATGGTTTGTGTTTCTGTCTGTCTTAATGAATGTCTTAGACAGTTTGGGCTGCTAAAACAAAATATTGTGAGCTATGTGGCTTAAACAACAAACATTTGTTTCTCATAGGTCTGGAGGCTAGATGTCTGAGATCAGAGTATCAGCATAGTGGAATTCTTGGTGAAGGCTCTCTTGTTTACAGATGGCCACCTTCTTGCTGTATCTTCATATGGAGAAGAGAGAGAGAGCTTTGGTCTCTAGAGCTTCTAAAGGCACCAATTCCATTATTGGGACTCTACCCTCATGACTTCCTCTAAATTTAATTATTTCCTAAAGACCTCACCTCTAAGTACCCTTACATTGGAGGTGAGGGCTTCAATACACGAATTTTGGGAGATACCAACATTTAATCCATAGCAATGGGTAGCTATGGTAAAAATATTCATCCCTTTGTTTTCAGATAAGAAATTTAAACAGAAAAATTAACAATACCTATCTCACAAGATTAAAAAAGACAATGTTTTGTATAGTGTCTGGCATAATGGGTGCTCAGTACACATTAACCCCTCCCTTTCTTATGTAGCTCAGCTATTTGGTAGATGTGGTAACATTAGGTATATGTATAAACTATGGGTACTTCTCATTACATATACAGTATTGAGCTTCACAGGTGACGAATAGTGCATTCGTCTTATCCTGTCAATGGAAACTGTTCTATACTTTTTTGACAAAGTTTAGAGAAGTGCAATGTACCTGCAGGGGGTCTAGACAGAATAAATGATTTGATGATGAGAGAGAAGCATTGATTTGTGACAAAGGTCCCTCTTCTCTGAAAGCAGCTGACCTGTGGGAAAATAGGAACTTGAACCTGGGGAGTCTGGTTTCATTCTTGTGTTGCTACTGATAGGAGGGTCTTATTGGTTCTAGTCTTTCCATTTCATAATTTTAGTCCTTTTCTGATGTATCACTATGCCTACCTAGTATGTAATGTCCCCATATGCTTATAATAAATTCCTTGTGAAGGTGGCTGAAGTTAGTGTCTGTTACTTACACATAGAAGAAATTTAACTAAGACAGTTGTTGGCTTGTGAAAGAAAAAGCTGTGAAAACTTCATGATTGTTTTTTTGAGATATAAAAATCAATGTTATTCTCTAGCTGTATAGAATCCAAATTTAAGTTTATGGAAAGAGTGTTTTGTTCGACTGTAGGAGCCCACGCAAGTGACCTAATCAGTAAAAGAAAATCATGGACTAGGTTCTCAGCATCTTCAAACACTAGATAAATTCCAAACTTCTGTGGAGCAGAAGATCTTTTGAGGTCCTTTCTAGTTACATATTTCTAAAAATAAAAGACTGTGATTCCAACATTTGGAGAGCAGGGAGTAGAGGAGTTGACTAGTGGAAGGCTCTCTGGAGACTTAATTTGAACTAAGACCCTTTAAATACAGTCTTTACAATGGTTAATCTTATGTGTCAACTAGACTGGGTGAAGGGATGCCCAGATAGCTGATTAAATATAATTTCTGAGTGTATCTGTGGGGATGTTTCTAGAAGAGATTAGTATTTGAAACCGTAGACTGAGTAGGGAAGATTCACCTTTACCAATGTGAATGGGCATCATCCAGTCTTGTCAGGGCTTGAATAGAACAAAAAGATGGAAGAAGGGCAAGCTCTTTCTCTCTTTTCTTGAGCTTGGACACCTACCTTCCTGCCCTCAGACATTAGAGCTCTTGGTTCTCAGGTCTTTGTCCTAGGGATGAATGATACCACTGGCTTTCTTGGTTCCAAGCCGACTTGGAGATGGCAGACTGTGGGACTTCTTAGCCTCCATAATCAACTCCATGAGCCAATTCCTATAATAAATTTCTCCATCCCTCTGTCCTCTCTCAGTTGGTTCTGTTTCTCTGGAGAAGCCTGAAAGAACCCTGGAGGACAGTTTCCAATCCAACCTTCTTATTTAGGGAAATATTCTCAGGTAGAGAAACTGAGGTAGAAAGAATAGTGTCTGCCCTAGTAAAAGTTCTTTGAGGTCAGTCACTTTGTCTTTACTTTTCCTCTTTTCCCAATACTTGGAAAGCCATTATTTAATTCTATTGATGATGACAACTGCAAAATTAATAAGAGGACATGAAGCTAATGCATTGTGTTTGACTTGGGTATTTTTTTTAGCTCATCAGTCTCTTCCATTTTAGGTTGGGGGAGCAGATGCTTCCTGACAATTTTAAATGATTAAATGAATTATTTGTGACTCAGATCCTTATTGGAAATCCTTTATCTAAATCACATGGCAACCTTTAGCCAGCCTCACCAAAACATGACATTTTTTCTTGGCTGGTGCATTTCAGAAGGGACTTAATTTCTTTGAGATGCTACAAAGAGTAACTGGAATGTTATCAGGTCCCCATGATGTGATTTATGTAAAAAGTAAACCACATGGATCTTGTGCTGTCTTGAAGAATTTACTTCAAGACTTAAAACCTCTGAGGGGAGATTACCAAAAATTCTTTGCATTTGAGACAGCCACTGGAATGCAAGATATGGTCTCTGATGTTCATTGGGCTCCTGAGAATGCATAATTCTCTTCACTTATTATCAGTGTATCAAAACCTATAGAAGAGATTTGAGCAGCCCACATGCCAAAGAGGAGCAGGCATTGTAAGAACTGCAGGTGAAGAAAATAGATTCTCATTAATTAAAATGAAAAAAAGGTTATCAGTATGCTACAACTATAGTTCTCTTCGCATTGGTGCATGTGAGCATCTTGAAGTCCACAATTATCGGGAAGCTTGGGCCTTCCCTGAATTCTGTGAAAGAATGATGACATGTACTTGGCATTTGAGAGGCCCTGTGCTGTTGTGATGTGAAAAGAAGTTGGGGTTTGGCATTGCTGGCATGTGCTCTATAATTCTGGGAAGTTGCTTACCCTCCCTGAGCTCTCATTTTCTCATCGATAAGCTGAGGATAAAAATAATACTTCCGAAGTTATTAAGAAACTCAGTGGAGTTCTGGAAGCAACAGCACTGACCAGCTGTGGGACCTGTGCAATGCTGAAGTATGTGAAGGAGGGAGGTAGTATTTCCAACTAGTCGGACCTACTTACTTCTGTTAATCCCACCTACTTAATTATTCAGAAATATTCATTAATTTGTTGAACAAATACCAAGATCCCCTATGAGTCAGATGCTATGCTGAAAGCAAGGGAGGGTGGTGAGTAAGACAGTCATGGTCCTAACCTTGACGAGACTTAAATCTTATGAACAATGAGACTCTTAAGAAGACTTGGAGATCTACAGTTGCAAGGTACCCTCCCACGTTGATTATATTTTGACTTTATTATGTATTTTCCCCTTTGTACCTTATTTACCTTTGAGTCTGTAGATTACTTCTTTTAAATATTCCATCCAAATTTTTCTTTAATGCATTTCAGACATTTAAATAAAATTGTGGATTTTCATAAAAAAGCAAGGCATGTTGTCAAAACTTTTATATTTAATTTTAGTGCGATACTGCAATGGTAGATAATCCCCAGACAAATGAACCTTATTTAAAACATGGAGAATATTCCTCTATTTTTTCCTTAGAGCTTCCTGTAAAAATCAGGAATGCTAAGCAAACGTTACTTTCATGGGCCTGTACACTGCCAGAGGAAAAAGTCCGAAGGGAAACATAATTTGTAGAAGGAAAAACACCATGGAGATGAAAAAAAAAAAAAAAACAAGTATCAAGACACTTAAAAAAAAAAAAAAAGGAACGGGTCTCAGCATGCAGAAGAGCTCTGGCTGAAGACCAGAAAACACCAGGGGTTAGCATAGCCGAAAATACATATAAACATATTTTAGTTTTGAGAAATGGCTCATAGGAGACTTGATGGCTGTGAAAAGCCCCCTTTTATTTCACATAGGAAGGGGACTTAAAATAGCTCATTTATAGCACTGGGAAATCCCATCCCCAAAGGTCTTAGTTCACTTGAGCTCAACTAACAGTTGCAGAGAACCTGCTTTGTGCTAGGCATGGTGCTCTGGATGGACACAGGAAGGGGGAGACAGACCCCAGCCTGCAGAGGCTTCCAGTCCATGCAAAAGCAGGTATCTAAGTAGGAAATTTCTCTACATGGTGATTAGACCTGTGATAAGGGAAGCCTGGGTTGCCATGGATATGGAGCCTGGGGGGCAGGAAAGAGGCATCACAGAATTATTTCTGGAGCAGGTAATGCCTCAGCTGAGTCCCCAAAGGGTGGGTAGGGAGTGGCTTTATTTGACCGACGTCCTATTTTCATCATGGAACCCTTAAAAAAATGAATGAAGACTTCCGTGAGATGATATACTTGATGTTGAAACTTTTACAGTTGAATATTAAAGACAGTAGTCATATCTCTCTTTTGCTGAAGTGCAGAGGCAAAACCATTGAGCAATGCATTTAGTAATTCACCTGCAAATATGTTCGTGTAGACTTTGCCAACTGCATTTTCTGAACCGTTCTCTTCCAACGACTTTCTGGTAGTTGACAAACTTTCCTCCCTGAAGAATCCTGTCGCTGGAGCTCTTTCTTGTTGCCAAGTAGCCAAAATCATCCTTATGAGGGGAACTGCAGTTTGACTTTCCTCACTGGGTGACCTGTGTCAGGTTCACAACATTCCCACAGGGTTATTTCAGGATAGCTATGAAAATAGATGGTGGTTGCATTAACCCTTTCTCAGATGCTATTAGTTACTCAAATCTTATCAAGAGGAACATACTGGTTTGATTCACAAATTATGTTGCTGGTAAGATGAATTCATTGCTTTTCACTTTTAGGAAATCAAATAAGTCACATCTAAGTCAATAATAACATAAACTCATGACCTTTTCTTGGTTTCCCCTTCAGGAAAATACTTTGGTGGCACACAAGTTTTGGGAATGGGAAGTGAACATTTCTTGATTCTCTGAAAGTGCATCTGTTCTGAGAAATACCCAAAATAAAAAAAAATTGAATTTCTGAATAAATCTCTTTCACAACATTTAAACAACTTAAGAATTTGGGGATTTTCTTTATAATGCTTTTATAATAGAAGGTTCTCAATTCACACTTCTCCTCTCCATCTTCTTCTGCAAAAAAGAAGGAGGAGGAGGAAGAGAAGGAGGAGGAGGAGGAGAAGAAGAAGAAGCAGAGGAACCAGGAGAAAGGAAAAAGGAAAAGAAAATAAAAAGAAGCATCCCACATTGCTGTAGAGTATAATAAGTTGCCTTTCACCCAGCCATTCAAATTCTTATTCATTTCAAATATCTCAGTATTGGAGTAAAGGTATGGCTTGGGAGGGTTTCAGCCTCGTTGGAATTTCCATCAGTCCCATCTCAAATGAATATATACTCTAAATAAAAACTGGGGGAAATGAGGTAATAAGTGTACAACCTTAAAAAAAAAACAAATAAAAACTTGAAATGCACACATAGCTTCAAAAGGAGAACCCTGTACTACCAGAGCACCCACCTTTTATGTGTCAGCCAACTCTTGAGAATTCTAGGATACATTTGGGGGATGCAGCTGTAGTCTGTATCTCTGGAGTTTAGAGCAGGTGCAGTGACTTGAATAGTAGACAACTGTTTTCATTCAGCCTGGTAGGATGCTTTAATTTCATGCTTTGCCAGGGTTCCCTTGGCTTCTAAATCCTATTTAGCTGTCATGAATGTGCTTCTGGGTTCCTTTTCTTAATTTTGCTCATTCTGAGAGAGTTGGCACACAACAGAGCTTTGAACATATGAATGCAATTTATAATCCTACTGTTGTCTTTCAAATCATCAGGGGATGCAGAAGCCAGCTCTTGTTTTCTATCCCTGTAGGATGATAATGGTGAGCAGTGTGTAGGTATGGCTTGGGCATACTGAGGGGAAATCCCATCCGCATTTTTTATTTTATTCTATTGTTTTTAAAGTATTTAAGTGGAGAGAGGCAAAGGGTGAGGGGGAGAGAGAGAGAGAGAGAGAGAGAGAGAATCTCAAGTAGACTCTGCACTGAGCATGGAGCCCGAGGCAGTGCTCCATCCCAGGACCTTGAGATCATGACCTCAGCCGAAATCAAGAGTCAGATGCTCAACCTGCTGAGCCACCCAGATGCCCTCCATCCACATCTTTGAGATGTCTTTCTAGCTTGCAAAGCTGAGGTCAATGCCATTGCCATTTTGATCTATATGATTGGACTTTTTTGCTCCACACCCAAAGATAATTTGGAATCACTTTTTCATTATTCCTCACTGAAAAGCCATTTGCCTTTATTTTCATTGGATGTTCTGAACTGAATGTTTGTGTTCTTGCTACAATTTATATGTTGAAGCCCTAAAACCCTGAAGTATTGGTATTTGGGGAGGGGGGAGCCTTGGGAAGTAAGTAGATATAAAGGAAGTGCTGAGGATGGGGCTCCAGTATGGGATTAATGTCCTTATAAAAAGAGAAAGAGCCCAGAGCTCTCTTTTTCTACCATGTGAAGACATAGCCAGAAAGTCATTATCTGCAAGCCAGGAAGACCAGGGGATGATTTTCTGGCTCCTTGATCTTGGGCTTCTCAGCCTCCAGAACTGTGAGAAAATAAATTTCTGTTGTTTAAATCATTGAATCTATAATATTTTGTTATATAAACCTGAGCAAAACAAGATAGGCTGACATATTATTATTGCATCTAAAGGTCACTGAAACCTCAAGGATAGAAATTACCTTAACTGTATAAATGGATAGTCTGAGGCTCAGGGAAATTAAGTAACATTCCCACCACAGGATTAAAAACCCTTGGAAAGACCATATCTACCACAAAAGCCAGGACTGAGGCTGGAGTAAGTACCTATCTAGAGCTACAGTGTCCAATATGGTAGCCCCTAGCCACACGGGAAACTAAATTTCAATTTCAATAAAATGTTTAGTTTTCTAGGTTCAATAGCCACAGGTAGCCTCCAATTGGCTTTGAAATTGGACCTTGCTACCAAACTGGATGACACATTTCTACCATCATAGAAATTCTATGGGACACTGTGGGGATCATCCTCTTACAAAGTGACTCAAAGTAACTAAAGGTAGACAATGTCCCTGCATTCCCTGACAGACACACGTAGCACAGGAGGGAAATAACACTCAACACTGGTCACAAGGTATCACTCTTTTCTCCACACATCGTGCAGGGACAAAACACACTCAAAGAGCTCTAAGGGACAAAGGCTTGGGTTTCCATCAGGATCACAAATAATAACTGAATAATGCACATAGTAAAAGTGTTGTGATGGGAGACAGAAAGTAGAATGGTGGTTGCCGGGAACTAGAGGGAGGGGGGAATGGAGAGTTACTGTCTAACGGAGATAGAGTCTCAGCATTAGAAGATGAAAAGAGTTATCAGGAGGAATGGTGGTGACGGTTGCAC
Organism: Nyctereutes procyonoides; assembly: GCF_905146905.1. NCBI lineage: Eukaryota > Metazoa > Chordata > Mammalia > Carnivora > Canidae > Nyctereutes > Nyctereutes procyonoides. The sequence continues at coordinate 29,181,239 of NW_026575132.1, forward strand.
ACCGATGTGAATATGTTTAATGCCACTGGCTCTACCCTCAGATTTTGTGTTATGTGCATTTTAATGCAATAAAACAAAGAAAAAGATTATACTGTACAAATAACACCATGGTATAAATACTGCAACATTAAAAAAAAAAGATATATGAGGAAAGTCTAATTTCCACTGCAGCCTACCCCCACCTATTGTCTCCCCTCTGGGTAAGATTTAGAGTTTGGGACAATCACAGGATGCATTGTGTGGTCCAAGCCACAATTCAGTGGCCGGGAATGGCAATGAGACCTCGGAAATAACATGACCTTGAGGTGCAGTCTCTCGGCAAGTTTGGGGCAGCAAGTCCATCCCAGGAGCGGATCAGCTGCACCTACACAGTGCTGCCGACCTCCCTCAAAGCAGAGGCGCCCCATGGCAATGAGACATGATGGTGACAATGGGCCGTTGACTCTGCGGATCTCTCTCTGCCTGGCATTTGGAGGTAATACTGGCTCTCAAGTACTCCCAGATCTGGGCCAAATGAGTCTTCAATTAGTTTTATAGTTTTGGGGGAGCATGTTTCAAGAAGAAACTGTTAGATTTCCCAAGAAAAGGCGAGGTCTTAGGTGATTAACCAAAGCTGCATGGCTGTTACTCGTACCCTGTTTTTCAATTAGGTCAAACTATTTGCCCTTCCTACCTTGACTGCATCCTGAAATCATCTGGGGAGCTTTACAAATAACTGCATGTGTCCTTCTCCAAAGATTCTGATTTAGTTGGCCTGGGGTGTGGCCTGGGTGTTAAAGGAAAACGACAACCAAAGACCTCCCCAAAAGTCCCTGAGTGATTCTAATGTACAGCAAAATTCACGACCATGGGCCAGGGTGCAGAGGTTGTATCAAATGTATTCATGTGTGTAAGGTTCTTGGAAGATTTCCTGGCACATGGAAGAAACACATCAATGTTACAGTTTTTATTGTTATCATCTGACCAGAACCAGAACAGACACTGAATGAAAGAACAGTATATCTCAATACTCACGTGCCAACCGTAGCCTGACCAAGGATCCAGCGTAGATCTCTGCTAGAAAGTTACCCACTCTGGTGACCCGCATTTCTCTTTCTACTTAGGTCGTCTGCACGGGGAGGATGGGGCTTCCTCTGCCCTTTGCCTGCAGAAAGAAGGTTTAGGGGCTCCGGTCTCTAAGATGAGAAAGTCAAGTTTGGGAAATTGAGAAGTTTCTTTATTTGTTAACAGGTCAAAAGCTCAGAAGACAATTTAAGGTAAACACCCAGCGAGCCTTAGGAATACACTGAGAGGAAGCGCATCTGCCACTGGCTCCGCTCTTGTGGGGACATTATTGCTGATTCATTTGCGCTGAGCACCCGCTATTGCAGGATCACTCTGGACACTCAGTGTATGACACAAAAACACGAGACCTAACCCTCTCAACTAAGGAGCTTCTGATATTCATCTCTAACACGGATAAAATTTTAATGAGAGTAGAATTCATTTTATGCACTTAAATAAAAATCACTGGGCTAGTTCTTTGAGAGTCGCGGAAAGTGGGCTCAGTTAGCAACACGGGTCTCCGCCGCTCTGCTACTTGCGGCTCCTAACGGTCTACAGAAGCCCAGGGGGCTTTCTCATCCTCTTTCCTTTTCGGAGAAAGGAGAAACATTCACCTGTAAATAAATTTAAAAAAAAAATACCCTTTCTTTCCAGTTTTTACTATTTTAAAATTTTACATCTTTCTTTCATGAATTGACGCGGCCCAAAGAAACAGTTTCAGGGCAGCCTGGAGAGTAGCTCTCAGCGGCCTGTATCTTAGGACCCAGTACGGCCGCGGGCTGGAGCCGTCCTGGGGCAGTGGGGCGCCCGGTGGACGGGGACAGGGACGGGGACCAGGGCGGGGACGGGAATGGGACGGGGACGGGGACTGGGACAGGGACGGGGACCGGGAAGGGGACGGGGTCCAGGACGAGGACGGGGACGGGGACGGGAACGGGACGGGGTCGGGGACCGGGACGGGGACGGGGCCCTGGGGCGCCTGCCGATTGCTGAGCTGTGGCTCGAGCGGTCACAGGAAGGCGCAGCTGGGAGGTGACCCAGTGGCCCAGCCGCTCCAGAGGGAAAGCACAGCCCCGGCTCGGGCTCCGCATGAGGCCGCCCGCCGCCCGGGGCCTCTTTTCAAATATAAAACGGAGCCTGTCGGCGTGGACGCGGGGGCTCCGGGTGTGGACGCGGCGCTCGGGCCTCTCGGTGTCGACAGTTCTGCCGGCGACGACTCGTCCTCGTGAGATCTGTGCAAAGCGACACTTAGAGGCCTTGTAACGACCTTTTTCGACCTAATTATGCCAACAGGTCCTTCTTTTTTGCAGACTGACGTTGCTAAGAGGAAACCGGGCGGAGTCGGGTCTGCCGCTGGGCAGTAATTCGCTCGCTTACTTGTTCACTTCATTCGTTCAGACAAATATTCATTGAGTGGAAACCTGGCGCCAGGCCAGCACCTGACAGACGCCCCGAGAGAACCTTCAGGGCCACCGCCTGCTTGGGTGGCCTGACCCTGTGACCTGGGGGCCCTGCCTCGGGGAAGACGCCACATTCCCATCTGATGAAGTCTGACGTCATCACGTGATGGGCTTGGACCCAGGAGATGGGCAAAAGTGAGGCCCATCACCTCCACGTGGGAACTTCAAGAGCTTGCCCTGGGTCAGCCGTCGCGCTCCGTCTTGCCCCTTGGAGGCCCAACTCTGTCCCTAGCATGGGCCACTCCTTCTTTTTGGGTCCAGGAGTGAAGGTGCAGTAGGTGGGAGCTTTCACCTGATAGCCAGGATCGCTCGAGAAGAAAACATTCTTGAGATTTTTTTTTTTTTTTGAGTCATTTGTTATCCCAGCCTAAGCCAGTGTGTCCTGCCGAGGAAATGGGTATTACTTCAGCACTGCTGCCCCCCTACAGCTGGGGTCTGAAAGTCACTTCCTAGTAAGCCGCTCCACCTGCCCCCTGCCCCCCATGCACAACCCACTGGAGCCTGCATCATCCCCTCAGCCGTGTTCTTCTATATTTTGAAATTTTCCTAAGTGAAGCTTGTCTCCTGCACACTTGCATTACTCACACAGAGTCTCTGCTACTCAGCGCCGGGAGCCGGGAATATGGGAGGGGAAGGGGCTGCAGAGCGCGCTGGGGGAGTTTGGACGAGCCTGGAGGATGGCTGGGGATCTTCTTCAAGGACTGCATCTGCAGGAACTTCTGCTCGATTCTTGCCCCAGATGTCACAGTCCACAGCTGCTTCCAATCACTGGATGCGTGCATTTCCTGTCCAACCCAAAGAATAAAAAAGAAGAGACGCACACCGCCAGAACCCTCATCTCCCTTTCTCCTTCCCGTGGTCCCCTTCCCTTCCAAAGCTCTGCACTTACATTTCTGGTTTTAAACGAACACATTCAGAAAGATAGTGTACTGTTACTTGGGAAAACAAAATACTTTCTTCAAATCATTTTCTTTTTTGAAAAAGAGCTGCTTCTGGAGTCAGAAGTGACTGCTGAGCTGGTGGTGTAATTGTTCTCTGAGCAGCGGGTGTTGGCCTCAGGATTCAAATCTGATGCCTGAGCCTGTGCTCTGACCTAGTCCCCTGGGGGAGGGAGGGATTGAGGAGCACTTGGAGGAAAATTAGAAGCCTTTGGCCAATGCTCTCTCTCTGGTTTTAACCTCAGCTTATCCTTCAGCCCATTAATTTGGTGAAAATAGTATTAATGCAATCATTCTACAATTATCCACAGAGCACTTATTATGTACCAAGATGTCTTTAGATCCTGGTTATAATGACTTTTCTTTTCTTTTTTTTTTTAATTTTTTTTTATTTATTTATGATAGTCACACACACACACACAGAGAGAGAGAGAGAGGCAGAGACATAGGCAGAGGAAGAAGCAGGCTCCATGCACCGGGAGCCCGACGTGGGATTCGATCCGGGGTCTCCAGGATCACGCCCTGGGCCAAAGGCAGGCGCCAAACCGCTGCGCCACCCAGGGATCCCTATAATAACTTTTCTGATTCCTCTGTAGCTTTCAAATGAACCTATAAAGCACACTACCCCTTATTTTTATAATGCCGCCTTTGGAATCATATTGAGGATCCTTGAGAATCCAGTTCATCTCTAGATGACCACCATCTGCTTTGAATGGCGCCTCAGGTTGAGTTTTCAAGGAAACCGATTCTGCAACTGAACTTTGCATATCTATGCAAATTTTATTAGGGAGCTTGTTTGGCAAGAACACTTTGCACCGGTCAGGAGTATGTTCAGCAGCAACATACTGTGAGAGAGAGAGGGAAGTAGGGCTGGGCAGAGGGAGGAGGTGGCCTTGGAGAAGCAGTGATAGAGATCTAGCCAAGCCCACTGGAGCTGAGGAGCTGAGATGGCTCTTTGTTGTTCTACAAAGAAGAGGAGGCTTCTATTCTTTCCTTCTTATCATCTACAGGTTGTTGGACGTGCATGGCTCCTGGGGGAGGGAATGGAACCTTGGGAGTGCCTCCCTTTGATGGAGGGTAATTTTAAAATTCCACTTGGGTCAGAAGCTGTCACTTCCAGTAGCTGGGGGATGATCCCTAAGGGGCCCTGGGCAGCTCACTGAAACAGCCACTGCAGAGAGAATCAAAGCAGGACCACCACCTACCACCGTTTTCCATAAAGGATCTGCCTGAGTCAAACTTGTGAGCTGGTAGACCTTGTCTTTAGCCCCCACTCTCTTACTCTGGATACTTTCCTGGTATTCTCCTTTGATTCACTGAGAAACCCGCCACTGGATAAAAATTTCCTTTAAAAATTATTGGTTTTTTAATTTGCTTGGAGGAGGATACTATAATCTTGGAGGAATGTGTCTGCACTAATGCTTCAAAGAAATAATGTTTATGTCTCAGTAGCACATTTCAGGATAGAAAGCTCATGTTCTCATTATTCTTTCCAGAAATGTCATGTGAGCCAGGCAGGCAGTTTCACAGATGTAGCACTGAGGCAGGAAGAAGGGAAAGGACCTGCCCAGCATGCGTCTACAGCCAGGGCTGCACGCAGGGCTGAGCCCACGCTTGAGCACTTTCACGGCAGCAAGCTGCTCCTAAATTCCAAAGTCAACAGGTGGACAGGCAGGGGGGTCTCGGGCGCAGGATACCTCTTCTGCCTTGAGTCCAACCTTGGTCTTCTTGCTTTGAGGTTGTAATGTTAATGATGTCCAAGGCCATTTTCTAAGTTAGGTGGATTTACTTTCTTCTTCCTTTTATTCTGGGAAGGAATGTCCATGTTTGATTTTTACTAACAATATGAATTTTGGGTCATTAGAAGAGAAAGTGTTCATTGATAGATTGGACTGATTCATCTAGTAAATATTCATTAAGGACTATGTGCCAGGTACCATACTGGAAACTGAATAAAAGGAGGTCTGTTGTTCCTCTTATACATAAAGTTTTTCATTCAGGGATTTGTTTTAGAAAATCGTAGAAAAAACTGATAGTATCAAATACTCTTCTAATTAGAAATTATCTGAGGGGCACCTGTGTGGTTCAGTCTGTAAGTGTCTGCCTTCAGCTTAGGTCATGATCTCAGGGTCCTGGGATGGAGCCCTGCTTTGGGCTCCTTGTCCAGTGGGGAGTCTGATTCTCTCTCTCCCTATGTCCTTCTGCCCATTGTGTTCTCTCTCTCTAAAATAATAAAATAAATAAAATAAAATAAAATAAATTACTTGAAAATATATCTCACTGGTTTCAGTGTTCTCATCAGAAGGATTTTGGACTAGGGGGTTAAATTGGGTAAATAGAGAAGGAAATGCCTAAACATCTTAAATTCAATTTGCCATGAAATCCAACCTCCTAAAACCTAAAAGGAGCTAAAAATTTTTCCACATGAGTATGTGTTATCTGGAATTTTAGATTAGTTTCAATAGAATTTGATATGTGCCTAGAGATCACAAAGGCAGGCAGTTATAGAGAGTGACAGCTGTGGTATACAGAATTGCCAGTTTTCAGTTTCACTATTTTTTTTTAATGTATGATGGGGGATAGACACTATATCCATTCAACAGAAAAACAGAATCAAAATTAAAATCTTAACTCTTCTATGTTCCAATAGATAAAAGTTTGCTCCTTTCTTTAGCATTCAGGATATTGATTTCTACAAGGTTAGCAAATCTTGTCTCATTGAACTAATCCTAGGAACAGACACTTCTAGTAAGTGTTGTTTTGTTTCACAACCTGGTCCTATACATGGAGGGCAAGGAGAGACCAAAGAAAGAGACAGACCACTCCAGATTCGTAGGTGGCAAGGGAACTTAGAAGGCTGGTCTTAAGGTGGCACAGGGTAAGTTGATTCCTGCACCTGCCCAACCAGAATCTTGAAAGTTGATATAGAGGACTTAATTGAGTTCAGTCATGTATTCAATGCAGATGATCTCAACAATCCCTTGCTCTCTCAAGGCTCTGTCTTTGGAATAGCTTCAGCTATGAGAACTCTGGACAGAGCATACTTTCCAAGATGGGAGGAGTCAGGAGCCTCCAAGAATCCATGGCCTGAGTCCTCCTTGCAGGTCAACCAGTAGTCACATCCTCTTGAAGACTTCCTCCAACAGTAATTGCCTCCCCAGGGAGCTCTGCAGGTAAAAAGGGCTTCCAAGGGGACAGATTACCTCGAGAGCATCCACGTGAACAGATATAAGACATCCAGGTCTATATAGATACAAGGAAATGGGGCATTTTTATTCACTAGATTCAGGGGTGCTCATTAAGAGAAAAGTGGGGTTGGAGCTAATGTCCAGAACAACTTCATGCTATGAAGAGGAGGTGTGCTGACAGCATGAAGGAGGCAGAAGCTACATGGCAGCAAGTAGAGAAAATGAGTACAGATGCCTCATGCTGATGGCTGAGCTACAAGGAAGATGAAAAGAGGGAAGCAACCACTTTTTTTTTTCATATACACATCTCTATATTTATATATTAGATACAGGCACAGGGGTGGGCAGGGGCACCAGGCTGTCCTCGTGCCCCCAGCTCCACTTCTGTTCACCCACACACAGAGGCAGTAGGGGGTGTTAGATGAGGTTATATGGTGAGGAATTTTGGGAGGAGGAGAGAGGTTTAGAGTGGATTTTTATAAAGTTTTCATGTATTGTTGTCCTGTAAAGTCTACACCAAAGTGCAGTGTGATTTTTCAAGACCTTTGGATGACAGATGGGAATGAACCAATGGCTGTCTCTGCAGCCAGAGACATGCCCACAGGAGGGTCTGGGACTGGTCACATTATGTGCTCACGGAGGAGAAACACCTTACACACAACAGATTCCTGTTGTCACTTCAGTGCTGGGGAGATGGGTTTTGTAGCCCAACAACATGTCAAGGATTGAGAAGAGTTAGAGCTACTAATCTAGTCCCCACTCCCACCCCCCAGTTTATTGGTGAAAAAAACTGATGGGCAATAATTTAGTTGCTTTGATAGTTGTCCCACAGCTGTCCCACGGCTGGTCAATCAGTGCAGAGTTGGAAGAGAACTCAGAACCCTGAAATCCTAATTCTTCTTCTGTTCTTTCTAATTTCCACTGTGCATACACTGGTTTTTGAAAAGTAGAAGGGAAATGAAGAAATAATTTAGCCTGGAAAAAACTGATAAAACAATTCCTTCTTTATCTTAACTATGAGAAAGGTGACTTATTTATGCAAATATATATTTATGTAATTTTTATATATATTGGAGTAAATATTATATATAATTTTCTGAGATATTATAAAGTTATTTGCCTGATGAGGAAGTTTTGAAAATTCAAATTATGAAGAATGCTATGCATAGAAAATTGGCAGTTTAGCAAGGCCTGAATTCCTCCTTTATTCTTCTTTTACATCATCTCAGAATGCTTGGCTTTGGTGTTCAAAGTTGTCACTGCATATTTATATTGCTGCAAAATGGTATTCGGATCCTTTCATATTCAAACCTTACCAAACAGGGTTAGATTTTATTCCTGAGGATTTAGATACTGACTACACAAGCTGCACAAGAGTAAACTAAGCTAGAATTTAAAGATTCATTAGGAAATTTTCTTGGAGGAAACTATGTTTTCTGACAGAAGTAATCTCTATGCCTTCAAATTTATTTTGTAGATGAGACTACAGAAAGAGATAGTTTTATTGAATGAGACACATGACATCACCGCCTCTTTATTCCTCAGATTCACAGTTTTTTATTATGTCAAGCTAGGAATGTGGATGGGCGGCTCTGAATGGTGGAAAGCCTCAAGGCATTCTTTTCATTGAAATAACAATAATAAGAAGCCCCATTCTTCAGATCCTCTGTCTTCCACTCTTCAATGGGCATGGAATTGGTAAAAATCTGCCTAAATCACCCCAGCCAGATTTCAAAATCATAGGAAAGAAGAATCTACACATTTCTTTGGCAAATCTTTCCAGATGAAACAGATTGTAGAACCCTTAACCACAGGCATTTTTAAAATCAAATCTGAATCGTTGCTATAGAAAATGTCCCCTTTCCATGAAACTCCCTGAGTAGTCAGAGATCCTAAGAACTTTCTGGAATCTAGAAGTGTCCTCTGTTGTGAACCGTGTTTTGAGTATGTGTCCAAGTCTGAGATATTTACTCAAAACATGAGTGAAATACAGTCTATTAACAAATAAAGGCTTAGAAACTAATCAAGGCTTATTAACTTTATTTATAGAAATGCTCATAGTTGTAGGCCTAGCGAATGAATTACTGAGCAGATTACTGAGAGAATCACTGAGATGACTGATATTAAATCATTCTTGAGGTGTGGACTATGGACTCACATAGAATTTTAATTCCAAGCTGAAATGCCAGACCATGACCCTTATTTTTTAACTCAGTGGTTTCAAGAAAACAAAGGTACTTTTAAGAAGCACAGGTGTCCTTAGCATTGTTTAGAAGAGAGCCACGTTGAAGAAGAACTTTCTTTTTAAAGATTTATTTATTCGTTTTAGAAAGAGAGCACGGGTATGCATGTGTGTGTGTGTGGGGGGGGGGGAGGCAGAGGGAGCCAGAGACAGAGAATCCTCAAGCAGACTACCCCCTGAGTGCAGAGTCTGCCGCTGGGCATGATAACACAATCCTGAGATCATGGCCGGAGCCCAGATCAAGTTAGCCGCTCTACCAATTGAGCTACCCAGATGCCCAAGAAGAAGAAATTATGAGATAAATGTTTTCTTGATCAGCAGAACACTTTTTTTTTAATTTATTTATTTATGATAGTCACAGAGAGAGAGAGAGGCAGAGACACAGGCAGAGGGAGAAGCAGGCTCCATGCACCGGGAGCCCGATACGGGACTCGATCCCGGGTCTCCAGGATCGCGCCCTGAACCAAAGGCAGGTGCCAAACCGCTGCGCCACCCAGGGATCCCGCAGAACACTTTTTTGTTGCCTACTCATTTCATCTTGGTCTCTTTATCTGCACCAAAGTTGCCATTTGAGTAGAGCCCTTCTGCATTTTTAGCCCTCAGATGGGTTGGGTCCGTTATCACCCACAGCTTCAGGGTTGGCCTTGATTGGTTGTAGCACAGAGCACTTCCCTCCCCAAAGTGGTTGATATCCCGGTGGGTGAGTAAGTGAAAGTCCAATTGCTGTTGAGCCTAGGCCTTTCTTTTTTAATATTTATCTTTTTATGGTTGAAGGAGAATGAACCCTTCTTCATTCCCTTGCTTTCCCATTATCCTCTTTTGCTTGCGAAATAATGAGTCCTGACTGACATGTGGGCAGAGGTTGTTTTTTTTTTTTTTTTTTTCCCAGTAAAATTAATTTCTTTTGAAACTGAGCTATAATGATAGGAGAGATACTTGAAAATCTGGACACATTCTGAGATGCATTCTTGGAATTTTCCATAGAAAATTAAAACCTGATCCACAGTGACACATTCAGCAAGTATTTGCTTAGTGCAACCTCTTCTGAATTGGTGAGATAGATCTGAAGTGCTTTAAATCTAGGATTCTCTGATGAGCTTCGGGTCATTTAACATGGTAAAAGGATGCTGGATGAATGTTTGGAAATTAATCACATGAGCTACTGGAGGAGCTCACAGGGCGGGTCTCCAGAATCCTTTACTTCCAAAATCTTTGAGGCCAAAGGGCTCTTGATCCTAGGAAGTAAGTAGTTCACTGAATTTCTTGGAATTTCAGAATTTAGCCATTTGATTAGTTTAGCATAAGCTAAATTTTTGTATTCTACTTCAATCTCATCTGAAATGTTCTGTAAGTTGACAATGGTGACTAATGATACGAACATGATGAAATATCACCATTTTGGTTTCTTCCCTACACACAACGGGATGAACAAGATTTGTAGAGTTAGTATATAGACAGTACACACCCACTGGCTGAGGGACACAATAGAAGCTATGCATACAAATCTCCTTTGAAGATTTTACTTATTTATTCATGAGAGACACAGAAAGAGAGGCAGAGACACAGGCAGAGGGAGAAGCAGGCTCCCTGCGGAGCCCGAAGTGGAACTCGATCCTGGGATTCCAGGATCACTTCCTGAGATGAAGGCAGATGCTCAACCGCTGAGCTACCCAGGTGTCCCACAAATCTCCTTTGATTACTAAAATGTCCTTCTTTTTACTGCCTAGATAGTCATACATGCAGCTAATTATACTTAGAATTGCTTGTATTTAAAAATCTCAGTGGATTTCATTTTATTCACTCTCAGTGGTACCTTGATTCTAACCTGTCATAGAAAATTCGTAGAGCTATTCCCCAGCCCTCTCTATCACCAAGATATGGTTGACTTTATCAACTCTTAACATGTATGGTTTGTAACTGGTCTAAAAAAAATTCACTAATTTGCCTCAACCTCTAAGTGTAAGCAAGCATTCCTTTCCTTTAATGTAGGACTCTAAAAGACTTGTACCAATAATCCAAAATCTGTTTCCAAATTTGAAAACACTTTTGAGTTTTTCTTTTGGAATTGCCATCCTAAAATACTTGAAATAGTGTAAATTTTTACTTTTTGAGGATGGATTAGACTTTTAGAAATTTATGCGGGACTTGGTTCTAGATTCTGAGCTGAATCTAGAGCCAGATCAAGCTGGCTAGTCTTTTTGGACAAAAAGGAGGTAATAGTGTAAAGAAATGAGTTACCTCTGTGTGTATGTGTGTGTGTGTGTGTGTGTGTGTGTGTGTGCATGTGCTCATGGGCAAGGACATGTATGTGCACATCCATGCCCAAAGGCAGTTTAAAAAGTTGAGTGTTGGGACGCCTGGGTGACTCAGTGATTGAGTGTCTGCCTTCGGCTCAGGCTGTGACCCCTGGATCCAAGACTGAGTCCCATGTCAGGCTCCCTGCACTGAGCCTGCTTCTCCTGCCTGTGTCTCTGCCTCTCTCTGTGTGTCTCTCATGAATATGTAAATGCAATCTTAAAAAAAAAAGTTGAGCGCTTTCAGTTGAGGCAACATTACCTCTGTGAGCACACATATTCCCAAGTTTGAAGAGGACAAAGTTCATTTTTATTTGTTAAATTCCTTATAGTTAAAAAAATTTTATCATTACATAAATATATTCTGTATGTAAGAAAAGGTGATTGATTAGATTTTTTACTTTTCTTGCTTTTATTATCTGTACTGCCTCTGCATGTCAGCCTACTTTTCTAACTTACGGCCTTGCGTGCATGTGTAAATCTTTGTGTAGGCTCTGCTGTAGCAGAATGTGGAAACAGTTGGTCACTGAGTTTCCTTGATAATTGTTTTTTTAAAATTTTTTAAAAGGTTTTGTTTATTTATTCATTAGAGACACACACAGAGAGAGGCAGAGACACAGGCAGAGGGAGAAGCAGGCTTCGTTTTTTGTCAAAATGGGGATTTGTATATCTCACACACAGGATCTATGAGGATTGCTTGAATAATGCAAATAAACCACAGGGCCCTTGAAGCATAGTTGGTACTTACTAAACTTTAGTTTCCATCCTCTTCCTTATGCTTCTCATTTCTCTGGCTCTTATATAATCTATTTCTGCTGTATCTAGGAAGCTACCAAAAAAAGCATGTAGCAATCTATAGCCCACAGAATTTAAAACTCATAGCATTGTTTCTGTTAATGAAGAAGAAAACGAAAACCTCAGGGAAATATTCCTCACCTGGGAAGAGGGGTTAAGTGAGTTGACTAAGCTGCTCAAGACTTGTGAGAAAGTAGAGGTAAGAGGAACTTCATCACCAAGGATGGGAGTGAAAATTGATATTAAGGCAAGCATGTGATGTGATGAGCACTGGGTATTATATGCAACTGATGAATATTAAAAACTACATCTGAAACTGATGATGAATGAATTGGTATGTTGGTGAATTGAATTTAAATTTCAAAAAAAAGAAAATTGATATAATGACTTTGGGAAGTATTTCAGCATTAACTTTTTTTTTTTTTTTTTTTTAGGTCTTGCTTTCCTCAATGTCAAGATTTTCAACTTTAGAACTTTAGATAGTTTTTTTAAAAATACAAGTAGAGAGATATAAAAGTTTTAGAGGATAAATTTCTACTAATTAACAGTTTCAAATGGGCAGAAAATGTGGATTTTCCTTGTACAGAAATGTCAATTCTGTAGTGTCATTTTTTATAGATACAGAGTTTTACATTGGGAAATAGATGTCTTCTAATTGAACAGTTTCCCAAAGTATACAGACTCAAGCTCAAGTTTTTTTTTATTTTTATTTTTTAAAAAGATTTTATTTATTTATTCATGAGAGACACAGACAGAGGCAGAGACACAGGCAGAGGGAGGAGCAGGCTCCATGCAGGGAGCCCGATCCAGGGAATAGGATCACTCCCTGGGCCAAAGACAGATGCTTAACCGCTGAGCCACCCAGGCGTCCCTCAAGTTTTTGTTTTTTTTTTTTTTAATATTTTTATTTATTTATTTGAGACATGGAGAGAGAGAATGAATGAGCAGTGGGAGGGACAGAGGGAGAGGGAGAAGGAGCTCCCCACTGAGCAGGAAGCCCAATTCGGGGCTTAATTCCAGGACCCCAGGATCATGACCTGAGCCAAAGGCAGCTGCTTAACCAACTAAGCCCCCCAGGTACCCAACAAGCTTAAGTTTTATCCACTAATCTTGACTTCAAACTTCACAGTCTTTATATAGGAACACAGTAGAAAGCACAGTCTATCTTTCATACTCTGATCGTCAAAATCTGCTTAATTATTTTTGTTTGCTGTTCAAGGTCAGGAAATATCCTTAGAAGGACTTCTCTCATCTGGTTGGTTTCTGCAGTGGCTCTTAGTGCTGGCATGGTGGTTCTGCTGGATACTGAGAAGGTTCTGTTGGTGTAGGAAGTAGAGTTTCTGGGAAAACCATGAATTGGAGATGTTCCCTGATTCTTTGCTGGAGGCTGGAGATGGATGTGAAAGCATGGGTTGAACATGCCCTTGTTTGGCAGGGCACTGAGGAGTGGCTGGCTGCATATGCCTGGAGAAGGCTTTCAGAGAAATTCTTCTACGCCATGTTATGGCTTTATCTTTAAATGGCCAGAAAACATGAGGAATATGCCAACCTTATTAGTTACTGGGTGAATGCAAATAACATCACAATTTTATAACATCAGGTTCACAGAAATGAAAACATCTGATGAGGAAGAACAGGAACTCATGGAAAGCTGGCAAGAACATAAATTGCTAAAATTGCTTTTGGAAACAATTTAGCATTGCTCTGTAGAAATAAAAATGTACATGATTTTTCAGCCAGAATTTGATCTTTCAGGTCTATACCCAAGAAACTCTTGTGGATGTACACTTCTGGATACACACATAATGATTTACATACAGAATTATTCCAAACACCTAAAAACTGGAAACATGCCAAACATTCCTCAACATTAGGGTGTATAAATAACTACTATATTTAGACAGTGAAATATTCTATAGCAATGGAAATGAATAAACCATGACTAAGTATACCAATGTAGTTGTGTTTAAAATACATAATAATCGGGGGCACCTGGGTGGCTCAGTGGCTGAGCGTCTGCCTTCGGTTCAGGTTGTGATCCTGGGGTCCTGGGATAGAGTCCCACATCGGGCTCCCTGCAGGGAGCCTGCTTGCCCCTCTGGCTGCATCTCTGCCTTTTCTCTATGTGTCTCATGAATAAATAAATAAAATCTTTAAAAAAAAAAACCCCAAAACCCATAAAAATTGAAAAGCAAGGTAGGGAGTCAGTTTATATGAAGTTCAAAAATATAAAAACTTTGCCAACATACTGTTTTAGGAGAATGGTAAATGATAAATGAAAAACAGCATATGATAAGAACAAAATTCAGAATAGATGGAGAGGTAGAGAGGTATGAGAAACACTAGTGGCTACAAGATATTGTTTTTTTTTTTTCTTGAACCTTCATGGTACCTGTACATCTTAGGTGTAAGATAATATACATAATATGTTATATAATAAATAATTATGTGAAAATATATATTATCAAAATTATATTATTACAAATGATGATGAGGTTATCCTCACTGTAAATTCTTATGCAACAGGAACTTGAAACTCTGTTTGAAGCAATACAAAGTGTAGTTGACAAAGAGGAGAGGGGTTCCCACTATTGCTATCACAGCATTGCATTTATAACCTGAACAAATCCTCCTGGCCCTCCAAGCAGTCAGGATCTTTAAATAGTCATTTTACTCTTCGCCTTTATTGAGATGTGATTGATATATAGCATTGTGTAAGCCTACGGTGTGCAATGTATTGATCAATACATTTAAGTATCACAAAATGATTACTACCGTAGCCTTAGCTAACACCTCCATCCAGTCACATACTTGCCATTTCTTTTTTTGTGGTTGAGAACATGTAAGGTCTACTCTCTTAGCAATGTTCAAGTGGATGATACAGTATTATTAGCTATAATCCCAGAACTTGTTAATTTTATAACTGGAAGTTTGTCTCCATGACACCAGCATCTCCCCATTCCCCTGAACCCCCCACCCTTGACAAGTACCCCTACTACTCTCTGTTTCTCCAGGTTTGATTTTAAGTTTTTAAAATTTTTAATTATCATTTAAAAATATTTTAGTTCCAGTGTAATTAGTACACAGTGTTAGTTTTGGGTGTATAATACAGTGACTCAACAATTCTGTGCATTACTCAGTGCTCATCATGAAAAGTGTAATCTTAATCCTCTTCACCCATCCCCCACGACCTCCCTTCTGATAACTACCAGTTTGTTTTCCATATTTAAGAGTTTTTTTGTTTGTCTCTTTTTTTCTTGTTCATTTGTTTTGTTTCTTATCAGTGAAATTGTATGGTATTTGTCTTTCTCTGACTTATTTCACTTAGCATTATACTCTCTAGATCTATCCAGTTGTCACAAATGGCTAGATTTCATTATTTTTTACGGCTGAGTAATATTCCATTATATGTATACACCACATCTTCTTTATCCATTCATCAGTTGATGGACACTTGGTCTGCTTCCGTACTCTGGCTACTGTCGATAGCACTGCTATAAACATTGGGGTGCATGCAATCCTTTGAATTTTTATTTTTGTATTCTTTGGGTAAAAACCTAAGAAGTACAATTGCCGGATTATAGAGTAGCTCTATTTTTAACTTTTGGGGGATAATCCATGCTGTTTTCCAGAGTGGCTGCCCCAGTTTGCATTACAGCCAACAGTGCAAAAGTCTTCCCCTTTCTCCACATCCTCACCAACACCTGCTGTTTCTTGTATTGATTCTTATAGGTGTGAGGTTAATACCTATGAGAAAATGATTTGCATTTCCCTGATGATCAGTGATGTTGAGTATCTTGTCATGCTGTTGGCCATCTGTATGTCTTCTTTGGAGAAATGTCTGTTCATGTCTTCTGCCCATTTTTAAATTGGATTATATGTGTTTTTTGGGGATTGAATTGTAGAAGTTGTTTATATATTTTGGATAGTAACCTTTATCAGATATGTCATTTGCAAATATCTTCTCCCATTCAAGAGGTTGTCTTTTAGCTTTGTTGATATTTCCTTTGCCTTGAAGAGGATTTTTATTCCAGTGTTGTCTCAATAATTTATTTTTGCTTTCATTTTCCTTGCCTCAGGAGTCATATCTAGAAAAATGTTGCTATAGGTGATGTCAAGATGTTACTGCCTGTGTTCTCTTCTAGGGTTTTTATGGTTTCAGGTCTCACATGTAGGTCTTTCATCCATTCTTTTTTTTTTTTTTTAAGATTTTATTTATTTATTCATGAGAGACACAAAGAGAGAGGCAGAGACACAGGCAGAGGGAGAAGCAGGCCCCCTCCCAGAACCTGATGTGGGACTCGATCTTGGGACTCCAGGACCATGCCCTGGGCCAAAGGCAGACACCCAACCACTGAGTCACCCCGGTATCCCTCTTTCATCCATTCTGAGTTTATTTTTGTATATGATATAAGAAAGTGGGCCAGTTTCATTCTTTGGCCTGTAGCTGTCCAGGTTTCCCAGCACCATTTGTCGAAGAGACTGTCATTTTCTCATTGCATAATTTTGCCTCTTTTGTCAAAGATTAATTGACCTTTTAATTGTGGGTTTCTTTCTGGGCTCTCTATTCTGTTCTACTTATCAATGTGTCTGTTTTTGTGCCAGAACCATACTATTTTGATTACTACAGCTTTGAAGTATATCTTGAAATCTAGGATTGTGGTAGCTCCAGTTTTGTTCTTCTTTTTCAAGATCACTTTGGCTATTTGGGGTCTTTTGTGGTTCCATACAAATTTTAGGATTATTTGTTTTAATTCTGTAAGAAAAAAATGCTGTTAATGGGATGCCTGTGTGGCTCAGTTGGTTAGGTGTCTGACTTCGACTCAGGTCATGGTCTTGGGGTCCTGGGATCAAGCCCTGCATTGGGCTCTCCACTCAGCAGGGAGTCTGAGTTCTCTCTCTCCCCCTGTCCCTCCTCCTGCTCTCTTTCTCTTTCTCTCTCAAATAAGTAAATAAAATCTGTTTAGAAATGCTATTGATATTTTGTAGAGATTGCGTTAGATATGTGGATTGCTTTGGGTAGTATGGACATTTTAACAATATTTGTTTTTTCGGTGCATGAGCAGAGAATATCTTTCCATTTGTTTGTGTAATTTTTAATTTCTTTCATCAACAGATTATAGTTTTCAGAGTATAGGTCTTTTCTCTCCATTAAGTTTGTTTCTAGGTATTTTATTATTTTTGGTGCAATTGTAAATGGGACTATTTTCTTAATTTCTATTTCTGGTGCTTCATTATCAGTGTATATAGAAATGCAACAGATTTGTATATATTGATTTCAGATCAAGCAACCTTACTGAATTGATGCATTGTCATGGTATCATGACGTCTGCAAATAGTGAACATTTTACCTTTTCCTTACTGATTTGGATGTCTTTTATTTCTTTTTGTTGTCTGATTGGTGTGGCAGCTGGGACTTCAAGTACTATGTTGAGTAAAAGTGGTGAGAATGGACAGTCTTGTCTTGTTCATGATCTAAGGAAAAATCCTCAGTTTTTCACCATCTAGTATGATGTTAGCTGTCAGTTTTTCATATACTGTCTTTATTATGCTGAGGTATGTTCCCTTTAATCCTCCTTTGTTGAGGGTTTTCATCACAAATGGATGTTGCACTTGTCAAATGCTTTTTCTGCATCCATTAAAATCATCATATGGCTTTTATCCTTTCTCTTGTTGAAGTGGATGATGTATAATGTTGATAGACTTGTAAATATTGAATGACCCTTGCCATCCCAGGAATAAATCCCACTTGATTGTGGTGAATAATTTTTAAAATGTGTTGTTGATTTGGTTTGCTAATATTTTGTTGAGGATTTTCACATCTGTGTTCATTAGAGATACTGGCCTGTAGCTCTATCTATGTGTGTAGTGCCTTTATCCGGTTTTACTATCAGGGTTATCTGGGCTCAGAGTGAATTTGGAAGCTTCCCTTCCTTTTCTATATTTGGAGTAGTTTGAGAAAAATAG